>NW_004567120.1:27216291-27221065 GCF_000260355.1 Condylura cristata
AACATTAAAGGCCATAGAAACAGAAGAACAATAGAAAAGATCAAAATCAACAGAACCAAAAAATGTTGCTTTGTGACAATGAGCAAACATTTGCATGACTAATAAAGTGAAAAACCAAAAATTACTAATATCAGCAAAAGAAGGGGTGTAACAGACCTTGCAAACACTAAAAAGATAATAAGGTAATTCTAGAAACAATTCTATCAATACCTATATAAGTTCTACAAGTTGTATGGAATGGATAAATCCTTGAAAACCACAATGGGTGACTTTAAAATGCCCCTCCCAAAATATTTACCCAGTATTTACTCAGGAACCTCTGAGTACCACCTTATATAGCAAAAATGGGATTTTACAAGTGTGATTATGATAAATAATCTTAGTATAGGGATACTTAACTTGTTGACCCCTATGTAATCAGTAGGGTTCTTATAAGAGAGAAAACAGGTGGAGGCGAGAGAGATTTAGCTGCTGTACTTCTGATTTTGATGACAGAGAACAGAGTCCTGAGCCAATTATTGCAAGGAGAATAGCTATAGAAGCTGGTAAAGGTTAACAAATAGATGATCCCTGGAGTCCCTTCTAGGAACACAACCCTGTCAACACCTTGATTTTAGCCCACAGAGAGACTCATTTAGTCATTTTGACCCCCAGGCTGCAAGGCGACAAATTTGTTTTAAGACACTAAGTTTGTGGCAATTTGTTACAGAAGCAGCAAGAAAATTGAGGCAAGCACATACTAACAGAAAACACCTAATGTGAAGTAGATAACCTGGATTGTTTTATAACAATTAAAATAATTGAATTAGTACTTAAAAACCATCTAAAATAGAAATTTCTAGGCCCCTTTGGCTTCCTTTGTGAATTCTACCAAACATTTAAAGAAGAAACAACACCAATTGTCTACGAGTTCTTCCTGAAAATGGAAGAGGTGGGAATAATTCCCACTTCACTCTGTGAAGTCAGCATTAACCTTATAGTAAAATGAAATAGGATCAAATGAAAACTAAAAACTCACATCTTTCATGAAAATAGATGTAATATTCTCAACAAAATAGAACAAAATCTAATCCAGGTCATTTACATAATGACCAAGTAGGTTTTCCCAGAGAATATAAAGTCAGCTTCAATATTCATAATTGCCCTTAAACGCAAAAAAAAAACAAAAAAAAAAAAACGCAGGAGAAAACACTAGCAAGTGCATTTCTTTTATTATAAAAATGCTTAGCAATCTAGAAGTAGAACGGACCTTCTTCAACTTGATAAAATGCATCTACGAAAACATTGTACCATTAATAGACCGTAGTATAACATAACTTTTCTATGAATTGGAGAAATTCCTGTGATTTGCTTTATTGTGATTTTGATTTTAGTCATCCAAAACTGAGCCCCAGTATCTGCAAGGTATCCAAGCGTTACCCCCACTTGTGCTCTTCACTTCAGAGGAATTTCTCTGTTTATCTTTGGAGCACACTTCAGGCTGGAACAAGAGGCAAAAAGAAAGTGATGAAAGAAAATGATTGGATGTGAGTTACTTGGCAAACAGAAGCATAGTTTGGCAAATTCCCAAAGACAGAAAAAAAATCAGGGGAAGAGAAAACTAAGGCTATAGGCGCAATTTGTTTCAGAGCTAAATGGAGAAGCTTTCTAATGAACTTCTGAGGACTCAGCTTGTCTGCTCCACAAACCCAACAAATAATAGTATCTGCCTTGACTAAGTTCTAGGGCTTGTTTTGAAGAACAAATGGATAGATGAGATAATTTTTGTAAAAACACCTCAAGAAGACTAAGCACAGAGAATTCTAGGTTGTAATATCTAACATTCATTGTCTTTAATTTATTTATTAATTTATTTATTTTTATAATATAATAATATGTTGATTTACATCATTGAAAATTCATTTTTTTAAAGTCAGTATGAATCCAACGTCTTTTCAGTTCTCCAGCAGGAAGGTTTCTTTTGTACTTTTCCCAACACACTGTACAATTCCCTCTTTGAGATATTATGTAAGCTTTTAGTTTGACTGACTGGCATTGACATGAATTACATGTCTATAAATTTGAAATATCGATATCATTACTGACAACTCAGAATTTGACCATTCATTTCTACGTTCCCTTGCCACAAAAAGATGTGCCATGTAATCATATGTTACTGGAAATGGGTGTCACTCACAATGATTGATATGCCAGTAGGCATGCAATACATATTAATTAAATGAGTGAATGAATGAATGAATTTTTAAACCTATAACCAACTTACAAGATTTATTCTACGATTCTACACTTTATGGCTTGGTTTGTGACAATGCAAAATCACGAAGTTTTATGGTCTAGGACTAATTGCTCATCTTTGGGGTGGGTGGAGGTCTTATAACTTTGTGAGAAAATAAATATACCTATACATAAAATCTCACATAATTTTACATCTAATTTCAAGGGAGGATGTAGACATCCCAGATTTCATTTATGGGTCTTAAGTTAAAAAGCCAGAGTTTATTCTAATTTGACTAAGATTTTCTATCCTAGTTTGGTAAATATAGATATAATGTGACTCATACAGTAAAACCATTTACTTATTTACTAATATATTTACTTATTTACTAATATATTTATTAAATTGGTGATAGTAGAAAGAATATTCTTGGCGTTTATTAGGTACTACTTAATGACAAGGAATAAATGTTTAGAGAGAACAAAATCAAACTGTAAAACATGCAGTTACAAAAAGCAAAACATTTTTTATGGAATCTGTGAAACGCAGCACTGTGAAGCTGTCAGCAGCTACTGCAGCACTGGTTCGATCCCCACCAGGTTGCTGACCCACATGGCACAGCAGATCTCTCCTGTCCTGCCCGCTGCTTTGCTCAACTGTCAGTACTTTGTCCATCTGCCTGTTCTGCTCCCCACTCTGTCTCTGGTGAATCCTCTCACCCCCCGCACCTCTGGCCTGTACCCCAGTTCTCGTATGCATAATTTTTGAAAAAGAATCCATATCTTTCATGATTATAGCAATCTGCTTTCTCTGTTTCCAAACTTCATCTGTTCGTTAATCTCTAAAAGAGACTTACATGGAAAATGCCTGACTCACTGTTTACCATCTTTACTTGTGGCAAAAGTAGTTGCTATTGTGGCATTGGGACTAGCAGGCACAGAACTGTATCAAAGCTGTCACAAATGTCATAAGTCGAGATCTACAATGGGCTGTTTTTGAGGTTATTGTTGTTTTGTTGTTAAAATACAGAATAACAAAGTAATTCAAAGTGTTAAAAGTGCTAATCAATAGAAATATGCTCTGTGGCATATTTCTAGAGTTTAAAGGGGCCTTCCTTTAAATAGATGTTATAAATCAAATGGTTTGGGATCAAGTGTTTACACGCATGCCACTAGAATTTCTGCTTCTTTGCACATATTGATTAAGTTCACATTTTCACATAGCTAAAAATCAATATTCCAAAGAGAGAAAAGTGGAGACTAATTCACACCTTTAAAATAAACTATATATTTTAAGTTGCAACTCCTTTCTTAAGCTATTGCTAAAATCAATAAGCAATGATCACACAACTATTTTCCACTCAAGGCATAATCGTGGTATTTTAAATAATAGTGCAAAGTATACAAAGTATTGAAACACTTTGTTGAGGATAATGAAAAATATTTTCACTAATGTTTAGAAATGTTTACAAATCATATATTTTCATTGAGATAATTTCTGATGTACTTCTAGGTTTACAGTTAATTTTGTCTTATATGAAGAAAGATATATTAGAGTATGTTATTGTTCTATTTAGTGTATTATTAAAAAGGGAAAACCTAAATGTCACTTATTCAACTTAACGTCTTATATCATAAGAAGAGATAATACATTTAAATGCAGGCTAAGCACAAATCAGTGTGTACAATTCAGGATATTTATTAAGTAGTACTTGTTAATCCACAATCACATTTGCATATTTTTATATACAGATATGTATTGTTCTCTAAATGGCATCCTCCTTTTACATAATAATTAGTGTCTTAATCATATTGTTCATGTTGTTACATGTTTACAGGAGTAATGCCTATTTTCTATTCTATAAATTTTTTATCCATTTAACTATTTTTGGACATGTATTTAAGTGTAATTATTTGCAATTATAGATGACTAGCATGCTTCCTTAAGCCCAATTCCTAAGTGTAAAATAAATGATCAAAATTTTATGGCTCTTGGCATATACATTGTTGAAATACTGTACAACTTATGTGAATTTACATTGATAACCAACAGAGTAGAGTGTATTAATCAAAATTTTGTGTAATTTGAGGACACTCAATATTTTTAATTCAATGGTGCAAATTGGCATCTCATTATTTCAAAATGCATTGCTTTACTTATTGGTGAGGCAGCACAATTCTCCTTATGTTCCCTTTCTTGTTTACTTTTTGACCTCACTCAGTGGTAATTCGCTTTACTCAATTTCATCTTAAATATATTCTTAAATGGTATTCCCTAGTGGCACAAGTGGTTAAGTCCCAGTACTGTGAAGCTATCCACAGCCACTGCAGCACAAGTTCAATTCCTGACCATGGAGGTGACCACAAGGCACAGCAGACCTCTCCTGCCCCACCCACTGCCCCCCTCAGCAGTGTATTTCAGTAGCTGCGCCTTTTCTGCTCCCCACTCTGTCTCTGGCGAATCACCTCACTCCCCACACCTGTACCCCAGTTCTTATATGCATAAATAAATAAATCTTTTTTTTTTAAAGATTTATTTATTTGTGCATACAGAACTGGG
>NW_004567120.1:27221450-27246075 GCF_000260355.1 Condylura cristata
CCTGGCTAATGTTGTGCATGGGTGAGCACACTGCCCAGTAAGGCCAACAAACAAGTCAGCAAAGCACAGTGCACTCTGTCCTGCAAATAGCTGCAGCCCACTATTTTGTATCAAGCAGAAGCTACAAGAAGCCCCTAGGTCAGGTACAAACATGCACCCCACCCCCTGCGATGGGCACATTTCCTGGGCACATTTCTTGTTTTTCCCTGCACCTATGGACCCTATATATACCCATGGACAGTCCTAATAAACAGACTTCGGACTTCAGACCCCAGGCTCCTGCTTGAGTTTCTTTTGCGTCTCCAAGTCCCCTACGTTCCGGCGGCGAGCAAACGTAGCGGTCAGAGCACCCCTCCATGGGTTTGCAAAACTGCCCCAGAGGTGACCACATGGCGTGGCAGACCTCTCCTGACCCGCCCGCTGCTCCCCTCAGCAGTGTACTTCATCAGTTTTCCTATTCTGCTCCCCACACTGTCTCTGTTGAATCCTCTCAACACCCCTGCACCTCTGGCCTGTACCCCAGTTCTGTATGCATAAATAAATAAGTCTTTAAAAAATTAGAATCTTTTTGATCCATTATTGATATTAATTTTTAATCTGTCATACTGATATTAATGTGTAGTTTCCTCCCTTTGTATCTCATACTCTATTGAATAGATAATCTACAATTTGTATAATTGAGTCTGTCAGTCTTACCTTTTAAACTTTCTCAATACTTTGAATTTGGGAAATTTGTCATTCATCTAAAGATCATACATATATCTTATTCTATTTCTGGCTAGTCTTGCTATAACATGAAATAATATCCAATCCTTTATTTGATAGCTTTTATATGAAATTTATATAAAATATGTATTAAACAGATTTCTAAATCAATATTTTCTTCCAAAGACACTATCAGGCATGCTAACACTAAACAGTATTTATTTATTTATTTCTAATTTGGGGGACATCAAGATATCCCCATAAATTCTTCATTTTTGTGTTACTTTTGGGTCTTTTTATTTTGTCATATATTTAAACTTCTTGTGTAATTAGGTCAATTTTTAGGAAAAGACAAGTCTGTTTCACTGAAAATGTTACTACAGTGATCTCTACTCCAACATCTGCTACAGTCAATTATCCCTGTTATAGTATTTTCTGATTTTTAAAATCTCAGACTTACTTTTAAAACCAATTTCAAAATTAATATTGTGTTTTAGAATAAATTTTGTTGGAGTTTTATTGGTATCTTATCAGTATGAAGTTAACACACAATAGCGATATGGTTCTTTAGATTTCCAGCACTCATCAAACTGTCAACAAATAAGAACATATTAATTTCTTCTATTATAATGCTTTTACAAGCACTTATTTATTCAAATCTTCCTATGTTGGTTAGAATTCTAAAAAAAAGAAAAAATTAATAAATCATGCCCATGTAAGGAAAGTGACCTGAAACATCATAATATTTAAAAGATTTTTGCAGATCTATTTATACAGTGCAGATAGGATATCCACTATTCATACAGTGCAGGCATTAGGGTAAAGCATATCAATAGTGACATCATTTATGTTGCTCATAAAGCCTTCATTTTTTAATCTCATGTTTCCTATTCATGGTTATTAACATAGAGTAACATTACTTGCTAAAATAAGCATTTAAGGTAATTTCAGAAAATGGTACTATGTTTATTTTAAGCAGCAATATTATTATTATTATTTTGTAATAGTTTATTTTTACATCATTTTGTACATTTTTTTTTCATCTCAATTGCAATCGCCATGGGTTTCCCATCACCGAGTTACCATGTGCCTTATTATTATTTTTTAAAGACTTATTTATTTATGCATACAGAACTGGGGTAGAGGCCAGAGGTACAGGGGTGGTGAGAGGATTCACCAGAGACAGAGTGGGGAGCAGAATAGGCCGACTGACAAAGACACTGCAGCAGGTGGGTCAGGAGAAGTCTGCTGCACCATGTGGGTCACCTCCAGAGCGAGGATCAAACTCATGCTGAAGTGGCTTTAGCTTCTTAGTGCTGTGCTTTAACCTGCTGCACCACCAGGGAGGGCCCCACAGCAATATTATTTCCTTATTTTTTCAGTGGGTATCTCTCTTGGATTTGTATAGCAAATAAGTAGTTTTAAGTATATCATTACTGTTTGTTGAAAATAAGCCCTCTTTATCATGTAGAGAAGTTTCTTACATATGTAATGCACTTTTCTTTTCACTGGCACCCAAAGTTAAAATCTGCTATAGACTCACCAAGAAACAGAGATTCAAATAAAATCAGAAATTAAAGTTATAACAGGTGCCACAGAAATGCAAAGTATCAAGTACAGGCTTGATACTTCTATATGCCAAAAAATTGGATCACCTATAAGAAATGGATATTTTTTTTAAAGATTTTATTTATTTATTCACATAGAACTGGAGTACAGGCCAGAGATGTGGAGGGTGAGAGGATTCACCAGAGACAGAGCGGGGAGAAGAACAGGCAGATTGACGAAGCACATTGCTGAGGGGAGCAGCGGGCGGGTCAGGAGAGGTCTGCCATGCCATGTGGATCTCCTCTGGGGCAGGCGGGGATCAAACTCACGTGGAAGTGACGTTAGCCCCTTAGTGCAGAGCTTTAACCCACTGCGCCACCAGAGAGGGCCCAGAAATGGATATTTTTAAAGGTTTATTTATTTATGTGTACAAGAGATGAGGTGCAGGCCAGAGGTTGGGGATTCACCAGAGACAGTGGGGAACAGAGCAGGCAGATTGACTGAAATACACTGCTGAGGGGAGAAGTGGGCAAGACAGGAGAGGTCTGCTGTGCCATGTGGGTCACCCCCCTAGCCTGGGATCAAACCCATGCTACAGTGCCTGCAGAGAGCTTCAAATGCCACAGCATAGCCCCTTACACCACCAGGGATGCCCCCAGAAATGGATAATTTCTTAAAATCACATAACCTTCCAAGACTGAATCATGAAGAGGTAGAGAGTATGAAAAGACCAATCACTATAAGGAGAGTAAAACTTTAATCCACACCTTCCCAAATTCCCCCAACCTCCCAACAAAAAGCTAAGGACTAGATGGCTTTACTAGTCAATTCTACCACACATTCAAAGAAAATTTAGTATCTATCCTTCTCAAAGTCTTCCAAAATATTGAAGGGTAGGAATAGCTAACTCATCTTAGAAAGCCAGTATTTCCTTACTACAAAACCAAACACTAAAGACATCACAGAAAAAGAAGAAAAAGGAAACTAAAGTCACTGTCTTCGATGAAGACTAAAAATAAAGTATCATACACATGGTTAAGTGGAATGTATTACAGGGATGCAAAGATGGCTGACTACACACAAATAAATCAATATGACATCCCACATAAACAAAGGATGAATAAAAATCATACAGCCACCTCAACAGATACAGAAAAATAATTAACAATCTTCAACATCCATTTGCACCTAAAAACTCTCAATGAAGTGGGTACAGAAGGAAAGCACATCAACAAAATAAAGACCATATATGATAAACTCACATCTGATATGATACTCAATAGTAAAAAACTAATATTTTGCTTTAAAAGCAGGAACAAGACAAGGATGCTCACTCTCACTTCTACTATTCAGAATGGTATTGGAAGTCCTAGTCAGAGTAATTAGGAAAGAAAAAGGACAGGGCATACAATCTTGAAGACACGAAAAATGTCACAATTTACAAATGACATAATTGTCTATATGGAAAACCCTTAAGACCCCACTAAAAGCTTACTAGAAATAAACAGATACTGGAAAGTTACAGGCTACAAAGTCAATATAGAAAAAACTACAGCATTTCTATATACAAACCATGAACTATCAGAAACAGAAATTAAGAAAATAATCCATTTATATTTTTATAAAAAGGAATAAAATATAAAGTAATAAGTACGACCAAGGAGGTGAAAGATCTGTACACTGAAAACTTATAGACAGTATTGAAATAAATAGAAGAGAGAAAGTAATGGAAAGATATTGTGTGCTCACTGAATCAAAGATTAACATTGTTTAAATGACGACCTAAAGCAATGAACAGATTTTTTTCAAACAATCATTATCAAAATACTGAGAACTAGTCTACATTCCCATTAATAGTGTAAGAAGGTTCCTTTTCCTCCACATCCTTTACAACACTTGTTTCTGGTCTTTCTTATAGGGGGCTTTCACACAGGTGTAAAATGGTATCTTGTGGTTTTGATTTTAATTTCTCTAATAATAAATGACAATGAATGTTTTTTCATGTGGTGTTTGGTCAACTGCAGGTCTTCTTTGGAGAAGTATCAATTTAGATTGTCTACCATTTCTTGATTGCTTTATATGTTTTTTTTTTTTTTCAGTTGGTGAGTGGACAAGTGCAGAAATCTTCATCTGAGAAGGGCATGGCATTCAGGGTCAAGGATGGAATTCTGGGTCACACCACCAGATAAATTACAAAGACCAGCAGAGATGCTATCTGAGGATGATGAGTAGAGGTATACTAGAATTAGACCACACCAGCTCGAAAATAGTGAATTGTTAGTAACCCTTTCCAATTCCACATTCAGGACATCAACTTGGTAGCTTTAAGTCAGTTATGGGGTGGGGGGAGTGTTTATATAACACAATATGGAACATGCTAGAAATAAGTCATTTTTCATAAAGAAATATGAGTGTGAAACATGACCCAGTGCCTTACTCCTAAAAATAATACACAGCAATAGTGACATTACAACAACTAATAACCATATAATGTCCTGTAAGCATTCAAATTAATGGAAGAGTTCAAGTGAAAGAAGAGACAAGACAAAGGGGTGAATCAATATTGGACAGATAGAGAGGTGGCAAATGTCTTATGGGAACAATAGTTTCTTGCTTTGTTTTCGAAGATTATCCCAGGAAGAGATGCCCACAATAAGCCTGGAGGAACTGTTCCAAGAGCCTGACCAAAAATAAATAAATGAAAAGCCTGTGAGTTCAGAAAATGAACTGTGGATTTGATTGTGGGTGTGATCACCCCTCTGCTCTCCCTGAGATTTATCTTACAACCGCAGCTTCTTGGAATGCTTTCAGTAGATGGGCAACGTATCGTTCTCATTTTAGGGTTGTCTTAGGTGAAATGAGTTGCCTTCTGGAAGGCCACACATCTTTCTGGAACAACCCACATACAATGACTGACTTATGCAGGGGTATAACGTCCTGTCTCTCTTAACTTTGATCAGTTCTGGCAGATCATCTCTTCACAATTCCTTTGAATTGGAAGCTAAGGCTTCCATTGAGACTGCATTATGGCTCAACCAACCTCTTTCTCTGGCCACTCATTTCTTTCTTTTTCCTTTCCATAAGTGACTGATCTCAAGAGCATGCCCTGAAATATTTCTCATGTTAGTTGTTATCTCATAGCTTCCCAAGAAAATTGACCTCTAACAGATGCTTAGATTCATTACAAATTGAGAGAGAGGGCCCTCCCTGGTGGTGCAGCGGGTTAAAGCACAGCACCAAGAAGCTGAAGCCACTTCTGCATGAGTTCGATCCCCACCTGCCCGGGAGGAGATCCACATGGCGCGGCAGACCTCTCCTGACCTGCCCGCCGCTCCCCTCAGCAGTGTACTTCGTTGATCTGCCTGTTCTGCTCCCCACTCTGTCCCTGGAGAATCCTCTCACCCTCCACATCTCTGGCCTGTACCCCAGTTCTGTATGAATAAATAAATAAATCTTTAAAAAAATTCAGAGAGAGAAAATGATACACTTCCATATAAGTAGGAAATAGATGAAAGAAAAGCTCATATGTTACATATTAACATTTCATGTAGCTACTCAAAAACTCTGAGGAAATACAGAAAATATATTTTTTGTGAGAAATCTGAACTGGAGAAGTGAACTTATATATTCAAGATTATATGATTTATTACAGAGCTGAGCGAGGAAAAGAAATGATGAGGAACTGTTTTCTTGTTCAATTTCAAATAATGATTACTGAGTGTCCTCTAAAATCCTGGTTATTCATACAGAAAATTGATATGATTATCCATATTTTATAGATAAAGAAACAGACTTAAGATTAAATAATTTAAACAAGTCATAAGTGATAGATCAAACAGCTAGTGATCACATATCAAACAAATATTAAGTCATAGAGCTAGTATTTAAATTCAGAACTCTCTAACTCTTGTGTAGTGCTTTTAACACTACCTTACCATTAAGGGCCTTCAATTCAACTTCCTTTATTTTTAAGGGAAATGTCTTTGATTTTGGTTTTGGTAGCCATTAAACTATATATTGCTTGATTACAGATCTAATTACTAGAATTCTCAAGATGTGTTATAGAGAGCTATATATATATGTGAGTTTCTCCTGGCAAAATGTATCAAAATGCATATTCAATACCACCATGCAGTTTTATCTTCAGACAGTGAATAATAAGCACTGTTTTCATAAATGCTGTAGAAAATGAAACCTGACAATTTCTTTGGCTACTAGAAGTATGCAAAAAATAGCAATGATTGTGTATATAAGACGGGGAATGGATTTCAGAAATCTCAAGCAGAGATACAAAATTTTATATTTTGAAAAGAGCCAACAACTTTCAAAAACACTGAAGAATGCAATTTTATATTTTCTACCTTTATTTTTAGACAACCTGGCACAACTTGCATAAAAATTTTAAAAAATATAAGTACTATTTGGACAAATGGTAATGGTATAGCTAATGTTGTATGTTATATAGTGTTAGCCACACTTCTGATTTACATTATGATAGTAGTAATTCATTCATTTAATAAGTGTATGTTAAACTCTGACCAAAGCCTGGTACCAACTAAAAAGGATGCGGGAGTTAAGTGATCCATAGATTCATGTCATCAAGTCTTCTCTACACTATATGAGAGCAATTGTGCCTTTTATCTAGAAAACTTTACAACTAAAATTTCTCCCATATATTTCTCTTTATGTGGTATCCAACATACAACCTTTGTCAATCTCAAACTTACTATGTTCACAATTTTCTGAAACAGAAAAGCAGGGTTAACCAAAATATCAGAGAGAAATCTGAAATTCTCTAATGCAAGCTCAAAAACCTAAGAAAACAATACATTCAAAGAGCAATTTTCATGAACACCAGGGAATTGGTTCATGAACAAATTTAAATAAATTACTGAGATCAACGGAGATGGGTAATTACATTTTTGTGACCTGTATGTGATTAGTGAAATTACTAGTAACTGACACAACATCATATAAGGTGTTCTTTTTGCTACCAATTAGAATGAAAATTATCTTATATTTTTAAATAAAGATAGTGGTGTATTATGACATACAAGACTTCACATAAAAGAGAAAATGGAATTATGAAATTACCTAGTTTCCTGTTTATTGTATTCTGCAGAGTGGGGAGGATAGAAATAAGATACCCATCTGTTTTTAGAACATTTGTGGCAAGTATAGTCATACTGACATGAACTTGTGGAATAATAGCAGAAAGGAAATTTATCTGACAAGGAATGTGATTAGGCAGGTTGGCTCCAGCTGTGAATTTGCAGTAACCAGAGAATTTGCTATAGCAGTTCTAAATTCAAGCTGCAAATGTTCTTAGATTATTATGGCTCATCACAAAGCTCTTCTGTGGCTCATGCTGGCCTTTTTGGGCTACTGTGATGACACAGTATCCTAACATTTTTCCCTTCACAAAATACACATTAGAGACTAAGATTATCGTTACTCTCATTTATTTGATGAATTTTGCTAACTTATATTTACTGCCTTTATATTCTTTGACTTTTTGATAGTCATGTGAAAATTTCAGAAACATACATAGTTTCATCTGCACATTTTCTTAGTCGAGGTGACAATGGTTTATAAATTCTTTGTTATTTAGAAGTACACAATTTCCCTCTCAGGTGTCATTAGCATGCCACACGCACAACAAAGCACCCAGAGTCCTCTCCCATCATCTCTTGTGCTCCTTCCACTGAAGGGGCTCCAGGTGCCGTGTTGAGTCTAGCACTGTCTGCCCCAGCATTTAGCACTGTTCAGCCTGACTGTCGCTGTGGGCTATTGTGGCATCACCTCAGTGGCCCTACCTGTGAGTGTCTCCGGCTGAGGTGAGTTGGATCCTGGCCTACTACTTGCTGGCATTCCCCCAGCTCCGGCCTAGTCGGCAGGACAGTGGCATCTTGTACAAGCAGCCTTAATTTGGGACTACGAACTGGACAATATGCTGAGTGAGACAAGCAGCCCTTTGTGGCCTTAGAAACTTTCCTCAATCTCCCACTTGTTAAATAAACTCTGTTGTTGTTGGTTCCTGATCATGAGTAATGTTGCAGCTGTTAGCACATGGGTTTGAATGCGCCTTTGGTACTACGCTTTGAATATTGTGTTAACCCTGGTGGCTGAAGAAATGAACATTTGCATCCAGAAGGTGATATGGGTAGTTAGTATTCCACAATATTCCCCACAAGGAGGCAAGAAAAAAAATCAAAAGATCACTTTACAGAATTCAATTATTCAAGACAATCACTGCATTCCTAATACATACACACATATATACGCACATACACACATAATCTGTGCAGTGGGAGTAAATAATAATCTGACCTCCTACCTTTCAGGATGTTAAAGAAATAAAATATAGTATATATTTAAAAGTATTTGTGAAAGATTAATTGCCATTGGGAGTATCATGGCATTGTGGAAACATTAAAAACATGAAAAGCTCAGTTAGCCTCTTGTCTCTGTTCTAACATCTCAGTTCTTTATCTAGAAAACGAGAAAGCCACACTTGACTGTGGTGATCCATGAGAATGGTTGTTAAGTTTTAGTATACATAAGGATTCTTCGAGAAGCCTGTGAAAATAAGAGGCCTTATTCAGAATCTCCAGGTAGAGTCCTGTCTGTATATTTTAGAATATATCTCAAGAGATTTTGGAAAACACTGTTCTAAGAATCTTTCCAGATTTCTCATATTTACTTATTTATGTGGACCTGCATGTTATATTCAGTGATCTGAAAAAAAAAAGTTATGTTGGTAGTTAGTAGAATATTGTAGAGCAGGCCTTGTGAAATTCTGACTCAGATTTTTCAGATTACTTTGGGCTTTGCAATAATAGTGCACACTAAAGATTACTCCCAATTGATATTTGGATGTTATCTACTGCTCTTCTTCCCTTTACAATACATAAGCTTTTTTCAGTGTTGAATATCATAGATTGATCAGCAGAATTAACCCAAGTTATTTCCATAATAACATTAACACATTAAACCGCCCATAAAATCCATAGAATTGTGATGTTAGAAGTTTCATAACAACCTGATGCCCAAAACTATATGACTGGATCAAGAAGATGTGGTACATACATACAATGGAATACTATTCAGCAATCAAAAAAAGATAAACTCATGCCATTCGCAGCAACATGGATGGAGCTAGAAGGGATCATATTCAATGAAGTAAGTCAGAAGGAAAAAGAAAAATATCGAATGGTTTCATTTATAGGAAGAATATAAGAGAATCATATAAGACATAGGGGGAGAAGTATATTGTTGTTACAATATACAACACAACACAACAAAACAAACAGACACTTATAAACCAGAGATATACCCTGAATGGAGGGGGACAGAGAAGGATAGGAAGGAGGGAAGAATGTGGGGGACCATGGTGACGATGGGTGGTGCAGTGAGGGGTGGGGAAGTAAACATCGTTTAAAATGAACAATTTTGTGAGCAGATATATAAATTAATGAAAAAAGAAATGAAGTTTCGTGAGTATGTATTGAACAAAGCATACTTGAATTATGAAAAAGTTATACATGATATTCCACATGAAGGGAATGAAAGAAAATTTATACAGCTATCTGAATTCATGCATAAAGTCACTTGAAAAATTCAACACCATTTCATGATACATACTCTCAGCAAATTAAGTATGGAAAGAGCTTATCCCAAGAAAATAAAGAGAGCTTAGAAAAGCCCACAGCTAACATCATACTTGGCAATGAAAAACTGCAAGCTTTCCTCTTATATTTAGAGTCATTTATTTATGCATACAAGAGCTAGGGTGCATGCCAGAGATGTGAGGGGCAGGGGTGACTAGAGGATTCATCAGAGACAAAGTGGGGAGAAGCACAGGCTGAATGACTGAGATACACTGCTGGGGGGAGCAGCGGGTGACACAGGAGAGCTCTGCTGTGCCATGTGGGTCACCTCCCTGGCTGGGGATCGAAGTCATGTTGTAGTGGCTGGTGCTGCAGTGGCTGCCTATAGCTTCATGGTGCTGAGACTTAACCTGTTGTGCCACCACCAGGGAGGCCCCTGAAAGCTTTCCTCCTGTCTGAAATAAGGATGGAGGTTCACTCTTGCCACTTCTTATTCAGCACAGCACTAAAAATCTAAGCCAAAAAAAAAAAAGGCATTCAAATTGGAAAATAAGATGTTAAACTGTCTGCAAATGACCTGTTCTTGTATGTAGAAAACCATACAAGCTCCACCAAGAAAAGCTGGTAGAACTAAGTGAATTTAGTAACATTTCAGGATACAACAATGAGCAATCTGATTTGAAAATTATGAAAACAATTCCATTCGCAATGGCATGAAAAAAAATCCCTAGGAATAAATTTAACGAAGGAGATAAAAACACTTGTAAACTGAAAACTACAACAAAATATTTCTGGAAAAAAAAATAAAGAAGACATAAATAAATGGAAACACATCCTGTGTTTATGAATTGGAAGATTTACTATTGTTGAGCTGATTATGACTTAAGGTGATCCACAGATTCAATGCAATCTATGAAATTTTTGTGGTAATATAAATACCCACCTGAAATTCATATAGACTGTCAAGGGACCCTGACTAGTCAAAACAATCTTGAAAAGCAGAACAAAGCTGGGGCACTCACACTTCCTGATTTCAAAATTTATTTACAACGTTATCAAAAGTGGAATAAAGACAAACATATAGACCAAAGGAATAGAATGGAGAGCCCAGGAATAAACTCTTGCTTACATATTCAAATACCTTTTGGTGAACTTGCTAAGACCATTAGAGGAAAGCAGAGTGATGGGGAAACTGGATATCCACGAGGAAACGAAGGAACTTGGACCTTCATGTAAAACCGTATAGAAAAATTAACTCAAAATGGACTAAACACCTAAATGTTAGACATAAAATTACAAAATTCTTAGAAAACAGGGAAAACCCTTCATGCCATAGTATTTGAAAATAATTTATCGGAGATGACACCAAAGGCAGTCAATGAAACTTTAAATAGACTAGTGGAATTCATGAAAATTAAAACTATTTCTAGCATTAAAAGGCAGTATCAACAGTTAAGAAGACAAACCACAAGTGGGGGGAGGTATTTGCGAACCATCTGTGTGACAATATAGAGAACACTGAAATCAGAACAAAAATACAACCTGATTCAACAGTAGGTGATCTTAAATGAACATTTCTCCACAGAAGATATACAAATGTCCACCTAAGCTCAACATTACTAATCATTAGGTTAATCAACAATTTGCAAATCAATAGTGTGAGGTACCACTTTAGAACAATTAAGATGACGACTATTAAAAAAAACAGTGAATTGTTTGAGGATATGGAGCTGGAACCCTGGTATGCAGTTGATGCCAGTATAAGATGATGTATCCAGTATGTAAAATAGTATGAAAATTCCCCAAAGATATAACAATAGAATTAGCATATAGTCCAGAAATTCTAACTCTGAGTATCTACCTAAAGAATTGAAAACATGATCTCATAGAACTATTTAGACACCCATGTTGATAGCAGCATTATGAATAAGCAAACACTAGTATCTTCATAGGATGGATGATTATCCACCCTTAAAGGGAAGAGAATTCTGACATATTCTACAACATGGATGAACCTTGAGGACATTATGTTATGCTAGGTGAAATAAGGCAGTCTCTTTTTCCAAGTGTTATCTAAAAATAAATTGAAAATTTTTGAGAAAAAAGATAAAAGCATTCACAAAAAGATAAATACTAAATACATGATTCCACTTATAGGTGTTTAAAGTAATCAAAATCAAGGAGACAAAGAATAATGGATGTTGGGGCCTGGGGAGAGAGGAGAATGGGGAAACTGTTTTACAACACAAAAAGAGTTTTGGATGATGGTGATGGTTGTGTGTAATGAATGAATTATTACCAATAAACTGTACAAATAAAAATGGTTAAGATATTTTTATTTTTAAAGGAAAATGGAAACCTGTATTTATGGAAAGTCCTATTTGTGATTCATATAATTGCATAATTCTAATAATTCATACACATGCATTGGAAGATTTCTTATTTGAAAGCAAGGGTTTAAAGTTTTTAGCTGTACAATTGATGTAAGTTTTATTGCCGTTAATAATAAAAACTTTTTTCTCTTATCTGAGCTGAGGGCGCTCATATTTTAAAATGTAATACAAAGTATTACAATAAATAACTTGAAGGTTTTCAATTGTAGTGTCATACCGTCCTTCTCTTTTGTGATAGCATTTCAACACTGCCAGCATGTGGGCTTTTTCAAATATTTACATTAAAAGTTATAACTATTTTCTGTAAAACATACTAGAAATTAGCTCTTTATAGAAACACCGGATGGAATTTTCACTTCTTCCACAGCATTTAGCAAGAGTATATTGTACTGGTGAACAATACTTTCTCTAATTGCTTTAACTTAGGAGTGGAGATCAAGCTTTGTAAGTAATAGGAATTTAAAACCTGGGAGTGCAAGAACAGGATTGAATATATTACTAAAATTTACAACAAAGTTAAATTGACACATTTCATTATAGGCAACATTTTAATGTGCTGTGTGGGAATTATTCAAAAATATCTTGGAAAATGACAGTAATTGGCATTGCTTTCCCCTGACCAAATCATTTATTTCTAGGGTCAAGGATATTGTTGGACAGCTGTAATTATTTGAAGGTGCTTTGTTATATTGAGCCTTAAAGGTTCCATTATAACTTTCATCTAATCATTCATATCTGCTTTCTGCAGTTAGATAGACACTGAGTTCATTATGCTTGCAACATAGCAGCTTTCAGAAATTTGAATATATATATATATATTTATATATATATATATCAGTGTAAATATAATTTGTCTTCTCACGCCCTCATGTTTGGCTCTTCAAGCATGAGCAACTAAGTTTCTCATAATTGTTCATCATAAGATGTTTTTCAAACTCCTAAGAATATTGATTACATTTCTTTGGATATATCTCTGTATGTTTTTTCTTCCCTCAAAAGATATAGAACGCTGGATATGATATGAAAATGAGAAATTCTTATGTGATTATTTCATTTTTTGATTTATATAACCTATGTCTTTGCATTCTCACCTTGAAGGACACTTTTTCCAAATCATCTAGGGCAGTTTTTTTTTTTTAAATACATAATGATATGTATCCATTTTAAGAGTACTTTCCTATGAATTTTGACAAATTTAGAAATCTGTGTAACTACTACCATAATAAAGACACAGTGTATTGTCATCACCCATGAAAGTTCCCTATACCACTTCCTACTCAGTCCCCCTGCAAACATGTAGGTTCAGGAAATCCTTGACCTGATTTGTGTCACTAGTTTTTTCACTATTCTCTAATTTCATATAAATGGAATTTTGCATTACATATTCACTGCATATGAATTTTTACAATCATCCTATTAGTCTGTTCAGTCTGCCATAATAAAATGCCACAGACTGGGTACCTTAAAACATCAGAAATTCATTTTCTCAAGGTTCTGGAGAAGTTCAAGCTTAAAGTGTCAGCAGTATGGGTTTCTAGAGTGTTCTCTTCCTGGATTTTAGGCAGCTACCTTCCTGCTGTGTCCTTGCATGGACTATTTATGGGTATTTGGGTTATTTACAGATTTGTGAGTATTACATATAAAGGTGCTATGGACATTTTGTCCAAGTACTTGAGTGCCCTTTGTTTTTAATTCTTTGATGCTAGTAGTTAATAACAAAATTGCTGGATCATATAATATTAGTATGTATATTGTATTACATTAAACTGCCAAAATAGGAAGTACCATTTTATACCCCCATCAGGTGTATGTAACCTATAACTGCTCCACATCATGAATATTTTTGTCAGCCTTTTAGTGTTAGAAATTTTAGTGAGTTGCAATGCTATTACATTGTGACTTTAATTTGCATTTCTAATGAGTAAGGATACTTAACATTTTTTCATTTGCATATCTGTGAGATGTTTATCTTTTATTGTGCAGTGCTAGTTCAAGTAATTTGCTTGTTTTTTTAAAGATTTATTTATTGATGTATACAGAACTGGAGTATAGGCCAGAGGTGCAGGGTTCGTGAGAGGAGTCACCATAGTCAGAGTGGGGAGCAGAACAGGCAGATCAATGAAATACACTGCTGAGGGGAGCAGACAGGAGAGGTCTGCTGCACCATGTGGGTCACCTCCAGGGTGGGGATGGAACTCATATTGAAGAGGCTGCCACCAGCTTCGCAGTGCTGCGCTTTAACCCACTGCACTCCCAGGGAGGGCCCTAATTTGTTTGTTTTTAATGGGAATTGTCTTTTGTCTATTTATTATTATATTGTAAGAGTCATTTATATAGTCTTGATACCAATCCTCAACTAGATATTTGAATTGTGAATATTTTCCAAGTTCCAATCTATTTTCCATTTTCCTGTGTCTTTCAAAAACCAGATATCTAAAATTTTTTTCAAATCCAATTTACAATTTTTACCTTAGAGTTTTTCATATTTGTGCCCTATCTTATAAGGCACTCCCTGATTTGTTTATAAAAAGTTTTCTTGTCTCTTCTAGATGTTCCATAAATTTGCTCATATATTTAAGTTAGATTACCTTCTCAGCAAGTAAGGTTATGATCAAGGTTAATTCACCCCCAAATACATGTCCAGTTATTCTACCACCAATTGTTGAGAAATCAGTGCATTCCCCCATTGAAGTACCTTGGCATTTTTGATGAAAATCAATTAACCATAAATGTGAGGGCCTGTTTCTGGATTATTTAATCTGTTCAATTGATCTGCTTGTCTATCTTTGCATCACCACATTAAACTTTTGATTGTTGTAGGAAAAGAATATGCAGCAGGTGAGATATTCTTGTTTTTTAAAATTGTTTTGCTAAGTATATGTCCTTTGTGTTTCTATACAAATTTTAGATTCACCTTGTCAAATTTTATGAAAAATACTTCTAGGACATTGTTTAAAATCTCATTAAATCTACACACAATTTAGGGGGCATTGAAACCTTAATGCTGAATCTTCAGATTAATGAACATGGCTTATCTTTACATTTATTTACATATTTTTTGCTTTGATCCCAACAATGTCTTAATAGTTGTCAATGTATCAATGATTTTGTTCTTGTTCATCTTTGGTTAAACTGAAATAAACTCCTGGGATCTTATTGTTTATTATGTTGATAAAGTGAACTGCATTGATTGATTTTTCCAATGTCAATCAAATTTGCATCTTTAGGATAAATCTACTTGGTCAGGATATTGCATATTTACTATATTTTCTGCATTTGGCTTGCTGATGTTCTGTTCGTAATTGTTTAGCCTATACATCTGAGGATAACTGGTCTATAGATTCCTTTTCTCATAATGCCATAGTTTGGTTTTGGTATAAGGGTAATACTGAACTCCCAGAATGATCTGAGTATTGTTGCTCATTCTCTACTTCCTAAAACAAGAAAACTGTAAACTTGTTATTACATCTTTTTGATTATGTGAAAGAATTCACTTGTGAGGCAAACTGGACATAGAGTTTGTAAGAATGCCATAAATTGTGAAATCTGTTTGATAGTATAAAGCCATTAATAATTTCTAAATTTGTTAGTGTCTTTCAAAAATGTGCTTATTTCATCTAGTTGACAAATTTATTGTCATACATTTTTATAATTTTTCTCATTACTCCTTGAAATTCCATATAATTTATAATGGTGTGCTGTCTTTCACTTTTTTTTAATTGCCCACCTAAGATTTAATCCAGAGTCAAGGAAGAAGTATTTGACAAATTCAATTTGAAGGGATAATGATAAAATATAATAAAATTGCTTCCTACAATTTTAGACAAAATACACCTGAATTAACTGTTACTCTATTTCTGATATTTCAATTTTGAGTCTTTCATTGGTCAATTTATTTAGTGCTTTCTTAATGTATTCATATTTTCAATGAATCACCATTTGTGTTATTTTCTATTGTTTCCTTTTTATGTCACTGATTATCATTTTAAACTTATAGCCTTTATGTTCACTTTGGTCTGCTTTGCTATTTAGCTATAGATTTCTGAAATTGCACTTTATATGTCTGATTTTAGGTATTTCTAAAAAAGTGATGTTAATAAGTTTGGGCCCTCCCTGGTGGCACAATGGGTAAAAGCGCAGTGCTATGAAGCTAGCCACAGCTGCCTCAACACAACTTCAGCCCCCAGTTGGGTAAGTGACCCACATGGTGGACAGCCCTCTCCTGATCCCGCCTGTTGCTACCCTCAGCAGTAGATTTCATCAGTCTGTCCTGCTCCCCACTCTGTCTCTGGTGAATCCTCTTACTGCCCCTGCACCTCTGGCCGATACCCCAGTTCTGTATGAATAAATAAAGCTTTAAAAAAAGTAATGTTAATAACTTTCTTGTAAGGCATTATATTACCTACATTGCACAACATTTCCACAAATGTTATCTTCATTTTTATTAAAAACTTTCTGATTTTACTCGTGAGTTCCTCTTTCACCGACATGGTTTATTTCAAAGTATGTTGTTTGATTTACAAATATTTCAAACATTTTCAGATTTTTTTCTTGTTTTAATTCCTAATTTGATGTTTCTGTGGCTGGTAAGCATACACTACATAGATTGCACCAGAAATTATTAATATTTCCGGGTTTATCATAGGTATGTTTTGATTGATGTTCCATGTATATATTAAGGTAATGATTAATCTGCTCTTGGATATAATATTTAACATTTTGCTTTATACATGTTGACTTAAGGTAAAAAGAATATTATGTTACAATATTTATAAGCTGCACAGTAATGTTTCCACAGCAGAAATAAATATGTAAGGTAGAAGTCAATTTGTATAATATAGTCAGTATCATGATGTAGGGATGGTGGGTTAGCAACATGAGTTATTACAGAGTCGAGGGGAAAGGGACCATTGCAGGATTCTGACTTGTAACTACTCTTCTGCATGGAGGAACAACTATACTTCTGAGATGCCACTTGTAATTCAGGTTGGCACTAATCAAAGAAATGACGGAACGAAGAAATAAATGGGAGTGAAGAGACAAATTTTCCTGTTGAAGTGTAGATACTTATCCTTCTATAAGGTAGAGTAATACTCCATCATCCCCAGAGTATAAGCTAGATTAAATGACACAGGTCTAAAGAATACCACATGGAAAAGGGAAGAAATCATACTTAATGAGCATCACCTTAAACAAGTGATTAAGTGTGATGTGAAATGTGCTGTCAGGAGAATATCCCATAAATGATATTTCCTCCCCAAATCTCTGTAACACCAGTCTAATAATGACAATAATAAAATGCAAAATGAATTAAAGAATTGTGGGCAGTATTTTTCAAAATAAGAAAAGTCACAAACTTAGGGAAATGAAACAAAAATGAAAATAAAATGCAATGTGGGATGATAGATTGGCATCTGGAACACAAAGAAGGTATAAATGAGGAACAAAAGGTAAAATCTAAATTATATTGTATAGCTAAAAATGAGGTGCAAAGGTTCTGGGTAAGGAATATATGGTAACTTACAATATTTGTATATCTTTTCTTAAATCTAAAATTATCTCAAAATAGTTTCTTTTAAAAGATAGGATTTGTGCTTGTCAATGTCAAAGAATACTGTTAATATTCTCATAACCAGGGGTATGTAATAAGTAGTACATAAGAATGAGGAAAACACTGATATGATTTATAAATAGAAACTAAAATATTCTCTACATGATGGAAATAGTGAAAGGTACTGAAAAAATAAGGATCTTGGATTTAACATTTTTCCACAAAAATTATCTTTTTTGCATAAAAAGGATAGCCCAGATCATAAAAATGGCATAGAACATAGATAGATCAAATGTTTTTCAACTGTTTTTGCAGGCTGTGATTCCCTAGGAAGTAGACACTGAAATGGAAATTAGTGGACCATATTTTTATTAAAGTATACTCCTCTGATTAATAGCTGTGAAATAGAGGGAAAACAAGCAGAATTGGGCAGAGAGGAAAGGTGAACCATGGTGAAGTTTAGACAATCATGACCAAGCCCACAGAAATAATTATACTAAAAAATTTCTTCATGGGTTCTACCTGGTGGTGCAACGGGTTAAAGCATTACATGAAGCTCTTCAAAGCCACTGCAGCACGAGTTCAATTCCCCACCAGGAAGCTGACCCACATGGCGTGGCAGACCTCTCCTGACCCAACCACTGCTCCCCTCAGCAGTGTATTTCAGTATATCTGCCTGCTCTGCTCTCCACTCTGTCTCTGGTGAATCCTCTCACCCACCATACCTCTGGCCTGTACCCCAGTTCTGTACACATAAATAAATCTTAAAAAAAAAAATTCTTCAGAGTTGCCCCTGACCAAGCTATGATATTTTCTCTAGATTAATCGCTGAATTGTAGGCTGACCTTGGGAATGGGTGTGATCTCAGCTGAGATGATCTGTGACACAATTAACTGAAGGCTTTCTAGACAGCACCCCTGTACGTACACTGCAATGAAGTATCCATTAACTTTAAGAAGGAAAGAAAAAAGCCAGTGGTATAGAAAACATTTAACAAATGTCAAATCTTCATTTTTTAAACAATATAAATTGATCAGCTTTTTGAGTCTATCTTTCCCTAATCTGAAGTGTTTAGAGGGTTATATAAAATAAGGCATGGCATTCTATAATTCATTTTCAAACCCCTGAGGTATAAAACATTCCCAACAATTCCTCCTTGCATTTTTTAGATCATAGGTTAACTACCTATGAACAAGACATGGGCTGCTTTAATTTAGTCTTGATTTTTCTATTCCTCAGCAAGTAGAGAATAGTGGTAAGATAGTAGCAAGACCTTGGTTTAATAAATACTTCAAAGTAGTCAGAATAGATTAACATATTTAGAGAAACAACGCTTCTAGCACAACTCATTAAAATTTATGTAAATTTTGGGGCCCTCCCTGGTGGCGCAGCGGGTTAAAGCACAGCACTGAGAATCTAAAGCCTCTTCCTCATGAGTTCGAACCCCGCCTGCCCCGGAGGTGACCACATGGTGTGGCAGACCTCTCCTGACCCGCCCGCTGCTCCACTCAGCAGTGTACTTCGTCGATCTGCCTGTTCTGTTTCCCACTCTGTCTCTGGTGAATCCTCTCACCACCCCTGAGCCTCTGGCCTGTACCCCAGTTCTGTATGAATAAATAAATAAATCTTTAAAAAAATTATGTAAATTTTAAGTTTAGTTTCATATTTTTTATAAAAACTACTATATTTCTAACAGTCACCATAAGAGCTCCTATTTGAAAATTGCCAGAATTTTTCCCAGTAGAGATAGTATTTTGATTCATTACAAATTATCTGGTCAGCCATATTAATAACCAAGGCTTTAGGAGAAGCTCACTTGCTTATACAACTATATAGGTCAAAGACAGAAAGTAGGACGGTGTGGTGGGACCATTCATATCATCACCTCTAATCCAGTAACACTTTTCTAACCCACTGACTGTGCTCTACAGAATCCTGTGGACTCAAATTTCACCCCGACCCAGTAGGAATGAAAGCTGGGATTGATTAGCACTGTCTGCTGTAAATGAAAAATGAGACATTTGACATACCTCTTGATTATTGTAATAGGATCTTGCTACTTCTACCTTTCCCACCCATAATCTACTCTTATTATTTAGTTAGATCATGTCATTTCTCTTCTGAAAATATTTTAATGGGTTTCCATAGCAATGGAAAAGATACCATGCCCTCTGGATCCCTTTGACTTTATGATAGCATCTCACATTAGTTTTGCCTCTCACTCACTAATTCAGACATACTGGCCAATGTATGCTTGCTCATTCTTAACAGTTTTGGTTAAGCTGAATGTTTATAAAAATATATTTCTACTAGCTGAATGTGGTTGTGGGTTGCATTTTGCAACCTTTATTCTAAATTCTAATCTGTAAACTATTATAGGAGCAAATATCTTTCAACTAGAAAGACAAGGATTTTTAAAATAGTGTATTATTTTTTAATTGTATAAGTTACATTAAAATCATTCCCCATTAATATGGCAGAATATGTGCTTCATTTCATTGATTTATCTCCTGGGATATGAACATCAGAGTCAGTATATATAAACTAAGATAATTAATGAGCATTAAGAAAGAAAATTTCACATGTTGTTTTCTCCTTTTCCATTACTGTTCAAGTTTTAAATTATTGTTTTATATTTATTATTTTATTGATAACTTTTGTTTATTCTCCAAAAAATTTAAAAATACACTTCTGTATACCCAATTTATAATAATTGTCTCTTATAAAATATGTAGATTTCAAGATTATTCACTGAAAGCATCTGTCACTACAGAAGTAATAGAAATTTTAAAAATTCTGATAGTAGTTATATAGATACATGTTAAACAGGGGAGAAAAAATTGTAACTGCAATTAGGCAATAATTCCATTGCTCACAATCCTTACCATGGAGTTAACGACTAGCTCGAGGGGCCGTGAAAAGCAGAGAGCGAATGATGTTTAATGATCCAACAAGATATTAAGAACCTAAAAAGGAACACAATGTCAGGTCTCATTGCCCTTATGAATGTCCACTGCTACAAGAATAACATGAAGTTTATTTTCACAATACATTTTGAAGTTAACATAATTTATTCAATTGGAAAATAATCAAAAATATTTTTAGAACTCTGATCTGTCTTTT
The DNA here is from genome assembly GCF_000260355.1 of Condylura cristata. NCBI lineage: Eukaryota > Metazoa > Chordata > Mammalia > Eulipotyphla > Talpidae > Condylura > Condylura cristata. The sequence goes on from NW_004567120.1 coordinate 27,242,381, forward strand.
GGCATTTTTGTTCTTCACTTATCAAATAACCAGTTTCATTGGGATTAAAGTGTCATCCTTATAATTAAATTTTAGGTGGCACAGCAAAATCAGTAATGAATCTGAACTAGGAGAAACTTTACTTTCAAATGCTAAAGGACTTAAATTTAATTTTAAGTATGTTTCAGAGATCTCAAAGCTATATTTTATTTGAGAAGACGCCTAATAAGGAATTTAAAATGTAGATATTGCAAAGAATAATGAATCACCCAGAGACAGCTAACCAGTCATAATATGTTAGTCCCTTTTTTGTCTACCCCTAAATTCTCAGTTATCTTTTAGGGGAGTAAAAGAAACAACTCTTTCAGTTTAAACTAGATTAGGAATTGGATCAAAAAAGATAGTCCAATGTGTCTTGAATGTGACATAATGGTAAGTACTATAGCTTATGATTCTAAGAATAGGAAGCTGTGATCCAAATCAGACTTTATAGCCTAATATATACATTAGATATCATCATTTGTACATGAATATTGAAAAGTGGGGTGATCAAGCAATAGATAAAAAACATTACATAAACTGTCATCCTACTGGTACCCTAAAAATTAGATAAACCATTGATGCTATCTTAATTGGCATGGAGTGTATTCATTTCATATGATTCTCCTTTACTCCTATTTTATTTTCTTTTATTATTAAGATTCAGTCTGTTTAACAAAAACATCTATCATTTATTAATATTTATTTGAAAAATGCAAGGCAGATGGAGACAGAACTGTACAAAGAAAACCATCAGCAGAATACATAGTGGATGAGTATTAGCCTAGAAGCCAGAACCATTCAAATTATTCAAATCAAGGCAGGGAACAAACGGGTTGAAAGCTTTAATTCTCCTTTTACTGAAACTACCTGTAAATAATTTAGATGTATTGGATTAAAATTTTAATATTCCACATTATTTATAAAATGAAGATTAAAAATAAAAGCAGACTGGGATAATTCATTTTATCAAGGCATTACTGACCCAGTAAAATATTTAGATTTCTTATAAACCAAGGTAGAGGTTTCTCAGAGTAGAAACATAAACTGTGAAGAGCTAAAACATTTAAATATTTGTATGGCAATCTAAAGATAATTATAGATGAACAGAAGATAACTTTAACAATTTTTGTATATGAGCCCTATTATTGATTGACACTGGTTATTTGCATAAATAATTTATAACCTTATAGGTCTTATTATTCCAAGATCATTTTTTACTGTGATGAAAGTGAGTGAAAGAAATGCTTAAATAAATTGCTAATGAGCAAATCAAATCAAAATTCGGTCCCAGATCTCTGTAGTCTTTTCTTTTCCACTGTATATTATCCTTATGCAGGTGGCATACTTGTGAGATAACACTTTGTACCAGTCAATTATTACTCAGAAATTTATTTCTGTTGACAATCTGAGTTAAAGCATAGGATGTATCTGTGAAATCGATATATCCATGTAATAACATACCTTTTCCACATGAAACCTTGTATGTGTAAAGTATCCATTACTTTACACACTATTTTAAGAAGCTTGTTGATATGATTTCCTAGGTTACAAAATGCTAAATGTGAAATATTAAAAATTGGATTGGGAATGTCATGGACAAACACATTGAAATTTAGAAGAGGTGACAGCTAACAGCAAGAGAAAAAACAAGAAAATGTTAGCTATAAGGATTTTAAAATTCCAGCACTCTGAGGTCACTGATCCTTAAATATCCTTATCCTTAAATATCTTGATAGTTTCTAACTGAATCATTTTATTAAAGCACAGCATATAACTGACATTGGTATTGATGTTTTGAGTCATTTATGGAAAAGAGGAAGACAATGACAGCCATCTATTGAAATCTTAATGATGTGCCAAATTGTTTTCTAAGCCTTCTTCACTTATTGACTCATTTTGACTTAACATTACCACTTACTACATATGCACTCCTATTATTCCATTTTAGAGATCAGAAAATTGAACCTTAGAAGTTTCAAGTAACTTTCTTGCAGTGACACGGATTTAGCTTCAGTTCTGTGTGAGGGACTGTGAACATGTCTGTCTGTCTGCGTGGCTCTTCTTATCTCTGTCACTTTTTATGGGTCTGTCATTTTTTATGTGGTCACTCCTGCTGGTCATGTCCTTTGATAATGTGTTTTCTCTTTCTCTCAATGTCTCTATTCCTCTGTATTTCACTCCATATTCTCCCCCATGTTCACTCCATATCTCCCCCACCCCCTGAGGGGGTGATTCCCCCATCTCATCTCCCTCCCACCTTCACTCCCATTTACTAGGTAGTGTATATGTTTGTCATTCTCTGTATAGCCACTATTTCTGTCACTGTATGTCTATCTTTTAAGCTATTTCTGAATATACTTTTCTCTAAACATCTGTTTCTCTATGAGTATTTCTCTAAATCTCTATTTGTGTGGTTACATCTCTCTTTCTCTCATTCACACTCATTAACACACACACCTATGGATATGTTTCCCATTTGTAAAATGGCACCAGAATCACTACTTATTTTTGTAAGAGAAATACCACAAATATAAATGTTCTATATTTAATTTATTTCTACTCAATTCAAATTTCTCAAAAAAGTTATTGTGATAAACATGTTTCATATTCGTTAGGCAGCCCCCACCAGGCATATAACATTAGCCATTCACAATAGCACATATTTACTTTTCTCTCTGTAAAGAGGTGGTCATCGGATATGGTCATTTGGCACATTGATGGCTTATCAAAAGACTATGGAAAAGAGTTGATTCTCTGTTTGGAAATCATGGGGCAAATTCTCCAAAATAGGCCTAGTGTCCCATCAAGTGAAAACCACTACCTTTGTATTGCTGAGGAAGAAACTGATTCTCAAAGAGATTAACAAGCAGCCAGAGTCACAAAGATGGAGAAGAAATTGAACGCTGAGTTCATCTGAATCCAATAGCCAAGTTCTTTCCACTAGATTATGTGTCCAAAGAGAAAAAAAAAAATCATAAACGATGCCTAGTTTCTAGAAATTCCACTGAGAAGTTATGTTTAATAAATAATTCCTCTGAAGCTAAAACTTATTCATTGGAGCATTGTGTATGCAATCCAAGTGACTACAATTGCTCCAGGCTGCTTAGATCAACATCTCCATTAACATCCAAATAACATCTTTGAATCCTTATCCCTGATTCCTTCAGAAATCAGATTCCTTCTTCAATTATCACTGAAAATTTTGCTGAATGATCATCCCCATTCTTTTTTTTCCATCCTCACTGACTTTTTTCATTAGTATGTCCAAATGTCTAGTGTGGTAGATTCTCCATCAATTAATTTGTATTGATTTTTATTTAAAATGATACAATTTATTGTTTATTGAGCATTTTTAGTTCTTTTTAAGTTTTGCACCCAGTAGTAATGCCTTACTCATCCCACAAAAGCATAGTAATCACAGACATAATGGCCACTTAGCTTTAGGCACAGCAACAACAGAAAGATAGCAGTCAGTGGTCATTTAAATAGGAGACACCTGCCTGATCTTCCTTCATCTTTCATCTGTCATCTACCTCATCTATCAAGTATCATCAATCTGTCATTCATTTATCTATCCATCCATCCATCCTGTATCTATCTATCTATCTATCTATCTATCTATCTATCTATCTATCTATCTATCTATCATCTATCTATCTATCTATCTATCTATC
>NW_004567120.1:27246175-27246980 GCF_000260355.1 Condylura cristata
TCTATCTATCTATCTATCTATCTATCTATCTATCTATCTATCTATCTATCTATCTATCTATCCATGCATCCACTTATCCATTAAACTTCAACACATCTGAAGAATCAGAACTTAGGAAAGTGGAAGTAGGTTTTCTGAAGCTGACCACTTCAAGGTGAAGAAGAGATAAGAAGAGAAAAATATCAAACGTGCATCCCCCTCACCCCATATTTCAGTTTCCTGTAAGTACATAATCCTGGGTAGCAATGGGAGAGAGAAAGATCAGAGGCAGCTATAAACTGGTCTAAACGAGCTTTTAATAACCACACATGACTGGGAATCGTACAATCTACTCAAGATGTCATTATAGGACAGGAAAGGGAGATGCAACGTAGCTCAGGTATAGGCAGAGATAGAGCAAAAGCACAAAGCCACTTCACATTCACACCCCACAAAGTTAAAATTATTGAATAAGTTGGTTACAGTGGGCAATATGCAATATGCCATTTCATCCTCTATCGATAACTTAATATAGTACTAGGCATATAATCTGAACCACAGATACTACTGCTTTTATTTGACCTGATTCAGAAAGAAAAAATAAAAATGTGAAATATGTGGTCATCAGAAATATTTTTCTTTTGAATCAGAAAATGGCAAGTTAGGGAAAGCAGATGTGTTCAAATAATCCAGGCATGTTCTTCAGGATAGCTCCAGTCAGGTACAGGACAGGGAGGGCTGTGAGGGGGAAGAAAGTGAAGAGCAGCCCCTTCTTTCAGGCAGGTGAGAATCTTAAACACTGTGATAACATACTGTAGATTTTATA
>NW_004567120.1:27247080-27269974 GCF_000260355.1 Condylura cristata
CAATAATATATATATATATATATATATAAAGACGGAATTGAGAATTTCCTAAAGCTTGGAAAGTCTGTGGGAATATCCTGTAAATATTCTGCTATTCTTGTAATTCAATCAATACTCCTAAAAGATTTTTTTCATAATTCCTATGAAATTATATTGGAATATTAAGAAACAATAACATTGATTAACAAGTGAAGTACATACGGGAAAATACGATATGATGTACAACTAATATTGTGTTCTAATCGTGTGTCTCTGTCCTTTTTTCAAAGGCTGAGCTAACTGAGTCATATCTCACAAATGGTTTGTTTTAATGGTATAGCATTTGGCAAGGCTACATTAAAGAAAAATGACTATTCAAATAGAGTGTACTTTCAAAGAACATATTCTATATTGGAAGTTTGAGTGTGGTAGTCAAGAAAATTCATGTAGCTCAAGTGAAAACTAAACATGAATTTAAAAAAATACATTAAGCAATATAAGATCCATTTGGATTCCTTCCCGTTCCTGAAACCACTACAAGAGGAATTAATTTTTAAATCTCAGTAAAGAGGTAGACATCAGATGAGTCTATTTGATATATAGGCATATTTCTTTATGTAACTTATGTTTTTATAGTTTTCTCTGAAAATAGATTTTACATTAAAAGTTTTCTGAAAACAAATTTTAAAATTTTGCTCACATGCATACAGCATGAGCTCATTGGGAATACAATTATTTGGAAATTTGCAACCAAAGATAAAATGAACTGAAAGTATTCTCATTTTGAAACTATGCCATAAATTCCCCACTTTTATAGTCTATGCCCATGAGTTTTGGAGGTCTTTAGATAAAGGTCAGGATACTACAGCAAATCTGCTTCTTCTTGGGAGAACTAAGAATAGTGAAGAATAAATTTGGAAGTATCTATGTGGCTGGCAAAGCATGAAGAATTGTAATTGAGGATGATCAATTAGGCACAAGCTTTTGCAGGTTTTCTTTGGAAAAGAGCCCATCTTTCTAATTGTTCTGCTTTTCTGGGTTTCTAGACACGAGGATCCTGGTTTCATAACCATATTATCAATGGAAGATTTGGATCAATCACTCCTCAGTGGATATGGTTGGATGGAACTATCTCATGCCCTGGTCTCAGGGTGAGACATGTCCCAGATCTAACTATTACTTTAGTTTCGGTTATAGTAGTAATTGATTTAAAGCACAGTCAGTGCATAACCTGGCCAAAAAGAAACAAGATTAGAAATTAAGTTTTCTTTGGAATTGCTAATTGTAAGCAATACATACCTAGGTTTTCTGGTAGATATCTTTGTTCTTACAGCAAGTTGAGAGTGAAGCCACCAGAGAAAAGCAGAACCAAAGGGTGGAGAGATTCAGTTCTGCTATCCTCATCCATTTCATTCATTTTTCAGTGACATAAGACAATTAAGTCCTCTTGTGAGTATTGTGGTATGCAAATCAGCTTAAACTAGTTTGAACCTGGTCTTTCACTTGTTGCCAGAAGAATCCTGACCAATACAAGTGCTAAAATCTAATAGGTTTAATCTAATATGGTACATGGGACAACTATAAATTATCTCTAACTCTGTGATCACTTCATGTATACCTCTCAGCTCCAACCCTCTGTGCACCTAGGATTAAGAATAATTGGCCCATAGGGTGGTAAAGTGATTTAGCCATTGTAGAGGCTGAAAGGCCAAAGGACGGTGACAGCTAAAAGTCATGAAACTGAGAGAACACAAAAGTGGAAGCAAATAAATACCATGCTTTTTTTTTTTTTAATATATGCTACCTCATTAAATTCTTCCAGTATCTTTGGAAAACTGTTAATTTAGATGCTGGACTTTATTTAGATTTAAATATCAGCTCTACCTCTTTGTTGGTTGTGTGACTTCAAAATTTACTCAAATTCTCTGTACCTCAGTTTGAAGGAGTAGGGTAATAATAGTACTCACCTTAAGATTTACATGATTAATAAATAGTTTCATATACATACAGTTCTTGGAGCAGGTGACACATACAAAGGATTGGCTATTGTTCACACTTTACAAATAAGGGGAATCAGGACTAGAGAGGTTCTTTTATCTAAGATAACACATTCAGGAAGTATCAGAATGGTGATTTCAATAAAGTGTGCTTGGTTGAGTCCAAAATTCATTTTAATGAACACTATGTAAAAATTTCAGTAACAAAAAATGATCACAGTATTAACATGATGATGGCTGTCTTGTCGAATATTTACAATTTGGTAGATAATTTTTGTACAGTATCCTTAAATCTATAAAAACTCTCAAAGCTATACCACAATCCCAGTTTTTGTATAAAAAATTAAAGTTTAATAGTAACCTTAAGGTTATACAGCCTCAGCCACTATAAAATTCATGCACTGTCCAATCCCAGTCCAACATATCAGGCCTGTAACAGCTACTAAATGTCAAAACGTGGTTTCAGATTAAATCTACTTGCTTCCACTTTTATGTTATTTCAGTTTAAGAGTATTTAGCTGCCACTGTCCTTTACTTTTTCACACTCTACAGTGGCCAAACCATTTTACTATCTTATGTAACAATTATTCTTAATCCTAGGTGCAAAGCGGGTTGGAGGTCTGTAAGAAGTCATCACCGTTAGAAATAATTTATAGTTGGCACATGCAAAATGACATAGTAGGGGTTGGGGTAACCAAATGAGAGCTACCATACTCCAATTCCATTTTTAAAAATAATTTCCTCGGCCTTCCCTGTTGGCGCAGCGGGTTAAAGCACAGCACTAAGAAGCTAAAGCCACTTCAGCATGAGGAGCAGGGCCCTGTTCAGCATCATTATTGGATTGAGACTGAAATTCCCAATATGGAACAGCCAGAGTCCTAATCAGAGGGTGGAGGCAGGTGAGATCACCTGTCCCCTCAAAGAAGAGGATATTACTTGAAGTCTGAGGCTGTGACACTTGAAACAATTGCTTTACGTCCCACCCCGGGCCAAAATTGAGACAACACGGAAAGAGTTCACTAATCACAGGTTAAGCACTTGGATCTTAACAACTGGAGCAAGCACCCCAGGGAAAAGCTCTGCACTAGAAAAGCAGAGGAAACACAGGTCAATCCTCAGTCTTGTATCAGCTACAATCTATACCCAGTGCTGCATCTAGTACACAAACATAAACTTGACGTGAGGCTGGCAGAGTCTAGGAGACTGTATGTCGGTGGAGGAGTTGGCATGGAGGAGGTGATAACGGTGGATCCTGTCACACAACTCTAAGACTAGTAGCACAGTAGGAAGCTTGAATCCCTAACACTCTAGTGAAGCGATCACTGCTCCAATTACTTCCCACCTATCACCCCTTGCTGCTCCCAGTTTTCTGATCACCTGGACGGTGCAAAATCACCAGTTTGTAAGTTTATCCAACTACAGCTTATAAACATTAAAAATAAAGAGACAGAAGATGTTAGAAAAGCTGGAATAAAAACAAAACAAAACAAAACAAAAAACCTGAAAGAAGTCTCAATGTCTCAATGCACCTGAAGAGGATTCAAGGTAAATGTTCTAACAGTGCTTAATAACTGAAGGAGTGATGGCAAGCAACTGATTTGGGGAGCATAATGAAAAAAAAATAGTGACAGCTGATCTGCAAAGAGAAATACTCGTGGGCTGTTTACTGAGTACCTGGGTACTGTATGAAGTATAACTGAAACAGGGCTAAAGGGTGAAGGAAAGCAATTTGGCTTACTTTGCAATTCTGGGCCCCAGCTGATAAGGAGGCGCCCATGGCCTTGGGTCTTGCTGTCTCCACCACCATATATGGCTTTAGATCCAATACCCCCTGCTTATAGGCTCTTTTCACGTAAATAATTTTTTCATTACTCTCCGCCTGCCTAGCCGGGGCCTGGCCAATGGGCAGAGATCACGGTACCCCTTTTTTTTTAATGTATATAAGCTCAGTTCTGAAATAAAGACTTGTACTTCTTGGTGAACAGACTCACGGCGTCCGTCCTTTCTTTTCAAAGGGGCTATCTCTACTCACAAGGTTATTGCCGAAGAGTACAGGGCACTGTCTGTGAGTTCTTCACCCACGCTCACAATTGCAAGACCACTCAGACTCAGGGAACAACCACAATGTTGTGTTTTTTTTGTTTGTTTGTTTGTTTGTTTTAACAAACGGGAAAACAGAAAGCTCTCAAGGCCACAAGTGGCCAGCTATCTCACCCCAGACAGTGTCTGCAGTGTCCAGAAGTCCCAAACAAAAGCAGCTCGTCCAAAAGGAGCCTGGAGTGCTTGGCATGTAGGCAAGCAGCCGGCTGGGGTCCAACTCACTGCAGCTGGAAGTACTCACAGGTAGGGCCCTGAGAGGACCTTGCAGCAGGGCACAGCAACAGTCTGAGGTTGGGATGGACAGTGCCTGACGTTGGACCAGATAGAAAACAGAGGCAGCAGCACCAGAATGTAGAGGCCAGACGATTAAGGCTCCAGAGGTGATCCAGACACAGAGTGCCAGTCACCTGTCAGCAGTGCTGACCAGCACTGGCCAGTAGTGCTGGTCACCCAGTCACTAGCGTTACAGATCTTTGCAAGTTGCTGGCACACACCAACAACACGCACTTCTGAGACACTAGGCCCAAGCCTGCTCCTCCTTTCAGGCAGTGTCTGAGGCAGGCAGAGGCAGGTGCAGATGGCCGAGCCTCTGCGAAGCTCTCTGGCTTCTCTCTTCCTCCTTCAGATGTCAGCTGCTGGATGCAGCTGAGAGAATTCCGTCAGAACCTGTGAGTCCGAGCAAGCAAGCCAGAGCAAGTCCTGAGCTTGGCGGCCTGCAGCTGGAGCACAGGAGTCCAGTCTGAGCGCACGCGTGCTAGAGTCCACGGCAGGTGTCCCTCCTGCTTTACAAATTCTACTCAGACCCCTGCCCCCCCCCACACACACACACACGCTGACTGGACTGGTTGCCACCAGATGGCTGATTAGACCATCTACTTTTTACTTGCACCTGATGGCATATTCCACAATACAGGCACCGGACCCACCAGACTCTCTACTGCTTGCAGCTGGAGGAGCCACAGCCTGGAAGGGTCCTGTGGGCCCACGGGCTGCATGGGCTGGGATGGCGTGGGAGGGGGAGCACTGCTGTGCACTAGCAGCCTGAGCCCCAGTGGGGGGTCTACTGGTGGTGAATCGCTGCTGCCTGCACGGCCTGCAAGCAGTGCTCTGGGAAGAAGCACTGAAGCCCTGAGGGGGTGGTGTCTCCTGTTCATAGTATCTTTCCAAACTTAAACATTTAAATATTCTGCTCTATTTGTCCTCACAATTACTTTTATCTCTCAAATCATGTTAGGATTCTTGGTCCAGGAAATACAATAGTAGTTGCCAAGAGGATGTCTGAGCAGACTAGAAAATATGGATTCTTAAATTTATTTCATTTTATTTTATTTTTTACAGAGATAACATTGTTTTACAACTTTGTGATGTAGAGGTACAGAATCACCCCTTCTGGGGCCTTTCACTTTGATCTCTTACTTCTGGGAGGGAATAGCCGGGAGAGCTTCCCTTGCCTGCAGTGTTTGTGAAGTTCCCAATGACAGGGTGGGACCCACACCCCCCTCATCCTCTGATGTTCACCTCTTCCTGAACAGGCTCTCCAGGGAAATAACACGGTGCCCTGAGGTGCTGGCATGTAGACCTACCCAACCTGGCTGCTGGCTCAGGCACTGACTTTCTCTGCAGCTCTCCTTCTCTTCCATGTCTTTGCCTACAGCAAGTCACCAACCTGAGTTGAATCCTCCATGGGGAAGTCTCCAGGCTGCCAGGAATTTTTGAGTATTCCTTTGAACTAATATTATCTTTTTAGTTGTATTTAAGGGAAATGATAATTCCAACCTCTCTACTCCAGCATGCTATAGGGGGAGTCTGACGTTCAATTTTAAAAAGAAACATGTTTTTTAAATAGGGAACCAATTTTCCGTATTATGATTTTTAAATGGCCCATGCTTCCTTTTTGCTATATAACATATAGTCATATGGTCATATACTTTATCTTACTGATAAATTTGAATTTATTTCTAGTTCTTCATTCTGTTTCTGTTCTCATTCCTGTATTAATAATACATTTTATATTGATATATGTTATTTATCTTCTGAAATGTTATTGATATTTTGGATTTCCACTTTTCCATATGATTCCGTTTAGAATTAGTAGATATACTTCCACAAAAAGCCCTATTAGTACACTGAGTAGAAGTGCATAAATTTTACATACTAATTTGGGAAAAGTTAACATCTTTAAAATATGGCATCTTTCCAAATGTATATGTAAGTATATCATATTTCTGGGGTTTTTTCATTGTAATAAACTCTGATATCTAGTTGCTTACTGCTGATATGTACTATATTATTGTTCCTTGATTTTGTTTTCAGCCAATTTGTTCAAGCCTTTTATTATATTTTTTTTATCTTTAAGTTCTCTTAAGATTTGCTATGTAAAAATGGTTTTCACTACCCTAACAATAACCAGGCTTTTCTAATTCTTAGAAATCTTATTTCTTTTTTCCCCCATGTATTAGCTTAAGTGTCTACTAGAACACTGTTTAGTAATGTTAGTAGAAATTTTCATCATATTCTGAATTGTATGAGCATACTCTTAAATGTCACTATTGCGTATGATGTTAGATTTAGAATTATGGTACATATGTTATATCAGTTCAGTAAAATCCCTCCTATTCCTTTCAAAATATATTTATTTCAATATTATTTCCAGAAAATTATTCTACTTTGTGAAACCCTTTACATGTAAATTCTTCCATTTGTTAACTGATTTTCATGACACAGCTCCCTCGCTTCTGTCAACGTTCTGCTTTAGAGGTTCATCTTGCATAGGGCTTTCTTCTATCTTTAAAAGTTTTTGGCCAGCATATTTTTCTCCCTAGTCTGATCTCTTACTGTCTAGTAATATTATATTTGCCCTAGCCAAGATTGTCATGCTACTCGGATGAAAACCAGATCTCAACAAGGTATTATACTGTGAAATAACCCAGACAAAGACAAACACTGTACAATTTCACTCATGAGGAATATAAAGAAACAAAGTACATGAACAAACAAAGGCAAATTTAGATACAGAGAACAGACTGCTGATTACCAGTGGGGAAGTAGTTTGGAGTGGGGGTTAGAAACAAGAAAAAGGTGTTAATGCTATGGCTGTGATGGAAGTTTGACTTTTGGTGGTGGTCATGATGTAGCATACATAAATGTCACATTATGATGTCATATACCTGAAATTTATATAACATTATAACATAGTGTTACTTCAATAATTTTTTTTTAATGATCTCTAGTTATTGGCTGGAGACCTCTTATCTTGGGGGAAATTTCCAAAACCGGTTCTAGTGACTCTGGTTACTCGCCTCCTCTGGCAACAGATTGACATTGGTTACAGGCACTGGCAGTAACCCCAGACTTTGACCTATGTTTAGAGACAGTAAGAGAGCCTGTTCTCCAGGTATTTAGCTTCCAGATAACCCAGGAAGCATGAGGAGGGTTCATTTTCTGTTAATCTACTGTAGTTTTGAGCTCTGTGCCATCTTTTCCCTGCTTATAGCTTCCATAAACAAAATGTCCAAATACTGAGTTAGAGATCCAACCTGTCCTTAATAATGTATGAAGTCTGTTCTCTACACTGTAGCCAGTAACTCTGTACAAATGTAATACAGATCATGTCACTCTCCAAATTTCTCATATTGGCCTACATAGTTCTACATGATCTCATCTCCTACCACTTATCCTTGTGTTTTTTCACCTCAAACCACAGACTTTGATGTCTTTTAAGTACACCAAGTGGAACCCTATCTCTGGGCTTTGAATTGTCCTTTTCTCTGTCCACTAATCTCTTCCCCAGATATCTGCATGGCTTGAGTTCTCTTTTCACTTAGATCTCTGCCTAAGAGATCTATCAAGTCACAGAAACTTTCCTTAATTATTTAATTCTCTCACCCCAGTTTATTCTTCTTTCATGACCCATGTTATAATAAAACTTCATTTGTGTTTGTTATCTATCTCATCCATTTGAATATCACCTCCATGAAAACCAGGACTTCATTATAGTCCCTCCTCTATTTTCTGCTCCTGAAAAAGTACCTGTTTTTAATGTAAAGGCTTAGTAAATATTTGTTGAATGAATGAATAAAGGGCAAATATAATCATCAAACTCTCTGTTAGGCCAATGTGATTATTTTCGATGCTTTATAATCAATGAAGACATTAATATTTACAGAAGTTATATAACTTGCCTAAGGCTATGCTGCTAATACGTAACAACTGCTGTTAACTTTACACTTTTTTCCAGAAAACAAAGATCACCAAAATTTTATTATGATTAATGGGTTATGGTATGTAACCATAATTTCCTCATTTATGTTCTTAAGAGAGAAATTTCTTGTCAGCATTTTGCTTAAAGCCCTTCGACAGTCTTATATTATGAATAAATCTAAACTTTCAGCATGGCCTTTAAGGTCTTGTTTTATCTTCAACTTAATCTGGTACCTGTTTTCCTTTCACTCACATTTTAACCATTTAGATCTTATTTCTCTCTTAGTTATTGGGTTATAATCGATATATAACATTAGTTTCAGTTGTAGATTATAATGACCTGAAGCTGTACCGTTTTTCCTTCTACTTTTTCAGTTTGGGTATCTTTTATTTCTTCTTTTTGCCTAATTACTTAGGCTAGGACTTCCAATACAAGGCTGGACAAAAGTTGGCATCCTTGTCTTGTTCCTGATCTTAGAGGAGAAGCTTTAGATTTTCACCCTTGATTATGATGTGCTGAGCTGTGGACTTGTCATATATAGTCTTATTGTGCTGAATTGTATACCTTTTATCTATTGAGTTAATCATATGATTTTTCTCCTTCATTTTGTTAAAATGGTGTATCACATTGATTTATTTGCAGATATTGAACCATTCTTGCATTCCTGGATTAAATCCTACTTGATGCCGATATATATATTTTTAATATATCAATGAATTAAATTTGTTAATATTTTGTTGAGGATTTTTACATCTGTTTCTTCAGGGATATTGCCTGTACATTTCCTTTCCTGTGGTCCTTTCAGAATAACGCTGGCCTGCAAAATAAGCTTGAAAGTATTCCCTCCTCTTCTACTTTTTGGAAGAGAACTTGAAGTATTGGTATTAATTATTCTTTTAATGCTTGGTAGAATTCACTAGTGAAGCTCTCTTCAGAACTTCATTATATTTATCTCAACAATAATTCTCTACCTCAACTAACTCCGTATCAGATTTTTTATTTGTTATTTTTCAATTTTTGAAAAACTTCTTTATGCTTTTTCAAAACTAGTTTCATATTCAGGTATTAGTTCAGGGGGGACTTTCATGATAATGCTATTTAACCCTTCAAACCCCATTCTCATCATGTTCTAACTCAATAACCTGTTTTATTTTCCTCAGACACTTAGTGCTATTTAGAATCATCTTTTTTTTTTCCATTTAATTTGTTCTTCTCCACTTATCTTCACTATTCGTTAAGCTCCTAAATAGAAACCATCTCTTATTGTTACATCTCCAACAGTGACTGGCACAAATTCACATAGAAGTAACTATTGAAACAGAATTAATGATTTACTTAAGGTCATAGAGACAAGAAGGAGTGAATATATAGAAGTATTCAGGCAATTAATTTCAAGGGCTAATGCTTTTAACCACAATCCAAAATGAGAAAAAAAAAACAAAACCTTAATAAAAGATCTAATTAATCATCTCAGAATTGTATCATCCTTCCATTTTTTTTTTCCCATCTAAGTGATGAAACATACTTCCTTAACAGTGGGTAGAATAAGTCAGTTCTGAGTATCAAAAATATATATTGGAGGATTCTGTTAGAATTATGCTTTCTATAGTCTCTGGCTTCACTTAGATTTGGCTATTAAAATAGCCAATAGTCCATAATTTCTCAACTTATAGATCAATTTTATACTGAAAAATATGGAAAATCAGAAATTTAGCTATTCTGGTATAGCAATCTACATAGGCTTTTTCTTGCTGACTTCAGAGATTTCAGCTATAAAATGTCACTTTTATGTCTGTTTCTAATATGATAATCCTAGATTTGACTTCCTCTCTCTTCTTGTAGTTTATTACAATAAGGGCAAAACATTATCTTACCCTGAAATTTGTAATCATTTCCCATTGAATATCACCCATAATATTGGTTTTATGCCAAGAGAGGAGACTATAGACCAAAAACTTGCTTTCTTAGCTCTTAACATGCATGCCCAAATTCCCATATAAAGGAGGATAAATTCTCATTATGCTTCACTTAGTCTTGACTCAATTAATTTCACATTCTGGCAATTTCATCTTTATGTCTGATACCATTACTTCATAAACTAAGATCCACTGTTTGCAAGGAGCAAAACCAAACCAAATCAGATTAAGTAACAAGGTTGGAATAAAGTGTAGGGCTGATGAACTGTGTCATAGCTGAAGGGATGACATCCTTGATCTATAGTTCTATTTTCCATGGTTTCAGTTACCAGCGGCCAACCTTAGTAGGAAAATATTATGTATAATGAGATGTCTTGAAAGAGGAGGAGGGAGAAAACATTCACATGACTTATATTGCAGTATACTGTTATAATTGTCCTATTATTTTCTTAGTTATTATTGTTAGTCTCTAACTATGTTTAATTTATAAATTTAACCTTATCCTAGGTATTTATGTTTAGGAGAAAATTATAAATAAACCTAATATTCCTACTCTTGACAGTTTCAGGTATTCACTGGGGATCTTGAAACATCTCCTATGGGTAATGCAGAACTACAATATACCCAGGCCTCAGAAATAGATTGGGGCCAATGATGAAAAAAACTTCAGGAAATACAACTATCATCTCTGTATATCTGCTTACCTGTTCTGTTTCTTCTTCTCTTTTCAGTTGGGCTTTTTCCTGGTTCCCATCCATTTCAGTAAAATACAGCCACCCTTCAACTCTGAATGCACAATAGATTTCCAGCTAACAACTGACTGATAACAAGTTCTAATTCTGATGCCAGGTGGGAAGGGACTCTAAACTGGCTAAGACTCCACTGCCCAAATATTTTACCAAATACCGTTTGGGTCCTTCACCTGTGCACAATTGTAAGACTGCTCACAGACCCTTTCCATTGGCATAATTACAAACAACATTATCCAACACAGTGGCACATCTATCAGCATCATTTCCAATCTGTGGGAACCTTGGAGAAATAGTCTTACCTGAGTAACTGTGACCTGGCTACCACCTGTAATTCAATTAGACACAATTAGGAGTATGATATCACAAGTTAAGCATTTTCTAGGAGCCCACAACTGTGTATTAGTAGTGTGAATAGCAGCAAATTTTTCCAGAGAGAGATAGATGGACTCCACAGACATGAAGTAGCCCACTGTCTTCACCATCTTAGCTTTGGCAACACACCTTATTTAGAATAAAATAATATGGTAAGATTCCAAACTAATTACATGGGTATATTTGATTATGATTAAGAGCATAAAGGTTTCTTATAAATTACTAACTATAAGCTGTAATGCATTTTACAAATTTTGAAGACTTCATGTGTTTTACAAAATGAAGTGCATCTTTACAGAGCTATAGAGGGTGGCATTAATCATCAATTTTCTAAGGAATGAGGAAATATACGATATTGTGACTAATTTTTCAAATATAGTTTTACTTTAGTTGAACTGACACAATACTTCAAAATGAGTAATTTATTATTACTTTTTTCAAGTAGAAATAATATCTAGATTGGAAGATAGTTTGGGCAATTGTTGTAGGAATCAGAATACACTGTCAGGCAACTTGTTCTTGTTGATTTTATTATGCCTATGTTATGCATCTCATTTTCTCCTCAGTTGTTTGAATAATTTTATGTAAATCAGCATTCTTTATTGATCCTCAATTCTCATTTTCAAGTCCAAGTCTATATTTTGGAACAAGCACAGCTTTTGTAAGCTTTCAGGAGGAAGCTGAGATACATACATGATTTCAGGAACTACCTAAATATAGATAATTTTTAGATATACATCTCCAGTGCCAACCTCCTTTTCTCTGTTCTGTCCCGCATTATTAGTCATCCCCATGACATTTCTCTTTGGATATTATCTAAATGATATCTCAAGCTGAATATAACCCCCAACTTCCCACCAATAGTTACCCCCTTTCTAATTTTCTTCTTATGAAATTTGGTTTCACCAGTCTCCCAGTTTTCCCCAAATGTTCAGACTACGCTTCAGCTCTCACAGTATAAATATCTGTCTATTTCCCTCCTTGAAATCTATTTTGGCTTCTGGCTTCCATACTACATTTGTGCCACCACTTTGTTGCTTATCATCCAAATTTTATATCAGCAATAAGGTCATCCTTAGCATCTTTTCACTCTATGCTATATAGTCATGAAAAACATCTTTAGCAAATGAAACTTTTATCAGATTTCCATTTCCATTACATTGAACATAAAAGTAATAAGAATAATAATTAATATCATGTAAAGTAACACTTGCCAAATACTTAACCATGGTCCAGGTCTCCTTTTAAGTGCTTTATATGTAGGGATTTCTTTACATTTCAACAAATTAAGTTACTGTCATTATTCTCAATTTACAGAAAAAGGAGGAACAGAGAGGTTAAAAAATCTCACTAAGATTTCAAAGCCAGTAAGTTCATATTTCCTGAATTTATCTATCAAATTCTTCTGCATATTACTTTTTAACCACTTACCACATTTGCTCCCCATGCTTCCTCGCTCATCTTATTTCTTTAAGAGTAAATGCAGGTCCCGGTGAAAGGCTAAGCAAATGGAAGTGTCCATCAGTAAAACCAGAAATGATAAATGGAATAGATGACCCACCCAAATTGTTTCAAATACATGCACATATGCACTTACTCTAAGGGCAATAACATTTCTGCTGATTTCTAAATCCGTTAGATATGCCAATATGTTTTCAATTTTGACCATTTAAAGGAAAAGGAAAATGCTAGATCACACAAACAGGGAGCTTTACTTGCTGGATGTTGATGTGGCCTTAACCTCTCCAGGTTTAGCAGCTGGACTCAGACACTGTAATGATTGCTGTGTCACTCTCCAATTTGTCCTTCATCCAAACTGCCTTGTGTTCGTGGGGAAAACCAGTCATCTGTGAAGTAAGTGATTGGTCATATCAATTTTATGTTGCAAAGTTCTCATTTGCAAGGACCTAGCTCTGCCAGCTTACCTAGAGAAAGCTGTCAAAAGTCAAACTCCTACAACAACCACCCCCTCAAGTCAGCAGGGCCAGCACAGATGAATCCTTACTTATTTCTTTGCATCCCCTTTGTGCCAGCTGTCATTTGTAAGAAATGTTGGATTTCTTACCAATTTGACTAGATATTAAATTACCCGAATTCCTGGAGAGAAGAACTATAATGTTGGAAGAAGGATAAATAAAAAGCAGACATCAGAAAAGCAGAATTAGGTTTGATTTTAAGACTTTTCTATTTATTGTCTCTATAACAAAAAAAACAAGCTGCATATTTTTCCTCAGACTGATGAACTAATCTGTAAAATGGGGTAAGTCCTAACTTATGAAATGCCATAGAGATTAAGTGGCATAACGTGTAAAGTATATTGAACAGTAGCTAGAATTCAACAGATGAAGGGTGTTGCATACAATATATACACTTAAAAACCTTTGTGAAACTTCCATTTTCCATGTGGGACGTTAAAAACCTGGGAAGAACATCACTTATAACTTCTAACACAATCAAACGATTAGAAATACACAAATGTTCTTGATTCGGCTAGAAAACTGAAGTCCCAGTTCAACCAATTAACACAGTCCATACTTTTTTTTTAACAGTATTAAAATTTTATTTATATATCTATTTATATTGTTGTTCATTTTAAAGCAATGTTTACTTCCTCCTACCCCCCTTCACCCACCCATCATCATTTTTTTTTAAAGATTTATTTATTTGTGCATACAGAACTGGGGTACAGGCCAGAGGCTCAGGGGTGGCGAGAGGCTTCACCAGAGACAGAGTGGGAAGCAGAACAGGCAGATCTACAAAGTACACTGCTGAGGGGAGCAGCGGGCGGGTCAGGAGAGGTCTGCCACGCCATGTGGTCTCCTCCGGGGCAGGCGGGAATTGAACTCATGCGGAAGCGGCTTCAGATTCTCAGTGCTGTGCTTTAACCCGCTGCGCCACCAGGGAGGGTGGGGAGGGCCCACCTCCCATCATCATTTTTAAAGTAGACAGGACACATAATTTTATCTGTGGTAAATATAATGAGACCCCACAAAGAAGATTTCTACTAAAATTGCTGATTGGTGAAATCCAAGTTGGGTTAGCAAAGGAATATAGAAACCTTTGAAGGTATATGCACAAATCAAACTGGGTTAGAATAGAAAGAGTTCTTGTTTAGTAAAGGTCTGAGGGAGGAGAAACTCAAAAGAACACCAAGATCCTTTTCTCTTCTCTAGCAAAGACTCAGGTGGTGTGAGGAAATGGCTAGAGAGGTTGACGACCATAGGGTGTGCTTTCTTTCCAGAAAGCATGGGAAAGTGTAAGAGGAGCTAAGAATTTTCAAAGGAATGAATGTTTTTTGTGCATGTTTAGCTGGGATTTTTTTTTAATTCTCATTGAGTTTTTAGAGTTCTTTAAATACTTTGGGTAAGAGTCATTTGTCAGATATATAAATGGCAAACATCTGTGATGTATCTTATACTTCATCAGTATATTTCAGAGAACACAATTTTGAAGGTTTTTTGTAAAATCACAGTTCATTGATTTTTCATTGATTTTTGCTAGAACACACCGTAATTTTGGTGGCAAGTTAAAAAAAAAAAAAAAAAAAACTTCGCCAAACTTCAACTCACAAGAATTTTTCCTAAGATTTCTTCTGTAACTTTTACAATTTCACATTTTTCAGTTTGATCTGTGATCTAACATTTTAAGGTGTTGGCTTAAAGTTCAGGTCAATATCCTACCCCCCCCCCATAGGGATTTCCAATTGTTCCAACACTTTCGTTGAAAGGTCTGAATTGTATGTGACTGCATTTTTTTTTTTTTTAGATTTATTTTATTTGTACAGAACTGGGGTACAGGCCAGAGGCTCAGGGGCGGTGAAAGGTCTCAGCAGAGACAGAGCGGGGAGCAGAACAGGCAGATCGACGAAGTACACTGCTTGAGGGGGGCAGCAGGAGGGCCAGGAGAAGTCTGCCACGCCATGTGGTCACCTCCGGGGCAGGCGGGAATTGAACTCATGCGGAAGTGGCTTTAGCCTCTCAGTGCAGTGCTTTAACCCGCTGCACCACCAGGGAGGGCCGCGACTGCATTTGTTTGTTTGTTTGTTTGTTTCTGGACTCTATATTTACTTCCATTTATCTATGTGTATCTACTTTTCCCGTATCATACTGCCTGTGCTACAGTATTTGTTTTAATACATCTTGAAATCAGGTAATATGAGACGTCAAACTTTGTTGCTTATTAAAAAAAAGGGCTGTTCTATGTTGTTTAATTTCTGTGTAAATTTGTAGCTTATTAAAATCTGCCAAAACTTCTGAGATTTTGATTGGGACTGCACTGTACCTGCATATCAAGTTGGGGGAATTAGCACCTACATAATACGGAGCCTCATAACACACGAATATGGAATAGCCATTCATTTAGATCTTCTTGTTTCTTCAATCCGATACATATCATTGCAGGCATAGCATGTACATGCTATTATTTTGGTAGATAAATAATCAGAGATTTTATTTTTTGGTGCTACTGCAATGTGAGTTCTAGAAGATTGGTTTTCATTTGTAAGTTATCTCAGGTATTTTTTTAAATGTCATCTTTGATTTTCTCATTAATCCAGTAGTCATTCAGGAGTGTTCATTCTGCACACATTTCTTTTTGTGGTTGATTTCCAAGTTGACACCATCGTCATCTGAGAAGATGACTGTTATGATTTCAAGCTTTTTGAATTTACTGATACATGTCTTGTGACACAATCTGTAGTAAATCCTGGAGTTGTCCCCTGTACACTTGACAAGAATGTGTATTCAGCTTTTGTAGGGTGAAGTTCCCTGTAAATATGTATTGAACCCATGTGGTCTCATTATTTAAGAGCATTGTGTCCTTATTTATAAGTTCTCTGTTCCCTTCTCACTCTCTTCCCCTTCTGGACATCCATTATTCTTGCATTGTCTTTCCTCCTGGAGTCAGTATTATTGAAGTGTTTGTTTTTTTCCCTTCTTATTTCTCTTTCTTCTTCCACCTGACTTCTTTGTGCATTATCCTCTTCTAGGTCACTGATTTCATCTTCCATTAGATCTAGTCTGCTTTTATATCTTTTCCCTGATTTTTTTAATCTTTTCTGTCAGTCATTTTATATCCTGCATTTCCATTATTATGTAAAGCTTCAGTTTTGATCTTCAGTTCAATAATTTAATTTCTCAGGGAATTTCACTGTTTTTCTTAGTTTTCTTGTATGTCTTTGTTCAGCTTCTCTGTGTTTCCTCTGTTATTCTGAATTTCTGTTTGATGGCCATTTAAATGCTATACCTGATAGGTTGGGTTCTGGAGATTTCTTCTTTCTGTGTGCTGCAGAGCTCCCTAGAGACTCAGGGTGCCTCTTCTCCCCATTATTTACTTCCTTAAAATTAGAGTTGCAGAGCTTCCACTTTTCCAGTAGATGGTGTTGTTTGACGGGGAGAACTGATCTTTGGTTGGGTCTCTAGTGAATGAGGGGAGGGCCCTAGAAGGCTTCCGTGGCTGGAGGGAGCACTATGCCAGTTCTGGCTCAAACCTGTGTCAGCAACAATGGCCAGGCTCTCAGGACCTCAGACAATGTCTCTGCATTGGTCCCTTGTGCAGTCTTGGTGTGGTATCTTCCAACATGTCCTCACTAAATCTGCTCAGTCCGTGGCCTACCTGGTGGTGCAGGGTTTAAAGACATAGTGCTATCAAGCTATAGCCAATTACTGCGATGTGATTTGATCCCCAGCCAAGGAGCTGACCCACATGGCACTGCAGACCTCTCCTGTCTCACCTGCTGCTCCCCTCAGCAGTGTATTTCAGCAGCTCTGCCTGTTCTGCTCCCCCCTCTGTCTCTGGTGAACCTCACACTAGCCCCCACCAAACACAATTCTGGCCTGCGCCCCAGTTGTTTTGTACATAAATAAACAAATCATTAAAAAATCTGCTCAGGCCCATAGCTCCTCAGTCCTGGGGGAACTGGGTAGGGTCAGCGCTACTTTCTGACCTTTGTTTTCCTCACTGGGGTCTAGTAGGCCTAACACCCTTATGTCTTGTGGCTAGATTCACAGCGCTCAGCTTTGCTGTCCCTGAATATAGGTCATAAGTAAGAAAATTAATGAAGATATTATGTTTTCGAGAGGCTTACATTACTTAATTATGCATAATGTAAAATAAACATTTATGTAGATATATTTTAAATTATTATGATAATGTTGTATTTACCTGGGCCTTGTGTTCTTGAAATACTATGTTAGTCAATAAATCTTTCTATTCCAAAGGAGCAGACTTAAAGACCCATATTTCCCATTGTGACCAGTAAAATTTCTGGAGAGAGACCTTATTTACACTAGGGCAAATCTGACACAGAGGTTCCACATTCCCCAAATTTTTGCCTTATAAATAAACTAATCAATGAGGACAGAATATTCATGATCTTGATGTAACAAAACTTAAGCTTATCTCCTGCTCACAGGAAATTTGACTATTTACTCTCAGCCTGAGCCAAGATTAGGATGTGGTTTTAGGGTTGTCCAGAAAAGCAGAACCAATAGAGTGTGTGTTTCTACAGGAAGAACGAGGTTTATTTGAAGGACTTTTAAAGACAGGCTGGCAAATCCGCAATCTGTAGGGTGGGATGGTGATCTGGACACTCAGAGGATGGTCTGATGCTGCAGTTCAAGGTTGAGTACCTTATGCTAGGTTTACCTCTTTCTGGAGGAAGTCAGTCTGTTGGAGCAGCCTGGTGCCGATGAGGCACTGAACGCCACCCCTTGCCCTTAGAGCACTGCTCAAGTTGGAGGAAACTATATCTATGTAGTACTTCTCATGGAACCCCACCCCTCACATCCTGAGCCAGCGGTCTGCTTAGAAGGGGGTGGCGCTGAGAGGCAACCTAGGGGAACCTTTTCTAGGAAGTGATGCATTTTTTTTTAAGATTTATTTATTTGTGCATACAGAACTGGGGTACAGGCCAGAGGCTCAGGGGCGGTGAGAGGCTTCACCAGAGACAGAGTGGGGAACAGAAGAGGCAGATCGACCAAGTACACTGCTGAGGGGAGCGGCGGGCAGGTCAGGAGAGGTCTGCCTCACCATGTGGTCACCTCCGGGGCTGGCGGGAATCGAACTCATGCTGAAGTGGCTTTAGATTCTCAGTGCTGCGCTTTAACCCGCTGCGCCACCAGGGAGGGCCGGAAGTGATGCATTTTTATGAGAGCTACAGAAGGCAGCTGCCCCACTATCAGGCATGTGGTTGCACCCAGCCCCCAGGTCAGGGGGAATCCTTTGCCTCAGCATTGGCTCATGGCGCCTGTAGCTGGCAATGCTACTTTGCTCCACTGAGCAGTGACTGAACCTTCTCCTACACCCACTATCTTTCCTTTCGGTGAGAATACACCTTTTTTACCTCTTTGCTACACCAAAGGCCCTTTGTTTGCACTTGTGACAGTGGGATGCCAGACTCATAACTAGTGAGAGAGGTTGTGACGTGGTAATAATTTTTATACCCTTCACCTGGTAACAAGTGTTTGCTCTTTTCAAGACTTCAACTTAGTGCATGATGCCCTTCTGGATTATGAAAGACAGTGTGTTTTACTCAATGTCCACTACTTTAAATACTAATATCACTTAAACACACTTCACAGAAACATCCAGTATAATGTTTGACCACATTTCTTGGCACTGTGGTCCAGTTAAGCTGAAATAAAAAAATAACTATCATCCCCTTCCTTAAAGATCTCTACTGAAAATGGCCACAAAGAATGTCATTTTTTGATCAAGCATGTATCTCTGGTTCTTTCTGGTCTTATTTTCTCCTCCGTGTTAAGGAAACTCTTCCACTGTCTCACTTTTGAGAAGCGTGCAGATTTTGTAGTCAAAGTGTAACAGGAAAAGGGGAAGTTCCAGGCTCCCTTCCTCACCCAGAAAGAGGGTGGAGCTGAGCAGAGAAAAGAAGAGAAGGAATCTGAGGAGGAAGGAAGCAGGATGGAGAGCCAGAAGGAGACCTGAGGAAGCCACAGGGAGCAGAGAGCATGTGATGAAGAAACCGTGCTTGTTTCTAGGACCTGTGCTGGTTGAAATGGATGTGGGTGAGAGACCCATGGGGAGGTGACTATGGCAGTGTTTATGTCGATTTTGATTTTGCTCTTTTCCTCCCAGATTTGTCTGGCCATTTCTCACCCTTTTCTATGGGTCCCGGCCAGAAGGTGCTTTAGGCTTGAGGCAGCTTTCAGGCCTTGCTTTGGGCCAATCCCTTTTGGGTTGACTCTTGCCCACGAGGGGATGGGTCACTTCAGGTGTTTGACTTAGAAGTTATATTCTTTGTCTTCTGTATTTTATACTCATTGTATTAAAGTTCCTTTTCATTTAAGTTTTATATGTTTTGTCTTGATGCGGCGGATGGCAGAACCTATTTAGAGCAGGCAGGTTTGGGGGTTCAGTGGGGCCCCTCTCCCTGTACTGTAACAAAAGCATGCTCCTTATTGCAACTGTCTACCTGACCCTATCGTAAATGCCTTTTTGAATAATATTTCTCCTAACTTAAGTCCACATATTTTTTATCTGCTAATCTTATGCAGTACAGAAAAAACATGTGAATTACAAATTAATGGTAGGATTATGATTGTTTCATTTCGGTCATGCCTGACTATGCTCCCAAAGAAGATAGCTCTTTTATTGATTAAACAGAATTGCATAAAAGTAGATGGCAGATCAAAACTCAAAGTTTCAATGATTTTTTTGGGGGGAGCTGCATTAAAGTAACCCCTGACTAGACTTGCGTACACTAAAGTTCTTTTTTGAAATTTTGTTGGTGGGAAATGAATATAAACTAGAATTAACCAATTTTAAGGCCTCTGCTGAGATTTATTCTTTGACAGTTGACAGAAATGCTCAGAAATTAGCATTTTGGTAAAACCTTTATTTGTTTAAGTTGCCTCTTAGCCAAAGAGACTGTCTGTACAAAGGGATTAACCTATTGACAATGACTTTCTAAATCCAAACCCATTGAATAACAAGCACTGAATATGTTTACCTTCCTAATGCACCACAATTCACTATGAAGCTGGCTTTTTTGAAAAGGTCAAAATGCATGAAGAGCTGAATTTCAATAGGAAGACATACAGAAATGTGAAGCTGAATGGAACTGGGTTTGTTGAATATAAATAGAAAGTAAATTATATGAATCTGGGTCAATTAAGTGGATAACACCCCCCTTTCAAATAAAAAGCACATTTTTTCAGGTTATTTTTTTTTTTGAAAGGCATAAGTGCACTGTGAAGTATACTACTTATTCTCTTAAATAAAACACTTTATATGATTCCAAGGAGCTCAATCTCTGCAGTACCATTCTTGCAAACAAAGTTACAAAAATTCACTACCTGAGAAGGCCAATAGACTCTTTAGTATTGAACATTTCTAGATTACATATATTTTGATATTCACTGTCAAAAGTGCTACTTTTGAACAGGCAGGTCAAAGAAAGAAGAGAGTGATGAAAACTATAGAATTTGATTTTGGGTCCTTTTCTAGGAAACTCTTTTCCTGACCTGATTTTTGTGGTTCTGCTAAAACTAATTTTTAGAATAGCAAATTGTGTATACACACAGTAAGAGTATTACAATGTACTCCCAAAACATGTTTTTTAAAGAGTGGTCACTTAGACTCATAATAGTCAATTAAAATATAAGAAAAATAGGTGATTTTTAACTTCTGCAACTAGCTTCGGCACGGAGACAATAGCACTCCTTAGAGGGGAAAGGCACTTCAAGACTGTAAACATGTCCACTTCCTGTGACAGTAAAAAACCTTGTAGTGCTTTTTCTACTCAGTGGTAACTGATTTAGTGCTGATGTGATAAGATCCAGAGCTCTGTGTTTGGATAATAATTCCTCAAGAGTTTTACAGAAAAGAAATCAGACTAAACTACCCCTCTCGGTAGAGTCAATTGTGAGAATATAGTATGTGTTGCATTATAGATCTCGGCAATGCAATGATTTCTTCTTCTTCTAGCTATTGGTTGTCCTATTGGGACAGCACAGAGCTCATAATTTCACTTAAAAAAAAAAAAGACACCAATAAAATTAAAGGCAGAGAAAACTACATGTCACATTTACTAATCAAGTTGTTTATACTGCCTTTCACATATAAAGATGGTATCGCTGAGCCACCCTGGCTAAGGTATACACTTTGAATTATTTTCTAGGCAAGGAGCTATTCCTACAGAAACCTCCCTTATGAACAATGACACAGAGATTTTGAAGTAACTGGCTTGTATATAGAGTGGAATTTCTAATGTTGGAACAGGCTTTATTTTTTTTTACACAAGCTTATTCACATAGGGAGCAAATGCAGTATTTTGGCTTCTTTGACACTATGTTGTAGAACTAGCTAACTTGTTCAGACTGATGATTAGGGGATCAAAACATCATCTTCTAGACTGCTACTATTTGGCTGTTTATATATTTTTAAATAAGCTGTTTTTCTAGCTATGCCTTAACAGTATTCGATAGACTATCTGTATTATAATATTTTAAATGATATGACATTAAGTATGTTAAAATAATAAAATATTCATAAACATTATTAAAATATTTATACAATTGAGTGAGGACTTTAACTGCTTCTCTAACTGCTGTTCTTAACTGCTTTTCTAATTATTAAGTAACTTTGCATGAATCTTCAAAATTGTCGTTTTTATTTCAATGATAAACCTGAGGTATGTAGTAATACAATCACACACACACACATACACACACTCACAAAAACCAGCATTTTAGACACTTCCTGGAACATTCACAAGTAGAGAACTAATTAGAGGAACTCCCCTGCAGGTGTTCTGATGTACTCAGCCCCAGCCAAGGGATGTGTCTGCATTATGTACTGTACCTAAGGGTGCAATAGTATGAAATGACGCACTGCTCAGTTGGGCCCTTCTATGACAGATATCTTAAAGAAGAAAATGTAGCAGCTTTGGTACATTGTTGAAATAAGTGGCAGTTTTGCTGACAAATCATCAGAAAATGCCAGCAACTGATAAGTCAGCCAGTATATAAAACATACATGAAATACACTCTCAGTAAAACTTTTACAAAAAAAAAAAATTCAATTTAGCAATGAAGGAATAAATTTTGAGACAAAAAGAAAAAACTAGCAGTCAAATTCCTCCTCATCTATTTATAATTGCTTAAAAGTTATTGTTAAACTTTTATGGACTTATATAGGCATCATCTGTATATTAGGTGAAATCATGAGTAACAGAGAATCCAGTTCTCTTTTTATTTCTGGCATCTACAGTTTCTGTTCAATTTAGATACTTTATTATGAAACCCTGACCAACTTGTCATATTGGCCTGGTTTATAGTAAGTGAAGTGTGCGGGACCCTTCCTGGTGGCACAGTGGGTGAAAGCACAGCACTGAGAAGCTAAAGCCACCTCAGCATGAGTTAGATCCCTGCCCCGGAGGTGATCCACATGGCATGCAGACCTCTCCTGAAACGCCCGCTGCTCCCCTCAGCAGTGTCCATCATCAGTCAGCCTGTTTTCTGCCCACTCTGTCCCTGGTGAATCCTCTCACCGCCCCTGCACCTCTGATCTGTACCCCAGCTCTGTATGCATAAATCAATAAATCTTCAAAAAAAAAAA
>NW_004567120.1:27273439-27280393 GCF_000260355.1 Condylura cristata
TTTTAATGTGTCCCATATGTTTTGGAGACTTGTGTCGTCATTGTCATTCTTCTCCAAGTATTTTCTAATTTCTTCTTTGATCTCCTTGTTGATCCAATGGTCTTCCAGTAGACCATCACAACTCTTTTTAAAACAACAAGACCTATCATCCAAAATAAAAACACAAACCCATTGAACCCCAGATGGTAGATATTTCAAAGTAGAATGCTATTGTTAGCCCGCAGACATTTATAAGAACTATCTGCCATCATCTATGCCAACATGTTTATTTCAGAGTAAGAAATCGATCTTATTCTGCAAGCTTAGGGGGGAAGGACAGAGCAGGTAATGCCCCCAAGTATACATGATAAAAAATATACAAGTATAATCTATAGAATTTAAGATTGCACTCAAAAATATTTATTGACTTACTTCTGTGGTTCTGGGTGTGAATTTTGCTCATTTTTAGGGGTGCCAGTTGCTGTACAATGCATTCTGTAAATTATTTTCTTGCTTTTTGACAACAAAATGACACAAAATTGCTAAATTCAAAAGTTTTCTTATGCTGCCTAATGGACCTAGCAGCTCCATGACAAGATACATGAAAGATACATGAGTATAGGAAATTACAGAGTACAATTATGCACTTCACACAAAACATACTGTGTGATTCAGTGTATATTTTCTAAAGCAGGACCTAACAGTAAGCAACTAGTACATATTTCATATCACTTTTCTGCAATCAGTGAAACGGGAAGAGCATTGAGGGGCAGGGGACATTCTAATCTTGTCCTATGCTGTGTGAATGATCTTCTTGGGAGTTTTGAACCAAATCCTCTAGATCTCTATCATAAGAGGGTTTCAGAGGCTCTGCCTAGCATATTTCCATGTTAAACCACTTTAAACCTGGAGATTTTTTTTTAATAAGATGTTCACATCTTAGGCACTTCAGTTATGTTTTGTTAACACACACATACATACACACCTCTCAAAAATAAAGGGTGGCTTTTGCTATATTTTTCTGAGATTGTTCCTGTGAAAATATAACAACCTAAGGTTGGCCCCAGCCTAGGGTTAAAATAGAGAAAGATAATTTTGGTCCCCTTTGATATAGTTTCATTCTTGATATATCTGTCAAAATGTTTCCACACAGTAGCCACAGGTTCAATTTTAGGACATGGACAGCTGATCTTTTAGCACAATGAACTAAACAGAAAAAAGCAACAAATGTTTTATTGTTTCCCATTAAAAACGGAAAATAAGTAATGAACCAGGATTTCTTATTCCAGGTATTCACCATCAGCCATAACATGTCTAGAAAGAATTAATACACAAATATAATTACCATTTATACCATTTATACCCACTCAAGGAAATATATTTGCCTAAAGCAAAATCCTAGCATTATAACTTCCATATTTTTGTCTTATCTTGGTATTATAAAATGAAAATTTCCCTTTTACTAGCCAACCCTGCCTTAGTATGTCTTCTTGCTGTACTCCTAATTCTGCTGTTCAGTTTCTACTTTATTGAGTAGAGCAGCCAGATTTTAGAGAGGCTTAGCAGAAATTGTGGGGTATCACAACAGAAAATTTGATGTATCTGTTGCGAATGAGAAAGGCACAGAAACACAGCCACAAAGACTTACACACAACAGCCTGCAAAGTATTGGCTACAGAGATGTGCATATGTATTACACATGACATCTAGTTAAGATTAAAGTTCTCCCAGCAAATACTACAGGTAATCAATTGATCAAAATTTACACTAAAATCCTGCTATTAGGAAAGTATATTTGTAAACTTGTAAGACTGGCAATAGGCATTGGTTTGTGAAAATACTGACTTAGGCTTTTTTGAGAAATATAAGTCGTGAAGTTCTAATATACTTGTGAAATTCAAATAGATGATCATTCACTAAAAGTCATCGCTGACTGTAATAAAGAGATATTCAAGCAATAAATGATTTAATTTGATAGAGAGGATGCAGCAGGGCCCAAATTGATGGATTTGTCCTTTCGTACTTGGATCTATGCCCACCCGTCTTACACTTAGTGCTGGCAAGTTACTGCTGTCACTGGGAGGACTCAGATTTCATGAAAAGATTCACTCTAAGGATTGTTTGAAAACAAAACAGAAACACAGGAAGCTGAAATGCAAAAAGGAGGTATTCTAGATAGGGGAGGGTGCTTCTGCTGGGCAGTCCATTTGCCCTATTCCACAGAAGGAAAGTGGTTTGCTTTGAAAAGAAAATAAAAGCAAATGGAGGCTAAAGTGGTAACATTTACAGTCTGCCTCTTAAATACTTGGCTTCATTTTAACTACATAAGCCATGCATACCCCATTTAATAATTAAAACCACACAGTCTTATGTAAAGAAAAACTAAAAGGTTTCTATTTACCCTACGTATCTCTCCACTTTCACCATCCCAAGGTAATCAATAAGGGTTTCTTGTATAGCCCCTACATTCAGGCCTATGGTTGCACAATTATATACACACACCTTCTTAGTTTTGTTTTTTTTTTAAGATTTACTTATTTATGCTTACAGAACTGGTGTACAGGCCAGAGATGTGGTGGGTGAGAGGATTCATCAGAGACAGAGCTGGGAGCAGAACAGGCAGATCAGGAAGTACACTGCTGAGGGGAGCAGCGGGCAGGTCAGGAGAGGTCTGCTGCGCCATGTGGGTCACCTCCCTGGCAGGGATCAAACTTGTGTTGCAGTGGCATCTGAGAGCTTTATAATGCGGTGGTTTAGCCTCTTGTACCACCAGGGAGAATCCTCTTCTTAGTTTTTTGATATGATTAAACGTTATTTTTTCTGATACTTCCTTTTCACTCAAGGTTGATAATTTGGAGTCAATTCTTACAGCTAAATCTATAGGGTAAATATACTCTGCCCCTATAACACTATAATCCCTTGCAAGTGTCTTCTTGGGACTATTTGGGTGGCAGTGGTAGAAGTTATCACCAAATCTAACTGCAATAATTTTTATATTGGCAAATGGTGATGATTCCTCTACCAATGCTGACATATGCACCTGATAGCAACAGATGCTGATGGTGATTTTTGGCCTGACATTAGAACTCTTAGTATAGCAGTGTAGGAATTATCATATTGCAATGCTATTTTCTCAAATAGTTTTCTGTAAGATGGAGCTATGGATTGGTGTTTTTCATTTGACTAAAAATCCAAGGAACAAATTTTAAGAACATGAAGAGTTTCAGTGAAGTGAAAATGGGATTGTTTGAATGGATCGTCACTGTAGAAGATTTTCCTCTTTTTTAAAGAAGTCCTGGATAATGGCAGAAGTTACTGAGAGAACATCTTAGATTGAATATGAAATTCAAGTCTTTGAGAGCTTGTAAATTCATGAATTACAGGAATATAATTTGGAAAACAGAAAGGAAAGCTTTGGAAAAGGACTAATAAAATGTGAGTGTTGTATAGTACATGATTGGTCTCTTCTGTTATTCTCAAAACTCCCATCCAATGGAATACTTTTTAGAAATGAAAGTCGAGACAAAGAATGAAATTGATTATGTGATTACAAATGATATGGAATTCTTATCCATAACTTCCAAGTGAATAGCAACTGATTATACCTATCGATATCACTTTTAAGAATAGTAATGTCACTTTGGAGTAGCTGAATGAATTTCTTCTCCACTCATATGATTAAAAATGAAACTTATATATTAGAAAACTGGTTTCACAAATATATTGGAAAGCAAAGAAATTTGCCTTTAAATCCTCAATAGAGGATACATTTTCTTTATTAGTTCTAATAGAATTAAAGTTTTCTAATACATTTGGCAAGCCAATCAGAAAACTGGAAAACCCATAGTGTAATCACAGTACTTAATACCTCTATAATCAAGAATAAAACCTTAAGTATCATGAGATTATAAAAAAATCATGTGAGTGTAAAGATGCCAAAAGCTAACCGATTCACACAAGTTATGAAAACACCACAACAATTGTGGGCATCTGGCAACCATAAAACTTTTTTTAAAAACTTGATTCCTGGGCCCTCCCTGGTGGCACAGTGGGTTAAAGCACAGCACTAAGAAGCTAAAGCCACTTCAGCACGAGTTCGATTCCAGCCCTGGAGGTGACCCTCATGGCATGGCAGACCTCTCCTGACCTGCCCGCTGCTCCCCTCAGCAGTGGACTTCGTTGATCTGCTTGTTCTGCTCCCCTCTCTGTCTCAGGTGAATCTTCTCACCGGCTCTGCATCTCTGGCCTGTACTCCAGTTCTGTATGCATAAATAAATCTTAAAAAAAAAAAACTTGATTCCTAGTGACTCTGTAGAGAACACGCAAAGGAAATTATGACTATTTCAGTACCACGGCATTTTTATATTCACTCAACTATGAAGGAGTTTTAAAAAGCATGACCTTTGCCTTCAAGAACTTACAGATTAACAGGAAAGAAAACTGCATAAAAATGTGCAATACCCCCATGTTTCTTACTGCTCTATTTACAATAGGGAAGACGTGGAATCAACCCGAATGCCCAAAAATAGATGACTGGATTAAACAGATGTGGTACATATACACAATGGAATATTACTCAGCAATCAAAAAAGATAAACTCATGCGTTTTGCAGCAACATGGATGTAGCTGAAAGGGATGATGCTCAATGAAATAAGCCAGAAAGAAAAAAGAAAAATAGGGACCTCCCTGGTGGCACGTGTTAAAAACGCAGCACTATGAAGTTATTTGCGGAAACTGCAGCACAACTTCAATCCAGGGAGCTGACCCACCTGGCGAAGCAGACCTCTCCTGTCTTGCCCGCTGCTCTCCTCTGCAGTGTGTTTCAATAGACCTGCCTGTTCTGTTCCCCCACTGTCTCTGCTGAATCCTCTCACCCCTACACCTCTGTCCTGTACCATAGATTTTACATGCATTAATAAGTAAATCTTAAAAAAAAAAAAAAAAGAAAAAGAAAAATACCCAATGGTTTCACTCATAGCAGGAGCATAAGGGGTCGGGGGATGGTGGTGGGGGGGAGAAAAGTAAATATAATAAAGTAAAAGTGAAAACAACAAACAACTATAAACAAGATGCATTTAATGGGGGTGGGCAGGGGACTGGGATCAAAACTGGGGTGGGAGGAGTGCACAGGACTATGGTGATGGCACACAGGTGAACTGGTGGTGGGAAGTCCACAGGGAT
The DNA here is from genome assembly GCF_000260355.1 of Condylura cristata. Taxonomy (NCBI): domain Eukaryota; kingdom Metazoa; phylum Chordata; class Mammalia; order Eulipotyphla; family Talpidae; genus Condylura; species Condylura cristata. The sequence goes on from NW_004567120.1 coordinate 27,278,601, forward strand.
TACAACTGAGATGAAAATGCACAAAATGAAGAATGATGTAAAAATTTTAAAATGCTTTAAAAATGTCCAATAAATACATTATGGAATTAAATCTTTACCAAGATGGACATAAAATAAAGTCTTCTTCTGAGGAGGAAAATTATTTCTAGTTTGATGAAGGCTGGGCTCCTTTTAGTCTAAATAACTAGGAGCTGAAGTATAATATATTCACACAACCATCATCATTCCCAATTAGTGACATTTCAGCTCTAGATTTCTGCTCCAGGAGATCATTACTTCTGGCTCCAAGATGAGAAAAAGAGCCATGTCAGAGAGTGTGATAAACTCTTTTTTGTGTTATTTTTCTCAGTTCTTTTGACCCAAGCTCCCAGTTATCTTCTGGCAGTAACAGGAGATACCCAAAGCAATCCCACAGAATCAATCTTAAAATATTCTGGATTTTACCCCCATTTCCCTCCACTATTTGGTTCTGGAAGTAGGTGCTATTACAGAACTATTTGGCAGAGAGGGGTACAGAAAGCCCCAGAATTCTGAAATAGGGCTGTAATGAAGAGCCTCAGGAAACATTAAGCTCTAACAATTGTCTGTTACATTTACTCCTGTGTTTAGATTTCTCTTGTGAGTCCTTCATTACTGAAGTTCCAAAGTTTTATCAGGTATCATTTTCTTTTGGTCTGAATATATATCATTAACTATTCTTCTAGAGAAAGCCTCCTGATGATAGATGTTCTTAGTTTTCTTTCATCTAAGATTGAGTTTATTTTACCTTCACTCCTGAAGAATAGCATTCTGGCTGAGAGTTCTTTTATCTCAGCATATTGAAAAATATGATGCGTTTTGAGTGCCATGATTTCTGATGAGAAATCCATTGTTAGAAGCATCATTGGTTATATTCATTTCCTGGATGGCTTAAACAACAGAAATTTATTTTGTCCCAAGTGTGCAGGCTGGAAGTCTGAGATCAAGGTCCTGGTAAGGTTGGGTTGTTCTGAAGTCCATGCCTTTGACTTGCAGTGTGAACGTCCTCATTCTGTGTCTTCCCTCTGCTCGTGCCTGCACCTAAAGCTCCTTTTCAGGAGGAGAACCACCATGTTGAATTAGGGCCTGAACTAATTACCTCATTTTAATTTAATTACCTTTTAAAAGACATTTTCTCCAAGTTTTGATTTTTTTTTTTTTTGTCTTCAGTTTTCAGCAGTTTAATTCTGTTACATGTAGGATGGATTTCATTTATCCTGTTTAGAGTTTCCTGGGCATTTTGCATCTTCTTGGCTAGGTCCCATATGTGAGTTGCTCAGTGGTCAGTTTGTGCCAAGGGTAAGTTAGTGAAGGTCTCAGTCTTTGGCATTCAGAAATAGGTTATAATCCACACATGTGCAGCTCAGAGTCGGCGAGCCCAGGATTTGGTGAACATCTCTATGGGGTCACTCTTACGCTTCTCCTTTCCTGTAATGTTCTTGGAACACGGGAACTTTGTATCTGAATACCTTTTTCTCCTCAGAGATTAGCATGCCACAATGTACATTCTAGTAGGTGTTGAGGGTCGTGAGGAAAAGCAGCATCTCGCCTTATGTTGGCGAGGGAGAAATGGATGCCATCTTCATCGGGAACTGGGTGGCACCCTCTAGAGTGATTTAAAGCCCCCACACCCTTTTGACCCAGCCAGATTTTTTTTTATTTTTTAATTTTTTTATTTTTTAAGTTTATTTTTACATCATTTTGCACATTTTTTTTTCATCTCAATTGTAATCCCCACGGGTTTCCCATCACCAAATCACCCCTGTGCCACCACC
>NW_004567120.1:27280493-27288944 GCF_000260355.1 Condylura cristata
CCCCCGTTTTTGATCCCATTCCCCACTCCACCCCCACAGAATGTCTCTGGTCTATGGTTGTTCATTATTTTTGTTATTTTCTCGCCTGTTGACCCAGCCAGATTTTTTTTGTTGGAGTAGCAGTAAGCTCCCTCAGACTCAGCTGTTTCCTCAGTTTCCTCTTCATTCAGAGGAAAGGCGCCCTCTGTAATTGTCAGGGTAACTTTATTTTAGTCATGTACTAAATTTGATAACAAACACATGGCTAATTCAAAAATAATCATGGAATGAGTAAGAATACAGAACAAGGATGAGAAACATCTGACTGACCAATAGATTGCTTTAATTCTCTCATGATACGTAACTCAAAAACTTCCTTTTCAGGAAAAGTAAACTGTAACTTCAGCAAACAGCAATACAGAAAGATTTGGCTTCTGTTTAGGCAGTCAACTCTTTCTAGCTCTTTCAGTAGACCCATGTAGAACTGTTGCTAGCTCTTTCAGTAGACCCATCTAGAACTGTTGCTAGCTCTTTCAGTAGACCCATGTAGAATAGAGCACGTTCACAATTACACTGCCTGTTCTGTAAATGCATCTGCCCAGTAACTTTTAACCTTTTCTCTCCAGCACAGGCAAACCAACAAATCCACTGATTAAGTAAATATCCAACTTGGCAATTAGTTCCTACTTTTTCCTTCTCCCGGGCAGCCCTAATGGGCCAACGGCACTCGACTCTGAGATTTGGTAGGGTAACTTGCCCAACTGCCCTGGACAGCATCAAGAAAATCCATCTATTCCTAAATTGAGGGCTCATGACTTCACCTCCTCAGAAACAAGGAGGGGTTAGAGTAGCAGGTGACAGTAGCAACTAGTTGCATGATCCCGGGGAACAAGTTCAACTTGTCACCCTTTTAAGCAGGCATGTGACCTTTTCAGAAATAGTGTTGGGAAAGTTAGCTAATGATTTCATAAAGTAATTTATCATTCCACATCACAATCTCTATAAAAGTGGATTCTGTATATATTAAAAATCTAAAGGTAAAAATTCTGTAAATTATAAGGAGATGATTATAGATGGAGACATCCTTCCTAAAATACAAAGCATGGTGGAAGGAAAAATGATCATAACAATATATGTTCCTGGAAGAAATAGAAATATGCAGGGAAAGGTTGTAAAGGAAATGCATAATGCTATTATATAAAAATAATGGACTGTTAAATCTGTGGAGTACACTTTTCTTTGTTCTGTTTCTCTTTCTGTTCCCCATTCTCTCTTCATCATAATGGAGAGCAGAATGGTAATCTGCTTCTGTCCTTAGCAATGCATCACGATATCACAAACATCTTTGAGACTGAATACCTTCTTTTTAAAATTTGCATATTAATCAATTGCATATGTGTACCAAACTTTGTTCAAGCTCGTAGGTAATAAGGTTGCTTCTAATTTTCACAATTAAGACCTATGCTACAAAAAGTATCCTTATCTCTAGGATCAGTTCTTAGCAGTGAAATCACTGGATCAAAAGAAAAAAAAAAACATTCTTAAGACCTGTTTTTCTTTTTGCTACAAAGCAAAAGGCAGGTAGTATAGCTCAGGGTAAGAGATTTGTACTACATATCTTTTTGGTTTGTACCAGCTTGACCTTCAAGGTATGTACACATGTACACACCTAACAGTGATTCATGAAAGTTACTGTTTCTTCACCACTGTCAACATTTAATATTACTATTTTTCTATCTTTGTCAATATGATAGGCAAAGTTGACACCTTGTTTTAGTTTTATTTCCTTTAACTTCTAGTGCCGATGAATATTTTTAAATCTCATAATTGTAAATCTGAATTTTTTGAGCCACTGAAACATATTTTGGTATAGAGTGTGAACAACCTTAATTTCTTCAGAGGACTAGCTAATTGTCCCAATGCTATTTATTGAATGATTTTTCTTTTTCCTGCTGAACTGAAATGTCATATTCATCATATAGCTAATTCATATTTTATATTTAATATTATTTCTGGACTTCTATTCTATTCCATTGTTCTGGATGCCCTGACTGATTGTAATGCTAACCCATAGTACAATTTACTGCCCATTTATGAATAATTATTTTCAAAATTCTCACATTAATGCTCATTTTTATTCACAAAAATTATATAATTATTTTCCACAAATGTACTGGTAGATAAAAATCTATTCAATAAATTATTCTATAAAATAAATTAACACAATTGAAAAATAATGCATCTTGCATACATGCAATTTATTTCCTCAGATTTTTGACAACTTTATCTTATATCTTGGTATAAGGAATTTTGTTTCTCCTAGGTTGCAAGAAAACCAAGCCAAACACATTGTTAAGGTCTGCGTTTAGACAAAATTCAGTGAACTCATTTTAATCAAAGCTAAACAATTGTGTGACATTCATTAAGTTAATGTTAGTTTTGTATTTTTCTAGATACTATAAAATATTATTCCATTTTATGATTCCAACAGCAGTAGATTATTGAGTAGACAAAATCAAAGGAGTTGTTTGACCCTCACATTATTTTGCAAACATTTATTATGTATGGGTTGAATTAAATCAAGACAATACTTCATGTAATATTAATTGACTTTCCTGAACTTTTATTTGTAATTTTTTAGAATAGAAACACTGCCTAAAGTTTGTTTAACAGTATAGAATTATAAAACAAAAGAAATGAAAATAACCCTTCTTTGGAAGAATTTAGATTTCTATATATTATTTAAAAGCCTGAAGCTACCGACCTTTTCCTTATGACCTTATTTCACTTTCTGCAAAATCTTTCTCCAGGTTTTCCTAAGTCCTCTTAAAATAAATCAAGGGATAACTTGAAGTTAGTCAGTGCTTTTGACCTTTGGACTAATGTAAGCAAATTAAGAAATTTGTTATAATGATGAATATATATTAGGTCAAAAAGATAACTTAGTTGAATGTGTTTATTTTTCTTTGCAGTTGTGATATCATTGAATGTTTTCTCTTTAAGCTCTCTGTTTCTGTCACATCATATCAGTTCAAAGAATTCAGAATCTCCAGTACGGAAAGCCAGATACCTCCAAGCACTAAAAATCTTCATTTCACTGAACAGGGAAAGGAGAAAATATCCAAGTTTCGTTCAGACAGTTGTGATCTCAATTTAGACCCTTATTTTTATGTTAAATCCAAATGTTTTGAATCTAATATGAAAACAATATACTTTGTTCTGGTCTGGATTTAAAATAAGCTGTGTTGCACATGATTTGTAATAGATTTTAATATATGTCTCATGTCAGCCTACCTTCTGCTAATAGTTTCGTAAGCTTCTATTTTTCTTTACCATTATAACCAATAAATGTGGTGATTATAGGAAATATAGTCCTAATTCAAGGCAACCTGCCTTTCGTGCTCATCATAAAAAATATGTAATATGAGCATAGTATACACAATCAACCCTTCTATTCTAGGGGGAAAACGGAAGGACGGATGATAAATTGATGCATGGCGGTCTTTGTGGCACTAAATGACTCAAAGTAATGAGATATTATAATTCAGAGCGCCAGTAGTAGCCCAACTGAAGTTTTGTAGTATATTACATTAAATTTTTTAGTTATCTACTGTTGGTTTGGATTTTATCTAAGATTTGGAGTTAGTATTCACAAGGAAACATCAAAGCATACAAATCTTGGGGAAAAAAAAATTAAAAACTGCAACAGTGCAAGTTGATTTCCCAAGGATGCAAAGAAAATAATTTTCTACAGATGAGGCCTACCTTTATGCACTCTATTGAAAATTAGGCATAGTGTTATACATTCATGATACATCTTGTGGCTTCTCAAGTGCAAAGAGTGGGTTAGAACTAAAGTGTAAATCATATGCTTGTTTTTGGATTGCTTTATCTAATCCTTTATACATATATTAGTCCCATTGTAAAATAGAGATGTGATTTTCCTTTCACAAGTCTAACTAAATCTTCACATTATGCAAATACACATCTGTTCAAAAACCAAAGCCAGAGAAACAATCCACATTTACTACAAAACAGCAAAGATTTCAAGGATATTGGAGTATAATTTTGTTTTTACTTTATTTGTTTCAGTTGCAGCAAGGTCTAATGGTGATGTATTTTACTACTATTCTTCAAACAATAACAGAATTTCCTTTAGAGTGTATTGACTATAATAAAGCAACATACCCATAGATAATTATTTTAAACAAATACACCTTAAATATATTATTAATCTATAAATAGGAAACATTAATATAAGAAATATTAATATAAGGACTCAAAGACACACACCTAACCACAAATGATCTTATCAATCCATACAGATATCAGTAGTGGGTTGAGTTACAACTGTTGCTCATCAGTAGGATTCTTTTAAATGAGGCTCCTAGAATATTCCATTTCAAGCTTTTGTCTATGGCAAATGTTTAAATCCTTATCTCCACCCCCTTCCAATGTTATTAGAAATGTTGATTTTTAATTTGGAATTTCCCCCTTTCTTCTCTTGAGTAACTTAGCTTAGTGACAGGTACCTTAATTACTCAAGCATCAACATATATTTTTAGTGCTGACTCTGGTAAGGTATTATATTCAAAGAAGCCAAGGTGAATCATTTTATTAAGTGCAAACAAGGAAATGGGAGCTACATGGAGATTGAAAAATACCTGGAAAATGAGTAAGAAGAGAGCTTCTGAGTGTGTGATCATATTCCCTTTGGGGATACTTGTATAATGAAGAAGTTTGGGGTTCTAATTTCAAGATAACATCATTATTAAAGGAATTAATTTTATTCCTGAGATTAATTGAGAAGACAGATTTATCGAGCTAATCAGTTGTGTTCTCTATCATTCATCCACAAATATTTATCAGACATTGCACTGTGCTTATTCTTAATTTTGTCTTTCGCATTTTAACACAGTTGTTCAATTTGTGATGAAATGCTCTTAGTGTAAAAATATTTACAGATCCAGCTCTTCCAAAAACTGGATTCCCTAAATATGTGGAGAAAGTGACTATGATTTGATTTTCAATGTCAGAAACATCGATATAAGCAGAATATTTTAACCAGATGTCCAAGAAAAGGGCATTTACTTACTAAATGCTATTAAATTTTCAAGATAAAATTTTAAGAAATATAAAAAGTTTATATAAAAAGTTTAGAAAATATTAGGAGCAAATTATACACATTACATAAAGATGTTCCAACGTCACAAAATAATATGATAGAATTTATGTACACCTCTATCTATCACCTATCTATCATCTATTTATATATTGTGCTATTATTACCCCTATCAGCATTAAAATCCCTACATTAAACAAGGCATAACTTAGGGTTAGATGAAACTCAGATCAGCTTCCTTCGCTATGTATGGAGTACCATTTAAATGTTCCTGACAGTGTTCATTTACCTTTAACACATTTAGTGCAAGAGAGCATGTTCTGTTTTAGTTTGATTTCAATTTGTTTCAATTTCTTCATTCTAGTGAGCACCACTTTGTATGTGTTATACATTTTGGCAGCATTAAGTAAAACAAGAAGATTAGGTTCTACAAGAAACCCTAAACCATTCTGGTAACGTTCACGCTAATGGTATTTCCATGGACAGCAACATCCTCTATCATTTGAAAAGACAATATTCCTATTTTACACACACAGACACTCACACACACACACACCCATGCACTCACAGGCAACACTCCCCCCATAAATAGGTAATTGAATAGAGAAATCGAAACAGAAGGATTTAATGAGAATATTAGGTCTCACTTGCTCATAGACGAGAACTTACTTCACGTACAGTTATGACATTTATAAACCATGTATATATCCATGAGATGAAATCAGTCTCTCCTTCAAATGTCTAGTAAACTTACCAGCAAGAGCGACAGACAGGGCAGTCCAGTTTTCTTATCCCCCATTGGAACCACTAGGGGGCATTACTGTCCAAAAATCTAAAGACCAACAACTGACTTGACCTTGAAAACCAAGTACATAAAATTTTGATTTCAATGGGCTAAGAATTCCTGTACAGTAACTGATTTAGGAATTTGACCTACTTTATTTCAGATGCTTCCTGGATAAAATATTAGGCCAGACAGATCTGTATGTACAGAAAATAAATAGGATAGATGAAAAAGTAATTTTCGATTTTAACAGGATTCTCAGTACTATTTGCTCAGGAATGACATGTTTTATCTAGTATGGAATGGTTTACATAGTCGAATATTATGTTTTCTCTATTGTAGCTTAACAAAATATGTGTATATTTTATAGGCACAAGAGACTAAGAGTATTTGATATTCCTCAAGGGGGTTTGATTTGGGAAGAAAAGGATTACTAGAACTCATTTAGCATACTGTTGGATTTCTACTTAGAAATGGAATTAGCAAGTTCAAGTTTGGTGCATAGTCAGAGTATAGCAACAACAATCAATAAGAAAAGAATAACATTGAATCAAATTTGCACTATCAGGTTGTTTGATTTTTTTCATTTTTGTCTCTTAATAATTTATAAGGAGTGTATTTTTCCTGATAAAATGCTTGTCAAATAATGCTAATATTATGTTTTATTCCTCATTTTATAAGTGAGGATATTTAAAAACGTTGGTATTAATCTTTATACTCTACAGGATTTTAGATTGAAGCTGAAGAGTCTGGGAATTGAGACTACAAGTAGGTGAAAGAAGAGAAATAGACTAAAACTACAGAAGTCACATTATTCTAATCAATATGTGTGTGAAATTGTACTTCCAACTTGAGTTTCATCTATCTATCTGTTTCCTATCAAATATCTATATATGATCTCAGATATTCAACTACCTTTATACTAATGTTTTGCAAAAGCCTAAATTAGGGATGTTTTCTACTCCTAACTAGGGTAAGGCTAGGAGGGGAAGGGGAAAAGACTCAGTGTTTTTTTAGCATCAAATATGTTTTAGCATTTTATGAATATAGTGTTTAACTTTTACAACAACCCCAGAAGTGGAGCAGGGTGCTAACCATAATTTATAGATGAGGAAAATGTGGCTGCGAGAGATTGGCTCTTGGGCAGACCACGGAATTAAGAAGGAAATAATCTAGGATTGCAACTGTTCCATCTCAGTCCAGATTCCATGTTCCCACTTTACCCACAGCTAACCGGTCAGTATGAAAATAGAATTTTAAACTTTGGCTTTATTTGTGCTAACTTACTTGAATGTGGTACAAAATTAACAATTATCAGCATCATCTGGGAGTTCACTTGATAAGTGGTCTTAAGCCTTCTTCAGACCTGCTGAAGTCAGAACTTTGATTTTAACAAAGTTAAACAGCTACAGTAGGCTATTTTTAAGCATATTAGAGTTTGCACAATTGTATGGACCAATCAGTCCCTGCTTCGGTATTATACATGTGGAAAGGCGCCTGTTCCAGTATTATTTGTTGAGAATTCTATCTTTGTTTCATTGTATTAACTTGGCCCCCTTGTCAAAGATCAGTTGACTATATTTTGTGGATTTATGGGCATATTTTAACAGGTAATTTAATGTCCTTTTCCACTAAGTCTATTATGTTTTCTCAGGGACAGGTTCATTTAAGTTTTTCTGATGATAGGCGATTATTACTGTTCTTTTCCATGTCTTGAATTTGTGCTGGAAATCAGACATTTTCTAATATTATAAAGCAATAACTGTGAAATAAGATTCTTCCCCTTCCTTGATCTTTGATTTTGTTTCTGTAGCTGTCTGTTCAGTAACTTTTACAAAGTATTTCTTAACGTCTTTGTTATTTGTCATGTATAGTCCCTGGAGTCTGTTCCTTTAGTTTGTGTTCACTTTGTTCTTTGACAAAGATTTACCTGAATGTCAGTAGCCAAGTCAAAAAGAGAAGAAGGGAACGAATAACAAAGAAAAAGAAAGAAAATCCACAAAACTGTGCTATTTTGAAATTCGGATTTATATGATAATTATGAAAATTTTTAAAAAAGATGTTTAAAAACAATTTGTCTTTACAGATTAGCTCTATGCTAGAAAAAAAATTATTTTAAATGCCTGTTAGGTTATTTGAATTCTGTCTTAGTTCTCATTGCTTGCACTGAAACTAATAATCAGTCAGTGTTGAAATCTTAGGATTGTCTCAGGTCTTTTTCTAAACATATGTTCTACCCTGGGGAAACGTGGCTTTCTAAATTCCCTGGTATATTAGGTCTGTTTTCAATGCTCTAATTCTCCAAAGCATCTTTTCCCCGACTACTTTCCCCCATCTGTTGCTACACTCTTTCTTTGCCTCTGCTGTAATCTTTTTGCCTCAGGTAGCAGCAAGTTATTCATTTGCCTTTTGCTCTTTTAGATAGATGCCCTTTGTATGCCCTGAGAGACTCCTAAGTTAGGTGAAATAAATCAAGACATGGCGGCAGCCTTCAAACAGGTTAAAAAAGATGAGCGAAATGACTTGCAAATAACAAGTGCTCAAGTCCCTCTGTAAAAGGGGGGTG
>NW_004567120.1:27289044-27338989 GCF_000260355.1 Condylura cristata
GGGCAAGGGTGGGAACTTGGGCAAGCAGCTTTAGGCTGTTCCTACACTGGAGAAGAGGCTTGGTAAGCACAAGCAAGATATTACAAAGTTTTCCTGCCATTTTTAAATTTGTGTTTTTCTTGATTCAGCATTTGCTTGTTCGCCATAAACCGTTGACTGCTTTACAAAATTCTGACAAGTTCATTCGATTGTTTTGCTTGATTTTCCAATGTTTCTGGGGAGAGACAAACTCTTAGAGTTACCTCCTCTGCCATTTTTGCTGATTTATCTTAGGACTTTTTCCTTGTCTTTATTTTTATAAATTTGACTATGATGGATCCTAAACGACTTTCTCTGGATGCACTGATTTGGAGTTCATTCCACACTGGAACCTCTAGGTTTTATGTCTTTTGCTGAATTCAGGGAGTTTTTTGTCTTTGCTTCTTTAATCACTCAGTCCCACTCTGTTTCTCTTCTCATTGTGATACAAATATTACACCTTTTGTTATTGTTCTGAAGGTCATTGAAATTATATATTTTAGCTTATTTTTTCTCTATTGTTCTCACAGAATAAATTCTATTAATCCATCTTCAAGTTTGGTGTTTCAATTCTTTTTCATCTACAGTCCACTCTTGATTTGAGTTTTTTATTTTGGTCATTTTATTTTTCAGTTGTATAATTTCAATGTGGATTTTTTACAACATATTTTTGGAGGTTATTTTCTTTGTTATAGTAGATTTTTAATTGTTGAAACATTTTTATGATTCTGCTTGAAAAATAAGATAATTCTAATGTGATTCATCTCAGTGTTATCATATGGTTATTTTTTTTTTCTCATTCAAATTATGGGTTTCTTGGTTTTTGATGTAATCAGTCACTTTCAGTTACATCCTGGATGTACTGGGTATGGCATTGGATTTTTATCTTATTTAAAACTTTAGTTTTAGCAGGCACTGATCCTGTTTAGTTATAGCACATGGATTCTGGCCTACTTTTGTGGATTTTAGTTCCAATAATAATTTAGGTTTCTGATCTCTTGCAATGCTATTCTGGTCTGCTTCATTCAGTGGGAGACAAGCACTCCCACTCAATCCTTGATAGTGCCAACTGTCGGTGCAGAAGGTGCTTCCCTGTGCCTACACTCTATTTCACCCATTACAAGGATAAATAAAAACTTGATTTTCCATGTTGCCAAAATGGAAAGACAGTGTTTTCTGTTTTATTTGCTTACAGCTTTTCTATGAGAAACCAAGTGGTTTTGAATTCTTGCTTTATGCATACATATCTTTTTTTGAGACTTGATATGCATGCACATCTTTTTAGATGCTTAGTAATCCTCTTGCCAGGTTTACAGTTTAAGAATGTATTTGAAATGTCTTAGAGTCACCCCTTTGAAACATAAACATTTAAAAAGAGAGCACCTCTCTTCCCTGTCACAGTGGGAATGTAAGCCAGAAACCTTGTACTGAGCTGCAACCATCTGCTTGTCATAGGAGTAAGAAATTGTAATATACCTTTGGAGAAATGCAGTTAACTAAAGCAAATGGCTACCTTAATTCCCAAGTAAACTTAGGATGAACTTTATGAAAGAACTGGTACAAAATGATGGTGTAAAATCTTGTTAGAGAGGCCCTGAAAACATATATACATAGTGGATTGTGACTGTCTAGCTGTATAAACTGGGCAAAATTTCTATGGTTTACCTATGATGCATTGTAATCTGGATATGCTTATTTAATAATGAAACTTCTGACTTGTCTACACTTTAAGCAGAAAATTCTCTGAATTGGCAGGATCCTTATTTCTTCAAAATCATACACCCATGACCTGGCTAGGCTTCTGTGAATATTCAAAGAAGATACACTTGCCAGAACTCAGTCAGAGAAAGTGCATCTCCAGGTGTTTAGTTAGTTGGCATTCCAAATACACTGAATCCTTCTGAATGATCTCCTTCCTAAACTACAGAACTTCACCTTCTATGTACTATGTTAATGGACCTTTGCCAGTATGGGATGTGTAACAACAAAATAGCAACCCAATGAATATATGCACATTTAAAAGGAGAAATTGTAACACAAAAATGCTATTGACTAGAGAAAGTAGATATTTGCAATTTTACTTATCTTTGTTCCCATTAAGCTAGTTTTAGTGTGTTAGCAGCAGTATTTTAACTTTTGATTTCTCAGTTATGATTTAAAACAAGTGGTACTTGGAATACATGATCTCCTATAAGAATTGAAGTTTACATGAAATTCTGTATAGGTGCTGTATTATGCTTCATCAGAGTACCTAGAAAATCACTGTGAGTCTTTGACATGGAAAGTATTGGAAGATAAATTATTAAATAGAATTTAGATTTTTCAAATTAAGAAAATGTCCAATTTCCTCTGACCCTTTTAGGGAGAAACATCCTTTTTGCATTATTAACAAACAACTATAAAACATGTTCATAATTCTTTTCATTAACAAACTAGGATGTTAAAGAATGAAACAATTAACATTTTCATTAGTGGCATTCAAATGTTCTTTGCTAGTCATTTACATGTTGTAAAACCTGGATTTTAATTAATGTGATGTTAAAGAAAGTTCCAGTTTGTGAAAAATTGAAATAAATGGATTTTGTTACAAGATGAGTTGTATGCTCTGTATAGAAGCTGCAATGCAATCTAATGGCAAATGCCCCTTTCCAGAGCTTCCTATAAAATCCAAACTCATTCAAGTTGAACTACTTGTAACTTCTACATGCATACTGCTATCAGAATTTAGGAATACAGAGAGTACTCTCAGGTACTTTGAGACCTGAAATGAAATACCTTGTAATACGAGTTTAATATATATTTTGTTTCACTGTAGAGCTTAAATGTCTTTCAAAATTTTCTAATTGTATTGATTATATACTATTCTGGAAAGATGGTGGTATGTGTATACATGCTAAAAAATTCCTCTTTGAGTTCTCTGTAAAACTGATGTGAAAATGTTCTATGTATTTTGCTGAGCTGAAAAAAAAAAAAAAAACAAAAACAAAAACAAAAACTTCTCTCTGACCCTGGTAGAAATTGATACAATCTGTTTTTCTTTGCTACCCTGCACTATGCCATTACTGATACTAGTGGTATTTTAGAGGTCATCAAAAAGCTATACCCTGAAATCAGTTTGCCTCAAAATTTCTCAGGCTTTGTAGAGAAAAACTTAAAATTCCCTTTTTTGTCTAAAGTGAGATTCTACATGCCAAGGATATTTTCAATGAACCATACATACCCACGCATACTTTTGAGTTGCTTGGTCTTAACCTAGAAGAAGAAACTAGCATTTATTGAATTGCTGTAATGTCCCAACACTCTGCATGGTATAGGAAACCTGCTTTGTTTTTAATTTGTAGGTGTGTTTGTTTTATTTAAAGAAATATTTTTAGCATTTTTCATTTTTGTACAATGCATGCTTTTCACCTCATGCAGTTCTCACCACCAGTTCACTCATGTACCCCATGCAGTTCTCACCACCAGTTCACACATGTACCATCACGGTAGTTCCTTAATAAATAACAGACTTAACATCAGAGAACACTGAATCAGTGATACAAAGGATAACATTTTGAACCAACCGAGGAATACTGAAGAAAAGAATAAAAGGGGAAAAAAAAGGAGAAGAAAAGGAAGAAAAGGGGGGTGTAGAAAGATAATGAACATAGAAGATAGATTTTAAAGGTCCACTGGCAAATAAAATATATTACTGAAGAAGAGAAAAATATGAATAAAACCAAATAATTGAGAATAAAAATGTTTGGCATTCTAAGACATAGGTGAGCAAATGAACTTAATGGATAAAAACCTGTATGTTTAAATTGTGTTTTCTGTATAATTTAGAATGGTTCAGTAATGTCACCAGGCAGGGAACAAAGGAGAAACTAACCTTCTGGGGATGGTAAACACAAAAAAGACAAAAGAAGTTACCAGTGGGTGATATGGACAGACATCTTGATGCAACTTAACCAAAGACCAATTGTGCATAGGGAGTAGGGAAAGAGCATATACTGATTCCAGCTCAGGCAATTATGGAGAATAGATGGGTCTATAAGAAAAACACAGGATGGAAAGTTCAGTTTTAAGAGTAAGAGATTCAGATTTATATTCATTCACTTGAAGTTGCTACCCGTGAGACCTTGAAAATTTAATCTCTCTAGACTGCAGCCTAGATCTGCGATTATATATCTATAAATGTAGCGGTTTTGAAGATGTCAGCTACCATTCTGATTGTGGATGCCTGCTCTGAGGTGGAACAGGATTCCAAGATGAACCTTGTACACAACAAATTGTGTCTGTCCCTTTTCAGTTGTCTGGAGGTTCCCTTAAAGACTGATGTAAGACAATTGTCTTTGTTTCACCATACTCAGAACTTTCTGAGACAGAAAATCAGTAAAAGATTCTTCCAACACGTTGAAAAGCAAATGAGCAATCTACTGCTACTGAGGGAAAAGATGACAGTTAGAGCCAAACAATAGATGCAATAGTATCCTAGCAGAATGCTGCATTCATCTATGGCTAAATTTTAACTCTAAACAAGCAGGAAATGAAGGCTGAAGTTGTAAATGACATGTTTAAGCCTTGAAAGAGTACCACTCAAACAGAGGCATTCTGAGAAGACTAAAAAAGCTTCCTGCCCTCCCTCCCTCCGTCCCTCCTCCCCCCCCCTTTCTTCCTCGTTTTTGTTTTTAGCATTCTCTTTCAATAAATCTGCCAAACCACTAGAAGGAAGCTAAAGGAAGGTTCATAGATCAAATACAACAAAACTATAATCTTTGGAGAAAGTCATTAAAACAAATAAAAATCCTACCCCGCAATAAGCAATAACAAAACCCAAGGAGGGGAACAATTCTGGTTTTTAGAGGTACAAAATTATAATATTCAAAACTCCAATTAACAACAACAACAACAAAAGCATGCAAATAAAATAGTGTGCTTCAAAGGAAAAGAAGACAAAAGAATTTTTTTTCCTGAGGAAGTAGATATTTGACTTACCTGACAAAAACTTTAAATCAATTGTCTTAAATATCCTCAAATAGCTAATAGATACTATGCACAAACAATAAAGTCAAGAACACAATATTTTAACACATAGAACAGAATAATAAAGGTATCAAAATTATTTTTAAAAAACAAAATAGTTCTGGCCCTCCCTGGTGGCGCAGCAGTTTAAAACACAGCACTGAGAATCTAAAGCCTCTTCCCCATGAGTTCAATTCCCACCTGCCCCGGAGGCGACCACATGGCGTGGCAGACCTCTCCTGACCCGCCCGCTGCTCCCCTCAGCAGTGTACTTCCTAGATCTGCCTGTTCTGCTCCCCACTCTGTCTCTGGTGAAGCCTCTCACTGCCCCTGCACCTTTGGCCTGTACCCCAGTTCTGTATGCACAAATAAATAAATCTTAAAAAAAAAAAAAAGAATCAAATAGTTCCGGTTCAAGATGATGAAGCAGGAATACCCTAAACTCATCTCTTCCCATGGACATGCAGAATCTACCACTACATTTGACAAAATTTCCTTAAAAACATACAAAAAAAAAATCCTAAAACCTAGAGGAGCAACTCCTATACATCAGGCAAATGAGGCAGAAAGCACATTGAAATGGTCAAGCCTGAACCAGGAATATGGCACCTGTCTTAGAAGCTTCTGTACTTCATTACTCAGAACCATGCATCATTTTATGTCACCACCAGTCTTGTGATGGATTACCCTTAGACTACACAGTGCCCCTGGACCCGAAGACGAGGAAACTCACTCCACTCCCGTATATTCCCACATTCTTTTATTTCTATATAATCTTCTTTCACCTGCCACTCAGGGAGGCAGCCTTTTCTGAGTACCAGCTCTGCTGTCCTCACAAACTTGTACCACTCATTAAAAAATGCTGCTTCTCTAGAAACAGCTTCAAGGTTAAGTGACTGGCTTTCTGGGAGACAGTGATAGGGCACAGTTTTCTCAATAGCAAAGTGTCAGGAGAGTCTGAGGCAATCACCATAAACACTAGCCCTGGCACACAGACTCAAGTTAGGAGGAGACTCAACACCAGAAAGTCCTCCTTAAAGAGCAAAGGGTTGGAATCCCACACCAGGCACCTGAGCTTGTTAAGACCTGCACCAGAGAGACAAACTCCTAACTCCTGTACTAACTTTGAAAACCACCAGGGCTCATGTCCATTAGGAAAGGCTCTTAAAAGGGGTATGTGCGCTGGTTCACACACTCCAGGAGCAGATGGGAAGAGACTCACTTGCTAATCTTAAAGTGTCATGAAGACAGGCCTTTAACACATATCTTCAGCCCTGCTGGGATGGATACTGGAGGGTACCATCTTCCCACACCCCCTCAGTTTTGCCCCTGCTTGAGAACTATGAGAAGAAAGTCAAGAAAACTCTTCTTTCCTTCTCATTTCCATTTTCTTCTGATCTTGGTGGTGTCTAAGAATTAATTTTTGTGTTTTGTTTAGCTTATTTTTTTAAAAAGAGTGTAATTTTGGGGCCCTCCCTGGTGGCAAAGCAGGTTAAAGTGCCGCACTGTGAAGCTCATGCAGCCACATCAGTTTGATTGCTGGCTGGGGAGGTGACCCGCATGGCGCGGCAGACCTCTCCTGACCAGCCCGCTGCTCCCCTCAGCAGTGTACTTCGTCGATCTGCCTGTTTTGCTCCCCACTCTGTCTCTGGTGAATCCTCTCACTGCCCATGCACCTCTGGCCTGTACCCCAGTTCTATATGTGTAAATAAATACATCTTTAAAAAAAAAAAAAAAGAAAAGAAAAGAAATTTCTGCCTTGCCTAAAGAATGGCCAAATTAATCAGTCTTTTATCTATTCCATTTTTCCCTGAACACCACTCTCTGTGAGTTCTCTGTCCTGTTCCACACTAGACGCTTAGTTTTCTAGAACTGCTGCATAGCTTTTGTCCTGAAGAGCTCTTGTCCAGGCACCCCCCTTCACTGTTGACCTGGAAATCATCTTTGTTTCTCTAGAGGAACTATATGACTTTTAACTACTCAATATCTTCTGAATACTCCATTCCCACTTGAGTAGTTTCCTAAAATTGCCTTTCAAATTTAAAATTTAAAACAAATGACAGTGTCTTTTCTTTGCCAGACCACAGACTAGTGACTAGCTTCCACCAAGCAGATGTGCCTGAGCAATGTATGGAATGCAGAAGTGCAGACCCAAGGCTGTCTGGCTGGAGCCTCCTAGGCGTGATCGGATTGCCTAAGTTTGACAGCATGGGACAACCTAGCAGGCAGAAATTTTGAGAGGTGTCATTTACACTAATTGCCACCAGGCTATTTTCCCTGACAAATAGCTCTTTCTTTTAGGGACTAATTTTTACTAAATGATATTCCTACTGCATCCTGTCACGCTCATCTTTACATATTTGTTTCCATTGAAATGACAGAGGTCACTTCGGTTCCCTCTTTTCTTGTTTTAAATGTATGTTCTTTCTGGTAAGTATTGCCAGGTCTCCCAGGGTGACACATTCAGAAGGGCTACCCTTTGTTGACTGGGAAAGTAAAAGTTCTACAGCCTTACTAATGTCATTTTCATATCACAGATACACATCCCACTTAATGTATGACCTTCAGAAATATTATTTCTGTTGACAGTCATCCTCCAACTATTCTTCCACTACTTCTCTTTGTGCATTGCTTCTCTGACAAGTCACTAACCTTATTTTTAAAGATTTATTTTATTCATTTATTTATGCATACAAGAGATGGGTTGTAGATTAGATGTGTGGGAACAGGCGTGGGAGATGAGAGGATACACCAGACACAGAGTGGGGAGCAGAACAGGAAAATTGACTATTCTAGAAACATACACTAATGAAGGGAGAGCAAGCAAGACAGGATAGTTCTGCTGTGCCATGTGGGTCACCTCCCTGGCGGATATTGAGCTTGCGTAGAAGCAGCTGGTGATAACTTGATAGTGTTGAGACTTCACCCCTGTGCCACCAGGGAAGCCCCCAAAATACTTAACTTCTTTCTGTCAGTTGTTCCTGCGGAATTTATGGCCAAGGAAGGAATTTAGGAGAGCTTATGTTAAACTGCAGTGGACTTTGTATAATCATTGTCCACTGATTGTGTAAACTATCTGTGACATAGGAAAGAAGAAAAAGAATACTCTGTAACAAGCCATCCTGAATAATATCATTCATAGAGAAGGTCTGGGATAGTTTGTTTCAGAAAGGTACTCAATTCTACCCACCCCATTCCTCAATCACACATTATTTCTGGGTTTGCTAGACCTTAGTTAAAACTAATACTCAGTCCCATTAAAAGCAAAAGTATTATTATCATTAGAGAAATCTTTTGCAGTTACAATTATGAGGGTCTCTGACCCTTCACATTAGAATATACTGTGTATATAAAGTGACAGCCTAATTTGGCTAGAGCAAGTCTCTGTGTAAGCTAATTACATGTGGTAATTTTGCCTGAAAGGAGACTGACTTGAAAGTGAATCCAATTTAACGGTGAGGAGATTGTTATAAGAAACATTTCATTGTGGGCTTGGAAGTCCCTTAAAGTGCTAATTTTTCACTTGAATAACCATATTGCCATAGTGAGGATTTTTCAAATTACTTAATATTTGTGAGATATTATTTGAACTAAGAAAATATAAAGACAAATAGTGAGATTTTTTTTCATTTTATGTGAACCATTTAGGATTCTATTATTCGCACACATTAAAGTTAGCTTCTATTTCCTGCTTCCCACTTGTACTTAGCATATGATGGACCACCTTGCTCCATAAAAGGACACAGTTAATTCCTTAATTACATATTCAGCCCAGAAGGAACATAGTCTGTCCAGTTTATCAATCTTTCAGAGTTTTGCTTTTTTTAAATATAATCTCCTCTCTCAGGTACTTTAATTATCATTTCTCAGAAAATCATCACATGCAGCTAGCAGCTATTGTATGGTGAGTTGAAATACGGCAACAGCAGGCAGAAAGGGCAGAAGATATGCTTTCAGGAGGACCTGAAGCATAGATTTAGACACTATTATCAGGTTGCAGACAGCTAGCCAAAGACCCCTTTGGACAGTAGGGGACATGCCTTTTTTCCCCAAAGAATTTCATAAAACCCAATACAAACCCTTCAGAAAGAAGCCACATAATTGTTTATATTTTATACACTATTGGGGTTAATGTAATACAGAAAATGGGTAGGGACACTGGCCAGCTTCAAACCTGAGCAGGACACCCAGACCTTTTGAGGACCACTGGGAACACCAGTGTATAAGAAAACCTTTATCTCCTGAGCCTGGGTAGAAAATGGTAAGAATTAGGGTCCATACTTAATTATGAGTATCAGCAATTAAAGTAGTTCTAATATATTCTCTCCTTCAAGTTGCTCCAATTCTTAGACTCACCATCACCAGTTACCAATTGTGTTAAAGCATAAAGCTTCCAGAAAGTCCCTGGAATGAGACTATGGTGATCTTCCCTCGTCTCCCCTTTAGGAAGACCAAGTAATGAATCCAGCTATTTGTAGGGCTTGTGACAAATGACTTTCACATGAATCCCTTTCTGTGAATTGTCTTCAGCGAAGAGAGCTATGAAACTGAAGGCTTGGTCTCTTTCGTGAGATCAACCCTATAGCCAAAGTTCTATCAATAATGGAGCATATAGGCCTGACCTTGTTTCAAGGTGGAAGAACTTCGAAGAGCCGTTCCATTTTGCATTTCCAATGGGAGCAGCTGAGGTCACTCTTGTAACTTTCCCACAGTTCTCCCTCTGCCCAGGCACACTTCCCTCTCCGATCCTAAGGGTTGTTACCCACTAAACCTCCACCAAGCAACTATGAGAGTCTCAGAGTCCTTTTCCTCAGGAAGCTAACATACATGAATTAGTATTAGGAAGTTTCCTAGAACAGACTCTGCAATGTGATGGATAACTGGCTGTATATGAATAACTGCCAGTCTTTGGTATGTGGTTTTTGCACAACATTTAATCTTTCATCAGTGATGAACTGGGATGAAATATGGCAAGAAGGAAATGTCCTGAAGTGTATGATGTCCTAGGTATTTGAGAGCTTTAGGATGAATACTGAGGGAAAATAATTATAAGAGCTTTTCAACTAAATGGCTGTGCTGCTAGGTGTCATCCTTGCATTGGCTGTGGGTGAATAATAAGCAATATAAGGTGAAGTATGTAAGCTGAAGAATTTTCTGGACAGCATATAAAGAGACTCTTATCTCCTAAACCTGGAGTGTGGAAGATGGTAAGAACAAGAGTGAGTAATTAAATCTAAGGGTGCCAGAGAAGCTTGAATTCTCTCCCAGGTGGATCTAATTTGCCAAATCAGGGCCCCTACCAGGAAGTGCTGTGTTCTCAAGACTTGGGATGGGGATACTTGTATCGGGACAATTGCAAATCTTGTATTTCAGTATCACCTTGATATTCTTGGCCTGCAAACATAGACCATTTCCCATGCTGAAGGCTAGCCTTGATGGCAGTCAAGGAGACTGTCCCCTCAATGGCAGCACCTGCCCGTCTAGGATCTATCTCCACACCTCTGGTTAACAGGCCAATAATTACAGTGAAGTTACAATACAAAACAGTCTAAAAGGTGCTGGGCCTTCTGAAGGACAAAAATGGCTACACAGTTAAATTGCTGAAAGATGTATGCCAGAAAGAACCTGGAATACATATAGAAGACCAGATCTTAAGGAAACGGAGTCAAAAGAGACAAAATGAAAACCTGGCTAAGGAAAAGGATTCAATAACTCGACGATGATAATATATATATATATATATATATATATATATAGTGCTAATACACTGGTAAGTGGCCACTTGTAGGCTTGGAAATAGTGATCGCTCTCACAAAATAAAGGGAAAATGTCAGAACTTACATGGAAAACAGCTGAGGGAAGAAGCCAAGGCTCCAAAAAGTGGGTGTGCTGATGTGACTGAAAAATCCTTCAGGAGCTATTTTTTTGTAGCAAGTCCCAGGAGATACTCCATTGACAAAAGTGGTATGGAATTTACTGGTGTTGAAGCTCAAGTATGAAGAAGTTCAGACATGGCGATTTCTGAAGTCCTGCAGTGAGTGTAGAAGATGATACTATGTTGATCTTGGTGTGGATGTATATGTTAAAATCTCAAATAAATGCCACTTGGTGGTATGTAACAGTCAAACAAGATGGGACAACACAGGGCTTGTGAGAAAACATAGTGTTTTCCCAGTCTTTTGGACTGTTCTGCACTGTGACCTTCCAGCACAGGAGACCCAGGAGATAACATGGGACCTAGCGATGAGGTCCG
Organism: Condylura cristata; assembly: GCF_000260355.1. Taxonomy (NCBI): domain Eukaryota; kingdom Metazoa; phylum Chordata; class Mammalia; order Eulipotyphla; family Talpidae; genus Condylura; species Condylura cristata. The sequence goes on from NW_004567120.1 coordinate 27,300,320, forward strand.
TCTATGCAGAGAGCAGTGAGCAACAGGTACCCTTGATGTATACTTCCCATGCACAAAACGTAGTTCTGCAGATTGGACCTAAATTTCTCCGCATTGGTTTCTTCTATAAATCATATAAAAGCTAATGGAGCATCTCTGGTGGTGAGAGGGGCTCTCATGGCTTCTCACTGGCCACTCTTGGGGCACTCACCTGCCACTGCTGGGGCCAGAACCCAAGGAGGCTGCTGCTACTAGACGCTGGTACTGTAGCTACTGTGGCCGCTAGAGTCACGAGGCAGGACTGCTCTTGCCAGCCCAGGCAGAGATCAGGCTCTTGCTACCTGTGTATCTCCTGCTGTCTCATAAAAAAGACGTGTCCCTGTTCCCCAAGTATGGGCTTCGTGACTTGCTTTCTTGTCTGCTGCCACAAAGAACTTGGCAAGCTTATAGTATGAGGCCCTACAGACATGATGCTGTAACAAAAGCTATAGATATGGTTAGTAGGACACAATATTCCTGGATAATGTAGACAGAGAGTCCCATAGGATAGTTCCCAATCCATACGCCCTAAATAAACAAGGATGGATGATTATGAAATTAAGGTGAAATGTTGCAATTTAAAAAATCATACCCCATGCCTAATTCTGACATGTGAGCTAATTCTCAATTCCAGACCCAGTAACCAAAGAGCCCATCTGCACAGAAAACCCTGCAACATGCTGACAAGTTTATATGGTATTGATCCCCCAGTTCTTCTGGGGACATGTGAAAGGACCTGTGATTATCTTCTTGAGACTTCTACATTGTGGGAATAGGGAATATCCACCATTTCAAGGACCACGAGACTCAGGATATGACTTGACATTAATACCTGAAGACACAAAATATCAAAGTCCCCTGTCTAAAATGGGGGCTATATGGAAGTTAGTTATTAAGTGAATTCTCCTCTCCTGCTTGAATTGCCAGGTGTCTGCTTAGTTCACAGACTTGCCTACTGGTCATATTTTGAATCCACAGATTTATAATTACAATTCACATAATTTGTAACTGGCAGAAGCCTCAAATTGGTTTCCTGGCCTGTGGGGGTAAGGATTAGTTTAGGAGTCATAATTTATGCTTTTAGTACTTTTAGGTTTCAGAAACATTTTCAGAAGTTAGGAACATAGAAGGTGGACAATGGAACATTTTGTGTGAGAACCAGTAATTACATGCCATATACTTAACTCCTAAGCTTAGCAGTTTATGCCCAAGCTATCACTGATATTTTTAGACAATTTTATACTCTACTACATATTGGTCAACTGGGGACATATTTATTTATGCTTTCCCTCACTGAACCAAACATTTATTGAAGGGCACTCAGATAGTATGCTAAATGATTGGGTAAGTGGGATGTAAAAGCCCTAAACTATTCTAGAGTTTGGTTGTAATTCCAACTAGTGCTAACTTTTTGGGTAAATAAAATTTAAAGAATTCTTTCAAATTTCAAAGGGGATTGCGTACTTAGTACTCAGGGATTCATTGGGTTAAGCCGAGCTCATTATATCAAAATATAATTAAAAATTTCTTTCGACCCTCCTGGTGGTACAACGGGTAAGGACGAAGCACTGCAAGCTGGTCGCAGCTGCTTCAGTGCAAATTCTATCTCAGCCCCAGAGGTGACCCACATGGCCCGGCAGACCTCTCCTCACCCGCCCGCTGCTCCCCTCAGCAGTGTACTTCTCCAGTCGGCCTGTTCTGCTCCCCGGTGTGTCTCTGGTGAATCCACTCACCTCTCCTGCACCTCTGGCTTGTAGCCCATTTCTGTATGCATAAATCAATAAATCTTAAACATTTTTTCTTTCTGTAACTGATACAGAAAAACACTTTTTAAAAATTGTAGCAATAACAATCATATCCAGTGTATAAAAAATATACTGCTTTGTCCCTGACTGTCCTGGAAGTAGTGATACAATTAGATTGATGAATGGTAAGAAAGAAGGAAAAGAAGTATTCCTTTGGCTTGCAGAAGAAAATAATTTCACAAAATGACCAATTACAAACTAAAAATATTTGCAGAATAAAAATAGAGATCCCTCATTAAGATCATGTCCATGAGGCCCTCCCTGGTGGCACATTGGGTTAAGCACAGCACTAAGAAGCTAAAGCCACTTCCGCATGAGTTCGATTCCCGCCTGCCCCGGAGGTGACCACATGGCGTGGCAGACCTCTCCTGACCCGCCCGCTGCTCCCCTCAGCAGTGTACTTCGTCGATCTGCCTGCTCTGCTCCCCACTCTGTCTCTGGTGAAGCCTCTCGCTGCCCCTGGGCCTCTGGCCTGTACCCCAGTTCTGTATGCACAAATAAATATTTAAAAAAAAATCATGTTCATGTAACCCCTCTCCTGTCACATTCACAGGTAGCGGAATATCTGATCTAACTTTTACTATGCAATTCACATGACCTTTTTTTACTATAGACCTTTCCATGCGATGGACTTTGAAAAAAATGTGAATAGCAGGAGTTATAATTTTACAATTTTATTTAACAAAGAAAGCATTTAAGTAATCAGAGTTTAGATGATAAAATTGTTAATATCCTTTAGTATATACAATGATTTGTTTACAAAATGTATATGGTAAATTGAATTATGCATGTATCGACAGATACACGAGATGTTCGCCTTAGATTACATCGTTCTCCACTGCAGTAATAAAACTGAGTCATTTCAAGTCATTTTCATCTAATTGAATGAACACTTGCCTGTGTGTATTCAGCATTTAACTTCTCAGAATGGTTCCTTCGTTTTAGAAACCGAAATGTGAAAGGAGATATTTTTATTTTGCCTCCCAAATACACCCAACCCGTGATAATTTATGTGAGGTCTTTCTCTATTAAAATACTGAAGTAGGATTGACAAAGACATTTGTATTCACGTTGCTGCAAGCAGAGCTAACCACTTGTTCCTCAAGACCACCACAGTAGAAGCATAGTGGTATTCTCTTCATGCTCTCTCACAATTTGTTTGTTACATCTTTTTCACACAGGCCTGTAAGCTTCTCAAGGACAGAGATCTCAAAGTGGTCATCTTTGGGTCATTCATATTTAGGAAAAAACTGAATAAATATATTATGCATATATATATATATATAATTTTTAGCGTTCCTTTTGTCAATACAACTAAAAGTTCTTATTAGTTCTTCAGTATAACCTAGAACTTCTGATAGAAAAGAACATGCTCAATAAAAACTACATTGCAGCAGTTATAATTTGCTCTGTAATTTACTTGTAGAGGAAATAACTCATGTTTAACAAACATCAAGAGAGTCTGTCATATTATGTAACTAGGTCTGCACTAACATCTATGAATTCAGAGCACACAATTCATTCCAGTCCCTCCCTGCCCTCATACTAATGGAGAGCCCGTACCCTGGGGCCGGCTGGGTGGCTGGCACAGCCTCCTGGGCTAGTTGAAAAACATGCTGCTATGCCCCGCCCCCACCACACCTCACACCTGAATATGTGGTGACTAGCAGCGCTGGGTAGACCAAAGTCTGCCCCCCAACATCTGAGTGGGCACTGGATGCGATACCATGGTCCGAACTCACCCCTGTAGTCCTGAGTTGGGGAACTGCTCAGAAGAGGTGGTACAGAGCAGTCTTTAAAGGGAAGGGCGGTACTGGGCGCTCTTTTGGTTAGAGCTGCTGTGGAAGGCAGCTGTCCTCCTGGGCAGTGAGCTTTCTTCCCTCACTCCTTCCAACCCTCTGGTGTGGGGAGCTAGCCCCTCATCTCAGCAGCCGCAGGCCACTGCCACCCCCTGCTGCACTCCACTTGGTACCACTGTTCAGTAACTGGGCCTTCTCCCTCTCCCTGTACCCGGCCAGCTCTCCTGCTTCTTCTATCGTGTTGGTTAGGACAATTGTGTGTTTTCTTTTCTTGCTGCATCCAAGGTCCTGTAGTTTGCATTTATAATGGTGAGCGCCTGGACCCAGACAAATGGGAAAGATCCTGACCCAATGACACATTTTACCCCTTTTGCCAGGCAACAGTGGCTCATGCTGCTAGTGTGCAAACAGAAACGTAAGAAGGGAATAATGAAAGTGATACTGAAAGTAAAGCAGTGGTCCTACAAAATGACTGTGGTCACTATTTTTTACTGCACACTTTTTCCTCAACTCTTTTGCATTGTTATGTGTGTGTGTGTGTGTGTGTGTGTGTGTGTGTGTATGTATGCATTGGGTCATCCCCTCCCTTTGAGTTAAGAAGAACAAGGAATATGATGGGTTTTTCTCTTGCTATTATTTCATGTTATGTAACAGAGGTGATAGATTGTTGAGGTAATTATTCCTTATCAGTCTGTTTTTGAGTTAATCTAAAGGAAGGCTATCCTGGGTGGGTCTGACTCAATCACATAAGACTATAAAAGAGACTGCTCTTCTTAAAGAAAATAAAGATTTGAAACAAGTGAAAGGTTTTCCTGTAAGCTTTAAAGTAAAAAAAAAAAAAAGTGCCATGTTGTGGCAGATTCATGTGGGAAGGAATGATTGTTGGCCTCAAGGAGATGAGATGAACCCCAGCTGACAGTCAGAAAGATAATGGCATTTTATTTCTACAACCCCAAGGACTGAATTCTGCCCAAAGTTGTGTAAGCTTGTAAGAGAATCTCAAGCCTCAAATGAAATCATAGCTCCTTGCCAACACTTTGATTTTAACCTGGTGAGACTTTGAACAGAGCTAACTCAACTAACCCAGAGGCCTGATTTATGGGAACTATTAATAAATAAATTTATGTTGTTTTAAAGAAATAAGTTTGTAGTAACATGTTACTCAACAATCTAAAATAAATACATTTACTTAACATGGAGAGATACTTTAATTAGGATGGTAATTGATGATAATGACTATGTTACTCCTCCTGGATAATAATATATTTTAAGTCCAGAAAAGCTACATGGTAGGAATGATAGTTGGTGAAGTGGGGCCCAGAAAAGCAAAGGAAGCCATTGTGTAGTGTTCTTCATTATTTAGGAAGTTGGGGTACTAGATACTAAAAGTAATAATTGAGAACAAAATATATGTTTGTGGTTTGTTTTGTTTGTTTTATTCAGAATAGTAATAAAAGGTGAGACAAGGTTAAAGAGTTGCAAAGATGCTGGAAAGTGTGAGGGAGACAGCATAATATAGTGGATTGAGGCATAGAAGATGCCAGTTTGAGGCATGATACTGCCAATAAGTAGCTATTTACTGGGTCTGGAAGATTCAACCTCCTGGCTGGTAACTCAGTGGATGGAGTATATATGATTACTATATCTCTGTCTGAGAGAAATTGCTGCAACACTTATAATTGATGAAATCCGCTGAGACTTGATTTAATTACATGGAAAGTTTTCACAGATTATAGGATTTTAGGAGGACTGAGGGGTGTTACACAGTCATAAATTTTAAAAATATAATATGAAAAGAATATAAAGAGCAATGTAATATGGAGGTGTAATATATTTGAGATATAGATTTACATGTGAATATTATTATATAATATAATGTATGCATGGACAATATAACAATACCAATTATGATAATGTAAAAAACATATTACATATCACAGATTTGCAGGGTAAGAAGTACTTACAGTCATCTCCTTCAGCTCCTTACCTATGAACTTAAATTACCTCAGATATGTATTGTTACAAATACACATTCATGAAAGGAAGACATCATTTCTCTCCCCCCCTTACATGCAGCCCACCTTGGGTTACAAATCCCAGTATGCTGTGAAGCAGACTGTCTGAGGGGGTGGCTAGTGGGGACGAGAGGCGGAGCTGAGCATCCAGATAAGCCCATATAGCATAGAAAGTAGGTTCTCTTGCTTCTGGTACTGCTGGGAGAGGAAGTGGGAAGAGACATGTAGCAAAAGACACGTGGGGGAGAAACAAATACACCGGGAATCTCCTGGTCCATGGCAGGAACAACAGCCGCTATTCTCTTGACCTCATTGTGGACTGTGTGTTGTATTTTGAATTTTCACTCACTTGTCCCAGCTGTCTGGATCCCTTCCTCACCCCGTTCTTCCAGTTCCTTGCAGGAAGGTACCTTAGACTGGTGCTATACATTTGTGCTTCAGCACCCCCACTTTGAGCCGACCCTTTGTGGCTGCATATTTGTTCTTGGTGGATGGGTAATTTGGGGAGGGTTTCTTACTACGTGGAATCTTTTCTTTCTCTTCGTGCACACAAATTCTATAAAAGTTCTTCTGCACTAAGGATTTGCTTCCTTTGCTGTTCTGTGGTGGATAGCTGGACACCTTTCAAAAACTGCACCCTTTAACAGTTTGGGGCTCCTGGGTAACCCTCTGTCACATGCTAACAATATGGCCTGATTGTTATGTGTAGATAATCTGTTATGCAGATCTTTTTTAAATGAAACGCAAGATTGTCTGATTCAGCAGGAATAATGTTAGAGGAGTGAAAGTCCTATCTCTCCTCTCAAATGCCCTATAACCTGTTTCCCCCTCCCATGAGACAACAGTGTTACTGCAAACAGCTGTTATTTTCTAGTCCTTTGTTATTGAAAGGGCTGAATTAAACATCTATGGGTAGTGTTTAATAACACTGGACATGACCTAGTACTTACTAGAAGAAAATAAGAACTAAATGATGTTTTCATCCAAACTAGGAAAATACAGTGAGACTTGAAACTCAGAACAATTTTTCGTTTTGCTTAATAACACCTCATTACTGATTTCTTAATGACTGAATTCTAAATAAACTTGACATAATCATATATCAAAAGTTTTTATTCCACTCTTCTAATTTTTAACAGCCAGTCAGTTATCTTAATGATAATTAACACACTCAAAGTACATTTAAAAGGACATTATAGTAGTAACAAATCAGTGAAAGCAAAGAAATTAAAAATTGAAGCTAATATTTCATTCTTTGATTGTATTCGCGGAAGCTTAACTCATGGAAGCAGTAGAGCTAGAAATCTCCAATTAGGTCAGAAAGTCTTTCTCCCTAAACAGAAAAAGAAGCTAATGGTGGAATGCCATCTGCTGTCTTTAGATACAAGAGAAAACAAGTCAGCACTTCAAGGTCACTCCACAATATGGTCCTACAGAGTGAAAAACCATACAGAGTTTGAAAGACGTAAGAGCTTGAAAATATTGCAAGTTGTACCTTACCTCTGAGTTCTTGCCTAGGAAACATTATAAAATAAACTAAGTTGACTGCTTTGCTTTCACCTTTCTTCTCCCAAATTTCCTCCTTACGCTAATATTTTATCCAAGATCCCCTATTTGCTACCAAATGTTTTGAATAACATCTTGCCTATTTGTGCCAACCACACACATCTTATTTTAATTTCAAATATTCAAGATGATTTTAACTGAACAAATGTCAGTTTTATAGGGCTGAAGAACAGAGAATAAATATGCATGTGTGTGTATGCGTGTATAGGAAAGAGCATTGCACATCAACGTGGTGGACGGCACTCTTGACTTAACCAGTCTGAATGAATCCTTGTGCAGAGAATATGCAAATTTCCGAAGCTGGGTAATTTAAAAAGCCTCATTGTTTCCTCAGACTATCTGCAAGGACAGAATGAGGCATGGACGAACAATCTGCTTCTGGCTAATTAAAACTGACAATAGTTATTTGCATCCTCAGAGTTCAAAGTATGTTAATTATAACTTAAATGTGTCCACTTTATGCATAAAGATATGTACATTAGGCAAATTTTTGAAAGGGGATTCAAAATATATTGAATATAATAATTTTGAATTTCAAAATTTGAGAAGCATGTTCACAGGAATTATGCATTAATTTTAATATAATCACTTCATAGCTTTTTTTGAACAAAAAATGCAGACACGATTAAATCCTGTGGCCTGGAGAGAAAGTACTGCACACAATAGAATGTTCACTGACTTTTGGACAGAAGGAAAATTGTTTAAAATGTATACAGAATATCGTGCAAGACCATTGTTTGAGACAAAAAAATACTCCATTGAATAGAGTTTTTATATAGCATATATTTTAAAAATAGAATATGATATAATCTGTATAATATCAGGACACTACTAGTTATTAAATTTCAAAATGTATTTTTTAAAAAAACAGAGCTAAAAATCCATTGCTACTATAAGTGAAAAATAACTGTAAAATAGAAAACAAACTAGTTACTGAATAATGCACCAGCTACAGAGTTTTCAATGGACTGCTCACTGCCTGCAGAAAGTACAGACTGACCATAAATAAATAAACTCTTTGGTGTAACTGTTCCCTTTACTTATTTTCATGAACAGTGAACTCACCCTGAGTCACGCCACTGATGGGAACTGAAAAAAAAAAAAAACTGATGCTTGGCTTATTACTATAAAAAACATATACATGGTAAGTGTGTATATTTAAAATGAAGAAGGACTGTCCTGATTTGTCTTTAGGGTGTTTGGCAAGGAACCGCCTTAGAGAAAGTACATTTAGCAGCATAAATGTTAGCAGACATTTGGACAGAAAATTACAAAAGCAAATGGTTTCTTCTCCCCAATTTTTAAACAGAGTTTGGCAACTTCCTACTCCGTCATTTAGGAGAGTTTTTCCACCTCTTCTATACCTCACTCCTACCCAGTGCTGTTAAGATGGTCCCATGACCATATCTGCAGTTACACTTGCAGAGCATAACCAGCACTACACACTTCAAATGAGAGAATTTCCCTCAAGGTTCCCAATGATCACAACCAACATGATAGGCAGGGATTATCTCCAGATTTATCAAGGGGATTTTACCGGCAGCTTTCAGTTTTTGTTCATGATTCATACACCTAAATAGGAAGATCGCATGACAACTGACTGAAAAATGAGTTCCTGGAAAGCAAGGGGGGAAAATGGGGAGATTAGGTCATTTATACCTAGAAAGGCCTTTTTTTTTTTTTTTTAAGTTTTTCACTGTGGAGTGGAAATGCTCATTTGGAAAACTATTTTTTTTTTTTTAAGAAAGCCTTAGAAAGAAGTATTTGAAAATTTCCAACCTAAGGCTTTCATCTGCCCTGGAGTTCTTGTGAAGCAAGTTGTTTGACACTGTCTATTGGTTCGGTAACCTTTCAGACAATCTGTGCTCACAGTGATCTTGGGCCTGTAGCTACAGAAACAGTAGAAGATCTGCTTTCCAAACATCCTTAGCCTATGAAAGTAACCTTCAAGTGCCCTGCAGTCTTTCAAAATTGCGATCTAAGTTCAAAGGAATAATAAGACATAGGCTATAGAAAAGGTAAAGATACTTTCTGATTTATGTGCACATTGGAAGCAATGCTGGAGAAAAAAATAAAATTGTTTTTTTAATTATTTTTTCAGGAAAAGAAAAATCTGTAAAAGGTTATCAGCAAGAGAACAAGAAACTCAGCAATCCATGGACTCAAACATAGAGAAGCTGGGAGACAAAGGATAAAAAACAAAAAGAGGTACAGTAACCAGACACTGAAATGAAGAGTCCATCATGTTCCAAACCCTATTTAGATCGTCAGATGACAGAAGAGTCTCGATAGGAGGGTCAAGTAAGGGACAGTTCTCGAAGAGATGCCATTAAATTGAGATGAAGAACATGTTTTCCACTAATGAATCACCTGACTACCTACACAGAGACATAATATGCTTTTTAAAGTCTTCTAGGTCAGCTGAATAGGGAACATAATATAATGAAATCTTGAACTTACTTTACAGTGACCTTTTTTGTCACACCTCAGAATAACCAGAACCTAAAGACTATGTTAGCTATTATCAAATTTTCCAACTATATATCTTGATAAACATTACTTATGTATCAAAAGAATCCTCACACAGAAAATATTAATGTGTAAAGAACAATGAGACTATTTTACTATTTACTTTATTTAAAGATCCATTAATTCTAAAGAATAGATTGCAGAATGATGTTATCATAAAATGTAAATTGATTTAGAAAATGCAAGGAATAATTCATTATCAACAATCAGCATTAAGTAACTCAGTCTTACCTTCCCCCCTCTTTCCACAATGCCATATAAATACAATACATGAATTGATTGAATAGTTTACAGAATTCATTAAAGATAAAAGTCCTGCCCTCAAGTTCATGCTTTAAAATAAATAGAATGACTTTGTCTACACACGCATTAAAAGTTAGGAAGCAATAATGGTCAGCTTTAATTTTAAAAAAAACTTCACATTCCTAGGTAAAATTTGTAGACAGAGTATGCCTTTAACCGGTTTTGGTTGTATGTTTTACCATCATAATAAATCAAGATGGAAATGCAGGTGGAGAATGGAACATACAAAAGCATAAAGAGTATTTAAAACGTACTGGAGATATAGTAAAGAATAGTACAAGAGAAAAAAATCCCTACTGCCCTACCTGATATTTAAAGTTACTATGAGTGCTAAGGGTGAAAAAAAGATCAGTCATATGATTTCATGAAAGGATATTTACACTTATTTATGCATTCATTCATTCAACAAAATTTGTTACTAGCAACTATATACCAAACAATCTTGCAGGCACTGAGATTACAGGGATTAGCAAAACCAAAAGAGAAATCATTGCCCCAGGGTGTTTATTGTCTTGCAAGTATCTTATTAAGACATGCTGTATATAATTAAAACATATAGTAATATTATATCTTAGCCTGTATTAAATATATAGTGTCTCAAATATTCCGTCATCATAAGAAACAAGTGCAAAATCTTCCCATGGGGGTCTCATAAGGCCCTTGATCATAGAAAACATTAGTGAAAAGAGATTTTAATAAAACATGTCACATGTGGGCCTTGCATTAGAACACTGACTCTTGGCCCTCCCTGGTGACACAACAGGTTAGGATGCAGCACTGCGATCTAGAGGCAGCCGCTTCAGTGTGAGTTCAATCCCAGCCCCAGAGGTGACCCACGTGGCACTGCAGACATCTCCTGTCCTGCCCACTGCTCCCCTCAGCAGTGTACTTTGTCAACCTGCCTGTACGACTCCCCACTCTGTCTCTGGTGAATCCTCTCACTGTCCCTGCACCTCTGGCCTGCACCCCAGTTCTGTATGCATAAATAAATAAATTTAAAAAGAAACTGGGTCTTAATACTTTGTATTGTGTGCAAAACAAAAAAACACTGTTACCAAGATTATCTGCTGTTAATTGGGATAATGAACACTACAAATATGATCTACTTTTTCCTGTCAAAACAAAGAGAACAACACGATATCAGAGATGTCAAAACAGCAAGACATTATTTATTCTTATTCAGAATATCTTTGGCTTGTTGAAATTGAGTTTCTTTTGAAATTGTGGAACTGAATGCAATAAATCCATACACTCTTGCCCAGGAACATAGTTCAGGTATGTGAGGGAAAGGGGAGGGAAGGCTGATAAAAAGTGTTAGCAAATCTCGTTCAGTGTAAGTGAAGTTTGTGCACCAGCATCTCAGCCACCATTAGATCTTCCGTATAATTCTACACACATACCTAGATATGAATCTCTCTCTCGGAGGCTAGACTCAGAAATGGTTTACTATATTGTGGGAAGTACATGACTGTCCTACGTAACTTGCACAAAAATCAATTTTCATTAACGAGTCTTTGTGTGTATTACAGAGTGAGAAGTTACTACATAGAAAGATTTTTCACTTGTTTACTTGTTTTTGTGCTAGAAGAAGGAACATCACATGACTGGAAAAAGCACTAAGAGACATATGCTTTGCTAATTCTTTCAAAAAAGACAGATGAGAATACTGAAGCTTCTCTTAGGCAGATTACTCAAGCAGGTTCTGAGAGTGACAGCACTTGGGGGTTCACTTTACATAGAATAAATTGGTTTGGGGCCACTTCTCTTATGCTCTGGGTTAGGATCAAGCATTATTTTCTTAAATATCAGCCAGCCATGTCATCTTTCCCCCTGACCCCCTACTGGCATTAGAAAATAGAAATGTATCCACTGTTCTCCAAAACAGAGGACTTTGCTGTTTGGGGATCACCCGGAACCCTTACTAGGCTGCTGAAGGACCCCCCTGAATGACACCCTGACACCCAGCTGTCTATTTCATGAGCCCACCAGACAATACATTTTCATTTAGAAATGTTCTGTTTCAATTCGCTCCTGAAGATTTTGAAAAGATCTTTTCATACTGCTTATCATTGCTACATTTCAAAAAGCCCATTTATTTGTTACAGTGTAATAACTGATAAAATAGAGATGTACTCTTCTTTCCCTTCTCTCCAATAAAATAGGTCATCGGTATACAGTGGATTAATTCTGTTAACATGGATGGGAGCTAAGAAGGTTCTTCAAAGGACAGATTATGTGAACTGTGCATTAAAAAATAAATATTCTTGCTAGTTGAAAAAGGTTTGTGATGATATGAAAGGTATTTCAAATAGAGGAAATAAAATGGTGGTATGAAAATGGATAAAACATTCAAACAATGGAGAAGAATTGTCAGAGGGAGCACTGTGATATAATAGCCTGATAGCGGCAGGGAGAGGCTAACCTGAAATATTTTTCTTGGGAAATGCACAGACAGATAATTGAAATATTTGAATCTTGATGCGTGTCTGTATGTGTCCACACGCACGCTGTGTCTGAGTCTCCAGAGATGGAAAAACATATATAACGAGCATATTTCATATGTTCTCTCACAAAAGTATCTGTTTTCTCTTTTATACTCAATTTACACACAGATACAAGAAAATAAATGCTATCACATGTAGTTTGCTTTTAAGTTAAGAGAGGCAGTTAAAGGTAGCTTTGAATATGGTGATGGCTATTTTATACACAGATATAGTAAAAAAAAAATCATTCACACTTGTCTTTTACCTTCAAAAATGAACTAACAAACTGAGCGTTTTCTAGTGTTTTGAAAAAGTGAAAATTAATTCATAGTCTTAGAACAACCCTGAGACATCTGTTAAAGATTGAAAATGTTAAATATCTTTTTTTGAAGTGGACAATGGGGTAAATAATGCTAATAGGAAGAATGATCCTTCGCTTACTATGTTCCCTAAGCAATATTTCAGTCCCGAATGACAGTGTATTATATTTCTGAAACTGCATCCCAAAAATTCAGATTATGACACTTGTTATGATGTCACTAATGTCCCAGATTGATATTCTGGGTTCTAGTCACCCATGATTCCAACTGCTTGTAAGAGATGAGCCTAAATAATGCCTTCTCCTAAGTCAATTATTTGAAAATAGAAACCATAATGTGAGATTTACTATGATACTCTTAACTTTGTAGTGAATTGAAGTGTTTGTAGCATCTGTAAAATTGACTGATAGTTTCCTATACTGCCAGCAGTTCTACAGAGAATAAGACTTTTATGTGCAGAAAAGCAGCAAGGTCAAGCAACTACAAAAGGTGGACTGGAAATGTTACTTCTGATTTTACAGAAATACTGAAAGAAGCTTATACAAATGGTGTGCTTCATGCAAGCGAAAGTGTGGGGAGAACATTGACAGGAAGGGAGGACGATAAGGAATTATAACAGACCCATGGGCACCTGCTTGGCAAGCCAAGAGATAGGAGCAAATTGGTTCAGATGGGCTAGTTAATGTCTTTTGATACTTTTTTTTTTTAAAGATGTATTTATTTGTGCATACAGAACTGGGGTACAGGCCAGAGGCTCAGGGGCGGCGAGAGGCTTCACCAGAGACAGAGTGGGGAGCAGAACAGGCAGATCGACGAAGTACACTGCTGAGGGGAGCAGTGGGCGGGTCAGGAGAGGTCTGCGGCGCCATGTGGTCACCTCCGGGGCAGGCGGGAATCGAACTCATGCGGAAGCGGCTTTAGATTCTCAGTGCTGTGCTTTAACCCGCTGCGCCACCAGGGAGGGCCCGTCTTTTGATACTTTATTTGGGGAACTCATGCCTTGTTTTCTACCTTCCATTTTGGCAGGTGCAAAAATATACTACTATACATTAGGAAGCAATCACAGAAGCCTGTACTGGTCAAGTGGGAAAAAATAATGTAATATTCTTTTAACCTACTTAGTCTCCGGCTTCATTCTTTAGCACTGAGACCAAGTTGTCACATTTGCATAAGAACATACTTCCTGGGAAGATGGGGGAGTAGGTTCTTTCTCCTCTCACCACATATAGTAGAGATCAGAGTGGACTCTTCCCCATGCGTGACTTCCATCGAGTTCATCATTCTTCCCTGTGTGAATCAAAGTCCAGTTATGGAAGTCTTTCTACCCATGTACATAACGTTCCCATAACGTTAAGGCACAGTGTTAATATGTTGCACACTTATTTCACAGAATTTTATTGCTTTTTCACAAAAGTGTTGAAATTCATTTCCTGTAACATGTCCTTTTCTAAATCATTGCCCACTTCCTCCTTCTAGTTTTTTAAGTCTTTGGGTTAAGCAGTAACTCTTCCTTACTATTACTCCCACTCAATCTTGCCAGCTAGTCACTAGTTATAGGGTGTGTTAGAATTCCTGACAGACACATTTGTCCATGAGCTTGCTTCTGATTCCCATGATATCCCAATAATTGCATTGCACATTAGTAAGTTTCCTGACAGGCCTGTGGGGCTCCTCTACTGAGAGTCTTAATTAAACGTGTTCTAAATTAAAACAACCTTTGCTGAGACACTTGTCAGACCAGCTTTACGGGCTTGCCCAGGACACAGGAAGCAATGCCAGGATCATTGGAGGCACGACAGGGAGCAGGACCTGCGCAGTAAACCTGATGATGCACAGGGAGGTAATTTATTAGACCCACCAGACCTGCTAATATGATGAAGGACCAGCAGGGAGGTAAGAGGGTTAGGAAAGAATGTATATTGGGGCAAAGAGTAGAAGTGATTTCATAATGGCGCTGCATGCCCTCCCTATTAAAACTTCAAAATAAACAGAAGCCACAGCTTTATTTTAGAGTGTGAAGAAGCTAGAAGAACAGTTAAACATGAAGTCTTCTAAGTAAGGGGTTAGTGAGGTTGGTGCTGGCTTTTATCTTCCACACCTCATCTATGTTTTTGCATATTATCTGTGAATTTTTCAACATTTGGGAACAGCTCATAAGCAAATTCTTCCTGTAATTCAATAACCTCTTACTCTCTTCATCCTTTATGTAATTCAGGAAAACTATTATCAACAAAGAAACTAATGAGTCCATTTACACAAACATATAAATGAACAGTAGGGTTTAACTCATTAAATGATTCATGGACATTCATATTTGAGAGGAAAATAAGCACCCATGCAGTTGAAATCAAAAATATGAAGTGGAAAATGTGAAATTTCAAAGTTGGTATAGTGCTAATATTGGATCAATATTTCCTTTTGAAATGCCTTGTTTTGCCTATACATTAAACATTTTTGCTAAAATGCTTCTGCCTAGCATGGCATCAAAAATTGAAATGCAGGGCCCTCCCTGGTGGCACACGGGTTAAAGCGCAGCACTAGAAAGCTAGCTGCAGCTGCTTCTGGCCAGTTCAATCCCCAGGCAGGGAACTGACCCACATGGCTAGGCAGACCTCTCCTGCCTCACCGCTGCTCCTCTCAGCAGTGTACTTCACAGATCTGCCTGTTCTGCTCCCCACTCTGTCTCTGGTGATTCGTTTCACTGCCCCTGCACCTGTGGCCTGTAGCCCAGTTCTGTAATGCATAAATAAGTAAATTTTTTTAAAAATTGAAGTGCAGGCCCTCCCTGGTGGAGCAGCGGGTTAAAGCACTGCGCTAAGAAGCTTAAGCCACTTCCGCATGAGTTCGATCCCCACCTGCCCCGGAGGTGACCACATGGCGTGGCAGACCTCTCCTGACCCGCCCGCTGCTCCCCTCAGCAGTGTATTTTGTCTATCTGCCTGTTCTGCTCCTCACTGTGTCTCTGGTGAATCCTCTCAACCTCTGCATCTCTGGCGAATCCTCTCACCCTCCGCATCTCTGGCCTGTACCCCAGTTCTGTATAAATAAATAAATAAATAAATAAATCTTTAAAAAAAATTGAAGGGCAATATTCTATTATATAATTGTTAGGAAATAAATATAATTTTTATAATTTAAGATTATGGAATGTTATCCAAGATACAAAGGGAAATCCTCCTGCTTACAACAACATGGATGGATCTTGAAATGATTATGATATATGAGGTACGTCAAAGACAAATACCTTTAACAAACACATTAGCAAAGACACATACCTCTATATATCACATAGATTAATTTTTTATATATAATGTGTAATATGTAGTATATCTTTCAAACTAGATATGGAAAGTAATATTTTCTGCCTGGAACTTAATAATTCATTTTTGTTGTTTTATAGTAACTATGTTTCTTGTGAGCTGTTGACATAGCATAGAAAATATTTGTCCTTGTAGCCCAGGACCCTACACACAGTTTAATGGGTTCCTATGTGGTAGATTATCTAGGAGGCAATTAGATCATCTTCACTGTGTTACATTTTTGTATAGGAAAGTAGCAATAACAAACTAGTTCTTTTTCCCCTGGAGAAATATAATTAAAGAATAACATAATTCCATTAACAGATAAAATAATTTTCAGATACCTCCTAGGTTAAGTTTACTTACTGGTGGGTTAGCCTTTACTTCACATTTTGTCATTGAGATGTAGACATGAGATTGGATTAAGTAGAAGCATTCTACGATACTGAGTAGATAGAAAACCTGAAGATTGTTCCCTTTGAAACAGGCATATTAGAGAGAAGAGAATTTCCTCTACTTCACAGCTGACATTTATTCAAGTGTGTGGTTAGGTTCCCTGATAGGAAGTAAACCCTGCATCCACTACTGTATTCTAGGAGAATGATACATCTTATTTTATAAGTGTTCTTTTATTTAGGAAAATGCCTTGATGCAACTTTGTGCTCATCCTGGATTGCTGGACATTGTTTCCTCACAGCAGTTTCGAAATCAGCAAAGAAGGGGATATCATATAAAAGAGGGCAGATTGAAAGAGATAACTAATGTATTGAGCATAGTGCCTGGCACATAGTATGTGCTCAATTAATGTCATTATTTATTTCTGTAAGACAATAAAAAGAAACAGATTCTTCCTCACAATTTCTTTTCTTTTTGACTGAAACCTTCTTACATTGTGTCTTTGATAGAAACTTTACATAGTGGAGGATATTATTTGAGAAGGTAGCTATTTAGAGCAAATCAGTCGTACTCAATGTATTTGTAAAGATAGCTATATTTGTCTTACTGATTTTCTTGAGCTATTATTAAGAAATAGTTGCATATTTATCCCTTTTTTCTAAATTTATTTATTTTCTTGTATCATTTTTACAGTAATTGGTCACTCCCCTCAAGTGTAGTCCCCTAAATTCTCCTGCCATCAAAGTACACATGATCCAATTCAATAGTCCCTTGTGCTTTTCCTCTCCCCTGCATCAAACCCTCCCCCTCCCTGTCCCCTGCTCTCTGCCTCAGATCTATGTTCTGCTTGCAAGTTTCATCTTTTTCTTGACCTTTTGTTTGGTTCCTCCATACTCCACATACAAGTGAAACCATCCAATATGTGTCTTTTTCCTGCTGATTTATTTCACTTACCATAATCCTTTGTAGCTCCATCCCTGTTACCAAAAATGGTGCGAGTTTATCTTTTTGATTACTGAGTAATATTCCACTGTGTATACATATACCACATCTTGATCCAGTCATCTGTTTTAGGGAATTATGTTGTTTCCCTACCTTGGATATTGTAAATAATGCTGCAAAAAACATAGCGTTGCTTTTGTATTAGTGTTTTTGTGTTCTTTCAGTGGATTTCTAGTAGTGAAATGACTCGGTCATATGGTACATGCTGCATTTTCAATATTTTGAGGAACTTCCATGCAGCCTTCCATAGTGGATAGAACAGTTTACATTCTCACTAGCAGTGTAAGAGGGTTCCTTTGTCTCCATAACCTTGCTAGCACTACTTGTTTTTCTTTTGTTTGTTTGTTTTCTTTTAATATGGGCTATTCTCACTGGTGTGAGGTGGTATCTCATTATGGTTCTGATTTGCATTTTCCTGATAATTAGTAATGTTGATTTTTCATTTCATAATTAGTTGCCACAGAAGGTGACTTGTTCAGAAAGTACTTAGAGGTATTATTAATAGTGTTATTGGTATTTTTGTGATTACTAGTTATAAACAGACTCAAAGCAAGATTATATATGATGTACTCTTCACTCAATTTTCAATTTTTAAGTTATTTAAATTAACAAGGTTAAAAACATTCTCAACATTAGTAAAAAAAGTGTATAAAATAGAGGATGTAGAGAAAGAAAACATATTTGATCAATACAGAAGGAAAAAGAAACTGCAGGAAACTTACACAGTTATCTGGCTTTTATTTTTGCTTCCTAAAGCAAGATCACATTTTTTAGATAAAATTTAATGAATAGTCTAATTCCTTTGCACAGAGTAGGCAGCCAAAGCAGTCAGTTAATTTAAAACAAACCCAGAATATATTGTAATGTGGATAAAATAATATCATTCAGTTTGGCAGTCTGTTACTTTGAAAATTAGTTTTATCCTTCAGATATTTAAATCAAAGCAACAATAATACTAGATAACTATTATCAGATATTTTTACATAGTCCACTACACACACACACACACACACACACACACACTTGCAGTGCAAGTGGTGTTTATGTTGTTCTACCACACTAGAGCTCTTTGTGGGTAAGGGTCATGTTTTTATCAACTCTCTATCACAAACAATTCCTTGTGCAGAGTAAGTACTTAGCAAAATGTGTTGAATAAATTGTTTATAATGACAGTCATTTTAACTTTTCATTCTTACAAAGGTGAGGGTTATAGTTCCTACAATCATACATGTTTCTGTAATCATAAAAGATGAAAGCAGAACAACCATCCATTAAAAATCTGATTACCTATACATCAAGCAGCACCATAACAATAATACTTTTACCTCCATCATTAAAATGCACTAATTAGTTTCAAGATTACCCATGTCTAATAAGATGATTTTGTTATTTAAGGGACTTTTAACTCTGCTAAAATGTCATGAAAATAGATTCATACGTGTTCTTTCTCGAGCATTTCAAAAACAGGTTAAAATATAACGAATGTATCCTTTATAATTTGAAAACATATCTAAATACAGTGCCTATCAACTTTACTAATTTTTCAATGTTTATTGAAAATAAGACCTGTAAAATTATATAAAACAAAATTGTACATATCAGGGTGCATACATGTTAGTAAATCAAACTGATAATATGCTACCTAAACATGAAAATTTTTGACTAGGTCTAAATAGCAAATTATATCATTCCATGTTTTTTTCTTTTTTTCTAAAACTGTTGTTCCAAATAGCCATTGTATTTGTTCATATCACAATAAAGAATTTCAGTATTCCAGTTAGACTGACAAAGAAACTACTATATATATTTCCCAGTTATGAATAATTACATTTGTAATTATAATAATTGTATAACTGTCTATCAGAAGATCCAACAAAGATAAACCATAACCACTTGAGAGATGACCTTCGCCCTACTGAACAGAAAAATGAGGGAGCATGCTAGATGCAACTCTGAAATAATTTATATAAATGCTGACTATAAATCAGCAGTATTTTAAACCTATTTTTACTTACTATATTGCTTTTCAATGAAACACTTCTACAATAGTGAACATTGTTGTGTCTTTCAAAATAATTTTTAATGTGGCAAATATCTATACAACAGGAAAAAGAAAATGGCAAAAATATGAAATCATCCATAGGATGAGCTCAGACATGTATGATTTATATTTGACCTTCATGAAACTTCAGCCCACATTGTAACATGTTTCATATTATCTAATCCATGCCCATTACTCCCTCAAACTTTTTTTTTAAATTTATTTATTTGTGCATACAGAACTGGGGTACAGGCCAGAGGCTCAGGTGTGGTGAGAGGCTTCACCACAGACAGAGTGGGGAACAGAACAGGCAGATCAACGAAGTACACTGCTGAGGGGAGCAGCGAGCGGGTCAGGAGAGGTCTGCCATGCCATGTGGTCACCTCCGGGGCAGGCGGGAATCGAACTCATGCGGAAGTGGCTTTAGCTTCTTAGTGCTGTGCTTTAACCCGCTGTGCCACCAGGGAGGGCCTCCCTCAAACTTTTTTTCAGAAAACTTTCTCTGATGAAAACTGATGTACAAAATTTCCTTTGTTTTTCATTTCTTGGCACTTATACATATTTTGTGATAGTTGTTTTTAACTGAGAGATTCTTTTAATTGCATATGCTTTTCTAGGGACAGATTTTAAAAGCCCTATGAACAGGGAATGTGGTATATGTCTGTAATAAACAATGACTCAATATCTTAGCTCTAAAAAGCATGTGGTTGTTGCAATGTGCTGTTTATGAAAAGTATATTTATCTTTTAAAAAATCCACAAATTCTTTATTTTAATACAAATAAAATTAAAAAATCAGAAATCATGACAAAATTTTATTTAAAAACTGAAGGTTTCAGTAAAATGGGGTTTGCTACTTTTTTTAGGTAAAATATTTGGATTATCAAACACTGAAATCATATTCAAAGTCAAATTAAATAATAGAAAAATAAAGTGTAGTATTTCCTTAATTGAAATAGGCTTTATTATATTAAGAAAAATAAAATGATCTAAAGTAGTATTTAAAAATTAGATTTTAATGGAATATCACACTGTTTTTGTTCTGCCATCCTGCATGGTTTATAACATATGTTCCATGGTACATAAATAGCAGAAGTACTAAATTTCAGGGTCACAACTGTTAGGTGAACAATAAATAATGAAGGACATAAGCTAGGATATGTAAAGTCTCACTAATTTTATCAGTAAAATCCTCTCCCTACAGATAGTGTTGAGCTTGTATGATTAATTAGTAGAACAAAGAACAAATGGAAACTAGATTTGGGCAACTCAATAACCATAATGGTTTCTACAACTAGTTGATTACTTAAAAAATAAGCTTGTGTTGGTCACACCCTATCCCTTTCCTCACAGTCAATCTTAAAAGTAGTCATAAAGGAAACTAGGAAAGAAAAATTGTGTGGATAGCTCACTGATGCCCATTGAGAGCACAGAGCATGAATCAGTAACATCAGAAAAAATATGCAACATTTGAGAGCAAAGACACCTCCAGAATTATTAAGGTATCTTTCCCTGAAGTAAACATTCTTCCACTCTTGTAAAAGGTCTCAGAGATGTGTAACTGCTTTTATTTGTGTCAACTTCACTCTAACTCATAATTCTTTACAGTTAAATTTAACATTTTCAGCAAGAATCACAGAAAAAATGATCCCATGTTCTCCATAGGTTTTAACTTTACCCTATCAAGGAACTTGAAATAATTAAAAAATAATATTCTACAAAATGATTGATTTTATCAAACAAGTCTCAGATGGCTTGCAACTTTCTTGACTCCTCAGCTCATCACTATTCTATATACTCTCCATATTGTCACATCCTCTCCCTATGATTAATTGATCAAAAACAATGACAACCATAAAAGTGTAAATCGCACAACTCAGTGCCCTACAATTTTTTGCAAAGCACATTTTCTTGGATAAGTGAACATATGTGGAGTAATAAATCTAAAAAAAAACTGTTTATGAGGTAACGCTACAAAAATCAAATCATAAGTCACAATTTATGTGTAAAATGATAAATGCTCACTAAGGTTTTTTCATTATTTTGTTCTCTTTTGGGGGTATGTTGCTTTCTGTTTGTTTTGTTTTTTTTTTTCATTATAAATAATACAAAATATGTTTCTTGGTTATACATTTGTTTGTGATACAGGAAAGTGCTAACATAATCACTATAGCCAAATGAATATCTAATCACCAACCATAGGTAGAATGTTTTGGAAAACTCAGTAGGCAACTGAAACTATCAGAACAGCTACAATTGTGGGGAGTAGATTAATTTCTATGGAAGAGGACTGGAAACATGAATACTGGGCACATTAAATGTGGCTAATCCAAATTTAGTTGTACTGTCTGCGTGAAATGACTTATTATGAAATGTCTTACTATAAAAAAAACAAAGTCTAGTGTCTAGTGCTAGGCATAGTAGGCATTTTCCACTCAACAACTATTCTTCTGTTTCTTCATAATAATAAAGTATTAGCTGGCCTTTGAAAACTCTACTAACAATTACATTTATTTCCCAATTTCCTTTTTAGGTAAACGTTGTCATGAAGTCTGGTTTTGGCCAGTGAAATGAACGTGGAAGTGCTCTGCACAATTCCTTCAAAAGAAATTAGAATGTCCTCTCTATCTCCTCTTAGCTAGAATAGAATGATCCTGAGTTCTGAAGTACGTGAAATTATCATGTCAACCTTAGCATAATTATGTTAAGACTATCTTGTGAGAATAAGGTAAATACTATATATTTTTTAATTATTACTTATTCTGTAGACAACACCATATATGAATCAGTGGTACTGGCTCACATCTCTTCAGATGTAAGTTACCACAACACACCTTCTACCTGGTAAATTCTATCTTATCTATTCTGTTTTTAACTACTGCACAATATTCCGTGGTGAATTATTTATCCAGCTGGAGTAATGGACACTCCAGTCGCTTCCTGCTCATTACCAATACAAATACTTTGCAATTATACCCTTATACAGATCTATGCAAACATTTCTTTGAGCTATTACTCAGTAAAAAATTGTTGACAATTAGGGCCCTCCCTGGTGGCGCAGCAGGTAAAAGCACAGCACTGAGAAGCTAAAGCCACTTCTGCATGAGTTCGATTCCCGCCTGCTCCGGAGGTGACCATATGGCGTGGCAGACCTCTCCTGAGCCGCCCGCTGCTCCCCTCAGCAGTGTACTTCGTCAATCTGCTTGTTCTGCTCCCCGCTCTGTATCTGCTGAAGCCTCTCGCCACCCCTGAGCCTCTGACCTGTACCCCATTTCTGTATGAACAAATAAATAAATCTTTAAAAAAAATTGTTGACAAGTATATTAATTTTTTCTAAATAGTGCCAATTTTTTCTCTACAGTGGTTGCAACAACTTATAGTCCCTTTAACAAGCACTTTTACGGTTGACAGTTGGTGAGACATCATTGTGATCCATAGCAATATACTGAATTTGCCTGTTCAGAAATGAGTGGAACATGAACCTTACAGAGGCTTTGAGAAAGAAGAAATAGTGTCTGCTTCTGTTCTCCATTATAGACCAGTGGCTGATGTAAAAATTTATTGAAGAAAAAATGAGTGAATATAGAGATCCTACAAAAATAAATTTGTACAGACTTGATTCACAATTATTAGGGGAAACCTGATGTGGTACACGTTTTTGCTTGCAACACATTGCTTTCAGATCTTTGCATGGCTTGCTCCTTCATTTAGGTCTCTGTTCATAAGTTTCCTTTCCAAGGAATATATTCCTAGTCATCATACCTAGAACAGCATTCCACCCCATGCCAACAAACATCATACTAAATTCCCTTATCTGTTTCATTTTTCTTCAAGTGTCTTTGCATGTACTAAAACTACCTGAAAATTATATGCAATATACTGTCTTCCCCATTTTGATATAATCTCCACAAGGGTAAGTGCTTTAGTCCTACTTCCTAGACATATACAGTACCTTCTACAGGGCAGGTACTCGGTCTATTTGTCAAATGAATGAACAAATTATCTGATCATCAATCAGTCAACAAGTATTGACTCACTCCATAGAGAGAACCATGCTAGACTCCTTGGGAAACCTAACGTATATGAGGCAAACCATGATCTAATAGTTTGAGGAAGTAGAAAAAACAGTGCAGGGAAATGGCTAATAATACTAGGCAGTTTGATGATGAGAAGCAACTAATAAGCAGCTAGAGGCTCTCAGAGGATAGAAAATTGAATTTGAGGTTCAGTGATATGTAAGTTGGCAAAGGATGGGCTCTCTGTAAGGGAAGTGACTTGACTGAGCAAATAAGAACTCAAATTATTTCTTTAAGTATGCATATTGTTTTCCAGTTTACAAAGCACATATTTTATCATTTAATCTTCAATAATAACTTTTGAGGTCCAGAGAGAAGGGATTAATATCCAAATTGAAACTCAGATACTAAATTTCTTAAATCCACTTCATTGGTGTTGGAAGCAAAATCCATCTTTTCTGATTCTTAATCTTAGGCCCTGTCCTTGATACCAAGAGTCAAAGGGCAGAGCTATTACACAGCTGGGATCTTGTCTCTAAATATAATTATGAGGTGTTTCTCCTCGACATGTTTGGATAACTGTGGCTGATTGTGTTTCTATTACCTGTGTTTATCTAATCTCCCCATTAGATTAAGCATCTCCACAAGGATTGGGTTATGACCTCTATTTCTTTTGTAATTTTCACAGAACATAGTATAATCAAGAGGTGTTGATTGGTCTATTTTTAATGTAAAGCAATATTATGAAAAAGGAAAGCAAAATAAATTCTAATAAAATACATTACAAATTAAGTTATTTGTAGATTAAGCTACAGAGCTATATATACACACACAGAAATACATAGTCTACATAATTTCATCAAGAGATGATTGCCTACCGCCAGTGCCTACACAGATCCTCAAAGACATCTATTTATAAATTATCTTCACTACAGACTGAAGGTCAGAGCAATGAACATTTCAGTTGCAGATTTTCATGAGAAAAAGGAGAATCTATTGTTTTTATTGTATTAATCACACACTGAATTACTTAGCTGCTATTCTACAAAAAAGGAAAATATGTTTAAAATAACCAGGAACTGAACATTTTGTTTTTATAGAAAATTTTACCTTTAATACTGCTAAACTAAATAACCTGGCCCTAATTTTCACACTTGAATTGAAAGCAAAAAAAACAAAAGTGTTTCCATTTTCATCCATGTCTAGGATGCTTGTTATATGTCTCCCTTTCTTTTTCTTTAGGCAGATTACTAATATAAAGCTTAGACACTGCAATTAGGTTTAGTGTCATACTATGTGACATTTTAAAATCATGAATGAAATTAATTAAAATATGATTTAAAAGTAACATATAATATAAGCCATGACATGACTAAAGCTATAACATTAATATTTGACTATACATTTGTCAACTCTGACTCTAAAACAGTATTCAAACCTTTCATTACAAAATAAATATGTCTATGTCTATTGTTAGAGAACAGGAAATGACTCCTACATTAGGATTTCAATATTTCTTTTTCTTTCCTTTTCTTTGGTGGAATGTTAGGTACAGTGTTGAAGCATTCATGACAAATTCCAGTCATCAATCTATATAAGACAGCTCTTTCATGTACTTTCCATAGTCATTCCTGATTTGCATTCCCATTCCCTGCCACAGACTCTCACACTAATATGTTGTTTTCTTCCAATTATGTTTACCAAAGTAATGGTGGTTTGTAACTGTATTTGTTTTAAGGATTTCAGTTATTGGTTAAACCTAAAACTCTATAAATGCATGTTTTCACACCATGCCAGACAACAAAAACCCAGTAATTCTCCACCATGCTCCATTCAGCCTCCTCTATTACCCTTCTCTACCGTTTGACTCGGTTCTGCAGTCAGATGTTAAGGTTTGTTATTGGTTTGGTTTAGTATGACCCTTTGTTTTATTTCTCTTTATTCCACATGTAAGTGAAAACATCAGGCATTTGACTTTCTCCTTCTGACTTATTTTGTTTAGCATTATCCTCTCCAGTTGCTTCCATATCATCATGAATGGGAAGAGTTTATCTTATTTTTTATAGCTGAGTAGTATTTCATTGCACACAATAAAAATACTGTATTTTTCTAATTCACTCTTATGAACACTTGGGTTGTTTCTATAACTTGGCCTATCATAAATAGAGCCTCAAGGAGTATAGGAGTGCATATATACCCTTGAATTAATTTTAGTGGATATCTAAAAGTGACTCCTATGATAGGTTTTGAGTGATACAGGCAATCCTGAAAGCCCAGAAACTGTTGGGAACAGCCAAGTGTCTCTTCCCACTGCTGAACTCAGTCCTTGGCCACCTTACTGTCCTTTGTTTGACTTTAGAACAGGCTATCCTCTCTTTAGTATTATGCATTCTTCTCCTGTGGGCCAGGGCAGCAGAAGAACCAGGGTATATGTGGAGTAAGAGCCAATATTCCTCCTGGAGAACTGGGTCCATTCCTGACTAACAGATATTCAATCTTTCCTACCTTTCCAACAGTGTTTAGCTCTCGCCCTTTCTAAGACATGTTCCTCACATTCCCAGCTCCATCCCAAATCTGACTACTCCGTCCAGAAGCATAACTTCAGGAGTCCTAAAGGAAATGACCACTCTAGGATCCTGTCTTTCCCCCAGTCATATTCCTCCCTCCCTCCATCTTCCACTCCAGCCTCCTCAGTCTCATATATTTATTATATTCTCTTGATATGTTTCAAGGTTCAAAAATATCAATGTTGTTATGTGTATATTTATATACAGTACTAAATGGCAGTGTTACCAATCTCATTTTATTTTTACTTTTTAATTCAACCACTTTTTATAATTTAAATTTCTTAAATAAAAATTGTATATATTTAAGGAGTACAACATGATGATTTGATATACATATACATAGTGAAATGATTACTACAGTAAAGCTAATTAGCATATCATCATCCCCTCAGATAGTTATAATTTTCTGCATGATGAGGACACCTGAAATTTAGTCGCTTAGAAAATTTCCAGTATTCAATATAGTGTTATTAACGACAGTCAACATGATGTATATTAGATCTCTAGTTTTAGTCATCTTACTAATTGCAACTTTGTGCTCTTTACCAACATTTCCCCATTTCTGCTACCTCCTTTTTCCTGTTAACCACCACTCTACTCTCTGGTTCAATGTATTTGACTCTTTTAGAATTCCACATATAAGTGAGTTCTATCAGTTATGTGTGTGTGTGTGACTTATTTCAATTAGCATTACACCTTCCAACAATGGGTATATGAAAATCTGATCAACATCACAAATCACATCGAAATGAAAATGAAAAAACATTGAGATTATTACCTCATACCTGTAAGAATGGATATTATCAAAAAGACAAGAAACAATAAGTGTTGTGTATAAGTACTGTCTAGGTCATTGCTGGCACCAGTACTGTGTGTGAGTTGATAGTAGAAAACAGACTGCAGAAAATAACCCAACAAAGAAACAGAATAAAGTGAGACTTGCTACTACCTCAGAGAGTTTGTTATTTGAGTCTAGCCAAGTTAATTGTTTGATAAAACAAAAACATCATCTCTTCAGTGTTATATAACAGAATCTAGTCTTCTCAGAAAAAAAAAAAAAACAATTCTAAGTGATATGTAAGTCAAATAAGAAATCAGGTGAGAAATTAGGAAATATCTTGAACTGATAATAAAACATATAACATGAATATTATTGCCTCTATTATTTTCCCAGAAATGACCTTTATAAATTTCTCAATCATGATACATAAAATATTAAAATGAAATAAAATTAGGAAATTAAAAATTCCTGGGCCTCAAACATTCCTGTTCTTAATCAGGCCCTGAAATTTTCATTTTTGCAAAAATTTCCTGGGATGTTTGAGAACTTCTCAATGTATGAAATGCTGCTTTTTCTAAATTTTGGATTCCTGGAGAGTTTATCAACATTTAGTTAAACATGCAGCTCAGTTTTTTTTTTTAGGGGATTGATGTGTTTATTTGTTTTATTTTTATAAATCTATTTACATTATTGTTCATTTCATAACAATGTTGACTAGTCCCCTCCCCCTCCTGTCATCACCACAGCTCTTTTTCCTTATTGAACTTTTGACTATGGAAGTGTTAAGGGAAATAAATATTCTTTCCTTCTGAAATTATTTTGATTTAATTTATTCAAAAAACTTTTTAAAGATTTATGTTATTTATGCATATAGAACTGGGGTACAGGCCAGAGGTGCAGGGGCAGTGAGAGGATTCACCAGAGACAGAGAGGGGAGCAGAACAGGCAGATCAACGAAGCACACTGCTGAGGGGAGCAGCGGGCGGGTCAGGAGAGGTCTGCCGCACACTGTGGATCACCTCCGGGGCAGGCAGGGATCGAACTTTTGCTGAATTGGCTTTAGCTTCTTAGTGCTGTGTTTTGACCTGCTGCGCCACCAGGGAGGGCCCTATTCAATAAAAGTTTATGAAATAGCTACTAGGTACCATACATCTAGACTAGTATGAATGGGACCCCTCCCCTCCTCTCTTTCTGGTAGTATTTTGAAGGTTCAAAAACAAACAAACAAACAAAAAAAAAAAAAAAAACAACTGGGCCCTCCCTAGTGGCGCAACGGGTTAAAGCACAGTGCCCTGAAGCTCAGTGCAGCCGCTTCACCACCAGTTTGATCCCCAGCCAGGGAGGTGCCCCACATGGCATGGCAGACCTCTCCTGACACACTCACTGCTCCCCTCAGCAGTGTACTTCATGGATCTTCCTGTTCTGTTCCCTGCTCTGTCTCTCACCAGCCCTGCACCTCTGGCCTATACCTCAGTTGCGTAAATGAAATCTTTAAAAAGAAAACACCTATTAGTAACATTGATTGTTAAGATACGGTCATTCCTGTTTCCTTTGGATAATGACTAAAACTACCTTAGGATACAGCAGTATCCTAAAAATCCTAAAAATACCTTAGATTGCTGCAGTACCTTCTAAGTCACCTGGCAATCACCTATGCCCCTGACACTTCACTAAAATTTACTTACAGGGGTGCATGCCAAGAAGCACCATGCCTGCTATAGCATACTGCTGCATCTATACACAGGCATTTAAAGTAGGCTGGATAATGAAATTACAGGGTTAACTAATTTCCTATTACTAAGGAACTATACTTTTAAATGTAATTTATATGATTGTACAATTAAGAGAGTAACACATAGAAGAGATTCCCTTGTCAATTTGATTGGCTATCAATCAAAAACAGTGAAGCACTAAGAATAAAATGCAATCACAATTCTTTCATCAAAAGCCCAACATCTTCTGAACAGTTTCATGAAGAAAACTAGCAAGTGGTTTTATATAAGGGAAAGAGAATCAAAGTGATTCTGAGAAATGTCTTCAAAGTGGAGAACTGCTTTGTCTTCTTATTTTTTCTTCATTCTGCTCATCATTGCTTCTAAAGAATTCCCCAGTGGAATATACAATTGTCTGATTTTTCTGATGTCGATGAAGTCAGGTCATCAAGGATTTCTTGTCATGAAATGTCACTTGAACATTTTTCCTTCAACTGCTAGAACTCTTAGCTTATTCCAAAATCTAAGTGCTTGTTCAGTCTCTCCATGAACCAGTAACAGATCTTGCCATAGAGTTATACCTCATAATAGTTGTTAAGCTTTGATCTGTCGAGTACTCTCATTACAAAATGTACTATTAGAAATCTGTTGTGTTTACAGAAAATTTATTGATCTTTGAAGTTTTACAAAGAATGTGATTTTTCTACCATTTTATGATGTAACATTCAGTTAATAAGTATTGGGTAACTTTTTTTTTTAAAGATTTATGTATTTATTCATATGGAACTGGGGTACAGGCCAGAGAGATGTGGATGGTGAGAGGATTCACCAGAGACAGAGAGGGGAGCAGAACAGGCAGATCGACGAAGTACACTGCTGAGGGGAACAGCGGGAGGGTCAGGAGAGGTCTGCCACGCCATGTGGTCACCTCCGGGGCAGGTGGGAATCGAACTTATGTGGAAGTGGCTTTAGCTTCTTAGTGCTGTGCTTTAACCCGCTGCACCACCAGGGAGGGCCGTATTTGGTAACTTTTAATGGAGTAACTTTTTTTTAGGTTTAGCTATTTCCAGTTAGATTAACATTATTTTTCAGTGCCCACCATAAATGTAGTCTATATGTTATTGTTTGTACATCTATAAAATCTGTGCAAAATATATGCATTCAAAGTCTGTGCATAAAAAAATATTTCATTAGATTCAAGAGACAACTATTTCCTCAGCACTAGTTTGGGCAAAGGATAGATCAAGTCTTTTACTTTACACTCATGTTTCCCAGTGAATGTCAAACATGAAATAAATTTCCCTCTTCTCTCCAAGTCAAACCATATCTTGGGTAAATGACTTTTCTCCCTTGATTTGATATGAATAGATGCAACTTTCCTTATCCTTAATATGCGTGAAACCTCTACTTATAATTGCAGTTACAATAAAGGGACGTTTGGATGGAAACAGTGACTGTCACTTTACCAATAAATGTATGTCCAGTCCTAAATGCCCATATATACATAGCCTTAGTGACTTGAATACATTCCTCTTGGAAGCTACTTGACTATCTAAAATTACTGATCCTCCAACTATAAATTTTTGAAAAGATTCATTTATTTATACATACAAGAACTGAGGTATAGACAAGAGGTGAGGGGGGTGAGAGGATTCACCAGAAACAGAGTGGGGAGCAGGCCAGGCAGATTGACTGAAATAAACTGTTGAGGGGAGCAGTGGGCGAAGACAGTGGAGGTCCGCTTTGCTACAAGGGTCAGCTCCCTGGCCGGGGATCAAACTTGTGCTGCAGTGGCTGCAGATAGCTTCATAGCTTCATCATAATGCACTTTAACCCCCTGCACCACCAGAGAGGCCAGATCTGACTAATAATTGTTAAGGTGACATACAGTATCCAGGAGTTTGGATTTTCAAAAATACAGGGCAAGAAATCAGGGAAGAACTAGTATCAAAGTTGGCTCTTGAAAGATGGAACAGGTGATTGCAACAAACTTTCCCCATTACATGCAACAATAGAAAAACTAAGTTTTGCTTACAGAAAATATTGCCAGTGACAGAAAACTAAAACCAGCATATTTTGCTCCAAGGTTCGTGACTCACTGGTAGGTCAGAATAGCTGACTAGCAAAGGAGTTTGGGACAGGCTCAGGTAGGTGCCATATTAGCTGGCCTAGTAAGCCAGGGATTGGGCACAGACTCACAGACTTTGAATGAAGAATCTCACTCAGTGAGCAAGGAATGTAGATTTTGCCTCACATACTAGCACTACTGAGTTTAATACAGAAAATCTGGCTGCTTAGATGGTGGAGAAGTCCTACCTCCATTCAGGGCTGCAAACACACCAACACCAACTTCCCTGCACCCCACTGCCATGTCAGTCAACCTAGCAAGGTAGGAACTGAGAATAGGGGTATGCAGACCTTGTGCAAGGAGTCTGAACTAGTAAGCAGGGAATGCAGACTTTGCCCACCAGTACTGGGACTGTTGTGTTTAGCTGCAGAAAATCTGGTCACCAGCCATGAAGGCAGGCAAGTCCTTATCCCCTTTCCAAAGAGAAACACTAAGAGAGGGATGGCTGCATGTTTTATACCATAAGGGATTCTCATTCTCTTCCAAACATTGCATGATTCACAAAAAAATCCCATACTACCCAACAAGGACTGGTGACAAGCATTTGGCATCCCACATAAAGGTTTGCCCCAAACATTAGGCACTCTACACCAGGGTCCACACCAAGTCCTATGTTCTCTGATCCAAAGCTTTCATATCATACAGTAAGTGGGGACAGTAAGGTCTACGTAGCGTTAGAATTTGGACCCAGTGAAGTAGTGAATAGCCTTTACTTTATAGAGCAAAGGAAGAAAAGGATATTTGCATATTCTCTTCTTCCTTTGCTCTATAATCCTCATGGTAACCAGAAAATAAAAACCCACTACAGAGACCACTAGAAGAAGGAAAGAAGAAACTGAGAGGGCCACTAAGGAAAGTCACTCAAATGAAAAGGCAGGTAAAAAAAGCATATAGTAAAAGAAGCAATAGAAATATAAAATAACCAGAAAACCAAAGAAGGAATGGCAGTAATTAAATCTCATACATCAATCATCACTTTAAATATGCAAATTCTGAACTTACCAATTAAAAGACATAGAACGACAGATTGGACAATAAGACTTGAGCTAGAAATATTACGCATACAAAAAAAAAAAAAAAAACAACACCTTAGAGCTAAAGACATAGTTTCAATGCAAAAGACTGTAGCAAAGTGATTCAAGACAGTAACACAAAGAAAAAAGCAGGAACTACTATTCTGTTATATGATAAATTAGACTTTCAGCTAAAAAAAGGTAATTGGGGGACAATCCATCATGAAGCTATAACTGCTATCAACAGTTACATACCTAAAACAGGTCGACCAAAATATAAAAAAGCAAGTAATAAAACAACTAAAGAAATATAGTGACAGCAGAATTATAGCAGGAGATATCAAGACTCTACTAGTATCAAGAAATTGATGATTCAGACAAAAATGTAAACAAGGAAATAAGGGCTTTAAATGCAGCTATTGATCAGATGAACTAAGAAGACATTTACAGAGCTTTTCACCCCCCAAAAAAAAATGAATGCACATTCTTCTCAAGTAGACATGGATCCTTCTTAAGGATAGAATATATGCTGGGACACAAAACTTGTTTGAAAATTATAGCAAAATTAAAATTATATTAAACATCTTTCTGATCACAGTGTAATCAAGCTAAAAGTTGGACACAGAAAGAAATCTGAAAAAAAGAAGCATAGACATTAAAGTGCTATTGAATAAATGTTAATGAACATGGAGTCAACATAAATGTCCAATAACAGAGGACTCGATACAAAAATTATTCAATATATCCTCAACAGAATACTACTGAGTCACTTAAAAAGATGAAATAGTTCATTTGGGGAAGAAATGGATGTATTTTGAGATGACTATGCTCAGTCATACATGTCAGAAAGTGGAAGGCAACAGTTACTGGATGGTCTCACTCATTTGTGGAATATAAATAATGAAGGAGAGCACAATGGCAAAGCAAGAATAATCCTTAGGCTGTCCGAATGATACACTGGTTTACAGGGGGAACAAGGGAAGGGCAGGTTGGGGGAGATAGTGGGTGAGGAATGTTCACAAAAATAGAATTATGTCAACTACTAGTAAATAAAACATTTTAAAAATTGCCCCTTGGAAGCAGTGTAACAGGCAGGTAAAAAGCATAAACTTCATGATTCTAGTGCACTAGAGTTTAGTGGCCTCTATCCACTTATTATCTAGGACCTCAGGCAAGAAGGTCTCAACATCTTTGGGCCTCAGTCTCTTCAAAAGGATAGCAACATAGGTCTCACAGGTATGTTGTAAGAAAATGAAATAGCATGTGCATATATTGGGTAGTATAGTGTCTCTGATATCTTTGGCACTTAATGGATCCTTGTTTTATACATCAGGTGACGTCACAGTAATTTTCACGACCTATGGATTAGTGTTCAGTTCAGCTCAGTCCACTGAGTAGTATCTACAGAGCATCAGGGTATCTGTGTCTGTGCTAAAACAAACAAACAACAGCCTCTGATGTACAAAGGTAAATAATACATTATTTCAGTCCTCACAAATCTTACTGTCAATAATCATGCAGACACAAAGAGGCAGCCCTGATACAGAAGGATAGAGGCAGTGGCAGAGATACGCGCATTTTATGAGTGGAGCCGTGAGGATGCTGTGAGGCCGACAAAGACTTCTGCAGGGAAGAAAAACCCCTAGATTGAATCTTAGCTACTTAGCCTGGAATGTGATGACGGTGACCTGGAACTACGAATTTACTGTTCAGGACGGATAAGCAGACTGTCTCTGAAGCCAGACTTTCTCGTTTCAACCTCACCAAGTGATAACCAGGGCAAACTACCAGACCTCTTTGTCCCTCTCTTCCCCATCAATTATATGGTGATAACATATCACCAAACTCACAGGGTTGCAAGTATTACCGGTGCTTGGCAAATAGCTTTATAAGTGGTTAAACATCATTAAAATGTTGTTTTAAGAATCCTATCACAATTCCTTTAAAGCAGAAATAACAAAAACAAAAAATATAATCATTCATATTTACATGTATCTGGACTGACAGAAATAACAGTGGATTTAAAATTGCCTACTATATTACCATGTAATTGTACCTAATTTATTAGTGATAAGTGATATCAGCAATCAGGACAAAGGTGCCTATGATACCTCATACTGAAGAATAGAAAAATCATTAAAATGAGAAGTACCAGTGTTAAAATAGCAAGGTTAAAAAAATCTTTAATATATGTAGCCAATCTGCTTATTATAACTACTTCATTCTAAAAACTAAACTTCACAATCTAAGCATATAATTCTAGGTAGATATTTAAACAGTGGTGTTCAAATCATCCTTGGGTTCTTTGGCATGGCAATACCTTATGAGCAGTGCAATAAAGAAGTATTTCCTGCCAACTACAGATCTGAATTGCCCATTCATTGCTTTTGCTCAAATGATATAAAGAGGCTCTATTTATAAAAATCGATTTAGGGGCCCTCCCTGGTGGCGCAGCGGGTTAAAGCACAGCACTAAGAAGCTAAAGCCACTTCCGCATGAGTTCGATTCCCGCCTGCCCCGGAGGTGACCACATGGCGTGGCAGACCTCTCCTGACCCGCCCGCTGCTCCCTTCAGCAGTGTACTTTGTCGATCTGCCTGTTCTGCTCCCCACTCTGTCTCTGGTGAAGCCTCTCACCGCCCCTGGGCCTCTGGCCTGTACCCCAGTTCTGTATGCACAAATAAATAAATCTTAAAATAAATCAATATAGGAATTTATTTACAGATATTTTCATGGTTTAAAACATTTAATAACCACTTTTAAAAACTTTCAGATACCACTTTTGTCTTATTCTCAAACCATGCCATTGCATTATTGTCATAAACACAAGTTTTTTAACTGACTGCAAATTAAGGCTATTTCTAAACTGTTCTTTACTGGAAAGAAGCCATGAGATGAACCTTTTGTTAAGATTTCTATGAGATAATTAGTACTTTGTTAAACATAGAAAATCGTCTCAAAGGCCACCCAGTAGAAATGTAGCTGCTTGGGTAAGAAACATGTTGTCTGTATAGAATTATGTTCTTTTGCAGGAAGGAGGATGCTGGCAGCTAAAGCCACAGATAACTGGTCTAAACTAGCTCTCTCAGACAAACAGTGACTGGAGTAACCTATAGGTGACTTTGGCATCATTATCATAGTATGCATTGCCCCCAGGTGTGGAGACTAGAGTTATAATGAGAAATGTGGTTGTGTACAGTCATATAGTAGAAAAGTGCAATTTATGCCCCATGCAGAAGATATGGAACATGGAAACATCTCCTGCCTCAAAGTCTTATAACTTCATCTAACCCAAGCCTGAGAGAAAGGTGTTTTGGAATACGAATTTGCCCTGTTTCCATTGTTAGTCACAGCAAAGATCCTGTTCTGCTTGACCCAACCTGGATGTTTTCACATTGGCTTTCAATTACCAGGGGAAACGGCCATTCCCATTTAGCAGGCTGGGAACAGAAAACAACTGAGTTTTTATTCTGAAGATAAAAACTTTGGGTAATACATACACTTTCAAATGCCATCCACTTCACTGAAAACTCTACAGATAGGTGTTATGAGATGGAACATATAAAAAATGATTAAGCAGTGTTCTAATTATCCATTTAATTGCTGTGTAACAAATTATTCCCAAATTACTTAGCTTAAAAAGCAACTTTTTATAACATTTGACATAATTTCTGAGGGCCAGAAACCTGGGAGCAGCTTAGCTTGGCCTTGGCTCAGTGTCTTTCATGAGATTAGAGTGGGATTTGTCTGGTGCTGTGGTCATCTCAAGGCTGAAGAGTCTACTTCCAAGCACACCATATGGCTGCTGGCGGATCTCAATTCTTTGGTAGTTATTGCCCAAAGGCTTCAGCTAGTTAATTAATTAATTAATAATTCCGTAACTCACAGACCTCCCAGTAGCAGAGACCTAAACACTATGGGAGCATGGAGCAAGAGTATCGGAATATCAGAAGGTGCATTCACCATGTCTCAGAAATTACATGATAACTAACAGAGCTGCACAAAAAAATTCCTCAGAAAACTTCCCATATAGCCTCTTGCTTTAAGGTAAATGAGTAATGATAAGTTGTAAAACCTAGTATCTTTTATTCTCTCCTCAAATTCTTTGGGATTGTGCTACCAATAGCATCTTTACTAACCCATTCCAGCTTTTGATCCCCCTGATGGTTAAGGGAATCTTACACTGATTTTCAATTTCATCTGCATAAACTGAAAACTATGTTTCTACTCTGGAAAAGTTCATTCTGACTAAGTTAATATGATTGATTCATTGTATTAATCACGTCAAAGTTTAAAATATTTACCATTCAGTTATTTTATTAAACTTTTAATGTTTCTTACATTGTTGATCATTTTTGTACTACATTTTATTTCTCCCCTCAGGTTTAGTGCCTACAAATTCCCCAGCACCACATCACCCATCAACCGTGGTCACCACAGTCCTTGGTGCTCTTCCCTTCCGTTTTCACGCCCCCCCACTCTCGCTCCCCTGCTATTTTCCTCTGATCTATAGTTTGCCTGCAAGCTTTTTTGTTTTCTTCAGATCCTTGGGTTCATTTCCCTATATTCCCCCACAAGTTAGACTGTCTTGATATTTTTCTTTTTCCTTCAGTCTTATTTCACTTCACATCATCCCTTCCTGCCCCATCATGTTGTGAATGGCACAAGTTTATCTTTTCTGATGCTGAAGGTTATTCCAGTGTGTATATATACCTCGCTTTCTTGATCCAGTGATTCATTTTTAGCAAAATCTGTTTTCATATATTAGCTATTGTGAATAGTGCTGCAGTAAACATAGGAATGCAGCTTTCCTTTCGAATTAACCATTATGAATTTTTATGCTATAAGAAAACTAAACAACCAAATGAATGACTCAAAGTAAAATAGAGGCATTTCTTGAGAGCGCATCTGATGCATTCTATTTCTATTTTAGTGGCACAGTTAGAGAAAATGAATCTTTTTGTTAAGACACTACTATCTCATAGAGTCAGCTCAGAACGTCTGCATTGATGCTATCATTAAACATTTATGAGTGCACAAAGCATGGTTAGATACTTAAAAAAAGGTGTAAGTATGTTGTGTCCATTATTCTCACTGAGTTTAACTTAAAGATGCTTTGTGGTAGAATGTTCATTTCATGAACACAGAACGGTATAACCTTTAAGTGCCACTGGAATAATTTTTTATTTAGACCTATAATTTATAGTCTTTGGAAAAGAGCATTTTGTAGCAACCAGGTTGGCCTGTTGCTAATAGTATGTAGGCAATTTATGGCAAAGCAACAAAAATCAATGATAAGTTCAAATCAGAACCATTAGCTATTAACATTTTCTGTTGTCGATGGGTATCACTGGACAAAGCATGGCTCATTTATTTCCAATTCTCCCTGTTCTTTTGTCAAGGTCTATTTTATATTGTTCTGTGTTCTTAGCCCTCAAATACACAAGTGGTTGACACAGAGATTGTGGCAGCAAAACGTTATTTAAATTATTCACTTCATAAAGCAATCAAAAGGCAACTCCAGATTATAATTTACATTTTGTATTGATGAGTTTGCTGAAATTTTGCTTTAACACATTACACTATACTACAGCTTATAGTTTATAATACAGTGTACAGACAAGCAATACAGGTCAATGTATTGCTTGTGTGAACATAGTGATAGGTGAGACTACAGTCTTTTATTATGAAAAAAAAAAAAAAAGGCCCTGACACTAGAAATTACAATGGAATTTACTACCCAAATTGGACCAGTGAGATAAAGAAGCAGGGTTATGAATGAACATATTTAAAGGAGGGTTAAACAATTCTTTTAACCCTTGCTGGAAAAAAGCTTAAGTATTACATTAATTCTTTCTTTTTAAAGTCAAACAGTTATAGTAGATTTGCTGATTCAGAATCTTGCAAGGACTCAGAGGTCATTTCTCTTTTTAGCAATAATGATCACTATATAAGATACTAGATCTAGTCATACAGAAGTAGAAAGAGACTGACTTGTAAATGAATCAGATTACATACATGCAGCTTCTCAAATATATCTGTCAGCAAGCATAAATACACACACACATACACAAAATTAGATCATACACAAAATAACGCTGCTATTATTTTAAAAAAAAAACTAAAAAATAAATATAAAATTCAATTCTGCAGGGCATATCTGTATATACAAGTATAAAAAATGCATCTTTCATTGGCTTGGAGAAAAGCTCCCCTATATAAAAATAAATCAACTTTAAATATTATCATTTAATTGGGGCATTCAGATGATCATATTCATTCTAATATCCAGATAATATGAAGCCTGAGAGTACAGTACAGTTCATTTTCTAACTTTTTGGTTTAGTTAAAAAAAACTTGATTTGTGGAAAAATACAGAATGATTTGACAAATTAATGGCCCAGTAGAGAGCACTTAGGGCCTAATTCACAGCAGTAGAACTCCCTGCAGAATAAATCATAACAAATCTTTTTAAATGTAAGTCAAGAAAACAGTATACAATAATTCAGGTACATACAATATCAAATGAGTAGATGCAATTTTAAAACATAAAAATGCTTCATACACATTAGATACCATGGTATCATGGAAAAATAAGGTGTGGGGCAAAATTAGTAAATCAGGTAGTAATTTAAGGAGTTAACACTAACCCCATAAGTGATAAAATATTCAGTGCTTCTTCCACTCCCATGAGGCAAAGTAGCGTAGCAGATGGTTCACACACCCATGGAAAAAGACACAGTATCATTATCTGTTTTATTATCTCTGTTAAGAATATGCAAGATAGGGGCCCACCCTGATGGTCCAACGGGTTAAAGCACAGCACTATGACGCTGGAAGCAGCCACTTCACGAGTTCGATCCCCAGCCAGGGAGGTGT
>NW_004567120.1:27339891-27362276 GCF_000260355.1 Condylura cristata
TGATGCAAGCTTCAGAGATGTCTTTGCATTTTCATCCCCAGCAGCAAGGAAAACAAAAGAGAATACAAACAATTGAAACTGCTTTAAATTAAAAGCTTCTGCACAAAGAGATCGTAATCAAAATGAGGATACCCACTGAATGGGAGAAAATATTTGCACAGCTTATATCTGACAAGTCAACAACAACAACAAAAAACAGCAAATAACCCAATTAAAAATGGGCAGAGCTAAACAGTCACGTGTCCAAAGAAGATGTTCAGATGGCCTCCAAGCACGTGGGGAAAATGCTCAGCATCCCTCAATGCCAGGCAAATGCATATCAAAACCACAATGAAATAATGTCTCACACCTGTGACAATGACCCATATCAAAAAAGTCCAGAAATAAGTGTTGAGAAGGGTCTCTAGGAAAGGAACCTTTATACCGTGCCTGTGGAAATACAGAGTGGATTAAACTCTATGGAAAACAGGATGGAGGATTCTTACAATACATCAATTTACCATATGATCCAACATTTTCACTCCTTGGTATCTATCACAATAGACATAAAAAAGCTTCTATAACTTCCTCGGAAAAACAAAAACAAAAATGAAATGAGCCAAGAAATCTTACCAGATATGTTAAATTATTTTAAGAGAGTTACTAATGATGAGATTTCTCCTCATACTACAATATAAACTACAAAAGTTTAGAAAAGTTTATTTGACTCTTTCCCTTTGTTAAATGTTACAACTTTACAGAAACCAACAAAAAAATTACATGTAAAAATAGTTCTTTTGTAAGCAGAAGGACAGATATTTTGAAGCACCTGATAGCAACTTGGCATCTAACTGTGTTCTTAATTCTTGCAAATTTAAGATAATTAATACCTTTAAGCTACCATATGTGCCTTTTAAATAGAAGTTTTTATTTTCATATTAGAAATTCTGAAAAATAATTGTAGCATGTTCAAAAGTTTGGATCTTCTTATCTTCTAACCATCCAAAGAAATATTTTACTGAATCATGTTATATACTTACTTTGTGTTTTTTATATGTAGGTATGAAATTTGTTAACCTTTGGAAATGTTCACCAAATGATTTTATTATGAACACGTGGCAGATTCTACTGTAAGATAACTGATTTTTTGAAGGTGTTAAAGTGATTAAAGAACACAATTTAGATGATACAAGCAAACATTATTTAACAGTTTAGCCAACAGAAATGGGGAAGGAGCAGGGAGCTTTTATAGGTTAAGGAATAAAAAACATCTGATTGACTGGGGCCACATAGTTATCCTTGTTTTTGGAATGGGAATTCTCAGAATTGGTTTAATTTTGGGGGACTGGCTGACTAGATATACTGAGGGAGTTTTGGTCAAGGGAAGCACTTAAGTTACCAAAGTTTCAATTTATTGACCTGTCCCCTGGGAAGGATCAGCTACATCTTGTGCCTAGAACCTAATTTAAAGAAAGCTAAAGAGTAAACCTAAATGGTAATATGCATGTCAGTATACACAAAAGCAATACATGTTTTTGTACAGTTGTCTTAAGTAATTGTGACTCCATAGTTCCCAATACGAAGTAACAGGTATTCATTTCAGCAGAAGTGATGTATCTCTTTTCTGTAAGTCCATGTGAACACACGTATTCTTTTATTTTAAAAAATGCATGTGATCACAGAATATAGCTTTGCAGTCACAGGGAAGGAGAAAAGGCCGGGCAGTACAGACTTCAGGGAAGAGCGGAATAAACTATTACATTATTTACATACAACACTCTCCTACTTTTAGAATTCTTTGTATAATGTTTCTGTGTGGAAGTTATTTGAGAATTATGATTGCCTTGTTTTGGTAATCATGTGGCTGAGGAATGAGATGAGGGCAATTTAAAGAATAATTGCCATTTTCCGTGGATGATTTAGTCATGGAACTATCTCAGATGTCTCTGTTCTGCCTTTAAGGCAAACTAAACAAAATTAAAGTAACAATAATAGCTATAATTTATTGAGCAAGTAGTCAATGGGCTGCCATATTAGGTGTTTTGCATACAATGAATTTGTAATGCATTTTCTTCACTTAACAAATGAAGAAGCTGAGAGAAAATTGGCTAAGTAACTTGCCCAAGGCGCAGAGGAGACAGAATTCTGTTTCGTTCAGCTTGACTTAAAGCTCTTGCTGTTTCCACTGTTTCACACTACCTCTCTCAAAATCTCATTTTAAATTGCTATTAATCCACGCAGCCAAATAATGAAGAAAGTGTGTCTTAACAAACAAGCTAATTTTAAAATAAAAAGGAAACATAAAATAAGGGTGTAAGATCAGTGAAGTAAATTCCACTACTCAGTCACTTTTTCTCAGTTTAGACATAACTCTTCAGTAATTTGATCCCAATCATATACAGAGGTAAGTACATGAGAAAAGTTCATCTTTTGTAATTTAAACTCCACAGATGGCCTGACAATGCCATTTTTCCTTCTTTCGCTAGGAGAAGTATTTAGAACCCTGTTCGAAAACTCACCAAATATTAACTTGTTTCCACTTGGGAACCAGATCAGAAATGTCACTTTCTATCACAGACACAGATATAGCTAATGAATCTATTTTCAATTGCCATTTTAAAAGTCAAAACTAAAGTGGCTGTAGACACCCACCTCTCAAATAGCATAGATGAACTGAACTAATAATTCCATATATGGAAACAGGACTAAACTATTACATCACTTTTCTCCCCAAAGTCCTATTTTTGTCATATTTTACCTTATATTATAAATACTATGGCAAATTTACTTTTTGCTACATCAGTCTTGTATTGGCCTTTGATAACAAGCAACAAAATTCCAACCTAAAACATAAAAATTAAACTCCATAGTATCAGGAAAAGAAAAGTTCACCAACAATATGTTATTAAAATCTGCGTGGTATTGTTAGGGGGAAGGCTGCCCTGAACAAAATCTACAGGCACAGGTTTTGTGGACTCCACCCCCACCCAGACCAAAGAGATTAAGACACCAAGAACTACAAATCTCATCACTGAAGGGAGAATTGCTGGGGCCTGAGGGTGGAGCTAAGCAGCAGGCTTGGTATAAAAGCAGACATGTGGGCCTTGGAGGTCTCTCAGCTTCTTGGCTCCTGGCTTTTCGCTAGCTCTCAATGTGCTGTTGGGATTCCAGGTCAGTGGAACTACCAGGATGCCTCACCCAACTTATCTCCCTCGCTTTCTCCCTGAGTTTTTCATTTTTTCACTTCCCCTTCTCCTG
This sequence comes from Condylura cristata, assembly GCF_000260355.1. Taxonomy (NCBI): domain Eukaryota; kingdom Metazoa; phylum Chordata; class Mammalia; order Eulipotyphla; family Talpidae; genus Condylura; species Condylura cristata. The sequence continues at coordinate 27,343,129 of NW_004567120.1, forward strand.
TAAATAAGCTCTTTATTAACCTTTTAGTGTGTGCCTGCAGTTGAGTCTTTTATAAGTCCTTTTCAGGCACATGAGTAAGAACCCACAGTCAGCCACCCCATTGCCTATCAGGGTTGCCCTGTAACAGCTTGGTGCGCAACGTGGATGTCCAAGTTACACCCATGGTTGACCAACCCAAAGTAACTTTGGTTTTTACATTTTCTATTCCTATATCATACAGTTTGGTTATTACAGTTTTGTGGTATAGTTTGAAGTCTGATAGTATAATTTATATTCCATATAAATTTCAGTAATGTTTACTCTGTTTCTTTGATGATTGCCTCTGAAACTTTTATAGATTGCTTTGAATCTATAATGTTTCTGGATAAGATGGTCATTTTTAAAATGTTAACTCTTCTAATCTGCAGGCAAAAAAAAAATCTTTACCATTCTTTTAAAAATATAAATTTTTGGTACAAGTTTTTTAACCTCCTTTTTAGGTTTCTTCATAGGTATTTGTCCTTTTTTTTTTTTTTAAAGATTTATTTGTGCATATAGAACTGGGGTGCAGGCCAGAGGCTCAGGGATGGTGAGAGGCTTCACCAGAGACAGAGTGGGGAACAGAACAGGCAGATCAACGAAGTACACTGCTGAGGGGAGCAGCGGGAGGGTCAGGAGAGGTCTGCCACACCATGTGGTCACCTCCGGGGCAGGCGGGAATTGAACTCATGCGGAAGCGGCTGTAGATTCTCAGTGCTGTGCTTTAACTCGCTGCGCCACCAGGGAGGGCCCGGTATTTGTCCTTTTGATGCTATTTTAAATGGCAGTATTTCTTGATTTCTTTTTTACCTAGATTGTTAGTTAACAGAGTAACACAACAGATTGCTGTATATTGATTTTTAGCCTTATAATTTACTGTATTTGTCTTATTGTAGTAAATAGCTTTAATTGGTGTCTTTAGAGTTTATATGTATTTCTTTTTAAGATTTATTTATGCATACAAAACTGTGATACAGGCCAGAGGTACAGGGGCAGTGAAAGGATTCACAGAGACAGAGTGGGAAGCAGAATAGGCAGACTGACAAGTACACTGCTGAGGGGAGCAGCAGTCGAGACAGGAGAGATCTGCTGTGCCATGTGGGTCACCTATGGGCCCAGGGATCGAACTTGAGCACCGAAGTGGTTGTGGCTAGTTTTCAGTGCTGTACTTTAACCTGCTGCGCCACTAGCACTCTCTATATATTTCATCTGCAAAAAGTGATAGTCTTAATTCTTCTTTCCAGGTTGGATTCATTTTATAATTTCATTTACCTAAGGTTCTCGCTAAAACTTACAAAACTGTTGAGTATTAGGGGTGAAAATGGCCAGCCTTATCTCATACCTAATTGTAAAGTAAAAGTTTTCAATTCTTCACCATTGAGTATGATGATAACTGTGGGTTTGTCAATATAGCCTTTATTATATTGAGTTAAATTCCGTCTACCCTCATTCTATGAGTTTTTAAAATCATAAATGGGTAGTGAATCTTGTCAAACACCTTCTCTTCACCTATTGATATGGTTGTATGATTTTTATCTTTTTATTGATGCAGGGAACGATAATGATTTGCATGTGCTGAACCATCCCTGCATCCCTACAGAAAATCCCACTTGTTCATGATATTTGATCTTTTCAATATTTTGTTGAATTCCATTTGCAAAGATTTTGCTGAGAATTTTTGCATCTATATTCAATCAGAAATATTGGTTTTTAAGTTTTCTTTATTTTTTGTGATGCTTTTGTCTGCTTTGGGCATTAGAGTAATGTTGGCTTCATAATGTGTTTGAAGCATTTCTCTTCAATTTTTTGAAACAGTTTGAAATTAGCAGGACATTATTTCATCTTTGAAGCTTCAGAAGAACCCATGACTGAAACCATTTTGTCCTGGACCTACAAGTAACGGTTCCCAATATTAGGCTACTTCTTCTACATTACAAAGAAAGCGGACATAATCTGAGTTGAAACTAAACTACCATAGAGGAAACAAGGCACAGCCCAAGTAATAAAAATAACAGATTTTTCATTTAATTTGCATAATCATTAGAGATGGCCATTCAAGCATACAAGTAAATTTCTGCTGTGAAAACATCATAAAGCTAACAATGGGTTGAACTAGGTATTTAAGGGGGAAGGTGCAAAAGAAAGCTGGTTCATTTGGTTACCTGTAGATTCTGGAAGATTCTCCATTTCTATTTCATGTTTCAACCAATGAACAGATATTTTAAGGATATCTAAAGTGGTAAATTACTTTTCTTTCTTAATACAGTTTCTCCTCAAATTCCATAGCAAATTCTAAAACACTCATTTTTTTTTCATTTCATTTCAAACACTTTTTTTCATTGCAATAGTGCTTCAGTGACATTTAGTTTAAAAAAGTGTAACTGTGATCATGCAATAAAGGCTCTATGAAACACAAAGGTCCAATATTGCAGTGGATAGCCTTTACTTTTAAAAAAATGATACCTTCAGGAGATTTTCTCAAATATGTATCCTTATAGATAAATCTAACAGATACTCTCAGGGCCTCTATTACCTTTGGATGCCTGTTTCCAAGGCAAGGAGCTATCCTTGAGGGACATCTATTATTCATATGCTTCCTTTTGGTTTGACTCTATGCTACTCAGGGCAGATCCTAAATAATATAACACAGTAAGTGATTGCTCATCTTGTTTCTTTCACTCTCCATCATGAGCCCTCTTTACGCTTTCGAGGGGCCTCCTTCAAAACAGTGTGATGGCCCCAAAATGGGATAAGCTGAATCAATTATGTCTAAATCAATATGATTTATCATATTATTTATTATCTCTCCTCAGAGCTTGTGTTATATGTAAATATGGCATTTGTTGCTAGAAACACAGCTGAAAGTCTAAGATTTTCAAGTGATAGCATATAGGGTTTTAGAATTGATTATGCCACTATGATTACATAAGTAGATTAAGAAGATGCCATAAACATAATGAATCAGAATTTCAGCTACATTTCAAAGAAAATTTCACAGACTATTGTAGTATATTTTGGCTGTCATACTGTTTTGTAAATAAGTTTTTCAATAGTAGATTATTATATAGAAATTGAATGGCATTACAATGTAGAGAAATGTGGAGTTAAAGAGACATGAGTCAGGAAACTATAATGTCCACGAAAAATAGTGGTTAATAGATGGGTTGTATCTGGAGGGCTGTCTTTAGTGGAGAAATGTAGGACTTGGACACTGGACTGCATCATTTCCATTTTTATCAAAAAACTTAATTAAGACAAAGAACATAGATAAGTTTATCAAATTTTGGGATGACATAGCTTGACAGAATACTAATGTAGAACCAAGATTTAATAGGAAAAATATGACAGGCTAAAATGATAAATCAAAACCATAGTGATAGACTCTACTTGGTTGTAAAAATTAACTGTTAAGGAATAGAAGAAGTGGAAAACTCTTTTAAGAGCTACTTATTTAAAACAGACATTTCTGTTGACTCAGTAAATGTGAGAAACATGCTGTTGCTATACAAATATGAAATATAATATATTCACTTAAGTGGAAGTTTTAAAATAAAGTCCATCTTCTTCCACTGGTCAGAACCACACTGTGAATGTGGGATTCAGTGGTGGGGTAAATGCCTTTTAAGATGACACTCTTTTGAGAGGACAAGGAGTCTAGGGCGTAAAAGTCTGGAAATTATGTAGCAGAGATAATAGAGGAAATGGGAATTTTTTCACAGAGAAAGGTAATTTAAGGGAAGCATCATAATTATGTCCACACATGTGAAGTTCTCGTAGTATCTTAAATGTAGATGTTTTTTACTCATTTTCCCCATTAATTCATTCAACAAATATCTGGGTGTTTTCCATATCCCAGGCTCACGTATAATCTCCATATATGCAGATTTAATAAGTCAATGTTCCTAACTTAAGAAATTTACTTTCCAATGTATCTTTTGCAGTCCTGTTCCATAGAGTTTCTTTAGGCAATTCTAACTACTCTCAAGACTTTGTTTTATCTTCCTTCTACCAAAAATTATGTGGATACCCTATACCACCCCATCTTTAAGCAGATTTCTTCCCTGAAATCTAACTCAGACTTAATCATTAAGGAATCACTTATCTAGAGTAGGCACTGTTCTGTGCACTAGGGCTACAACAGACAAGAGTACAGACATATTATCTTAGTTCTAATGGATTCTACTATCTATTGGGAATGATAGATGTTATATATTGGCACAAATAAAAGTGAATTAACAATTAAGAGTTCTGGGCCCTTCCTGGTGGTGCAGCAGGTTAAAGCACAGCAATATGAAGCTACTGCAGCACAAGTTCGATCTCCGACCAGGGAGGTGACCCATATGGCACAGCAGACCTCTTTTGACCTACCTGCTGCTCCCCTCTGCAGTGTATTTCCGTACATTTGCCTGTTCTGCTCCCCACTCTGTTTCTAGTGAATCCTTTTACCCCCACACCTCTGGCCTGTACCCCAGTTCTGTATGTATAAATAAATATTTTTTAAAAAAAGAATTAAGAGTCCTAGGAATAAAAATCACAGAATGTTACAAAAACAAATAAGGGAGGAAACTTTACCTTCTTAAGCAGTAATATTTAAGGTCAGACCTAAAAGCTAACTGGAATTAACCAGACCAAGAGTTTAGGAATCAATGTCCAGGGGGAGGAAACAACGTATATATATAAACACAGAGATGCCATCTTCCTATGGGTCTGTTCCTTATAAATGGTCAATTTGAAATGTCTAAAAGTGAATCATTTGTGCATGTCCAAACTGCATCCTCTGTAGTCATCCTTAGTTTCCCTCTTTTTCTTGTTCTTCATACAGGATATCAGTCCTTCTGTTCTATTTTTCTCAATTCTGTTGTTCTCTTTGTCATCTCCACTGTAGCAATCTCAGTTCATACTCAAATCATCTGTCAGCCAGGTTCTTGAAACACTTTCACATCTGATTTTACTATCAAACACCTTTACTTATCTTAGCTTTCTCTTTACCATTGATAAAATCAAAATGTTCAAAAACAGCATCTTTTGTTGCTAGCTAAAAGTCTTTACTCATCCCATATGTATGAGATAAAGTCAGGTGAATATACTTGTAGGTTCCAATTAAAACATGTTTCATTTTCCTTAAGACTGCCATCATTCCATATTTTCTCTCTTGTTTGTATTTTTCTATGCCCCCAAACAGTAGGAGGTCCTCCAAAAATGTTGGAGGAGATACATAAATAGAAAAATGAAAAGAAGGGGAAGAAGCAAGCGAATTAGGGAGGAAGGAAGGATGGGAGGGAGAAAGGAAGACAGAATAAGAAAGGAAATAAGTCAGAGTGGTTTAGAAGGAATATTGAATGATAGACCTAGAATGGGGCATTAATGAAAAAAATAAGGATATTGAGGATGTAATGTGTTGATATTGTTATTAGACTGTATAGGAAATGAATGTCTTTGTTGGTACTGTTGGAATTTATTAAGGAAATTCTTGGCTTGATTCAGTGTGTTAGTCTTTATATTCTGCTGATTTTTGTATTTGCATAGTGTTCTCTTGTGAAGAAAATGAAAACAATTTTAGCATATCTCTTCACTACTACAGAGAAAATTAGAAGGCCAATGCCAATTTTATATTTTTGAATGTTCAAATTTGAGGAACAGAGTTAGTGACTTTTCTCAATGTCACAGAGCCTGTACCGTCAGACATCAGAGGTAAGACTAACAGCCAGCTCTAACTATTCCAGTCATCTGCTTTACTTAAATCTTCACTTAAATCTTAGTCCCAACAAGGTTCTGTTCTCTTAAATGGCATTTGCAATTGTTTTCTTCCAATTACTGAGGATGTTTTTCTACGACCATGAATATTTTTACATGATTTAAAAAAGAATCTAGCAGCCATGTGAAGGGCTAAAGACTGGAAATTAATGGTAAGGAAATTAATATATTTTCTAAGTGGCAGATGTTTCAACTATAGAAAGGCTAAGATACTGGGGAAAAGAGAGGTGAATAAATCCTTTTCTTTTAGTAGCATTTAAAAATTAGTATTCAACTTAGTAAACAACTATTTCTATGAAGGTACAACTGTTCTCTATACTTAATGACTGTTCTCTATAGTTAATGATCACTTGAGGTTATATATTGCATGGTAGTTCCTTGGGCTAAGTTTTAATTCAGGGAGTTCAAAAAAGGTAGGACATTTTCTTTACCAATTAAGAGGAGAGGATTATTTTTGCAAAATAAATGAAAACCTGGCATGCATATTTAATAGTGCTTGAACAAGATGCTTTTTCTCTCTGTGGTGGTTCTTTCCTAACCATCAAAGGGTGGGTACATTTTTGACACTTCTTGAAAAAGGCAATGACCGGCAGAAACAGTACTTCTACAGGAAGATTCCAATTCATCCCACTGAATTCGATAAATACAATTATTTGTATGTTCTGTTCTGAGTGAATCTGGAAAAAGGGAAAAGCTGCTTATTAAGCGTTTTTTTTTTTTTTCTCCTTCATGCCACTGATCCAAATTGTTTATGTCTAAGCCAGGATCAAATCTGGCAAGGTTCATTTCATCCTTTGGAAATTTGATGACCAAGACTCTTCTTGTAGTACTTCAATAGATTCCAAGCAAATCCTTGCAAAGTGCTCACAGTTGACTAGAGTTAAAATCTGATGCTATTCCCTGGTGGCACCTGCCCTTATTTTTTAGGAAATGTAAAATTCATTTCTCTTTATAATGAATTAACTTATTTCTTACTTAGAAGAAATTGGGTGTAGGCCACAGGTATGGGGTGGAGGGTGAGAGGATTCACCAGAGACAGAGTAGGAAGCAGAACAGGCAGATCTACTGAAATCCACTGCTGAGGGGGCAACGGGAGAGACAGTAGAGATCTGCTGCACCATATGTGGGTCAGCTCCCTGGCCAAGGATCTAACTCAGGCCACTATGATAGTCCTGAGACTTAACCCCTAGGCCCCCAGGGAGGCCCCTAAAATTAATTTCTAATGAATGGGTCAGTAGATCTTTTAGTGACTTTATTGCCCTAAGAAAAATTAGGTATTAATTGTCCAAAGACACTCTGTAGTAAAACAAACAAACAAAACAGATCAACAACAACAGATTGGTATAAGTTTCTATTACCAGCCTCCAGAACTGTATTTTTAAAATATTTCTTATTTATTCAATCTATTGTGCCTATCAGCCAATGCTGCCTTAGCTGTCTTACATATAAAACACAATTTAAAAACAACAACTCAAGCAAGAAGTCCTCAGAACTATGATTATATTACTCCTTCAGAATTCTCAGGCTTTCTCCTAACTTTCCAGCAAGAGGAAAACATTTTATCTCTGAAAACACAGACATATTTTTGCAACAAGCTTTGAAAATTAGAATTGATGGCAGGTAAGCAATCATTTTAAACTGCCCATTTCACTTTCTGTCCATGGTCGCCCTGAGTGAGCAGTGTAAAATTCTTTCCTTCCACTGCCATCTTGTCTAAGTCAGAGTCTCCCAAGGAGGTGCAACGCATGGGAAGCTCTTTATAAGAAGTTTAAGCTTTGAAATAACTTATGAGAGTCTGAGAAGCCTTCCAGAGGCTTTGAGCTGGTCAATTATGCCTCAGTGAAGGAGGTGGCAGCAGCCATGAAGGTGAGGCCACACAAGAGAGATAGAAGAGTTGTGGAACCAAAGGGGGCTGAGTCCAGACAAGATCTCCAGAGACATGATGTCCACTCAACTGAGAACAAGATTCTTGTTGGGGACATTAAAGAAGACACTGAAAACATCACCTAAGAAATTATTTGGCAGTATGGGAAAAATTGAAGTTAGAGAGAAGAGAGGCTTTGCTTTTTGTAACCTTTGATGACAGACTGTCATTCAGAAATAGCAGACTGAATGACCTCACTGTGAAGAAGGAAAGCCCCATCCAAGCAAGAGACCAGTGCTTCATCCAGCCAAAGAAGTCGAAATGGTTCTGGAAACCTTGACAGTGGTCATGGAGGTGGTTTTGGTGGCAATGACAAATATAACACTAGAGAAAGATTCAAATTACTCTGGATTCACCTAGAAACTCTTGACATCTATGGCCTTTTTCTAAAACTTCCAAATTTGTCCTTATTGAAATAGAAAGCAAGATGGACAGAAAACAGTTCTAATTTAGATAAGAACCATAAAATTGAGTTAGTATATATAATAAGAAAGTTCTTTACCAGGCAGAGTAGAAGAGAATTTTTCTGTTAGGAAATGTAAACAATAATTCAAAAAGAAAGTGAAAGGCAGACAATGAGAAACCTCCTGATATGGAAAACTGTCAGGCATCATTTCTTCAAATATTTTCTTTCTTACCCTCTTCAGGAACGTCAGTGACACGAACGTTAGACTTGGTAATTCTTCCACAGGTGCTTCAGTGTCTATTTTTCACCCTTTTTCTCTCTGTTATTCATATTTCTATTGATCTATCTTCAAGGTCACTGATTATTCTACTTGGTTCTCACTTTTATAGTTTCTGTATCTGCTACAATCTTATAATTATTTCGGAAGTGTCATTTAGCTTATGAATGATTGCTAGAATCGCTGCCTTAAAGTCACGATACTTCCAACATCTTTATCTTCGTGTCATGTCATGTCATCTATATTTTACTTTGAGAATTGGATCCATTTCCCTTCCCTACCCCCATTGAGTCATTTTGGATAATATACTGAACATTATGAAAATTACTTTGTGAGGATATGGGTTATGCTAAAATCTTTTGGACAATGTTGTTTATTTTTGGAGTCAATCAAGTTAGGTTGAGCTCTGTGTTCTGTTTTGGTCTCCATGCACACGAGCTTAAATTTTAGCTCATATACATGTGGCTGATACACTCTTTGATCCAGATGCTTACAAGTCAGTCAAGGCTTCATCTGGGATTTGTGTGGCAATTACTGTTGTACTTTAGTTAGCAACACCTTTACTTGTTTGTGTTTGATCTTTACATGAACAATTTGGCAACATACATGTTTAACATTATTGCCTATCTAAAAAAATGCTTCTTAATGAACAATGCTGAAACTTGAGTTTGACTCCATTTAATGTTCTTTTTGCTAATATTATAACATATTTTCCTATGTGTGTTGTATACTTCACAAGACATTGTTGATTATTTTACTTTATATTCACTGTATTCTCTTATATACCTTGTATTTATTATTCTTGGTTCTTTTCATTCTTCCCTGCCTGATGCATCATCTCCAATCATCTTAAGTGATTCCATCTGGGATTATTTTCATTCAGACAGTGCCTATTCATTTCCAAGGTGAATAATCACATATATGGGATTGAAGATCTATTACTCTATTTTTGTGCTGTTTTCTATTTTACATTTTATGAAATGGCTATTTTTTCCCACTGTTTCTCTTCTATTAGCTTGTTAGTTTCCACTATGCTTTCCATTGCTTTTTTTTTTTTTTTTACATGAAAGCATCCTAGTCTCCCATATGGGTTGATGTTGTACAACATGTATTTTATTTTGTGTAGACAAAAGAAAAAAATGAGAATGAGCATACATAGAAAATTTATATAAAGGCATAAATAGGAAAGTTCCAAAATAGTTAAAATTAGCACTGCATTTTCCATTTCTATGTCAGCTTGTTTGGGATTATCCATTTAAGGAATAAGTGATGCGATTCCCTAAATTTTAGTGAGGTAACAATACTTTTTTTCATTTTATCATCAATTACATTTTCTTTGATAGCTCAGTCACTAGCTTTGTTGTGGGGAATTATTTTTATCAAGGTTGTTGAGTAGTAGACCAGAAGACTACATATTTAAATTGGTAAGGCAATTTTTAATTACAAAGTGTAAATAAAGAATCAAATATTTCATTTTGTTCTGGCATCAGAAGATTCATTAGCTTTTTAATTTTAAGAATGTAGTTGATTGGCAATTATTTTGCTTGATTAACTCTCTTTGCAAATGTCCTGTTCTGTGAATGTTAATTTGACATTTGAAAGTATATTTGAGAATATTCACATAATTCGTTGATTTGTAATATTCAGACAAATACTGAAAAAAAGACCCTAGGGAGCAAGAAGTTTAAGTTCACTTTCTTGATGTCTGATGATTGTTACAGAGTTTATCCAAGAGATGACCTATTTCATTCCTAATACAGATAATACATCAGTGCAATAAAAAAATCATACTGATATACTTACTCTTCCTGGTAAATATATTTTTATGTGACATTTCCAAAAGCATCTTAATGAAATACTGTGCCTAAGGGCATGTTCAATTTAAGTTGATGTGGCATTTTCAGAGACTAAATTTTCATCAATATGTATTTTTCTTCTTAGAAGATTTGGTGTCATTTGTTGGTTGCTTTGGCTTATTAGAATATATATTTCCACATTTTAATAACACTGAACAATTTTGGTATCTTTTTTGCATTGTGAAGAATTAATCATATTTCACTCAAGTTCTTGGTGCAGCACTATCAAATTCCTTGTGTTCTAGATCAACATTGTGAATGCTCACCATTATTTATTCTTTCTCTTTGCTGTCCCAGGCATAGGAAGACTGTATTTGCTAGCCTTGCAAATTAGATAGGGGGTAGTTCTGGTTAACTGATTGTGAATGGTGGTAATATGTATCATTTCAGGGCTAATAAACTTACAGTGTCTCATGCTCTCTTTACCTGAAAAAAAAAATGGATACTGAAGTGTAATGTTAAAATGGATGTGCCATAAAATAGAAATATACTGGAATACTTATCTACTACATGGATACGATAAGTCCTGAAAGAACAGTTATGGGAACATGCAGCAGATTTGCATGAGTAATAAGTAGACTTAAGAACCTACGACTTTGGTATCGTTATTGCAGCATTACCCAGTACATCTTGAATGTCACCCATCTTAAATGACTAAGGTGTAAGCCGGAGGTGGGGTGGACAGGGTAAGCTTTTGAAGAGGTTATTCTGCTTTACTCGTGTCTTGCCATATCCTGTTAAGTTTATTTTTATAATGTGATTTTCCTTTTCAGCCTCTACTTATAGTTCTAAACTGTCTAAATTATATCTCAAATTATGTACAAAGTGTATTATGTGACCAGCCCAGGGTGACACATATATTTGTAGAGGCAACAAGTTCTCAAGTCCAAAACGTTTCCTGATTTTATCATAGTTGTACTGTCATGTCAAAAGTTGAGCAATTATATTATTACATTATCCCTATAAAACTGAAAAATATAAAAAGAAATATGATACAGAATCATCCAGTCTAGAAACCTTCACTCTTCATGCAATATAACCTGAGAAATTCACCTGTATTTTGGGAAATCAAGACAGTATTAAGCACTTCATTTTTTATCTTGACCCACTGTCAGGATTATCTGCATTCTACCTGAGAAAAGAACCACCATTAAATATGCAAAATATTGTCACCATCTTTTCCTGTGTAGCTATGCTATATCAATGCACTAAGTACTTATTTAAGTTAAATTACTATAGTTGTAGGTTGGAAGAAGGTTAAAGATATAACACGTCAGTATTTAATGTGGTTATGCAATAGATTCAAATATACAAATCTTAACTGAAAGACATCACATACTTAGGTAGGCTTATAATCACTGTATATCTTGCATTGTTGCATTTTTACTAAAAATCAATGTTAAACCTAGGGTGACATCACTAGAGATATACCACAGGTCACTATATTCTGTATTAAACCAGATGCTAAGAAAGAAGGTTATATTGCTATAGAGTAGCTGAATCTCATTAATCCTATTTCTATTTCCTAAAAAAAAAAAAATAGCAGGAAGGCTTTATTTTTAACTTTCCTTGTAATTAGTTTCAGTATATCTAAATAGATTCTGACCAATGAAAGATGAGCATATTACTATATACATACTGGACCTACTCTATCTCCATTACCAATCATGCTTTCTCTGTTCCACTTCTACATGTATCCTGGGAGCTATATTTTGAAGTTAGTGCCATAGGATGGAATCAACTGGAATTCCTGAGTCACTGCTTAAAGGAAAGTTATCCTAGGAGAGGAACTTGATTCATTTTTACTAATGAAAGTAATTTCTTATTTGTATTAAACCACTGAGGTTGAGATATTATTTTCATATAAGCCATTATTACTTATCCTGACTAAATAACAATGTATTATTTTGGATGATGGATCCTGTATTTCAACTATGCATCTAATGGAACTATGAATCAAATCAACAATAACACTATAATAGGCACAACTGAAAGAATCCTATGTGTGTCGGTATTAAATAACAATCTACACAATTCTAGAATGAGATGCAATTATATTCTTAATATAAGTGTGAAGAAGCAGAATTATACAACATGATAGTACTATCTAACTGATAGGATACTATCACCAGAGACATCTAAATGAAGTTACAACATCATTTGTGTACCATCATTCCCTGAGAAGGAAATAAATGGGGTTTATGTTTCAGAGTGGGGTTGGACTGAAGTATCTCTGTAGGATCTTCTTACATTTGATAGTCTATCATTCTAAGAAATGTAACCGGTAGCCTGAAGGAGCTGTGTGGTTCAATAAAAGTGCTGACTATATTAGTCAGGTCAAGTTATTAGAAATATTCTCAAATTCTTAGTGTTTTACAAAAGCAAAGATTCATTTCCTACTTGTCTTACATATCTAATAGGTAATTTTTGACTTTGCTCTATGGCTTTTTCATCCGTAGTCTCATGTTTATATCTGAAAGGATCAGTCCTTATCCGAGGCTTACATATTTTGTTACAGAACAAAAAGGACAATGGTGGGATGACACAATGGCTCCACAGTTGGCTTGTATAACCTATCCACTCACATTCACTAGTCTAAACAAGTTATAGTTGAGAAGCCTGACAATAATCGAGTAGGGAAGATAATGTTCTTCCTCTCAGGATAGCCCCCTGGGATATAGTGAGGGAGCTTGTAGAGTAGGGGTAGAGAATATTTTTTTTTTAAAGATTCATTCATTTATTTGTGCATACAGAACTGGGGTAGAGAATATTTTGAAAAAAAAATACAATTTACTAGAGTGACATGTGATGATTTCACCTAGACTGTTTTTTTAATATGTGGAGAAGGTCCATGTGATGGGATTTTGTAGAGTCAACCCTCTTTCTATATTGCCTTTCAGCATGAGTGGTTTTACTCTCAAATGAATAAGTCAAGTTCCCCTGTAACATCAATGGAACAGAAGAAATGGCAGTTTTGATTGAGTAAAGCTTAGAGAAAGTTCTTATTTCCTAATTTCAAACATAGTTCTATAGAGTAAGAATATTTTAAGAGCACTTTAAGGCAAATTTCTAGCTCTGAGCTGTCACAAAAGAAGAATCTTGTCTAAGATAATTAGATTTTTGATTTTCCAAACAGCTTTGTTACTGCTTAACAACTTCAAGAGCCTTTTTCTGATTTAAACTAGGTTTAATAATAAAATTTTTGCTCTATTAAATCTTGGTCTTTGTCCTATGACTCGCACACATAGACCAGCTCTAGCTCCTTTAATATTTGATTCTCTTTCTGTCATGTCACTAATATTCTTTACTCAAACATGTTACTAATGTAGCTTCACCAGCTATCATCACCTGCTTTTGTCTACAGTTTGTCAGCCCCTGCTTCATTCCGATTGAGTAACTTACCCTGTTACCACTAGAACCCTTTATTTGCACATCTACAACTTTAAACACTAGGTGGCGCAATGCCTTTTACTACTGCTGTGATTTAACAGCTTGGAATCCCGACTGAGTCTGCCAAATGGGATGATTCCTGAGACAACAGACTGTCAGAAATGGGGAAAGGCTTGCAAACCAGGGACAAGCTGAAAATAATTTGAATATTCATATCAAGTGGTTATTGCTAATAGATCTAGGTCCTAGAATAGTCGGAAGGTATACGGAGTCCACTGTAAATGCTGAAATGTTAACCCTGGAGAGAATAAATGAAAACTCGAAGAATAAATTAAAATGGAATGCATAGCCTTATAAGCAAGAGTTAGATGTGTGGTATAATAATTGAAGGAATCTATTCATGGTCTCACTTTTTTCTATGGAGTGTGAACGTGAGGGACAAAGGATAAAGAATAGAACAAACTGAACATGAAAAGCCGTTTCAAAATTGCTTCAGGAACGATCTAAAAACAGATGTAACATATTTGAAATAGAGAACACTGGTGATTAAGTGTCATTTCAAAATCAAGAAATAAGTTTTAGAAAGCAAAAAGAATACACCATGAATGTATACAAATTTACTGTACAGTGAAACCTAAATTTGAGCTATGTATTCATTTAGTATATTTAAGGTTCACCTAATCTTAATCCTATACTATTCCATAGAATATTTATTTTAAAACATTGATTTTACCAAAAAAAATAATAAAACCTTAGAACTATTTCCATATCATTTAACACCCTCAAGCAAAAGACAGTCAAAATAATCCCATTTAAATGAATGGGATGGAAGGGGTACAACTTCACAGCTGGAAACTGGATTTGACAGTGAGTACCAATGATAGACAGTTTCCCATGGAGGATATCACAAAGTAATACAGTCGCAGTCGAAACAACACTCTTTGTAACACATTGTACTGGCTTCATTTATCTGTTCAATGAATAGGAAATCTACTTAAACCACAGTGCCAAGATTTGCTATTTCCTTCTCCTCAAATGCATTTTTCACTTTGCCTTTGTGATAATGGAAAAAAAAGTGTTATAAACAAAAAGAATGTCTTTTATCCCACAGAATACTTAATTCACACAGTGAAGCTACTAGCTAATATTTCTGTCTGCTTTCTAAAAAACCAAGTAATTTAAAATTCATGTCAACAATGACACATTTAGAAAATGAGTTCATAATCTCAATCAAATTTATATGCCAGTTTTATATGAAATATAAAAACATAAGTGAATATCAAAATGATTGATATATTAAAATGGTAGGGTACTTCATACAATAACAAACTTTGTCATGAATATTGTCTGTTCTCCCTAGATTATGACACGAATAGAAGCTTTTGTATGAAGTTCAAAGATTTATTTCATTTTCAAATATCTATCGCCCTATGAGAAGTTATTGCAGTAGCATTCTTTTAAGGATGCCTGGTGTCAAATGTAAGAAAAATAAGTTTAAAAGCTGGGAATGAAAAAAAAATCTACATAAGCACTTATCTGGATCCTTGGTAGGGAGGCATGGAAGGGGAGAACTATTCCTATAGTTTTAATGTCACCACGATGTCTCATTGATATCCCATGAAACATTGCTATCCATGTCATGCCAGATACAATATATGATTCAACAATTTGTGTGCATGAAGATTACATAAACCATTAAGTAAAAGAGCAGAGGACAATAATTTCAAGCCTAATTCATCATATTATATAGTATCTTTTCAAAATCAAGGGCAACTCATAATCTAACAGATGGAAAAAACATAGTATTTTAAAAACAAGCAAAGGCCCCAGGATGTAACCAGAAGCTATAGATTTTCACTGGAACTGATACAACTTTTATTTAATTGGTGTGTTTTCAAATTACCTTGGCAATATGCATAAATATAGTAGAAAAACATTCTAGTTCTATGAAATAAAAAAATAACTACCCTCATAGCAAGAGAAAGAAATAATTTACTTACAGAAAAATATAGTCATGGGGCTAGAACTGCAGTGGAAATTTCTCTTGGTATATTTGGCTTTGATTGGTGGTCATAGAATACCAACATACTTGAACACGTATGGACCTACATTGTCAATCAAAATTTTGGACACGAACTCCTTATTCTTTGACTTTGATACTCTGCTCAGAAGATAAGGTAGTTATCAGAACATTTGGTTTTTATATACCGTATAACTAATATTGGCACTTGAAACCTAAGCCAAAAAATATTGTACAATGGATATTTTTTAAAAAACATTTCTTGATTGCCTATAAAAGTTGCAACATGAGGAAAAACAGATATACACACCTATAAAAGGTTTAAATAGGAAAGTCTTCAGTAAGTGATAAGAACAATGCCTATTTTGTAGGCAGTATTCTTTCAAGTACAGATATGTTCTAGAAAAGTGCTTGAAGCACTTTTAAAAATTATCACAGGATTCTATAGGAAATGAAGTGGTAAAGGGGGGTTGGGGAGATTATCATCTATGGGAACTGTCTGGTAAGGTATTTTCAAAGTATTACATTGGAATGTGAAACATTACCCTTTTTAAATAAAGCTTAATTTTTTTTCCCACAAACTCATGTTAATGTTTGAGCCTGTCACAATGCTAACATTTGAGAAAAGCTTTGTTCAACAGGGAACAAAATTAATGAGGCTTTGATGGTCAAATATCCGTAGTTCTCTTTGTAGATTAGATTATTAGCAAACACGTCAATCATTCTTTTGCCTTGTGACCTTTGCACTCGCTCCTCCCCTGCTCGAAATATTTTTCCCTCAAACATCTATTTGATGAGCTTCCTCACTTTATTCATGTCTCTGTTCAACTGTCTCCATATCAGCTCTCAGATGGCTTATTTTTATATTAAATATTTATATATTCATATACAGACAAATGCACCCACCTTCCTGTACCCCATTATTCCTCACACACAGCAGCTTTACTTTCCTCAATACTTGCATTACTCTCTGACACAATAGTATGTTTATTGTCTGAATTATCCCAGCCAGATTATATCCTCTCACTGAAAAAGTGAATATATATGCAGCATAACCAAGGTACATCCTATCTGTAATTTAGAATTTATGTATCTATGTTTTGTCATCTGTGTGTCTGTTAGATCTGACTTCTAATTCAGTACCATTTTGGATTTATTCTAGTCCTTAAGCTTGCATATTGCAACTTCTTTCTCAGACCTCATCTACATAATAAATTTACTTATTTGTTCATCATAAATTTACTTATTTTCTTATCTATAACCAATTTACTTATTTATACAGCATTCTTTACTCGTTTGCTGGTACAGTTGTGAGAAACAAACAGAAAATTAAGGTAGACTGTGCTTACAGCTACTTTTGTCTAAGTTTTTACTGTTCCAATCAAACCAGAACAGTCCACCCCCCACACTCAAAATTTCCTTGTGTGTGCAATCCTTTGTAATTAATTGCTCTTCCCATTCCAAACCATGGCTGCCACTGGTATGTTTCATCAGTACAATTTCACATATTTGAAAATGTCATAATAATGGAGTCTGGTGATATGTTGCCTTTTAGCTGACTTTTTTCACTAAGCAAAATGCATTTAAGAGTCTGAAACATTGTTGCATGTATCAACAGTCATTCTTATTTGTGAGTAGCATTCCATTGTATGATGTCTGACAATTTGAGCATCTATTCAGAGTTTGAAGGACATTTTTGTTTCTGGGTTTTAGCAAATATGATTAAAACAGTTATGTTTACACAGAAATATGTAATTGCTTAGAAGTTTTCACATTTCTTTGAGGGATGGGATGGCTGTATCATATAGTACATATATGATAATATGTACTAGAAACTGCTAAACAACCTTACAAAGAAGTTGTACCATTTTGCATTCCCATAGCAGATATGAGAATTCCAGATGTTGTGAATAATCTTTGCAGTTATTCACATGCAGATATTGCATATAACTTGTGAGGTTCATATGGGGTATTTTGTCTTTGATATTACAGTAGGTGATAACATTTTAATAATTTTTGAATTCTAAGGTCAATATGTGTAATTTTACATGTTGCTATGGCCATGTTCCTATGGCCTTGTTAAGCTCACTTGTTTGTTCTAGAATATTTTGGGTAGGCATCTTGCTGGTTATCTATGTAAACAATTATGCCATCTGCAAACAGAAACAGTTTTTTCCTTTTCAAATTGCATGTTTGTATGTCCTTTTCTTATTGCATTTCCAAGTACTTAATATTTTATGTTGAAAGCAGTGGTAACAGTGAACATCCTTAATTTTAGTCCCCATCTAAAAGAGAAAAACATTCATATTTTCAGCATGAATGTGATAATGGTGATCAGCATTTTGTTGATGCCACTTAGGTTAATCAAGTTTCCTTTAAATTCTAGTTTGCAGATTTTTTTTAACCTAGAAAGTACGTTAGATTTTGTCAAATGTTGTTTTTTAACTTTGAATGTACCATATGGTTTTTCTTCAGTCTGTTAAAACTGTGATTTATTTTGGTTTTTAGGTATTGAACCAGCTTCACATTCGTGAGGATTTTTTTTTTTTTTGTATGTAACTAGATTTACTTTTGTAATGTGCAGTTGAAGATTTCACATATTTGTCCATGAATGATAACGGCAAGTTTTCTTTTCTTGTACTATCTTTTTCTTCGCTTGCTGACAACATAGTGTTGAGCTCATAAAATGAGTTGGGGAGTAGTCTCTCCTGTTTCCTGAAAGATGTAACCTACAATTGGTATTAGTTCTCAGTTAATTATTTGGTAGGATTTGAATCTGGCATCTAGTTTTCTTTGTGGAATAGGTGGGCTCTGGTAGCCCAAAGGTTTTTACACATATATTCCTCACTGTCTTAGGCCTTCCCTTTGGGTTGGAATTAAAGTGGGTCCTCATTCAGGCGCTTATAACACTCATCAGAGTACCACTGTCATTTATTACTTGATTATTATTAGCTTGATGGTAGAAAGTCTTTGTTTGGATTAATCCTTTATCCTGGAGTTAGAACAGAGTCTCTGGGCCTTGGAGGTGTGATCTTCTCAACACTCTTGCCCCTGTCCAGTTGGAGTTCATGGCCCATCCTTTTCCCCTCCCTGTATGTAGAGGGTGTTTTTCCTTTTGTTTCCCAACAGTGCCCTAAGGGTGATGGTTTTGTTTCATACCTCATAACTTAATTATTTTTTGCATAGATGGAACAGGAGAAACGTCTGGGTAGGGTTTCCTACTGCTACCCCCTCACCCAGACTTATACTATGAAGGATGCTTTTTCAGGATATCACCAGTCTCTGTCTAGTAATATCCATGATGAAAATTCTGTAATGAGTATACATTCCCCTTATACCTATACCCTCACTCAGGTTCTATATTTTGCTAGCCATATTCAACTTGGACTAACCTTTTAACATTTTGTAAGTTATTTTTGGAAAAAAAAACTGAGATCTAAGTTTAGATTTACAGAAAAGTTGCAGAATAGAATTCCTTTATACATATATATGCCATATATATA
>NW_004567120.1:27362891-27380346 GCF_000260355.1 Condylura cristata
GAAGCCTCTCGCCGCCCCTGAGCCTCTGGCCTGTACCCCAGTTCTGTATGCACAAAATAAATAAATCTTAAAAAAGAAAAAAAAAAGAAGACAGCTGTTCAAATGTGTGTCTTCTTACTCTACACCCAAGGTCCTTTGTTCCACATGGTTTTGTTCTTTTGTTTAAGTACTTGCTTTTATAAAAGGTTTACTAGAACTTTTATATAAAATATTTTTAACATTTTTTAGAACTTTCATAGATGATCACTGGAATAACACAAGAAAATAAGTCATTACTTTCAAGTCATGCATCATATACTTAAACTATTGGTACATACACACACACACACACCCTCACACAGACACACGTGAAGATATTTATATTAGTCGAATGTTCTCTCTTTAATCTTATTCTTTCTCTTTTTCTTTCTGTATCTCACTTTGCACTGTTGGAATAAATGACAAACATCTACAGTGCATAGTAATTATATATTTCTTAAGATTCTTTGCACATTAATCTTAAAGGGCATGTAGCATGGTAATTGTCATTTAATCTGCACTCTTTTGTAGGAAAGAAATTAACATATATTTATTTTGCAAATAGAGCAGTGGCTAAAATTGCACTGATTTCACAAGATATTTTTTCCTTATTTCAATGCAAATAGTGTGACAAATTTTAATATAGCTCAAAAAGTTTTATATAGAAAATGTAAGTTGAAATGCTCCAGTTTCCATCTTTTATTTAAGGAAAATATTCCTACTCCCTATGACATGAAAGGTCTTAGATGACAGCATAAAATTTTAAATTTAGGTTTTTAAAAATGGTTTTAAAGGAAGACATTTTCTTTAATTACAAATAAATTACAAAACCTCAATTGCTTCTGAAGGTATAATGCTGTATCATTTTATTCAACACATTTATTTTACACCTATGATTCTGGAGGTTATAATATGAAGTAATAAGACAAACATAGCTATCATAATGAAACTTAAAATGAGGTAGGTGAAAATACTTGAAAGAAACAAAAACATATTTTTCATTTTGTCATGATTTTATGCATTGCTTTACTATAGTGTGTATACATTTGACAGCAAAACAGACTACATTTCTAGTAAGAGGTCTGAAGCTTAAATACTAGGTTCACACTTAGGGACTGAACTTAAAGGGATCAGCAGTAAACTCTAAGTAGTGGGCTTCACCTAAGAAAAAGAGAGGCAATTTGCTTAAGCATTCACTCTGAAAACCAAAACTATACCTGGTAGACCTTGTTCTGTTGATTTAGAAAAAAAAAAAGTTGGAGAATCATAAACAGAACTAATCAAATATGTCAGCTTGCTTAAAGATAGTTATTCAAGCAAAATTTAAAATTCAAACTAAATTTATCTCTCATCTAGCTAATCTTGATGATTATATTTTCTAAATAATACATATCTTTGCTTCTTTAAATCGGATTTTCTTTGGTTTCACTTAAAGAATGCCAATTATTTTAACCCAGACTATTTAATAGAAAAAGCTCTTAACTGAGATTTGATTATGTGACCACAGCTAAAACTTCTTTCATGATGTTTTGATTTTCTAGAACTATGTACATTTGAGCAAAATGCTCATATCCATTTTGAAATAAGGCTTGGGAGAAGATTCTGTAATGTGGGGCGAGTTGGGCTACTGGGCCCCGTAATCTGTGCTATACTGGCCAGCTTACACTGAGAGCAGATATCTCTAATTAAAAACACCTAGTGAGAATCCTTTAACTTGGAGTTCAATCATGTCGACAACAAAAAATAGTTTAATGAGAATTATTAAATCTATGTCATGAAATGAACTGTATATCTATACTAAGCCAAGCTACATTACACAAATATCAACTTAAATTGTGTTCATTATAATTATACTTTGTTATATATGTGCCAAACTAAAATCTCAATCACCTATATATTATATATTTTTAAATGGTAATAAGTGATAACGAAATGAGATTAAGCAGGGGAGCAGAATTTGAAATGACAAAGTGTATCCAGTTGCTTTTGTTTTGTTTTTGTTTTCCTGATAGAATCTGTGAAGTATCAATAAGAGCCATTGCCTCTTTCACCACCTCCTAAAGCCTCATTCTCCCACCTGCTCTCCATTCTCCTGTCCCACACCCCAACTGATATTTCCAGTTAACATTCATTTCTTGTTTCTTTAACTCTAATTCACCTATTATTCAAGGAGTACATAATTAAGCATCATTGCTTAATAACATCTTTTTCACAAAAGAATAAATTCTTCTTGCCAATATTGAAGAATTTTAGATTCTCTAATCTAGAAAGTATACATAGAAAGACACAAATCACACTTCTGTTCCAGATAAGCTCTGCTACCTAATAAAATGTGCTTTTGTGCACTCTGTTAAACTCCCTGGTTTTCTTATTTGTTAAAAAAAAAAAAATGAGATGCTATCTACACTAAGTGTTAAATGAGATGAGAAATGTTTCCTTCAAGGCCAATACAGAAATGTTTTCAAGTTGTTTATGATGCAGGTGTTGTTTACTTTTTACTAGGGATATAGAAAAAGATTGTTCATTTCATAAAATAATCATTAACTTTAAATATGGATTTCCAATAATATTTCTTTAAGTGCTTCTTAAAATCAGCATGATTTACTTTTCTGATTTATGCAACCATTTTAGTAACATGATTAACCATAATTTGAATTATTCATCTATGGAATTTTAATTTCAAATCTACACACTACATGAAACAGTATTTTCTGGTTGAGAGAAATATTCTGTTTCAGTTATACAGAATTATTCCCAATAAATTGTGTTCATATGAAGTATAAAACTAGTTGGCTTTGATGTTTATTTTTGAAGATTGTGAATTAAAATACAATTATGTAACTGAAGTAATTTAGAATAGATAGGCATTCATAAACAAATGAATCTGTTTTGGAGTAAAAAAGTCATTATAAATTCCATTAGGTCAGAAGTTACAGGAAATTTCCCTAAGATTCCATCTAAATATCATCTTACATTCAGTTCTACAAAGTACTACTTCAGAACTACTGTATGGAAGGATTCACAGACTTCAATTTCAGAAAGTGAGTTAGGTAAATATCGAACTATTGATATGTCTCCAAAAAGTGATTTTTTTAGTCATGTTTTGCTCTGGCTACATACTTTTACCTCTCTCTACAGAAAATCTCCATCTAGCATTGATTCAATAACCCCTGACTATATTCTATAAAGTATATTTAATTCAATACAATGAAGGTATGTTAAGCCAAATTTGTATTTATTTTGAAGAAAGTTATAAATTCTTATCCTCAAGAAGCTTGTAATTTTATATAAATTATTATAATAGCAATCTATAATTATAATAAAAAACAATGTTGGATTTACCCTTTCACCAAACAGAACGAAAAATCGAGGTAAAATATAAAAAAAAAGCAAAACACAGTTTCGATACATTGCAAATCAGGTAATGAAAAATATCCCTGAAATTTGGGAAATGTATGATTTGAGGCCTATGTTTTTCCCAGCAGTCTGACTGAACAGAATTTCTAGGATATGGCACAGACAAGGAAAAATAAGTAAATCCCTATCTCTTACTTTAAGAAGATAGGGGACTAGAGTTCAAAGGTCAGAATATTGAAAGAGAGTGAAGTGTAGAAAAAAAAAATCAATCTACAGACGGGTCTCTGAATCTTCAGTAAAAGTACCTAAGAGAAAAAAACTCATGGTGTGGGGGAGGGGAGGCAGCCCCTGAAAAGATTAGAGAAAATGACCAATGGAAATCATTCAAGGCCATGAGTAATTTTAGTTCTGTTTAAAAAGATCACACTTCATAACCCACGCAACAGAAAATACAGTGTTGGAGCTTCTTCACCAGTAGTGGGCCAAACAAACCCTAACCAATCTTACTCTGGTCCTATAAGGGAGCTTAAAAGGAAATATCAAAATGATCAAAGTGAAGATACTGTTTACAGTTAACTTCACAATATACCAGAACAGAATTCAAAAATACTTATAGGGAAACAAAAACAAATAGCGTCTAATAATGCAAATTATCTTACATCAGCTAAAAATAGGTATCAGACAGGCACAGAAGCAGAAAACCACAACTTATAATGAGGGAAGGAAATGAATCAATTAAAACTCACTGAGAGATAACATGGATGATGGCACTAGTAGGCAGGGCCATTAAAACAGTTATATCAAATATGTTCCATGTATACAAATCAGCATCGTTCTGGGAAAGATTTAAAATTATTCCTATTTTAAAATAGCTCTAGAACTATTCAACTATGCTACTTGTATCAAATTAGGAATTTACCATTTAAATGTTTATCTAGTTTTTTAAAGATCAGTTTTTCACAATATAGCAAATAGGTTGGCATTATGTTGCTTATAATTCCTTTTATTATTTTAAATATATGTTTTATGTGAACTTCCTTTTTTCTCACTCTCACCACAATAGATTTCAATTTGAAATCCAAAGACAGAAATATTGATCAAAATGCCCCCAAGTAATTGGTCATTACACAACACACTGCTATCTGGTACATCAGAGAACAACTATCAGAAGAAATTTGAAAAATATTTTGAACTAATATTCTCTGAGCTTCCTATGTTAGTGGTGTATCTTACCATTATTTTGGGTAATTATTCAGTCTTCTTTAAAAGTCTTTTATCCTGGCCCTCCCTGGTGGCGCAGCGGGTTAAAGCACAGCACTGAGAATCTAAAGCCGCTTCCTCATGAGTTCGATTCCCGCCTGCCCCGGAGGTGACCACATGGCGTGGCAGACCTCTCCTGACCCGCCCGCTGCTCCCCTCAGCAGTGTATTTCGTTGATCTGCCTGTTCTGCACTCCACTCTGTCTCTGGTGAATTCTCTCACCCTCCACATCTCTGGCCTGTATCCCAGTTCTGTATGCACAAATAAAATCTTAAAAAAAAAAAGTCTTTTATCCTCTTTTTATGCTACTCATTCTGGATATGTTACACCTTGTATATTTGTATGACAGTTCTTGGATATTTTTTTTTTTGTTTTTTTACTCTTTGCTTTTACACTTTGGAAATTTCCTATTGCAATCTTCTTGAATTAAGAGATTATTTCCTCAGCTGTGTGCAGTCCACTAATGAGCCCATCAAAAGCATTCTTCATTTCGTTAGTCTTTTTTTTTTAACCTCTAGCATTTCTTTTAGATTCTTTTTTACAAAGTCCATCTCTCTGCTTATATTATTCATTCGCTTTTCCATGTTTTCTGCTTCTATTAGAGACATTAGCATTTTTTCATAATTAAAAAATCTTGAACTTATTTTTCAACAATCTTGCCGTATCTAACTTTTCTTCTAATGTTTGTTTAATCTTTTCAAAATGCTTTATTTGCTTTTTTAGTATGCCTCATAATTCTTGTTGAAAGGTTGGCATGGTATACTAGGTCAAAGGAACTTCAATAAATGAATGTTTAGTAATATAGTCATAAGGAGAGAGAGGAGGGGCAGAATTTCATAGGCCTACGTAAAGTTTCAGTCTTGGAAAGCCTGTGGTACTGGCCTGTGAATTTCATGAGTCTCAACCCTCTGCCACTTTGAGAATGAAGATGACTAAAGGGAGCTGAAGGTGGGCTCCTCCAGGATTTCTGGCTCAGGAAATTAGACTCCAGGTAATAGCTTCTTCTTCTTTTTAAAGATTTATTTATTTATGCATACAGAACTGAGGTACAGGGCAGAGGTGCAGGGATGGCAAGAGGACTCCCCACAGACAGAGGGGAGCAGAATAGGTAGATCCACTGAAATACACTGCTGAGGGCAGCAGAGGGTGGGTCAGGAGAAGTCTGCCACACCATGTGGGTCAGCTCCTAGCCGGGGACAGAACTCATGCTCAAGTGGCTGTGATAGCTTCATAGTACTGCACTTTAAGCCGTTGTACCACCAACGAGGACCCAGCAATAGTTTCTTTTAAGGAAGAATATGTGAAGCATAAAATGATCTGGTGCATTTCAATATGGTTTCCTTTCCCTCCCAATGCCAGAGTAGATATTGTAACTTATATTCACTGTGAGCACCTGGCGAAGTTCCTGGATGTTAAACTCACAAAGTGTGGGAGTTCCTTTATGACTAGGCTGATCTGTAGATTTTTCTCTCTTTAGACTTGTACACACTAAGCTTCCACTGCCCATCAGTTACAGCTCAAGTTTTCCCATCCTGGCACTTTTCTGATGGATCTAAAATGTATCATTGATTTTTCACTTTATCTAGCATTCTACTTGTTAGGATTTAACATTTGCTTCTATGTTTCTTACATGCTGTAACAGACACCAAAAGTCCTCACATGTTTGTCATTTATAACTCTTCATTTTGTGCTGAAATTCTCATATTTCAAATTCCATTTTTGCTAGCTTCAAGCTCTGGATATCTTACATATGTACCTCTATTGTCTACTTTTCTGTTGATATTGATTACATTGTCTTATCTATTGGTATGTTTATTTTTTAATACACGACACAGTATATGGGATGTTATAAGATAGTTCGAGGTTGTGATCACAGTCTTGCTCTCATTAAAATACAGACATAACACCTCGTAAATTCAATAATTGGTATCATTAGACGCTGAATTCAACCTCTTGCATTGTCTTATTTATATTCAGTTCACTCCCTTAAAGGTGTTTAAAATATTTGGGAAAATGGCCCTCCCTGGTGGCACAGCGGGTTAAAGCACAGCACTCAGAAGCTAAAGCCACTTCCGCGTGAGTTCGATCCCCACCTACCCTGGAGGTGACCACATGGCGCGGCAGACCTCTCCTGACCCGCCCACTGCTGCCCTCAGCAGTGTACTTTGATGCTCTGCCTGTTCTGCTCCCTGTTCTGTCTCTGGTGAAGCCTCTCACCACTCTTGAGCCTCTGGCCTGTACCCCAGTTCTGTATGCACAAATAAATAAATCTTTAAAAAAAAATTTGGGAAAGACTCTTCTTGTTGGGCCTTGAATTCCAGTTTTCATCTCCAGACTGATGATATTACTACAGGTTCTCAGAATAATTGCATAAAGAATTTTAGAAAAATGTCAAGTGAAATGGCCTGCTTACATTTTTTTTTTTATCTTGGCCCCTTCATATTATTTCTGTCTTACTAACTCACTCATGCTTTAGACATACTTAAACTATATTTTCTACAGCATTTCTACTTGATCTCTGCAAAATGATTTCTCTGAGTCAAGTTGATCTATCACTACTGAAAATGCAATTCTCTTATATATATTTTGATATGTTGTTTGCTATATAAAGTTCCATGCCTGAATCCTTTAACCATATTTACAGTCTTCCTTGGTTGAGGAAGTTATTTATTTGTCCTGGGATTCACGGTGAGAAAGAATATATTCTAAGAGCGCTTTGTCAAGTATTTTACTCCTAAATCTTCGGACTAATTTTCTTTTGCTATTGTTAGCAATATCAAAGAAACTACCAGTTTAGGCAGCTACTTCCCCCTGTTTTTTAAAGCTACAACATGAATGGGTAAAAAATCCTTAACGAGTATAATATTTTTGAAGTGATAATACATCTTTTATTGATCTAAATTACTCTTCATATCTATGATATTTTTTGATTTAGCTCCTTGACTAAACTACATACCCTATGTATTCAAGCAAACACTAATCTAAGAGATGCTATGAAGATAAATTCACAGCTGATGTAAAACCCCTAATTGGTTAATTTCAGGTAAGGGAGATACTTCTGGAAAAACCTAGGTGTGTCTGATTTAATCAGTTGGTTGGCAATGGGCTCATGCTCATGGAATCCAGGCTGCCTCTACTGTTAGCCCTATGGAATTTAGGTTCCTTACCAAGCCCACAAGCATGTAAGCCAATAAAGTCAGAAGATTAATTGAGAAGAATCCGATACTTTCATAGTTATAAATATATGTGTGTGTGTGTGTGTGTGTGTGTGTTTATTGGATTGAGTTCTCCAGTTGACCCCCAAGTGAAAAAATGCCAATGAACACATGCTTCAGGAATACAAAGAGGTCATACAACATAAATAAGCACAAGAGAATGCCAGCACCATGAAATGGAATCTGTGGTATTATATATAAATGGGTTCCTTTGTACCATATCTGGCAGAAATAACTACAAGATACATAATTAAGCCAGACTTCTTTAAAATAATTAACTTTGGGAATACAAATGGAAATAGAAACAGAATTAATTAATATGCTGATTTCACCCTGTAATACACCAGGGGATAGTTGATCTTTATCCATGGCTTAAAAATACATACCAGATTAAAATGATGAGTCCTATAAATATTTTTTCATTTCTAATGAACAAAACATAAAAATGCTATTCCAAGGTTAAAGATAAAACAATGGGAGGAAAACATCAATTTATTATCCTTGAGATTAATTAAACATGAAATATTATGAGAAAATATTGACTAAGTACCAGAAGGCTATATTGATGCTATAAAAGACTAGGCAGCTAATAATGATTCTTAATAATGCCCAGTGAGAATAGAATCCCACCACTCTCTATTAGGGCATGTTATTTTCTTTTTTGCAAATAAGCTAGCATTATCATAATAACCATATAAGACATCATAAATAACTAAGTGTGTATTCAGGAATAAATTACTTCTGTTCTAAGAAACTATAACCAGAGGGAACAAACATTCTTCTGGATTTGGGGCAAGCAATGCTCTGTAGTAAAATGAAACATTAATATCTTGGAAAGAATTTGAAGTTTTCATTTTGGAATGATGCCTTTCAGAAGAGTTTATAAATCTGGTTTTAAGTGAATTATATATATATTTTTAAAAGCAGTCAAGTTATCTAAAACCTTTTAAGAATTCAATTAAAATTAAATTTAGTGTTACTTCATTGCTCAAATTGCCAATTTTTTTAAAAAGTAGGTTACTACTGTAGTTTTGGTTCACATAAAATTACATTTTAAGGATGTGCAAAAGGCATCATTATTCACCTACCACAATATATAAATAACACATTCAAGTCATATTTAAACAGTAATTTCAGCACACATGTCTGGGTTAGGCTGAAGCCCCAGGTTCTGTTAAGTCTTAGAGTTACAACTAAAATTTTTTTTTACCTTCAAGTGTTTTATTCTAACCTCTACTTCCTGTAATATACATTCATCCATGTAAAACAAATTTTCGTGGCATTTAAGCCTATGGAAACTGATTTGACAACCTAGTAATTTAAAAAACCAAAAAATAAATAAATAAAAGAGCCAAGGGAAATCAGAAAAAAAAATGTATAACAATTTGCCAACCAGTAGTGTACAACGTTTTTCTAGAGCCAACTTTAACAAGAATCAAAGTATTATTACTTTGATGATTGCTATTATCATCATTTGCCTCATTCAGTAGGAGGCCATGTACTATACAATAGAAGTTATCAAGAAAATGCACTTCAAATATGCTACAAAAACCTGTTTATAGCAGTCTGGAATAAATGTCAACTTCTATTTTACTATGAGGGTTTTTTTTTTTTTTATTAACATGCACTAGTAAGACAGAGCCTCCTTTGAAAATACAAATGTTACCATAACTAGTTCAATTATTTAGCTCCAAGTTTTAATATGTCTTAATGGGTTTTAAAAGAATAATTTTATGAAAAAAGAGAATTTAGAATATCTTTTTATTCTCTAAACTGGTTCTTGAAATAAAAGCAGATATTTGACATTTGAGAATATCCCATTTTTCTAAATAAGTTGGATTGTCTTCTACAAGCATATATATTTTATTTCACTCTGATTGATTGTATTTTATGACTAATACAACTGACCCCCACACACAAACAAATCAGTATAAAACATAGTGCTACATCACATCATGCTCCAATATATTCTTAATTAAGGACGTCACTTCTGTATATTCTTAATAACATGAAGGACATTTTATCTGAAACACTGATTCACAAAAGAATTGGCGTTGTTTAAATTAATATTGGTACTTTATAAATTCAGGAAATTAAGAGGAACAAACTGTTTATTTTCTATGTGGATAGTATGCTTTATTTCTCTCCAGAATTTATGAAAGCTATCAACCTCAAAGAAAGTCAACTATTTCAAATATACAGTCACACTTCCCATGCATGCATTTGAGTATTTCCTCACATCCTAATTCTTTGGTTGTTCTCTAATTTAAATTACCTTAAATTAATAACACCCATCGACCATCATTTTATAAAATCGTAGCTATAACATACAACCATACCCAACACACCCAAAGTTTATTAATTTCTAATGTTATGTTATGTACTATCATAGTATAGCATAGATATTTTTAATGATGTATTTATTTATGCATATAAAAACTGGGGTACAGGCCAGAGATGCAGGGGGTGAGAGGATTCACCAGAGACAGAGTGAGGAGCAGAACAGGCATATGTACTGAAATACACTGCTGAGGGGAGCAGTGGGTGAGACAGGAGAGGTCTGCTGCGCCAGGTAGTCAGCTCCCTGGCTGGGGATCAAACTTGTTCTGCAGTGTCTGGTAACAGCTTGATAGTGCTGAGACTTTAAATGATGCACCACGAAGGAGGTCCCAGCATAGGTATCTTTTTTCCTATGAGCTACAACCCTGTAGAACCATATCTTACCCATGTGTAAGCTATTCTCTGGTGATTCAGAATACTTCATTTTTGCTTCTATGGTACAATATTGGTAACTTAGGAAGACTAGAATTAAAAAAAAAGTTACATGACGTATCTTTATATTAGGCATGAAAAAAAGGAAATATATATGTATATATATATATATTGTCCTGGCATTATAGAGAAAATAGAAAAGATAGAGGCCCAAAGTTGAGCAGCAGATTCTCATTAAAGAACACAAAAGAAGGTTATGGCTGAAGCAAATATAAAAAACATAGCAGGAGGTGAAGTTAGAGAAAAGCTAAGGAGATGGAAGACACTGCATGGTGTTTAAGTCACTGTAAGTATATTTGTCTACTCTAAGTAAGATTGAAAGTCACTGTAATCACAAGGTCTGGCTTGGGTAAATGGATGTCTTTATTGTTATATGAATACTAGACTGGAGTGGGCAGAGGAAGGAGCAGGCAAGGGTAAGAACAAAGATAAGCTAGTGGAATCTAAGTCAATCAAGAATGTTTAGTTCTTGGATTATAGATTTAATGATATAAGTTTTGAGAAGCTGTTCTATCTATCTATCTATCTATCTATCTGGAAACCAAGGAATTTGTTGATGGACAGGTCATAGGAAATGAGAATGTATTGCCATTAACTGAAATGTGAAAAGACTATAGGTGGAACTTTATGGCATGCAGAACATAAGGAATTAGACCTTGGATATGTTAAATTTGAGTTGGCCTTAAGTGACTTACTACTACTATGAAGAACACATTTGACAAGATAGCATCTGTAATCTTCATGTCCTGACGCTGTTACTAATGTTAGCCAAGATTTCATTGATTGCATTATATTGGCAATCTTGATAGTCATTATATATTGTAGTGTTCTATATGCTCTTTTTTTGGGGAAACGGGATCTTGTGTTCTTTTCTAGAAGTGTCTCTTGGTCCTCCCTGCTGGCACAATGGGTTAAAGTGCAGCACTGAAAGCAAGCTGCAGCTACTTCAATGCGAGTTCGATCCCCTGTCCCCAGGTGACCCACATG
Source organism: Condylura cristata (assembly GCF_000260355.1). Classification (NCBI taxonomy): domain Eukaryota; kingdom Metazoa; phylum Chordata; class Mammalia; order Eulipotyphla; family Talpidae; genus Condylura; species Condylura cristata. The sequence goes on from NW_004567120.1 coordinate 27,374,501, forward strand.
GCATGGCAGATCTCTCCTGATCCACCTGCTGCTCCCCTCAGGAGTGTACTTCCTCGATCTGCCTGTTCTGCTCTCCACTCTGTCTCTGATAAATCCTCTCACTGCTCCTACACCTCTTGCCTGTACCCCAGCTCTTTATGCATAAATAAATAAATATTAAAAAAAAAAGAAGTGTTTCTGCTATCATGGCGTTGACAAGAAGTGACAAATGTTTTCTACTACTTAGAACAAGTTTAACAACCAGAAGGGGATGGGTGGAAACATTTCTATCACAGGCGTGCATCTCATCTTTCAAGTGGAAACTTAGAAACTCAAATATAAAATTTTAAAATTGGAAAACCTCATGTGTCCATTTGTATTAAAGTACGGAAGAATGCAAACTGTTTGTGATACCCTGTCATCTAACCTTATCCCAACTCACCAAACTTGCAAAAAGAATGTTACTAGCTCTTAGTGAGTGACACTAAATCTCCTGTACCATGACAGGCATAATCCTTTGATAAAATAGGCTTCTTTATCTGTAATGTTATCATCTGTCAACCAAAGTGATGTGATGTCACATCAAGGACAGAATATAACATGATTTGGGTATTGATACACTGTTTTCTTTTGCATGAAATAATCCAATTTAGAGATATCTGACAAGTACTGTAATTATTTAAAGTACTTATGACAAAGTAGCCTAATTTGTCAATATTGCAAACATAATTGCAATGTGAGTAGTCAAAATAATTGTGATTAAACCACTCTTTAGACACTGTTTAGAAGAGGATAAAATGAGAATGACAAGAAACTGTGGCTGCTGACATTTAAAACTCAGTGAGAATTTTCAACCAATCTATAAGGATTTCTTTCATGAAAAATGCTTTTTCAGTTCTTATTTTGATATTACAAAGGTATGTGATAGTGGCCGCTCATTCTCATGATGTGGTATATAGATTATAATTACCATTTGATTGTGATATATTACTCTTGAAGAACTACATCAATAGTCCTCTCAGAACCTCCTTTAGTTTTCCTTAAAGAAACCTAGATTATAGGGAAACTACACTCCTGAATATCTGTTAACATTTATCTGATATTTATTCTTAATAATTTTATCTATACAACTGATATGTTGATTTCAAAAGGATATCAAATTCTCATTGCTTACTTCTTGGCATATTTACTTTATCTACAATATTCCAGCAACTATGCACCTATTTTACTCTAATTGTTTTGGCTATTGTAAATATATATCTTATTTAGATATGTGACTTCTATGATGCAACTTCAAGTTGTATCATACCAGCATAGCCTTCAAATTCATAAATACCAATTTATGCGACCACAGCCAACCACACACAAAGCCACTTAGTCTCCTAAAGAAAGCTGTAAGTACATATGTTAGTCATCACAATGAATTAGTAGCACAGCAGACTCAACAATATATAGCTCATTAAAAAAAAAAAAACATTAAGTAAAGACCTACTAGGAAAATGATCTCATAATACTACAAAAAGCTGAGCATAAACATCATTGGATAAATATGGATCTGAATATGAATTTTGATAAAAGATAAGACCTCAAACTACACCTCACCATTCATATAATCTTCCTTTGAGTAAAATGGGTGTGTATATAATTATCGACACATATTTATTGAATGGGTTCTTCATGCACACTCTTGAGTTGATGTATAGTCCACTGTACTGCAATTGGGAAATCATTCTTGCCTGGACTACACAACTTATCAGAAAATCATATCCAGAATCACCTCTTTGAATACCTGAATTTCCAAATCCTGATATTCATTCACCTAAAGTTGTTTTCTATGTCACTGACCTGACCCCTCTATATTTTATAATCTTTCATGTTTTCCATTACTATCATAATATTTAACTGACACTTCTCTATTTTCTTCTTTCCTCTATAAGATTATCACAAGGCTTATGTCATTGAATTCAGTGTTTCAAATTACATGTTAACAATTGGAAGGCATGTATAGGTAATATAAAAATGAACTAAGCAGGGCCCTCCCTGGTGGAGCAAGGGGTTAAGAGCGCAGCACTGCAAGTAAGCCGCAGCTGCAGCCACTTCAGTGCAAGTTTGATCCCTGGCCCTGGATGTGATCCACATAGTTCAACAGACCTCTCCTGTCTTGCCCACTGTCCCCCTCAGCAGTGGCTGCTCCCCTCAGCAGTGTACTTTATCGATCTGCCTATTCTGCTCCCCACTCTGTCTCTGGTGAATCCTCTCATTGCCCCTGCACCTCTGGCCTGGACCCCAGCTCTATAGGCATAAAATAAATAAATTTTTAAAATAAATAAATAAACTAAACAGTTCATAGCATATTTTCCAATCCAAAATCTGACTGGACTGGACACATGCTAACATCTATGGGCATTTTTTCTTTAAAGATTTATTTTATTTGTACATACAGAACTGGGGTACAGGCCAGAGACTCAGGGGCGGTGAGAGGCTTCACCAGAGATAGAGTGGGGAGCAGAACAGGCAGATCAATGAAGTACACTGCTGAGGGGAGCAGCGGGCGGGCCAGGAGAGGTCTGCCACGCCATGTGGTCACTTCCAGGGCAGGCGGGGATCGAACTCATGTGAAGTGGCTTTAGCTTCTCAGTGCGGTGCTTTAACCCGCTGCACCACCAGGGAGGGCCCTATGGGCATTCTTTTACGCCTAAAATTGAGTAATGCTATGGATAGGGAAAAAAATTAAATTTAGCATTCATTTATACTAATATTCATGCATGATGGCAGCTTGAAATAGTTGTATAATTACTTATATTCAGTATACTTCCTTTTCATATTACTATAACACTAATAGGCAGAATGATATTTTCCTGGCACCTTAGTAGACATTCTTATAAAATGTAAGAGACTGCTATTATTGCGGGACTTGTTTCATTTATGCAAATTAGATTTAATAAATAAAATTGGATTTTAAACACTTTCTATCTTTTTTTTTCTATCTAAATCTAGTACTTGTCTTGTCGAATCAGGAAATTAAAACTTTGAAAATAAGAGGCAGGAGTTCTCAGATACCTGTTTTTCAAAATTCATCCCCACACTAATTAAAACAAATACCTTTAAAAAAGAGTCCATAGGCCCTCCCTGGTGGCGCAGCGGGTTAAAGCACAGCACTGAGAATCTGAAGCCACTTCCGCATGAGTTCGATTCCCGCCTGCCCCGGAGGAGACCACATGGCGAGCCAGACCTCTCCTGACCCGCCCGCTGCTCCCCTCAGCAGTGTACTTCGTCAATCTGCCTGTTCTGCTCCCCACTCTGTCTCTGGTGAAGCCTCTCACCGTCCACATCTCTGGCCTGTACCCCAGTTCTGTATGAATAAATAAATAAATCTTTAAAAAAAAAAAGAGTCCATATAAAAGTTATTCTTGCTATCCTTCAATGAATTGGATTATCTTGTTTTCCGGTATGTTTTCCATAAAGTGGTAAGGAATACAATTTGGGAAGCTGAGCTATGGTCCAGATTTCAAAGATGGTGCTATGGCATAGTTGAATTTCAGACTGTTCTTTAAACTTCCCCAGCACTAGGACCAGAAATCATGTGTTACTTTCTCATTCAACTGTGGCTAAGTATGACATTGTGAGTGTGTCCTGGATTTGGGAACTAAATAAATTAACTTTCACAACTACAAGAATGGAAACAACTTGTTGGACACAGCACTAAAATACAGGCATGTCGATTAGTCAGAGAACAGGCTTGCAGAATACCACAATAGTTGTCTCTCAAGGTAGAATGAGTGAAAGGGAAAACTATGCTTGCCAGAGAAGCTGACCTTGAAATATACATCCAAACACCTAACATTTTAAATAAACATAGAAGCAACACAGACTACCTGAATGGAGCTGATTCAGATTAATAAATAAGGTAGGCAAAATGAGTTTAAGTGACCTACATACTTCTAAATTATCACAATGCAGTTAAACAAAAAGCCCGATATATCATTTTAAATTATATCAAAATTATAAATTATAACCTCTGTAAACTCTATTTCACTCCCAAACAAAACTTTACAGGCTAGGTCCAATTTTCAAAAGCACATAATTTTTCTTGTAGTCTTCCAAATCTCAGACTATACAGTTTTAGATAACTGTAATTTTTCAAGTTATCTACCCCCTTTAGAACACAGTAGTCTGACCTCAGTCAGTCCTAGCTGAGTTATTATAATACTTGCTATATGACGACTATTGTAATGTGTTTGTTATGAACCATCCTGGTCATAACTGCATTTTTTTCTTGTTACTTCCTCCATATTTTAGCTTCATCTCCCATTACTACTGTGGTGTGTTTCTTTCAAAAGGCACCATTGCAAAAATAGCATTCAACACTGTTCTCTACAGCGAGTGAGAGGCTTTAGAGACATGAACAAAGGATACATACTGTGTGTTATGTAGTTTAAAAATATATACATTCAGAATGTTGAAAGAATACTAGTAATCTAGTTCATATAAGAGAACATGAGGCTTGTTTTAGGAGATGCATATAGAGCCAGAGACCTCTGGATAAGAGAGTCATCCTCACTCTTATTGAAAGATGTCTTTTCTCAATAGAGCACTAAAATAAAAGAATAGACATTTCATTTTAGAAAGAAAAATGAATAAATATTCACAAAAATATATTTTATGATTTTTAAATTCAGAAAAAGGAAATTTTCACATGTAGAAAGCAATGTGAATTGTAAGTTATTTTCATAAACCACAGTCACTATAAAGAAAAAGCATATGTTTTAGACTCAGGCAAATCTGGTTTGAAATTGAGCTTTACAACTTACAACTTGTGGAAGCTGGGGCAAGTTACTCAATTTCTGTAAGCTTTGGGTTTTTAATCCATAAACAGCTATAAGAAAATTTATCCTCCAGTGTCATATTGAGGATTAAGTGGAATAATGAATATAGAATGACATTAAATCTGCATATTTATTGTAATACGTAGAATCTTACTAATGTAAGTGTTTGGCTAACTAATTTTATTTAACTTACTGTAATGAGACTAAATGTCTGATTAAGCTCAAGTCAGCCCAAGGTTCTTGTTTTTCCCAATTGATTGCCTGTCCTTATCAGATTTCATTCTCACTGCCTAACTTAATAATTAAAATACACACAAGCACACATCTATATCTATATCTGTATATCTGTATAGATATATATTTACACTGTAGTTTTAAGCATATGAATATTTGTTCTGGAGCTTTTCTTTCAGAATGCCCAGACAATTCCAAGGATTTGCATGTTAAGTCTGCACTCCTGCTCACTAAAAAGATTCACTAGAAGCTTTACCAGGCCTGGTCCATGTACTGCACCATTTGAGCATCATCCTAACCCTGTTTACAGCTGCTATGACTGCTGGAATGACTGGAATTATTTACTGCCCCCCTGCTTACAACTCCTTTTGTTTTCCCCTGCTCTGCAGTAGAACAAACCACCAATCTCAGGGCAAAATATCAGTGAGTCAGTCCGTCATCACCAGTAATGAACTGGTGAAATTGTCCAATAGGAAAATTTAACTTTTACTAGTTGACTTAGGGGAGAGGTTCATCAAAACATCCCTATTCTGGGCCCTCCCTGATGGCACAAGAGGTTCAAGCACAGCACTATGAAGCTATCAAAAGCCACTTTCGTAGGAGTTCAATCCCCAGCCAGGGAGCTGACCCACATGGCACAGCAGACCTCTCCTGTCTCCCTGCTGTCCCCTAAGCATTGTATTCCGTAGATTTGCCTGTTCTGCTCCCCACTCTGTCTCTGGTGAAACTTCTCATCCCTTCCCCCCACCTCTGGCCTGTACCCCAGTTCTTGTATGCATGGATATAAAAATCTTAAAAAAAAAAAAA
>NW_004567120.1:27380446-27406134 GCF_000260355.1 Condylura cristata
GCAGACCTCTCCTGTCTCCCTGCTGCTCCCCTAAGCATTGTATTCCGTAGATTTGCCTGTTCTGCTCCCCACTCTGTCTCTGGTGAAACTTCTCATCCCTTCCCCCTACCTCTGGCCTGTACCCCAGTTCTTGTATGCATGGATATAAAAATCTTAAAAAAAAAAAACAAAAAACCTCCCTATTCCACCATTTTTTTTTTTTGAGTGGAGAGTGATGTTTCAATTTTGTAACCAGGTTGAAGTTATTTAAAATAGATATTCTAGATATGCCAGAACATAAATAGCACTAAGACTACTTTTCCACTATTCTTTATCCTCAGATCTCACCAATAAACTTTTATGCAGATATTCACTTAGAGGGAAGGATTGTAATTGCTACAGAATCACACATGAAGTCTTCACTGTATTTAGGCTGGGATTCAGGATGAGTGGCATTTTAACCAGAAAGTATTATAGCTTTTCCCACAGTATGAGCTTTTGCCAGCAAAGGTAACAATATAAACAGAAATACAGGCATTCAAATGTATGATGTGTTTACAAACATGTGTTATAGTTAGAGAATAACACTTTAATGAGGAATATACAACTTCCAGAAGCACTGAAATGCAGCAAAAGCATTACTAAGAGAGGCTTATTGCAATACAGGCATACCACAGGAAGCAAAAAGAAGCACAAATTATAACAGAATTCTAACTTCACACCTAAAGACACTAGAAAAAGAAAGAAAGCAAAGCCAGAAGTCAGTTGATGGAATGAAATCGTTTAAATTGGAGAAGTTAATGAGTAAGAGATCTAAATGTCAATGCAAAAGATCAATGAAACCTCTAACTGGCTGCTTGAAAAATAAACAGACAAAACCTTGGCCAGATTTACAAAGAAGTGAAAACAAAGTCAGAAACAAGAGAAGTTAAACAGATAGTACAGTACAAAGCATTGTAACAGAGTATTAGGTACAATTATATGGCATCATAATGGATCATTGAGAAGAAATGGATAATATTTTGAAAATGGACAGCATTTCAGTACTGAATCAACAAAAAATAGAAAGCCTGAACAGACCTACTCTATGGACATTGCAACTACAATGAAAAGCTTCCCGATATAGTCTTTGTGCCCTTTTCCACAATTCTGAAAATAAATGTATAGGTAACAGCTTTTATAAAGCTGGAAGGAAGGTCAGGAAGGAAGCAAGGAGTAAGTATAAGTTGGCATTCCCTATACTTGGGGGAAGTAAATTTTGGATTGATACTTGAAGTTTCAAAAAAAAGAATAAATATTTTATATGTCATGAAAATTCAAGCTACCAGGTCATTCTGATTTGTTTATATTTTAAACCAGTAAGTATTTATGTCTTTTTGTAGTTAGCAGACACCTCAAAACACAGTGTATTTCTAGATCATACTTACAAATACTGGACATATAAGGTACTATTTCTCTTTTGATCTCTCACTATGGTGTTTTTATAACACATTTTAGAACCTGCATTACAATTATTAATGAGGAGCTCCATCATCATATCCTACTCACTATACCCAATTATAAAACCTGAACTGCTTGGGTAAGATATTAATTAACCTTTTCAGAACTTATAATAGAAAATCTAATCACATGGAGGTGGTAGACTTCATTCTGAAAATGAGCCGAGTTGTCATGTACAGTAAATTTTAATACCTGAATTCTCTGTAAATTGGGCAGTTTCATGATATTGAATGAGGACTCTCTAATCAGCCTAAAGGTATGAAATTTGAATTCATTTGCACTGTAAAAATGACTATATCTGAGACAAATGCTAAAGGAACATTTTTACCTTTTATTCTAATTAAAGTCTTGCATTCATTAATTTTATCTTTCCTTATATGTTTTAAGGCTTTCAAATTCTGATTGAAATTGTACATTATTATTTGGTGTCTTGCATTCCAACACTCTCCCACAACACAGAAAAAAATTAATTTACTAAGCAAATACCCTTCTGTTTTACTTATTTTTGTAGTATATAATAGAGCCTAACCTTGGTAATTTACCACTCCTGAAGTACCTTTAATTCAAATTACTTGTTTTTAAATTTTTAGCACTGCTTGAATTGACATTACTGTGCTATACAAACTTAGATACATTAAGAGTGATTTAACAATCGTAGTTAATTTCAGTCTCCAAACTGCTTACTTTTTCCATAATATTTGGCATTGTTGGAAAGTACCAATGTTTAGAATGCTTCATTTCCTCTTATTTTAAAATGACTTTCTCCTTTTCCTCAGACTGCTCTCTAAAATGCCTTTACTTGTTCTTAATGCTTACCCTTTCAATTAAATTTTGGGCTATGTATGGCCATTTTTGTATTCTCATATTGGCAATTCTTTCTGGAAAACATACTTCCTCTTCTTGTTTGCAATTTTATTTAAATAGCATCAAGTTTTAATTTTTCATTAAATCAATCAGTCATTCAAGAAATATTTGTATGAGTTGATTATTTTGTTCTGTATTTCTGTAACAATTAAGTATAGTCTGTTTTCTAGGAACTTATAAACAAATGAAGGACTCAGGCTAGATGTGGGGCATATTTGTCTAAAGTAAAAGCTACAGGAAGAACGTTTGTGGCTGGCTCAGAGCATATAGGGATGGTATAGTGAGCCACAAAACAGGTAATTTTCAATATCTGAGTAGATATTTCACTCTGGGGGTTATATTATTAAAACACTATTCAACCTCAATATGTAGGTATGTATGTATGTATGTATGTATATATGTGTGTGTGTGTATGTAAAGATTTTGTGATAGTGATAGAAATGCCTTAACATTAACACACCATTAATCTTTTTAACAGCCTCTTCTAAAAAAACAAAATGAATGGTATTTCATTAATGTAAAAAAAATCAATAAAGCATGTGATTTCATGTGATAAAGTTCTTAAAGATTATGTACATTAACATAATGATATAGACATTAACTATCAGAGTAAGAGTTATTTTACTGTTAAGTATTTTGAGTTGTTAAGAAGTATAATATTTACTCATCTACTTGACTATCTTATATTCTTATTTTACCTGTGACAATTAATTTCTTCATTAGTTATTCTGAGAATACTATGGACAGGCAGTTTTTGGTTTAAAATTCTTTGAGGAAAAATATTTTTATAGGAAAGACCCCACTAATATGATCTAGTTATCAAAATACATTATTAAATGCCTGATGATGTTCAGAATGAGTTCAAAATGTCAATGTGTAAAGGGTAAAAACCAGTTACCTTCTCATTTAAGTATGCATAATTCTTAATGCCAGTGCAAGAGAAGTTAAAAGTCAATCATCAAATGATGGTCTGAATACTATCAGTAATTTCTGTATAGGTAGCATGGAAACTGGAGTAGATATAGAGGTGGCTAACTTATGAATTTTTGCAAGTGTATTCTAATTCACCTTTTGTTGATTAATTAAAAGGTGCATATAACCAAGTAAGTCCTTGCTAAAAGCGTAAGAGCATAAGAACTTATATTTGAGACATTAGGATTCCTAATAGCTAAACTATTACCAATTAAGTTTTAGCCCAAAACATTTAATAAATTCACCCAGAATAATTTTCACTCATTATAAGATATAAACTGATTGATTCAACTATCAGATTTGCCACTTACTGCTTTCTCTTGAGCAAGTGATGGAACTTTCAATGGTACATTTCTGTCACCTACAAAATAAGGACAATAGTTTTAATACCTGGGTCCTCCCTGGTGGCACAACAGGTTAAAGCACAGCACTAGGAGGCTAGCCACAGCTGCTTCAGCACGAGTTCGATCCCCAGCCAGGGAGATGACACACATGATGCAGCAGATCTCTCCTGTCTCACCTGCTGCTCCCCTCAGCAGTAGAATTGCCGATCTGCGTGTTCTGCTCTCCACTGTCTCTGGTGAATCCTCTCACCGCCCCTGCACCTCTGGCCTGTACCCCAGTTCGGTATGCACAAATAAATCTTAAAAAAAAAAAAAAAAAACAGTTATAATACTTACCCCTTAAGAGTATTGTGAAGATCAAAGAAGGCAATGTAAAAAAAGTAACGTGCTGTACAAGACAATACAAAATGTACAAGAGAATACAAAATGTAATACTTTTAAATTTATGTGAAAGTAATTCAGAAATTAAAGTTATGATAAAACTAAATGTTTTAGTATGTATATTTATACAGTATGCATAAGAACTTTTACGTTAAGATAATGAAATATAGTCCAAATTGTTTATATTCTCTCTTTTTTTTATGTTGGCACTGAATCTACAAAGACATCCTTAAATATATATGTCAGCATTTTACTAAGTTTTCTTACCTAAAAATCATGATTTAAGGTCTGATATCCAAGTCTTGAGTTAATCTTTGTGAATGGTGTGAGACAGTGATAGCGTCTAAGCCCTTTGCATATGGCTGTCGAGTTCTTTCAGCACCATTTATAGAAAAGTCTTTCTTTTCTCAAACATAGAGGCTTGGCTCCTTTGTTGTAGATAAGTGGGCTTATTTCTGAGCTTTCAGCTCCATTCTTTTGGTCTATTTGTCTATTTTTGTTCCAGTACAACACTATTTTGATTTTCATAGCATTGTATTATAGTTTAAAGTCTGGAGTTATACCACCAATCTTCTTCTGATTGGTCAAGATTGCTTTGGCTATTCAAGGTCTTTTGTGGTTCCATACAAATTTTAATAATGTTTGTTCTACTTCTTTGAAGAATGCCATTGAAACTTTGATAGGGATCACATTGAGTCTGCATATTGCTTTGAGGAAGATGGCTTTTTTAACAGTGTCAAGTCTTCTGACCCATGGACAGGGAATATTGTTCCATTACTTTGTGTCTTCTATTTGTTTTAACAAAGTCTTATTACATTCATTGTGTAGGCCCTTCATCTCCCTTGTTAAGATTACTTTTGATGGGAATATAGGCTGATCAGCCCCTATGCAAAACATAATGGAGGTTTCTCAAAATATGAAAAAAATGGATTTACCATCTTACCCAGCCATTCCACTCCTAGGTATCTATCTGAAGAATATGAAAACACTAAGCCAAAGGAATGTTTACAGTCCTATATTTATTTACAATAGCAAAGTTAGGAAACAACTCAAGAACTAAAGTAACAAAAGACAAACGAATGGTTTAGGAAGATGTGGTATATGTAAGCAACAAATAATTATCTGCTAAAAAGTAAACTTTTGCTATTTTTGACAGCATGGATGGAATTAGAGGGGATTATGCTAAACAAAATAAGAAGGATAAAAGCAAATACGTAAGGTGCCACTTAAATTTAGACTATAGAGAAAGAAAACATAGGGTCAGCTAAAGTCAAGCAAATTACAATCCTGAAAAATCTGACTGTAGAACCAAGGTTACCAGAGCGGGAGAGAGAGGAAAGAGAACAAAGTGGGAAAAGAACACAGTGGGGTATGGTGGAGAACTGTAGGCATTTTGGTGGAACACCACTTAAAGGGGGAGACATCATACCTCTAAATCATGTGCAGTGTTGTAAACTAGCGTTACCTCAAAAAAACTAAATGAAGACAACAAAAAAGCAGTGGAAGTTGAGGTGAACGATTCTGTATTTACTCTGTTTTTCTTTATATGATATTTCACATTGCAATGAACATTGAGATATTTTGGCAAATAGGATCCATTTCAAAATTCTCCAAACATGGCCATAATTTTAATAATTACTTAATGCATTATCATTATCACCTCTAAGTTTCAAAATGGTCAATCAAAAAGGACAATAGCAGCAATGAATTTTAAAGATACCTTAAATTATTTCTCAGGTTTCTTTATAATGAATAAAATCCATTATATTCCTTTAAGCAGGTATAATTTTGTTAAATGGAAAAAAAAAATACTCAGTAATTATCCTGGCAAAATTTTTTGATACAGTCAGTGAGTATGTAAATTGTCTATTCCTAACAGTGCTGGAGTAGCACACCATCAGTAATTCCAAGTTGTCTTAAAACATGACAAGATACCATCTGAACAGTGAGATAACAGACATGACTTGGAAACACGCTTCCTGACACTAGACACTGAATAAAAGTGAAGCAAGACAAGCATCTGAGGACAGTACTCCAAATTCAAGACTCGTCTCTAGGTTTCAGAATCTACCTAAAAACAGCCCCACATAATTCCTCAAAGTGATGTCATAATTGAGTAAAAACTATTCTGTTATTTTATAATAAAATAATTTTCACATTCAGGACCTTAAAAAAAATCTTTCTCAGTTGGCCAAATAAGGTTTAAGATAACTTATTCAAAAAGTCCAAATGAGTGGTTTGTCTTCTAAATCTTTCCATATTTGAAGATTACTTCTATTACCTTCACACATGGAAGCTACCATGTGTAACTTAATATAAAAGACTAGTCTAATCCTTTTCTCACCACAGCTCTTTAGATATCACTATATTATCACCAGGAGTAGATGTTGTAGATAAATCCAGAGCCAGCTTTATTTTCTTTAAATAATTTTTACTATTTTTCTCCTTCCCAGATGCCTAAAGGACTCTAAAGAACATCATTATCATGTAAGAATTCAACCAGAATATATTTAGATATGGTTTTCTTTTCATTATTTTTGCATGAAATTTAGTAAGCCCTTGCAATGTACATGTATGGGTATTTCCCAACTCAGGAAAACATTCCACTCTATTTGTTATTACAACTTCTGTTATGTCTGTTCCACAGATACCTTAACTATTCATAGGCTAGATTCTCATATTCCCTCTCATTTTCTTCCCTTTTTCTTTTTTTTGGGGGGGGAGAAGGGGAATCCAATAAAACTTCCTAAGTTTCTTTCCTACATTGCAAACTTGATACTCTATAGTACATTTTGTCTTTTCAACTGAAAAATAGTAATTCCAATATGCATTTTAATGTCCTGATCTATCATTGCATTTTTACTGATGTTGCATTAGTTACATTTAATTACTTCCTTATCTTTCCCATTTCCTTTTCCATCTATTTTTTTTTGCTTACTCATCTCAAAATGCCTGTCTATATGACTTTATGCTTTTGTGTCTCAAAGATATATCCCCCTCCCCCATGTTTAAGATGTTTTATAAATTTTTTCTTCTGTATTTTGCAGACCCATTTATTCTTACATTCTTTTCAATTGAATGCTATGTCCCATTTCCCCAGTCTGCTGTGATTTTTTTTTTCACAGCTCTTGTGCTGACTTTTTTTCTCTTTACTCATTTTGAAAGGAGGCAAATTCTTTTCAGAGAAGTTATCTGGCAACAGAACCAGTAAGTTTTTTGCCCTCAGTTCTACTCTCTGCCAACTCAAAGAATGGTTAGTAGTTTTTTGGTCTATACTTAGAAGATTAGGTCAATTTCCACACAGTTTAATTCTGTTTCTATTTTTTATTTGCCATGCACATAACAATGAATTACTTTATTCAACTAATGCCTCTTTGTATGCCCATCTTGTTTCATAATATACAATAAACATTTATAATTTCCCACCCTCAGTTTACTTTTAAGACTTAGAGTGATTTTTCTGGAGTTTCTGTCTCTCTTTCAATGTGCAAATATGGACGGCGTAGGCATACTTTGTCTAAACCTCACAGTAGAGATATGATTGTCCAATGTTATGGTAAGTTCAGGTCTGGGACTCTGAGCCATGGGTCAGAGTTTAGAGTTGCATAACCTCCCCTCAACTAACTTACTTTTATGAGGAAAAATTACCTTAGTTTCTTAACCTGGTATCATTAGGTCAAACACTGCCTTTTGATTTACGTTGCTTTGGTTGTTATCATCTTTTGCTTTCTGTGTTATTTTTCATGAATTCATAATATTTTCATAGCATCTGGGGAGTGATTTTTTTCAGGGGCTAAAGTTCAGATATATGTTAAACCAGAAATTTTCAGTTATTCAATGAAGCATATGTTACAGATGGATAAAAGAGTTTAATAGAATTGATGCAAATTTATCATTATTACTGGGAAAAACATCCCAATGTTTTATTATTGAATATTTAATAGTTCCATAGAATGGCAGAATATCACACTTGTGCAAAAAAAAAAAAAGCTACCTTGGTCAATAAATTAAAAACCAGTGGATCCTTTCCAATAGTCTTGGAACAACAAATCTAGCTTAGAAAATGTATTTACTATTGTTTCAAGTGATGTGACGATCTTATTTTCACAAAATAAAATATAAAATTTCATTAAGTCATGAAGAATATGCTAAAGTTTAAAATAAAATCTTACAGTACAATAAGCAATTTATAAACTCAAACTTCACCTGAACAACATTAAAATAATACTGGGTGCTTTAAAAATATGCTCTCACATGGCATACAGGTGACTCGGTGATGGGAAACCCATGGGAATTACAATTGAGATAAAAAAAATGTACAAAGTGATGTAAAAATAAACTGTTATATTATTAAAAAAAGAAATTATAAAAAATATATATATATATATGCCCTCACAAATGTAAGGCTTTAGTTAACCTAAAACCTCACTCTCTACTTGCATTAGCTGCCTTTTCCATATCATACCTAAAAAAGAATATCACTTTACTGCCTTCCATATGCCTCATGCTCACCATATCATTTGCTAAATCCAAGTTGGCATCATCATCAGAAGGGAGTAGACTCCTTCAGAGCTTTCCTTATACTCTGTGTTAGTGGCCAAAAGCTCTTTTGCTTTGCCCAAATTGTTAAGTCCATCTGCCATTAGCTTCTCCAGCTCATTATGCCATCTGCCAGGCACTGACCTATCACTCCCCCTGGTCTGGATGCCACATTGCATGTGTCTGGCATCTCCAAATATTCCCTACTGTCTCGCATTCTTCCAGAATATAGAGAAATGACTCAACCTGACATTTCAAATCTAGCTAGAGCTGGAGCAAAAAGAACTGGTATTTTACTCTGTAAAGCTTTCCAACTATTCAACGCAATTCGTATTTTCTGAAAATAGCAGTGATGTTTTTCATTGCAGAATAAGATGGTTGGGCTATTTTTCTAGGGAATACTGACTGAAAGGAAGGCAAATAATCATTTACATTCAGTGGAGAGCAATTTTGAAAGGGCTATATACCTTTAAAAGTTTTGAGTTAGAAGTTAGCCTTCTTAATACAGTGTTAACATAACTGGGAGGCATCACAGAGTAGAAAAGAAAACATGGGCTTTGTGATGTAGAAGGGTGATGATGGAATCTCAGTTCTCTATTTACTAGTTCTAGGATTTTAAGTTATATTTCTAGCATTTCTGATTTTGAGTTTATTCATCAGCAAAATGGAGAGAAAACCCTACATCATTCAATTGCTGCAGTAATTAATTAAAGCTACATATCCTAACACTTTCCACAAATTTTAACATACTTAATATCACTTACTAACCTGTTGGTCTTTAGGGAGACTCAATACTAAAAAAGTGACTGCCTTTACCTAAGTGTTTCCTAGAGCACTGGTATCTAAGTATCTCCTAGAACTCTGGAGAAATAACCCCCTATGGTAAAAATAAGTTTCCCTTCATTTTTCATATTGAGATTCTGCCTTTGAAAATATGTTGGGTGATAAAATACAGTGATAGCCCATCAATATCATAAAAGCTTTTAGGTAGTGACAGAGGTCTGTTTTGTAGACTTTGGTATCTCCAACTCAATTTAAAATCTGCATTCTTTCGTATATGATAAGCAGGGGATAAAACAACCACCAAATTGAATGAGATCATTTACAGCTATATCAAAGACAGCAAAAGAAAACCTTCAAATCAAAATGCACACACACACAAACTTTCAAATGAGAGAATATACCAGAAAATTATTCTGAAATGTCAATTCATGTTTTAAAAAATGGCATTTATTATTTTAGTATGCTGAAAAGCAATCCAATGAATCTGTGGTGAAAGAGTGTTGTCCTGTTATACCGACATTTACTGAATAAAAACAGAAAAGCAGCACAGATTACCTACTACCACAAAATTTATCGCAATGAAAAAAATGTTCAAATTTGGTTTTTATACTACAGCAGATAACTATTTTCCTGATGTGTAGAATGGTGATTGTGGTATTTCTATAAAACCATGAGGCAAATGAGGACACCATTCAATAAATAGCATGTTGGGGCCTTCCCTAGTGGCACAATGGGTTAAAGCACAGCACTGTGAAACTTGCTGCAGCCGCTTCAGCCAGAATTCGATCCCAGGCCAGGGAGTGACCCACATGCCTGGCAGACCTCTCCTGTGTTGCTAGCTGCTCCCCTCATCAGTGTACTTCACTGATCTGCTTATTTTGCTCCCTACACTGTTTCGCTCCCCACTCTGTCTCTGGTGAATCCTCTCACCACACCTGTACCCCAGCTCTGGATGAATGAATGAATAAATAAATATATCTTTAAAATAAATAAACGCATGAATAAATAAATAAATGGCATGCTGAACACTCCCTAATGCAAGTAAAATTAATACATACACCTAGATATTTAGAGACAAGATAGTGCACTATTTTAACATTTTAATTTTTCCCTCTTATTTTAACAAAGAAAATATTCAGTGTAATACATGAAGATCACTTACGGGATATTCAACTTAAAATGACCAAAACTAATAGTTATCTCTATTAGTTTGGTCTATCTACCACAGTCAGAACTCTCAAAAATGCTACATTGGAGAAGATTCCTAGAAAAATAGAATTTTCTATCTTTGGCTCATACATTCTAAAGATAGGATAAGGAAAAAAAAGCAAAAAACTTAAGAACAATATTTTTTTACAGGCTTAGCCCACTTGTGGTGATATCTGCATATAGTTAATCTCTTCCTGTATCTCCTTACATAACTGGAAGTTTTGCAATATCTCTTGGAAATACTAAACACTATTATTAACTATTTTGTAGTTAACTATTAAACACTATTAATCATACTGCTTTCTTAAAATGTTTCAGCTAAGATTTATTGCACTAAGGGAAAGAACATATTTTAAAATGAAAGTTTTTTGTGGGAAGAGAAAGGATTGATTAAAATTTCTCATATAGGATTTTATGTTTCCATATTATTTTAAAATATAGATGTACTTATACATGCATAGGAATATTATCATTTATATAACTATAATGTTTTATTTCCTTAAAATGCCCTATTTCTAATTTGTGGGTCCTTAAGAGGCAATCTGTAATTTTTCATTTAATAAAAATATTTATTGAGTAACTACTCAATATCAGGCACTAAGCTTAGTGCTAAGAAAATGAGAGAAAAAAATGGCCATGGTTTCAGTCAAAATGGAGCTTACAGAATTACTGTTGATATTTAAAGTCAAAGATAAAAGAAAATAGTGATTTGTTGTAAATTTAAGAATGTTTACATAAGTATTTGGAATAGCTGGCCTTAGAATACATGATTAATTGGTTTACAATTGACAACATTTTCAACATTTTCTGCTAACTTTACTGGGTTATTATACCTATTTTTATCCATCCAGTCTCTTTTCATAAACAGAGCCAATGTGAATGTACAGATGTGACTTTATAAATAAAGCCCTAAAGGTTTATATTTGTCATCTGTCATTCTCAATGTCAGAAGGAACCATATAAAGTATATTTGAGTGGGTAGCTATCTTTGTACCTATCACTCAATATAAACGCAGATGTCACCCCCATTCTAATGTTGTACTTCCTAGGATCTCAAGGACAGCAGGCACCTTGAAGTGTTCCGATTTCACAATACAGAGATAGGTTCGTTTTTTGGTAGGGTTTCAAAGAACTTTTTATCCTTCCTTTACATCATCTTATAATTTCATGCTAATAATTCTTTATATATTCTGAAGCTTCAGGCTAATTATTGGTTCACTGGTATTGTGCTTATTGTTAGCATTTTAAATTTCAGTATGAAGAAAGATATAAGAAAGATAGAGAATGCTGTATCTAAATTTAAACGTATTAAGAATATTCTAGACAGCCTATTTTTAACATTCCTCAGATACTCAAGATTGAGATCATGTTTTAGACAAGAATAAATAATCACAGGGTAAGTACAGTAAAAGAGTATCTCCATCTACATAGCATAGATTCTTTGTTTACTGACCGGTTGTTCAATTCTCCCTTATAAATTATGTAGTATGATATATAGATTGAAGTCTATTATTTATAATTTAAGCGGCCTTAATTTTTAATGTAAATATAATTGTGAAGCTGACCATTTATTTAATTAAATTGTAATACAATTACTTAGCAATTACCTTAAAAGTTAAATGAAAGGGATATAGAAAATATGACCAGCAATTTTTAGTCTATCTAGGCATGAAGTGATACAGAAATACAATAATCATTTTTCTATTTAAAATGGAAGATAAGACAGTATGTAAAGTATAAGATAAATAGTAACAATATTTGTCACATAAAATATACCTCTTTTTTTCATTGAAAAATTTTTTCATTTGGGCCCTCCCTGGTGGCACAGAGGGTTAAAGCACAGCACTGAGAAGCTTAAACCACTTCCGCATGAGTTCGATTCCCGCCTGCCCCGGAGGAGATCCACATGGCACAGCAGACCTCTCCTGACCGGCCCGCTGCTTCCCTCAGCAGTGTACTTCCTTGATCTGCCTGTTCTGCTCCCCACTCTGTTCCTGGTGAATCCTCTCACCCTCCACATCTCTGGCCTATACCCCAGTTCTGTACAAATAAATAAATGAATCTTAATTTTTTTTTTCATTTAATTGTAGTAACCTTAAGATTCTCTTTATCAAGTATAATCACCGCAGGATACGACCACCAAATCATTTTTAAAATATTAATAGTGTTTATCTCGGAATTGTAAGAATGTAGATTTTTCCTTCTTTTTTTTTTTTAAGATTTATTTATTTATGCATGCAGAACTGGCGTACAGACCAAAGGTGCAGGGGCAGTGAGAGGATTCACCAGAGACAGAGTGGGGAGTAGAACAGACAGATGGACAAAGTACACTGCTGAGGGGAGCAACAGGTGAGACAGGAGATTGCTGCGCCATGTGGGTCAGCTCCGGGGCTGGGGATCGAACTTGCACTGAAGCTGTTGTGGATAGCTTGCACTGCTTGTCCTAACTCCCTGTGCCACAAGGGAGGGCCCAGATTTTTCCTTCTTAACACATTTCTGTATTCTCCAAAATATTATGTGGTCATGTATTACTTTATACTATAAAACATTTCAGACATGACTTAAAATGTGTTTTTAGATTTTATAATGATATCTATTAAAAACTTATAATTTAAAATGTTGATATTTTAAATAAGCTGTGGTTATCTGAAAAATCTGCTATGTTGAATTGCTCAGGTCTCTGCAAAGCTAAAATAGTTATTTGCATGTTCAGAATTAAAGTCCAGGTTGCCATACCCATAATTGTTCTAGTCAAGTAACAAGACTGGTCTATGGGAACACTTGACAAGCAAAATATTCCAGTAAAAATGTTCCTGTCCAAATATGATATATTACCAAATGAGACAAAATCTGCAAGAGCATTCTGTAAATTAGAGAGTGCTATACAACTGTTAGTTGTTATTATTTTGACATGTCCGTGTTCATTTAAATAAGTCAGCTAAAATTTATTTGAACTAAGACATGCTTGTAGAAGAATATTTTCATGTAGAGTAGCTATGTACAGCTTGTTTTATGTTTTACTTCCTCTACATTCACATGGTTGGATGCTTCTCATTCCAATTTTAAAAACTTCTTCATAAAGCTTAGAAATTGTTTGGAGGATGAAGGGACCAGACAAGATAGAGATCACACTTCAAATAGGTCAGAGGTCTGGAATTGTGATACCTCCATTCTCTTTCTTCTTTGTCAAGATTGTTTTTGCAATTCTTGGTCTTTTGTAACTCCACATGAATTTCAGTAGTATTCTCGCTTTGAAATATGCCACTGATATTTTTATTGGGATTTCGTTAAATCTGTATGTTGCTTTGGGTAGAATTAATATTTGACAATGTTGAAATAACAGGGAGAAAGGTTGGCATAATGGTCTGTGGTGGTTGAGTACTGGCAAGTTGGTGACAGATGCATGCACTACATTGGTACCCCAATGTTACCTCATATCTATTAAAGAGGCATTCCTTGCTCCATTGCATGATTTCTTTTCCTTTGTCAAAACCAGTGATAGATACACACACATACACACGTATATATGTGTGCATATGAATATGAGTTTATGTGGGTTCATTTCTGGGCTCTCAATCTCCTTTATTAATCTCTGTCTGCTTTCATTCCAGTGCTTTAATGTTTGGGTCATTTTTTTTTATATATATAATAGTTTGAAGTCAGACATATGATATCTCCATTTCTTTTTTTCTCAAGGTTGATTGGACATTCAGGGTTTTTTGTAGATCCAAATAAATGTTATGATTTTTTTGGTCTATTTTGTGAAGAATGTCATTGGGATTTTGATGATTTGCACTGAATTTGTATATTGATTTAACTAAAATGGCCATTTAATAATGTTAATTTTTCCAATCTATGAACACAAGGTATCGTTCCACTTTTTGGATCTTCAGTTTCTTTCCATAAAGTCATACCCATTTTCAATGGGTAATTCTCTCACCTCCCTGAGAAAATTTAGTCTTAAATATTGTATTCTTTTGATGTAATTGTAGATGGGATTATTTTCTTAATTTTTCTTTCTGATGGTTCATTGTTTGCATATAGAAAAGTAACTGATAATGATTGAGAGCCGTATGGGAATATCTCTATATGAAACATGTTCTTTTCCCTACCCATCTTTAATATTATCATTGATTTTTAACAGTTTTACTAAGATGTGTCTCGGTTTAGGTCTCTTTGCTTTACCCTGTTAGCTTCATGGCCTTGTATACTTAGTGCTTCCCCCAGGTTTGGGAATTTCTTGGCTGTTGTTGTTGTTGTTATCTTTTACCTAGTGGATCTGGTTTGTTTGTTTTCTCTAAATTTTAAATCTGAATGAATGAAAAGGGCATTTTTCTTTCTCATCTGGATTATTTCGCTAAGCAAATCCTCTTGGTACATCCACATTGTTGCAAATGACAGGATCCTGCCTTTTAATAGCTTTATAATATTCCACTGAATATATGTACCGTATCATCTTTATCCACTCATCAGTCAGTGGGCATTTAGATTGTTTCCAGTTCTTGGCCATTGTAAATAATGCTGCAATAAATATGGTGTGTATATTTCTCTTTAAATTAGTGTTATTGCATCTTTCACGTAAAAACCCAGAAGTGGGGTGACTGGATCATATGAAATTTCCATTTCTAAATTTTCCAGTAATCTCTATACTGTTTCCCATACGTGTGCCAATTAACATTACCACCAACAGTGTGTGATCCTTGCCATCTCTCTACCTGTCCTCCAACACTTGCTGTTTCTTGTCTTTTGGATGATAGCTACTCTCCGAGATATGAAGTGATAACTCATTGTTGTGATGATTTGCATTTTTCTAATAAGAGATGATGACGTTATTTCTTTGAATAGGCTTTCTGCTCCCTTCCCTTTTCTTCACCTTGTGGGATATCCATTATCGCTATAGTTCTTTTCCTAATGGAGTCATAAAAACTTGCAGTTTCACTTTTTTTAATATTTAATTTCTCTCTTTTCTTCCACCAAAATAATTTTTGGCTTCTATCTTTGAACTTATTGCTTCATTATTCCATTAGATCTATTATATTTTCAAAGTTTTCTATAGCATTCTTGACATCATTTATTGAGTTCTTCATATCTTGACTCTTAGTTTATTATTTATCACATCAATCTCCTTCATAAAGTATCCATTCTTTTTATTAATTTTGTTATTGAGCTCAATTAAATACTTTCCTGGGTTTTCTAGTATCTCTAAGTTTCTTTAGTATAACTATTTTGAATTCTCTATCTATTAGATTCGAGTCTTGACTTTGTTTTGTTTCTGGAGAGTTATCTTTATTCTTGATGACACATCTTAAAGTTTCATATTCATTGAAGGTATAGTCCTTTTTTGATGCATCTGATAAATCTAAAGATTTATTTAATTTTTATCTTGTTTTTTGTTTGTTTGTTTCAGTTTTTTATCAGCTTCACCTCTCAATTATAATTCACAATTTTGTAAGAAGTTGCCTTTCTTTTTTACCCAGCAGGTGGTGCTGTGCCTTTAGTTTTTGTCTCTACAGTAGCAAAGGTCATTATGGTTACTATAATATGTGTCAATAACTTGCAACCCAGGCTTTGTGGATACAGCCACCAATCTGGTCTCCCACCACTGCGTAGTAGACATGGCGGCTGTGGAGGGATATAGTTGCTTCTTTAAATGAAAGGGGGATTTGACTCATTTGTGCTGTCCCACTGGTTCTCTACCTCCTTAGATTTCTAAGGCAAAGACTTAGCTGTCAGTACTCTCTGGGGCATCAGTACTCTCTGGGGCATCAGTACCCACAGGCATCAACTATGCGTCAGAATACAGAGGAAACTGCAGTGTTCCATACTTTCTGTATCAGCTTACCAACAGGAACCTAGGTCCACATGCTATATATCTCTTCTACTGCTCTGGGATATCCTTTGACTGATGATATGGGCCTCTATGCTGCCTCTTCTTTCCCTTCTCTGATGTTTCATATCATATTGGCTACTCATCAGTCTCTGTTCCTCCTGGATCTATCATTTAATGACCTTTAGATGCACAGATGCATGGATCCCTTCCATGCTTTGGCATAAAGTTCAGAGGACACCTGCTGATCTACAGTTGATTAATTAGATGTAGTTAAAAAGGGAAAAGTGGCCCTCCCTGGTGGCGCAGCGGGTTAAAGCACAGCACTGAGAAACTAAAGCCACTTCCGCATGAGTTCAATCCCCGCCTGCCCCGGAGGTGACCATATGGCGTGGCAGACCTCTCCTGACCCGCCCGCTGCTCCCCTCAGCAGTGTACTTCGTCGATCTGCCTGTTCTGCTTCCCGCTCTGTCTCTGGTGAATCCTCTCGCCCTCCGCATCTCTGGCCTGTACCCCAGTTCTGTACAAATAAATAAATAAATCTTTAAAAAAAAAAAAAAAAAAAAAAGGGAAAAGTAAGGGAAGCTCAATATGCTGCCATGATGCTGATGTCACTCCTAGTTTTTACTAATTATTGCTGGGCAGTATGCCATTTTATGAACATATCACTATTTTTGTTATCTAATCTAGTTTGATGAATATTTGTGTCGTTTTAGTGCTAAAACTATTGCCCAAAAACATGCTCTGTAAGTCTTTATTTTTGGACATGTGCACTTATTTTCATTTTTCTTCAATATCTACCTAGTAGTTAATTGTTGGGACATTCAGTAGACATATATTTACATTATGAGACTGTCAAATAGCTTTCCAAAGAGATTACATAATAATTTTATTTTTCCCATCTGCAATATATGAGCTTTCTCTCTTTATTTTTTTTATTGGCTTAGTAAGTTTTTTAGCTGAAATTATTAATGAAAGCATTGTTTCAATACCCCATTTTAAATTATTTATTCACATATTTTGCCTACAAGACAGCCTCTTGTAAATAAGGTGGCATATGAATAGCAAGTAAATTAACTTACAGGATTCCAATTTTCTTGCCCGTTGACACTTTATTAAAAATGCCCACTTTCTGAATTCTTCTATCATTTTCTCCATACTTACCCTAAGGTACTTTGCATTTTCTAATTTTATGTAAATTTAGAAAGATATTATGAAATCTAAGAAAACTTTCTGAACATGCTGACCTACCGGCATCAAACTGGATGGGGCTACATGAGAAAACTGATCTCTCACTAAATCGCTAGGAATGCAGGACTAATTTCAGAAGTATAGAAGAAACAGGATGATGTAAACAACTGCTAGATTGTCCTGCTTACAGGATATAGCCAATAGCGTACACATGCAATACAGCAAATTTGCAAAGGGCAACCAGATTATTGCAGCTGTTGATGAGAAATAAGAGATGCTTTGTCAGCAGTAGTATTAATATCATAGGATGGGCCATACTAATGCTGTTAAACCTTTATTATTGAATGCTTACTATATGCTTATCTTATTTAATCTTCACAATAAATTTAGGATGCAAAGGCGACTTCTGCTATTACCTATTTTAGATATGGATAAATGAGGTGCAGCAATGTTAGATATATTACCCAAGGTGCAACCACAGGGAAATGTTCAAACCTACTGGAAAGCAGGCTCTGAATGCTGAACCAGTCCTCTCTTCTAGACATATTGTCTCATGAAGACGGGTCTGTTGTATTAGTACATCTCAGAATTTCAATATAAACATACAAACAAAAATGAATTCAGGTCATAGTTAGTTTCCAGGATAGACATATATGAAGATAGAATGAGTATGTATAAAATAAATACATAAATGGTATTGATTATGTACAGAAAACTATATAAATCAATGGTTGAGTGATCCAGGACAGATCAATAGAGATACAGATATGATTTGTGCAAACTAATCATATATAGGATTTGTGCTAATTAATGAAGAATCTCTGCAATAAAATATCTTTAAGTCAAGATTTGAAAGCAATCAAATATTATGGCCAAGGAGATTCGTCATTGAACAATTAAGTGTTAACCTGTAGAGGGAGTGATAAAGAAGTGCTCAAGTTTCATTAGCAATGAGAAATTAGTTTTCTTGACTAGAGAGCAGATCATAGTAGAGAGTAAAAATAAGGTTTGTAAATTATTCTGTAATGAGATGGAAAAATGAGAGCTAATGGAAACCAGACATATTTGAAAAAATAAATTTTACAAAAAGTAGTATTAAGAAACTACAAAATTGTGGAAAGGGAAATAACATGCTCAAAAATTTTTTAACGATGATTATTGTTTCACTGAACTAGCAGTTTTAGGAAATATACAGGCTAAGTAAACCAGCTACTCTAACTTAATATAAAATTAAGTTTGAGTTTTTAATGTACTTTATCAATGCATTTCCTACTATAAGTTATGAATGAAACCAGTCCAAAAAAGAGTACATGTGATATTATCCTATGAGTAGTCATTTCTAGAAAACCCAAATTAATGTATAGCAACAGACAGCACACTAATGTTTGTCTCTATTTGGCAGAAGGAGTGGACACATAAGCAAACAGGAGCATAGGAAACAGTGGGTTGGTAGTGTTACATGTCTTGATTACAACTCTGGTTTCATGGTTATATAAATTTGTCAGAACTCTTCAAATGAGTGCATTTTATATAGAATTTATATTTCCAAAATTAACTTAATATATGAATTGCATGAGAAAACAACACTGCAGCTTAGTAAATTCAAAGTATCTAATTTGGTGTCGCTACCCAATTTGGCCTATATCCACATTTCCAAATTCTCTGCTGCTAATGATTTGAACACACCAAAAGTGATCTCCCAGGAAAACATGATTGTCTGTTCTAATATTTTTATCTTTTTTCTTCTCTCTAATATCATTTTCCTTATCTCCATTTCTTTAAATCCTACTTCTGCAAGCTGTCTGGTTCATGGAAATCTCAACATATAACACAGCTTCAGGGCCCTCCTTGGTGGCGCAATGGGTTAAAACAAAGCACTAAAAAGCTATCAAATCCATGGCAACACAAGTTCCATCCCCAGTCAGGCAGCTGACCCACATGGTGTGGCAGACCTCTCCTGACCTGCCTACTTCTCCTCACAGCGGTATATTTCAGTCAATCTACCTGTTCTGCTCACCACTCTGTCTGGTGAATCTTCTCAGCCCCCTACACCTCAGGCCTGTACCCCAGTTCTGTATGGATAAATAAATATTTTTAGAAAAAAACAGCTTTCCTGAATCTTCCCCTTTTATATGTAATTCCCTTGATCTGCTTAATATGTCCTAATTTGTTTTAAAATTGTTTAAGTACCTTAGAGAACTAAGATACACATTTGCTATTTAGCAGAGAATCATGTCCAATTTATTGCATATAAATAATGAGTGCATAAATAAATGAAGGTACATTTGAAGATGGAGACAAAATAGGGACAAAAGTGTTCACTGGGTCAAAAAATATTTGCAGTCAAATAGAATTTTTCTCTTCAATATTTTTTTACCTTTTGTAAGACATAACTAAAAATCTTAGTCAAGATTTTTGGATTTATCAAGTAGAAATTGATGATTTCACAATCCAAAGGAACAGCTTTCAAATAAAGAGCCCATCTCCTGGATGCGATGGGGCTGCATTGACAGCTGTCTGCCTTGGAAATTCATCTGATCTTTTAAAATATCCAAAACCCGGCCCTCCCTGGTGGCGCAGCGGGTTAAAGCACAGCACTGAGAACCTGAAGCCACTTCCGCATGCGTTTGATTCCCGCCTGCCCCGGAGGTGACCACATGGCGTGGCAGACCTCTCCTGACCCGCCCGTTGCTCCCCTTAGAAGTGTACTTCGTCCATCTCCCTGTTCTGTTCCCCACTCTGTCTCTGGTGAAGCCTCTCACCGCCCCTGAGCCTCTGGCCTGTACCCCATTTCTGTATCCACAAATAAATAAATCTTTAAAAAATATATCCAAAACCCTTTATTTCATGCAGAAGATGGGGAACATTGTTTGGTTTTACCAGATATTGTTACATTTGGTTATTCACTACTTTTCATAGTTAACTTATTAGTACTATATGTTCCCTCTCACCTTCAACCCCTCTTCTTTCATATATCCATTATGTTTGGAAGGTCTTTGACATTCTCAATAAGTCTTTTTGCAAAGCTGAATGTTGAAACTGGTTTATTGTTGCCATTGATAAAGTATCTTCCCTATTTCATTAAAAATTAAATGAAGACCCAAGGGAGCTAAGGAAAGTGGCTTTCCATTTTTTTCCTTGCCTTTGAGAATGATTTATGAAGTACAAATATATTCATAAACTGAGATGCCATACCCTTGGGAAAATAAGCTAGACTTTATTCTATTGTTAGTGGTTTGCATTTTAAAATAGAATCTACCAACTTTACATGGCAAATTTAAGTCATATTTAACCACTTAACATCATCCCAGATGATGAGAAATGGGAAAAGCAAATTTCCATTTGTCATCCTCATCAAAAACTTTACAGTAGTTTTGAATCATGTGTCTATTTTACAAGGTTGAATCTAAAATTTACATGTTGAATACCACCACAACTAAGTTCAGTTCATTAAAGGGTATTTATTCAGAAGAACAACATTCTTCCTACTGTATTTTCATATGACTTGAGCTATTTATTCCACTTATGTTTTCATAAAATGACACAGAAAATGAAAGCATCGCTATGCTGAGGTTGATTTTTAACCTATATTTATTATACCTATCAGGAAAGCTAAAATAATGGATTCTTCTAAAAAAAATTTCTTAAATTTCTTAAATTCTTCTTAAAATTTTTTCAAATATGTGGCGTTAAATCTGTGGTCACCATGACCTTGCATTTTCCTTTGACTACAACTTCATAATCCCCAAATACTTAGGGTGGTAGGGCCTAACTGTTCACATCATCCTGTAGTAATTCAGTGATAGCCTGAAAAAGCTAGTATAGTGTTTACTGTGACCAAAAATCTAGAGAAAACCTTCAACACAAGCAGGGATGGTCTAACAAACTGGTATAATTTTCAGCATGACCAGCCAAGGGGGAAACTGCTATTGAATAAAATAGGCCTCTAGTTTTCCATTCCATGCCCTTGCTCAAGGTCATTCTCCAGATTAAAATCCTTTTTTGATTTGTCATTGTCTATAAGTAGGGTTTGCTTGGGGCAATTTCAGTTATATCCATAGTCCCGGCATTATCATTAATAGTTCCACCTTTCACTCTCAAAAGTGCTCCAGTTTTGATGATATATTATCTGGCCAGTCTATCCATAAGATAGAATTACTAACACAATTTTTGAATTTCTTTATAGTCTGGCCCCGGGCTGTACTTTCCACTCTCTATCTTCTACTTGTACCTTACCCTCCAGACACGTGGAACTATTTACTCTACCCTGAAAACCTCATACATTGCCATACTCTTATATTCGGGATAGTTCTTCCTGCTTGAACTGCATTTCTCTGCTTTTTCACATCATGTTTTGTTATTCATTCTTAGAGGCACAAATATGTCCTCTGGGATGACTTACCTAATTACCTTGGGCTAAAAATGAGAAGGCAGTTTCAACTTGTTTGGTTACCAACAGATTGCTAAACCATATTTCAGATTAGTGAGAAAGTGCCTAGGGCTGTAACCAAGGAGTTTCTGCCCGGGAAAAGGAGTCGAATGGCGCAAGCGGGTCTGTTATTTTACTGTTTCGTCCCTACACCTTGTTTGATGCGCTTTGCTCTGCATTTTATTTATATCACTGTGGTGGGCAGAATTCTAAGATGCACCCCGAGATTTTCATTCTCTAGTGTATACACCCTGCACGGTCCTCTTCCCTGAGTGCACAGTGCCTGTGAATGAATGGGACAGTGTATCATTCTCATTCCGAGGTTACTGTCAGCTGAATGCCAGTTAATCATATGGGATTTTATTCTGGGTACCCCAGCCTCAAAGGACTGGGTCCTTCTTGACTCAGAGGGATTTGAAGTGTGTGAGGTCCTAAGGTAGAGCGATGTTGCAAGGAACCTAGCGTGCCCATATTAGCTGACCCAGGACTGACCACCAATGAGAAAACAGACCTCCATCCCCACAGCTGCAATGAGTTCAACTTTTCGAACAATTTGAGTGATCTTCCCAAAGGATCCTGAGTTCCAGATGAAAATATTTCGACCAACACTTCCATTTCAGCTTGGTAAAAGCTTAAGCAAATAACTCAGCTCTTTGACTTCTAACCTACAGAACTGTGAGGTAGGAAACTGATGTATAATACGTGGCTAGATTTGTGGTTATCTGTTACCCAGCAATAGGACACAAACACAATCACTTAACATACTGATTAATAACTAGTACTTTTGCATAGCGATTTTGTAGTTTTAATAATTACTGCATAATAATTGGCTTTTTTGAGGGTAAGGACTTTTATTGTCTCTATATGTTCTAAACTTACTGAAACCTGCATACTTAGTGAATATTTGTTAAATTAATGGCAGTGCTTAGTTTCCTCTTGTTGCTTAGGGTCCCAGAGATGGGAAACCACGTGGGTCCAATTACCCCAGGTAAGGCCTTCCATCCTGGATCTCTCCCTCCTACTTTTTCCCCTATCCAAACTTACTTGATAACACATTCTGGTTACTAGAAAACCATTCTCTAAACATGAATAGCTACTCCACTTTCTCATTGAGGTTCTAGAAAATGCCCAAAGACAATCTTTATATGTAATAACATAACCTGAACACATAGAATGGTTGTAGTTCTTGTACTATTTTTGGGGAGATTGAGAAAAGAATTACCCATTTTTTTTTATATCCTGTGCTTAAAATGAGTATCTTAGTCACCCTAAATATCAATAGTTTAAGTGTTTTTTAAATCAAGGATTTTGGAGATTATATTTGCGATGAAATGAGCGTATCAGAATCCTCTCAAAGAATATTCAAAGTTACCCAAAAGCTACTTTGGAATTTTTGTTCGGAATTCTTCAAATAGTTCAAATAACCTAGTTCTAAGACTGCTAGATAAATACTGTAAAACTGTCCTCCAAAAAGTGCTAGACATTTTACTTACTAAATGTATGTAGTGGACTGATTGTTTTCTGTATTCTACTCAAAAATATTCACCAACATGTTTGGAGAACTTCAAAGACACTGAGATGGGTGGTTCCTGACTTCGATACTCCTCATAAGAAGAATTAGCAAATATCACAGGAAAGCCACCTGTATGAAAATCTCAGAACCCAGGGGTGAGGCAGAAGCACTCTCTTGGACACAGACTAAGGACCTTATTGAGTAAGGGCCGAGGAGCAGGGAAACTGATGCCATCTCCCCTTGCCAGAGATGACACAGAACTACACTGAGGAGGTCTTGTAGATTTAGGATTTCTTTAGTGGGAAAAACAAGAGTACAAGGTGGACATCCAACTTCCTCAGTATTCTGGGACACTGTTTGGGATACCCGCTTGTGTCTCTACTCACAAGATCACTGGAAGAATGTGATCTGATCACAGGAGATCAGATAGAGACAGAGAATAAAGACAGAGCTTACATCAGTCAGAGCGCACGTCTTGAAAGACCACGTTCCTGCAGAGTCAACACAGGAGTCTTACTGACCAGGGAATTCAGTAGGCTGTTCTGATCAACTTGTGTTCTCAGGCAACAGATCTTGCTGATGTGAAACCTGTTCTGTGCCCCACTCAAGCAAGAAGCAATCTCACTGACCTGCCCAATGATAAGCACAGCATTATATAGCATAGCACAACATTGAATAACATGGTCAGAATAAAGAATCCTGAAATGTGTCTTCCAGTATGCCCATTTGATTTTTGACAGAGGTGCAATAGCTATTCAAGGAAGATATTTTCAACATATGATACTGGAGAAATTGGACATTCATAGGACCTGGACTCATTATTGTTACACTGATATATGTGTCTATCCCTCCAACAATAATTTTTTTTTCTTATCACTATTGCCCAAAGATGCACATTCTTCTGATATTAGACTTGCAAAGCATAGGACTTGGATAACAATACATAGTAAGTACAGTAAATATAGCACTGAATTTACAGTGCATGTTTAGTCATTCAGGCTCTATCATTCTGTTGTTTCATTGTTACTGAACTCTAATTACATAAAAGTTCTTTTGGTAGGTTTTAAGAAGAGGGACATATCTCATTTCAAGAACTAAGTTTTAATGTTTGTTCTGCTTCTTAGCTCTCTGGTATGAATGAACATATTCACTCTGGTTAACTTTCATCACCTGGCTGTTAATAAATAAGAAAATTAAAATTAAAACAATAATATGTCCTATTTTATTCAGCACATTGGTGAAAATTAAAATATGAAATATCAAGTGTTGGTGAGAATGTGAGGAAAGGGAAAATTTATGCACATTTTTATGAGAATAAAATCTGACATGGTTACTGTTAGTTTTCTGTTGTTGCCTAAAAAAATCACTGCTAAAACGATTTGCATTTACTGCCTCACAATTCTATGGGTTAGACATTCAGAACAACTAAAGTAGGTATCAGCTTAGAGACTTTCAAATGTTAAATTTAGATCTTCACCTGCTCTGTTTTTGTCTGGAGAGCCTGGGGAAGAGTGTTCTTCCCAGCTTGTTCATATTATTTGCAGAATTTAGTTCCTTGTGTTTGTAAAACTGAGGCCCCCACTTCCTCATTGGCTGTTGACTGGTAGTTACCGTCAGTACCTAGAGTTACCTTAGGTCTTATCCACATCACTTCGCCATCTTTATGACAATAATGAGGAATCTTACATTAAAAAAAAAAAACCTCTTGTACTTCATTTTTTTTTCTTTTTAGGAGAAACTCACTTTCTTCAATAACTAACTTGATGAGGTCAGACGCATGATAGTTAATCTACCTATTTAAAAATCAATTGGGACTTTTGAGGATGTTTTACATATCTGCAAAATCCCTCTAACGGCATCAGCTAGATTATTGCTAAGAGAAGGAATATGTATACCTGGGGTCAGGGATCTTAAAGGTTGTCAGATTGCCTCTTACCACAGGAAGCTTAGAGTTTTTTATCCAGAATGAGGAAAATTGAAAATGTACACTCTATGAAACAGCAAGCCCATCTTAACATTTAAAATAATGTAGATCATTTTATATTACATATGTAAGTCATGCCATTATGTTATATGCCTGACACTAATATAATGCTATAGTCAGTCAATTCTATTCATCTATCCAGAGAAGTTATCAGATGTGTATCACAATACATA
>NW_004567120.1:27407060-27418978 GCF_000260355.1 Condylura cristata
TATATATATATAAATCTTGACTTGGACAGGTATTTACTAAACTGTTACAGTGAGTGTTTACTTCTAGGAAACCAGAATGGATTTTTTACTATTCAAGGAGGGCTTCAACTTCATCCACAATTTTACTATAAATTAACTCTAGATTGTAGAACATGAGTTTTTGCTACATTACAAATGTATTTTGTTTAGAAGTCATGAACTGCATTTAAAATTACTACTATAAAAATATCTTGCTAACATTAAGAGCATTGCACTATATGAGCTTTAATAGTCTTTATATACCTATACAATTTTATCACACATTAATCCTTTCTTGGCCACAAATTCTGTAGGTGTGTGATAATGAGATGAAAAAATTGTCATCCTTATTGACCATTTTCACTTCTCTCTAATAAGTGACTATAGGAGAAGCGTAATTGGCAGTATAGAATCTGAAAGGTAATCACTTCTCCCACCTGATTTCCCATAAGTACCATGTAATACACAGTACACATTTTGTACCTTGATGGTTGACATTTATAGTTCTAGAACGAATAGTTATTATCTGGTCAGAAACTCAAATATTGAGATGAAATGAGGCCTGGTTACTAGAAAGCATTGGAACTTTGAGGTTTTTTTAATGTTTAAATATTCTCAAAAAATAGTATCATTATCATTCATTACTCAATACCCAGCCCAGTAAATTGGAAAAAATACAATAACAGATACTGTGGGTGACTGCAGTGCTCTGCCATTAGTTTGACTTGTGTTTTTCATTTTGAGACTGGGTGAGTCACCCACTGAGAGTTATAAAATAAAACAAAGAAGATTCAAGATTTTAATAAGACATTACCTTGAGCTCTTCACACTGAAGACAGTTTATCTCTGTCTGGATGCAAGTGTTTATATATGTGAACGCTCACACAAAGATAGAGGTACCAATAAACAGGCATAGTAATAAAATCTCTTTGCTGGTGAAGATGAAATACTAGACACTACTTATGGATATAAATGTGATGCAAGGATCGATATTGTATTGAGATCTTAAAGGTCAAATATATGTTTCTACCATAATGCTCCTCAGCAGAAGATTCTGATCCTATTATGATGTGTCTGCTCCTTTGTTTATGGAATTTACCTTTTACAAAGGGATTATAAAGATCACAATTGTAATCTATGATCTCAGCCTTTTATATATAGATAATATGCATTTCATTTTCCAGAAAAATATTATGTTATCAGGTTGCCAAATTCAAAACAGTTAGACGGTTTAGGTGAGGGGTTATTACTATTATTCAGTTGATGGCTTTGTGTACATTAGTTTAAATCATTGACTTGAATGATTCTCAATGGTTTGGCTCATCTATTTACAGCTCTATCAGTCAGCCATTAGGGTGTGTGTCAATATTATGACTAAGTATTATATAATGCCTAGTGAAAAGAAAGAAAAATTGAGCAAATGTATGTATATATTTCTGTTTTGCTTTATATTACCGATGCTAATATTTAGTTGAAAAATTATGCATTGGTTAAATTCTTTGAAGTGAAACTGTCAAGATTTCAGAAGACTGCTGATTAATACTGGGGAAGTTTGTACAAGTATGCTCCATGTATTCACAATACTCAATCCTAACGCTGAGATTAAGGCTTATGAATTTTGTCTGCTCTTCCCTTTGACTATAAACTCAATGCATGTTTTTAAAATTCAGAGTGATTATTTGTCTTTCCCCTACAAATAAAGCTATGACCCATTTTCAGCAGAGCTTAGATTAATATAATATAGAACTTGCCGTATTAAGAACACCAGAGATGGAAATGGATTTTATGTGTTAAGGTAATGACAGAGAATGTACCTTGGCCCGTTCCATAGCTAACACATAATTCCCCTTATAAAATTATAGTTGGTAATGAGGGACTAGAGAAGATTAATGGACATTTAGGTGTCAAGTAGACTCAAATTGAAATTATAGTCATACGATAAGCAGACATATTTTGAGGAAGAAGAATGAGTATGCCAGAAAATTGGAAGACTTTGTGTTTTTCAAATTAGTTTCTGTCTATAATATGTTTGTGTGTGTGTGTACACAAAGAAGAAATAACAACACACAGATTCTAACATTGGTAGGCGCTGATTCATGTTTCCTTTTTTGTTTTGCATCTGGATCATAAACATTGATTTCACAATTCTGCATATATCATGAGGTAGTACCTAAGTAATTCTTATACCACTCACCCAAAATTGACTAGGTTAAGTTGATGAGAAGAAATAGGTAGCCACAGCCCTGTCATATGATAATGGGATAATGAAAGGTTTCCATCATCAGTTTGGATACCCACTGAATTCTTCATCCCTTGTCAGAAACAATGTAGTTGATGATTATTGCAATTGTTCTGGAGAGCAGTTTTCATGGACTTCCATATTAAATAAAAATTCATTTTTATTTGAGCTTCTTGCTATATTCAGCATCATTCATCATTGCCTTCTTTTCTCTCTTCTCCCCACTTCAACCATGACTTTTAAAATGTATCATCATTATGGCCAGGGAAACAAAAGCAAAAATAAACAAAAGAACTAAAGGAATGTTCTGTAATGAAAGAAAATTCCATCAAAGTGAAAGTCATCATACTGAATGGGAGAAGATATTTGCACATCAAATGTCCAACAAAGGGTTAACATCCAAAATATACAGAGGGAAAATAATAGACAGCAAAATAAATAAGTAAAATTTTAAAATGGGATGTGAATAGAACGTTTCCAAAGAAGACATACAGATAAGTCACAGGCATGTGAAAAGACATAATGAAACCAAATCCCTGTGAGAATAGCTATTATCCAAAAGACAACCAACAACAAATGTTGGAAAGATGTAGC
Source organism: Condylura cristata (assembly GCF_000260355.1). Taxonomy (NCBI): domain Eukaryota; kingdom Metazoa; phylum Chordata; class Mammalia; order Eulipotyphla; family Talpidae; genus Condylura; species Condylura cristata. The sequence goes on from NW_004567120.1 coordinate 27,409,912, forward strand.
GAGAAGGGAACACTTAAAAGCTCTTGGTGGGCATGTAAAGTGATACAAACATCATAGAGATTCCTAAAAAATTTAAAACAGAAATTCTATGTGATCTATTCTACTATCTACCTATTTCTGGATATTTACCTGAAATTAAAAAAAAAAAAACACTGATTCAAAGAAATAATATTCACCCTCCATATATGCCTGTTAATGTTTTTGTGTATATTCTTATATATACTATATGTTCTTTCTTTTTATTTTCCTCATCCTATTTTAAACAAGTATAGGATTATAATATACATCTGATTTCCAATTTGCTTATTTCTCCTAACATTATCAAGGCCACTTATCCATATCAGTACAGACAGAAGCAGACCTAGAGTTCTGACAGCTATATAGTAGTCCATTACTTGGGGAAGGCCCCAAGTGGCCAAATCCATCCATGGACAGTTCTCCAGTTATGTTTGCCATGCTGAAAATCCTTTTGGTTATTTTAGTATGTAAAAGCTTTGGGAAGAGCTTCTGTGAAGCCTGGCTCCCATCAAAATGTAACATTGTTATAACATTATCATAGAAACTTATGGAAACTCCCCTAAGGTTTGTCAGTGACCCTTTTTTTTTTTTCTGTTTTCTAGAAAAATGTCAATATATTCGATCTGAGAGTAGTACTTTTCTTATCTACAACACCAACATACTCAATCTAAATATTCTCTATGTTCATTTCTGTAAAGTCTTTAATGAGATGTTTGTCATTTTGAAACGGAAGCACCACTGAATGTTTGAATTAATTCATTTTGCATAGAGCCAACATCACCTTTGAGCTGGATTACCACGGTAAACTGCTGAGAGATTTCCATCCTTAAGGGGCTTTTCCTCTCTACAGCCTAGATAGTGTATTATGTACTCAGAGGACAGGTTTCCTTTTAAAACTAATTTCCTGTTCAAAACCATTCCTGGCTTCCTGGCTTTTCAGTGCTTACAGTGCTTACAGATCTCTGATGATGTTTTCCACCATTGCCTCTTTGATCTTACTCCTTTCTTCACAAACACTCCTTCAACCACGTTGGTCTCCTTTCTGCTGCTCAAATTTACCAGGTACGGTCCCATCTCAGAGGGCTGTATTAGCACCCACTTTTCCTGAAAACCCACGTCTCTTATAAAGCTCACTGTCACTTCCTTTAGATCATGGGTCAAAAGGCAACTTATCCATTTCACTAGTTTTCACCAGTAACTTTATTTAAAATCATATCTCTCCCAGAATTCCTATCCCTTATTCTCTTTGGGAACAGCATAGAGAAACTAGAAACAAATCCACTTTTCCATCAATTAGTTTACAACGAAAGAGTCATGAATATACAAAGCAGAAAGAACACTCTTTTCAATAAATGGTATTGACAAAACTGGATAACACATGCCAAGGAATGAGATCGCACGATTATCTTACACCCTACACAAAAATCACCACAAAATGGATTCAGGATTTGCACATAATCTGTTAAACCACAAAACTCCTAGAAAACAGAATTTTGCAGGCTCCTTGTCATCACTTTTGGCAATAATCTTTTAGATTTGACACCAAAGACAGCCATTAACAAAAATAAAGTAGTTGGACTATATCCAACTAAAAAGCTGCTACACAGTGCAGTAAAACATCAACAAAATGGAAAGGCAACATACAGAATGGGAGCTAATATTTGCAAACCATATAATAGGTTAATATCCATAATACATAAATATAAAACATATGTAAATAACCAATGTAAATCTAAAGCTCAATAGCAAAAATCTTCACAAATAATCCAATTAAAATGGGAAAATCTCAAGATTTATTTTACTAAGGAAGGCATAAAGATGGCCAGTAAATACTTGAAAAGGTGTTCAATATCGCTATCAGGGAAATTGCAAATTAAACCATAATGAGAAATCACCTCACACATGTTAAAATTGCTATTATCACAAACAACAATAAGTGTTTGTAAGGACACAGAGAAAGAGGAGACATCTTCACTGTTGGTGGAAATGTTAATTGTTGCAGTCATTATGGAAAATAGTATGTAATTTCCTCAGAAATAAAATATAAAACTACCACGTGAGCCCACTATGGGGTATTCATCTGAAAGAAATGAAAACACTAACTTGAAAAAGTATACACACTCTCAAGTTAATTGCAAATTATTTACAACAGCCATATATGGAAGTAATTTAAGTGTCCGTTGACAGATGAATATGCATATTTGTATGTATGTATACCACGTTTTCTTTATTCATCCATCAAGAGAGTATTTTTTCAAGTTACTGGCAACTGAAATTGCTAAAACACAGTAGATGCATACATGTGTATGTGTATGCATACATGTGTATATTACTAGATATATACAAGTATATATATATATATATACATACACACATATGTGATGGACACATCACATGTTCTTTACTCATCCATCAATGGATACTTAGTTTCCATTGGTTGGCTTTTGTATGTAATGCAGTAATGAACATGTATACATAGATGTATATGACAGAAGAGTATTCATCCATTAAAAATAATAAATCCCACTATTTACAACAATATAGATCTAAATTGAGGGCATTATGCTAAGTGAAATAAGTGAGACAGAAAGAAGAATATCTTGTAATCTCACTTATATATGGAATAAACCAAAAAAAAAAAAATCAAAGATACAGAGAATATACTGCTGCTCACCAAAGTTGGGGGTGAGTGAAAAGGGTGAAGGGGTTCAAAAAGTAGAAATATCCGCTTATACTATTTAATAATACTGTACTGTACATTTGAAAATAACTAATAGAGTTGATGTTAACAATTCCTGTCACAAGAAAGAATTTTAATTCTGTATCACAGATATTAGACTGTGATGACCCACTTTGTAATATATAAAAATATCAAATCTATGTTGTATACCTGAAATTAATGGTTTCTCAACTATATGTCAATAAAAGCAATAAAACTGCATCTCCTCCAAAATTCATATCCTCTATTCTCTTTAACCTGATTTATTTTATTTATAGCATTGGTAGCCATCTGACACAGTTTATCTGTTTATTGTCTCCCCAATGGCCTGCTTGTCTTTTTCAACAAGCATCTGGAACAGTGCAAAGTATATGATAAGGATTCAAGAAATATTTGCTGAATGAGTAAATAAGTGAAAATAGGATATCACTGATTTCTTACATATTGTGTTCAAAATGGAACATCTTACCAAATTATAGCATTGGTCCTAACAAATTTTTCATTTCAGTTTTTGATGTTTTTATTTTTATAGCCATATCTAGAAATAATTGTGACTGTTTTCTCTTTCCAGTATTTTACAGTGTGCTAGCTTTTCTAACAACACATACACACACAATACACACATATCATATGCATATTCTTCATATGGTATAGTTTTCTACAGATTTCCCATAATTTTCTAAAGATTTTACTAGAATTATAGTAGGGTTTCAGTTATTTATTGGAATTTATTAACGTGATAATGTTTCTTCTTACTTGACCTATTCGTATGATATATTGCAATTGTAGATTTCTCAATAGTGAACTTTCTTTGCGTTCAAGGAATTACTTTTACTTTGCCATGGTGTAGTCTCTTTGTTAAGCATTGATTATGTTTGGTATTTTTTAAGGGCAAGTTGTATTTATCTGTGTATGTGCAATTATAGTCAGGTATATTATTATACTGACCACATATAAAAAAGTAAAATTTTCTTTCTATGCTCTGAAGTAGCTCAAAGTTAATATTCCTTAACAATGTCAAATAATTTATTTATGAGAGTATCAGGCCAAGTGTGCCTATTATGTGTTCATAATTATATACTTGTGTATGCAATTTTCTTAGAGAAAAGGGCAGATTTTTTTTAAAGCAGTATTCATATTTTCCAGGGTTAATAATCTATTCTGGTATTTTATTTCTTCTTTGAAAAATTTTAGTTATTTTTTTAAGATTTATTTATTTGTGCATACAGAACTGGGGTACAGGCCAGAGGCTCAGGGGCGGCAAGAGGCTTCACCAGAGACAGAGTGGGGAGCAGAACAGGCAGATCGACGAAGTACACTGCTGAGGGGAGCAGCGGGCGGGTCAGGAGAGGTCTGCCACGCCATGTGGTCACCTCTGGGGCAAGTGGGAATCGAACTCACGCGGAAGTGGTTTCAGCTTCTTAGTGCAGTACTTTAACCCACTGTGCCACCAGGGAGGGTCAAATTTTAGTTATTTTTAACTTACTTTTTTTCCACTAAGATTTTTCATTTATACCCCTAATAAACCTAGGCCAGTATTTCGTTTTTCTCACACCTAGTTTTTTGTGCATGGGATTTTGATTGTGGTACTTAGGGAAGGAGCATCCCTAGTAAAAACTCCTTTGTCCTTTGACGATCTGAAAAGAAACTGGCAGAGACCTGTACCTATGGCCTTGCTACATGAACTCAAATATGGACTAGTAGCAGTTGGTGGCGAGAATGCCCCATCATTGTGAGATGCCAGGGCATCACTAAAGCCAACAGAATCGTGGGTACCAGCAACATTTGGAGTGCTGAGGCATTTCATTCCAGCAGGTAAATCACTGTGAAGCCCTCCATGTGACCTAGGTCTGACTTCATTGTTCAAGAAAGAGCAGTTGACCAATGAAAAAAGCCTAATTAATGCTTAAGCGAGCAACCCTAAGGGGTCCTAGGTATTTAGGGAGACTACGGGGGGGGGGGGGGGGAATTAAAAAAAAAAAAAGCAACAAAAAAAGCCGCTACACTTCCTGTCTTTGAGGTAGGACTCTGAGTCACTCTAATTTTGGTATTAAATGTTATCTTACTGCCTGAGGCTTAGGAGGTCATTTGGGTAAAATAGGCCTTTTCTATTTTATACCTCCCACCCCTACTTCTTTTCTTTTTAGGATCCTCTAAGACTTTTTGATTCTGCATGCCCTTAAAATGGAGATTCCCAGGGTGTGATTTACTACTCATCTTTTCAGCAGTAAGATAATCTCTTTCTGGAATATACAGCCAATGGTTCACTGGGTTATGTTCTCCTGATATCAAGAAGGAACCTCAAATTCTAAGTCTCTTACTGAATTGAGAACTCTTCCCTCATGTCCTTGATGCCTACATTATGTGTATTCATGTGTTGCCACTATTCATTTACATTTAAGACAGAGCCTTAAGCATTCAGCTCAGTCCACTCTCTCCTCATCTACAACTGTTCATTTTATTCCCGCCCTTCATTTCTAGTAATTTCCTCCTTTTGCGCACTTACCTCAAATATTCTAATTTAGGCTCTCAGATTCTCCTGCTTGAATTTTCAGTGACATTTAATGCACTGAATAGAAGTGAACCAGGTCGCAATAAACTAGAGAGCTCTAGGAGGTCCAGCTGAGGATCTAAAGAGGTTCTGTGTAACCATCTCTAGCTATGTGGGCCTGAAACCTAGGTGCTCCCTCCCTACCTTTAGTGTGACAGTATTTTGATTGCTTGCCCTCACTTCCTCGTATTTTTGATCTTTGTTTCAGAACCTACTTGGTACTCTGACCACAAATCTAATTAACTCAACCACATAGGGCTTAGAAAGAAAGGATCAAGATCAAGACTATCTGATTGGCAAAGATACAGAATTTGATGACACAATATTGGCAGGAGTATGGTGAAGCAGGCATGCATACATTATTTACAGGAGGTTATGTTGGTAGGGCCGCTTTGGAGGGTAATTTGGCAATGGTTATTCAATACAAAATTGACCCAGCGTTCCAATTTTAGGAACTTATCCTGCAGATCTATATATGCACATGTGCACAAAGATGTATGCACCAAAATAATCACTGCAGAATAGCTTACAGGAACAAAATAAAAACCAATATAAATGTTCAGCATAGGTATAATGAATAAAGTATGTTTAACCAAATAGAGGAATACTATGCAATTAAAATGAATGAGGTAGGTATGTATAAGAAACAATCTCTAAGATTTTATAATAAAAACCAGCACAGCTAATGTGCAGCACATGCTATCATTTGCATAAAACTGCATACATACATATACATATATATGTATAGACTATATATATCTAAATGGACACACACACAAAATCTACCCCATGTAATCCATGGGCAGGAGATTAGCGGTTCTGGGGTATAAGTCTTTCATGGAACATCTTTTATAAAATATGATTTTTTAGTCATGTTTAAAATAAACATAACAGAAAGTAAGACCAAGTAGGAAGTGTTGATAGATGTAGTACAAAGTATTAGAAATATCTGCATATGTAAACTGGTAACATCTAAGTCCGTTCCTCACATGGCAAGTAGCATACACACGCACACACACAAATATACAGATATGTGAATAGGTAGTTTTAAGAACAATATGTACATTTTTATAAGTGAAAAGCTTGGTAATCACTTTGAAAACAACACACCTAACTGTTGTAAAGTATAAGAAAGTATATTTAGATAAGGCATTAAAGATGGTGTTTTAACATTTTAATCCATGATAGTAGCCTAAGTGTGCTTTTTAAAAACTGTACAATGTAATGTGTGCATAGCCGTTTCAGCTCCAGTTTCTCTCCAGAAGAATTTTGATTTCATACATTGATTGCTAGCAGGATAACTAAGAAAAAATAAAGTGTATATCTAAGCATCAAAAACTTTAGCCTAGCACTTAATTGCTAAAATGTTCAACATGTTTATTGTTTTCTGCATACATCACATACTCAATCCAGATAAAGGAATTATCCATGTATACAATAAAAAAGTGTCAACAATGCCTACACTGAGCACAACAGCCAGCCTTCACTGTGAATGGCTGCCTGGATAGTTACCTGAACTATAAAGAAATGTTTACCCCAAAAAGTACCTCCCTGATTGTCCTGCCACACACAGGCCAGTGTTGATTAGCTCTGAAAATCTGCAGCGTAAGTGCAACCCAAAAAAGCTGGCCATAATATAGCAGCTTTAACCAAGTGGCTGAGGGCGGGAAGGTGGTACTGATACTGAATTTGATTACTGAGTAATCAAAATCGAGATTAATTGAAAGAACACCATTATAAGATTTGTTAACTAACAGAACATATTTTGAAAGTATTTTATGCACCAACAGTACACAAACAACAACACTGAGTTTCTAACATTCAAAGGAAACATTCTCCAAAATGGTGGTGATCTAGATCTTGGAATATTTTCTATCTGGAGCAGGGCTCTAAACCTGCCCTGTACCGCCAACCCAAAAACCACTTTCTAGCACAGATTTCCCCAAAACACCATACACGTGAAATGTGTAAAAAAACCTGAACATATTCTTGAAATACTGGTAAAATTAAGTACTGAATTGTAGTGGGGACCATGACTGTTATCAGCCCAGGGAAAGAGCATATGCTAATATGGGAATCACTCAAAGAGAGCACACAAGGATTAGCCAAAATTCTTTGTGAGAAAGGCCAAAAAGATGGTGATGTTGGGGGGAGGGGCAAGAAAGTCTTTAAAGCCAAGTTTTGATTTGCCCAAAAGGTCTCTCTCTCTCTTTCTGTCTCTCTCTCTTTCATTTCACTCTGTCTCTGTCTACTAAACTAAACACAGGTAAGTTGTTCACAACCACCTGAAAGACAAAAGCCACATAGAGTTTAAAGCACAACACAGCATGAGGAAGTGAGGGAGAGGGATCTGGGAGGTAAATCTTGGGCACTTTGAGAACATGGGGCCATCCTTAGCTCCAGAGTCCTGCATAGTGCCCGTGGAGGCCTGAAGGGAGAGGCCCTCCAGCCACAAACAGCTTCATCTCAGGCCAGTTGTAGCAGTGGGTGTAGAGCGCATTGGGGAATTCGCCGATGCCACCGAAGTAGTTCACCCACAGGTCATCATGATTGAGCCAGCCCCTGCCACAGGTGAGCTTGAGCTTCCTCCCTGTGGGCACAAGAGGAGAGCCCGGGCTGGCCGAGGCCCTCTCTTCCAGGAACTTCTGTGCACGGATGTCATAGAAGAGCAGGGAGCCATGGCCTGTGCCCACAGTAATGATGTGCTGGTAGAAGCTCAGAGATCTCACCCCAGTGCCACCCTCTCGGGAGCACAGGGGCCGGATGTTCTGCTGGCGCTGGCGGGGATCCAGGAAAGACACGTGGGACTGGGAGCCCACCGCATACAGGGATAGTTCTTCACAGTAGGTCAGGCACACATTCTCTCTGCAGTAAGGCAGCCTGACGGAGAGCAGCCTGGTCAGGGTGTTCCTGGCTTTCCAAAGATGGAAGTAGCCGTCCAGGGACACAGCTCCCAGCTCTTGGTTCTTGCCACTGAAGGCCAGGGCCCGCACCTTGCGGTTACTGGGGTTGGTGCTGGCTCTGGGGATGGTCTCCATGTCCCTCGGACGGATGTGGCCATACACCGGGAGCCCCACGTCGTTGTGCCAAGCGATGCTGCCAGTGAACAAGTCGGGGTCAAACCGCCACAGGGCAACGGTGCCGTCGCGGGAGCCACTCACGACCACGGTATCACTCATCCAGGCGATGGCGAAGATCCAGTCCTTATGGCCGTGGCGGTCGCCCAGGCACACCGGGTCCAGCGTGGGCAGCTGGTAGATGGCCAGGCTGTTGGGGTTCTCGCCGCCCGTGGCCAGCAGCGTCTTGGAGGGGTTCAGCTCGATGGCGTGGATGCCGCAGCCCGGCTGCGCTCTGGCCAGCCCGGGGCCCCGGTCCCGCATCAGCGGGATGCGCGTGATCTGACTCGACTGCACGTCCACCACGAAGAGCGTGTTGCACTTGGTGCCGCACACCACCTGCCTGGCGTTCAGCCATTGCGACGCGAACACCTTGTTGAGGGTGCCCAGGGTCAGCTCGCGCTCGCTCAGCAGCTCGGGCAGCTTCCGCACGGCGTAGCCGCGCAGCTGGCCCTCGAAGGCCGGGAGCCCGGCCGGGCCCCGCGCGCCCACCTCGCGGCCCCGCAGGTAGTGCACCAGCGATCGACGCGTCGCCGGCCGCTTCTGCTTCTTGGGCTGCAGCGGCCCCTCTCCGTCCGCAGCCGCTGAGCCCTGCGACGACGAGCTCGCGGCACCCGCCTCGCCCGCGGGCAGGTAGTGCACCAGCGATCGACGCGTCGCCGG
>NW_004567120.1:27419294-27456258 GCF_000260355.1 Condylura cristata
CCGTGGCGGCGCGGAGCTGGGCGAGGGCGGGAAGTGCGGACGGCGCGGCGGCGGGAGCGAAGTCGGAGTGGGACGAGGACGACGCGGGGGGCCCGATGTGAAGGGGCGGAGGCACGGGAGGAGCCGGCCGGGAGCGGGCGTGGGGTGCTGGGTAGCACACTCCAGGGTGGGAGGGGTCGGAGAAGGGCGGTGGGGGGTGGGGATGCAGCCCGCGGCGGGGAAACTGGCCCCGGGCCATTGCTCCCGGATTCCCCCACCCCCAGCCGTCCCAGCGCGGACACCGCCTAGTGCGCTGCCCAGGCTCCCGGGTATCCCACTTGGGGCACTCACTACCCTCAGGAGAGTCATCAGCTGGGCTTCTTCAGACCCCCAGTGAATCGAACCAGAAAATGAAATACAGTCCAATATAAGGCGAGAAGCAGCCCTGGCAATTATCTGTCGACGAACCATTAAGTGCACTTGGTGTAATCGGGGAAGACCCTTTCTACAATTACAAAGTGAACTTCTGGGGGAATGGGAGGCGTTTGGCAGGAGCAGGGGATAGACCCTTCCCCTTAGGTTTGCCAGGCTGCCTCTCAGGTCACAGCCCCCCTGCTGGTGTCTGTTATAATTTTTCTCAATCTTTCTTTTCAGCCACTCTTTCCCCTTAATTCTCAGATTGAGGGCCCTGAGTTTATACCCCAGAATCACCAGGGCGGGGGAGAGGACAGGGGGGAACCGCATTCCAAATGCGGTTCCCGGGGCCCCATTTCCTGCCAGGGTTGGGGTCAGGACCCCGAGTTCAGCCCAGCCTCAGGTACCTTTGAGGATAGCAGTAAGGATGGAGGTGGGAGAAGGAGGCTAAGAAGAGGGTGTTCTTCCCAGACTTAGGTTCTGGAATATCACTCCCACTGTGAAGGAGTGGAGTGGAAGAGGTCCAAAAAAAGGGATACTTCTTTCTCTGCCCCGGGGGAGGGAAGGTTCTTTCCTCACTGTCAACACCAGGAGGTCCAGTGGCTGGGCAAAGCCCTGGCATGCGCAAGGGCCCCTGGAACGTTGTAGCAGAGCTCCAAGGGATGCACAGGGCTTCCATAGTTAAAATGGTGAAAAGCTTTCCCGAAAGATGCAACCATATACACGCCATGATGGAGTGCAGGGTTCAGAGCATGGGCTTAGCAGTCGCCTCTTGGGTGGTTTTTATTCAGTTCTACGCCAATCCTGGCACAGACAATTACTCAGCAAAAGGAGTGGCTTAGTAATTGCTACTATGTACACACGCCAATCTTCCTCGATGAAACAGGTTTTTGGAGATGGTACCAGTGGTCGGGAAAATTAAGTTTTCTAACTAGTCAGGAGAGTGCAGGGGAGTTACTTTGTTGCTGCTTTTCTCCCTCTTCCCAGGCCCTTTTGCAACTTTATCTGAAATGTGCAAACTCGAAGTACAAAATGCACGGCCATTCCCACCACTCCAGACAGAGGCTACACCATCGGCTCATAGTCCTGTGTTTAATGCCTTATCAAGAGGAGGGTGAAGTTGGTGAATGGAGAATGATCTGACAATGAAAAAAAAATGCCTGACAACTTCAAAATTAGAATTGACATTAAAGAATGACTAGAAATTCCTTTAATCTGCTTTAATGATTTTTTTCTTATTCCATTTGAAAAATGGATATTATTTAGTAAGACTTCAAGGTACACTTTTATGGTGTAGTTAGAAAAAAAGGCTATCTGTCTATCTTTTTTTACTTAAAAAAATCTTATAACAGCTATATTTTATTGCGAATCTATTAGCCTGTTGGTGTCATGGGTTGGAAGGCTGTGTTTAACATTTCAAACACTTTATGTACTTTCTACCTCACAATAATTCTATGAAGTAGGTTTATTTTTATAGCTGTCCATTACAATGAGGAAGCCAGAAAAGGTAATGACTCCCCCATTGTCACAAGTTAGTAAATGGTAAAGTCAAGATGTGAATCCCTGTTTGACTCCAAAGACTTTTAAACTAAAGGCTATTCTATATTGGTCAAAAATACATTCTTTAACATTTAAAAAATACATTATTTCCTTCTCTATAAAGTCCATGTAAACTACCCCATCACAGAAATTTTACAGGTACTACATCTTGGGCACATTAGAAAAATAGCCTTAATTCCTAAAATAAATGAATAAACATTCAATGCAAATTATGCGCAATTCATTCCATATGCAATAGAAAGGCAAAAATGTGATCTTTGAGACTTTTTTCTTTACAAATTCTTTTAATATTAATGAAACATAATGTCTATGTTTATCTTTTATGGTAAGAATAGTGCCCATATAAACAGTGTTGGTATTATGTCCTTCTAGTTTTTTGATAATGTAAGCATGCAATATTTATGTGTAATAATGTGTTTGTAGTCAGTATTCAGATTAGTATTTTGAATTGATAAATGAGGTGTATGCTAATTTCATCTAGAACACAATACATGAAACATTTCATTCAGGTCTATAATTTCAGATTTCTCTGAGCTTTTTGCTCAACGATACGAAACTTCTAGACTAGAGCCAAGTGATATTGAGAGATTTTTAGTTTTGTATATTAGCTTGCAAATTTGAACCTTTACTTGCTTCCATTTTTAGGGAAACACATTGTCCGCTAATATATAGAGCCATACACAGTATATTTACTGTTGAGTAGTTAATACAGTGGCATGACGATAGAATTTCAGGTGTCTGCATAGCTTTGGTCTCTGGGTCTCAGATACTTTTGTTTCCTATGAGGACCACTGTGGGCATGTTTATAAATATCTTGTTGATATGAATATTATTGATCACTTTCTGTATTCACTGTGGCTTGATGCTACTGATATGCTTCTGGATAAATTTGTTTTAAAAGCCTCTCCTATATTCTTTACCCTGAAGTCCCCTCCCCTAAATGGGGGCAGATATGAGTGATGTCAGAGCACTTTTACATCCCATTGTCTAATGGCTTAATACATTTAAACTATATTTTCTAATTTGACTAAATTCATTACAGGTGATGTTTCCTACTTATATTACACCATCATACGGTTCTGGGCATGCACTAAATCGTTTGTAGGACTTTTGATTGTCCTGCTGATAAACTAATAGAACATAAGAAAGAAAAAAATAACCAAAAAATTACAGTATTCTGGAATCAAATCAAATTATTCTGGTGGAGAGAATGATGTATTTGAATCAATTTCCGTATCTATATAACTTCTGGCCACTTTTATCAACTGTGTCCACCTCTCTAGTCAAGGAATGAAGAAATAGATCTATCTAGCCAATAAAATTAATTTAACATTAGTTAAGGCAGAAGATTGGTTATTTCACTGTGGTATCATGAGTATAAACTTGGTTATTAAATATGATTTAATTTTGAAAATATTATTATTTTAGCTTCAAAAATAAAATAGCCTTGGGGAAAAGACACTAAAAGAGAAGGTAGGATAACAGTGAAACTGGTTGGTTGGTACAAGTCTATTTGAAGAAGTGTTCACTCCAAATATTAAATATTAGTCATAGAGCTTATGAATACTGGCTTTATAGATTGGAGCAGATTCTCAGGTACAAAGTCATCTGTCTTCAGAAATGGGATGATATAAACATTTCTAATATATAATATATAAATGTAAAGCAAGGTGATCCTTACAAACATTTTGACATCTTATTTACATTTGTATAGACAGTCCTTGCATCATCTTTATCAATAGTAAGGCACTAGAAAATGAAATATAGTTAAATAAGCTTGTTTTAAAATAATATATGATAATGATACCCTGTTATTTATAACAGACACCAGGCAAACTATTCTTGAATTATTAAATGGAATACATTTTCACTTAATCTTTAATTATAATACAGTGATACCTTTTCAAGCTGTGACCTTGTCAAATCTCCTAAGATAAGCAGCTGTGAACCTAGTTTGCAGTCAGATGGGAGGCTTCCTGCAAACCTCATGATGCAGAAACTGGTAGAGATGACTCGGCAGGCTATGTTTCACTCTACCAAAGCACAACTAAAGGCATATGCTGTCAATTGGGGGAATAAAGGGAAGATTCATCACATTGTTTCATTCATTAGAAACAATGACGAGGAAGGAGGCATTTTGACTCTATTGTCTCCATTTTATCAGTGACAAGGGTGTTTCAATAGTCCAAGCTTGGACTTTATTGTATAAGAGGGCAGATTCAATGCTGTTCATATGCATTAGGGGAGGTCCTATAGTGTCGCGCTTAAGAGGGTAGACATGGTCCAAATACTGGGTCTATCATTTGCTGTCCTTGGAACTGGTCAGTTAGTATAGTCCCATTGCATTTTTCCTTTACTAATACAACTGCAGTGATAATAACAGCACCTATGCTCTGGAAATATTATGAGGATTCAGTGAGTTACACAACACTATAGGACCTCCCATGTTTTCATCATGTTCATACTATGAAGATGTTGCATTCAACTCCCACACACCTGATCTTTTATTATCTCCTATCATAATGAATCATACAGTCATCCATTCAGCTGCATGGGGGGTTAAGAATTATCTTTAATATGCAATATTTCCATATGTCCAAGTTCAATATCCATCTTCCAATAGTCTTCAAATCCATTCAATTCTCACCCTCTCCACTGCTACCACCCTTTGCTAAGTCACTAGTTTATCCTGATGGGACAACTTTTGCTACCAGACATTAGAGAGTTTGTCATATCATCTGTTCTTAAATTGCTTCAGTAAAATTCTCTTTGGTGCTATACAATTATCATCCATTCTATTTTTCAAAAACTTAATCCTCTATTTTCATATAATTCTGTATCAATTGATGTGATAAAGAGGCCTAAAATATTATACAATTAAATTGTAAGCATGATACTTTGTTGTCAACTATTGCTTTTCATTCTCTTTCACCCTTAGAAATATCTGAACCAGCTGTGGTCTCTTGCTTTAACTCCAAGGGTGAACCTTGAGAGGATGATAGAAGCTTAAAGTAGAGAACTTGGTATTAGTGCTTACTTTAAATGGGCACTTAATGCTTTGTAATAATCGGTTACAAAGTCCTTGAAAGATCATCGTTTCAAGTGATAGCAAGTAGCTGCAATTACCTCTAACATAACTTGATAGTCTAACATCACTTTTAGGTTGATTCTTCTTGTGAAGATAATTATATAAAATGCTTAGTATCAATGTATACATTGATGGTATGGCTTGATTGTCAATAATTAAATGAGACGCCTTAACATACTACTAAGAGGAAGAGTACCTTGCATTTATGTGAAATCCTAAAGTTATTATTTCTAATTCTTGTCTCCTAAAACTCAGCCAGTGGATTCAAAATTACTTCTAGCAGCACAGCAACTCAGTTGGTAACTTTCATGGGGCTGGGAATATTTTGCAGCTAATGCATCATGGCAAAAACAATGGGCAGGTTCTGTTTGGCATCAAACTTAACATGAAACTTCCACCTTCACAGAAAGCTCCTATTAACTACTGCTTCAATCATTTTCTTCATCAACTTCATGTATACCATGCTGTGTTAGGATTTAGGAACCTAGGTACTGAAGATGTATCCAAATATAAAAGAATTTATCTGAATGTGCTTCCTAAGTGAAGTCTACTTTTGCCAGAAGATATTCCCACATACTTCCTCTGTGAGAAATCTCAATTCCTTTTCACCTGAATGCAAATAATTTTCCATCTTCTCAGCTTTCATAAGATGGCAAACTTTTCACATTATTGTAACACAGTAATTGATAGCACAAGCCCTTTAAAAAAGCTGTGACCTTATACAACTAATTTTCCCTCTCCTTTCTTTACTTTACCCACTGAGAAATGATTTTTTTATATTTATCACTGAATATAAACAAACGCTTAGTAACTATGTACAAGTAAATGCTTAGTAAATGATAGCTATTATAGTATATGAATTTCCTAAGCCTGTGAACCTGCCATAATAAATAACAGTACTGCTTTTCAGATGCCATAAGAGAATAACTCAAATTCATCTATCTCCCCAGACCATCGCCTTATGCTTAGGAAAATCGTACTCATCCTTCAAGTCTCATCTCAAAACTATATCCACTATAACTTCTTGACTCCCAAAGATAGATTTAGGGCATCTTCTTTGTACGTTATGAACTTCCTTCTTTATAGCAGTTCACTTCCTTCATTTCAGACAATGGCTCATCTAAGCTTCAAACAACTGCAAGACCCTTAGAAGGAAGACATTTTTAAAAAATATACATATATATGGGCCCTCCCTGGTGCCAAAGCGGGTTAAAGCACAGTACTAGGAAGCTAAAGCTACTTCAGCATGGGCTCGATCCCCACCCCAGAGGTGACCCACATGGCAGAGCAAACCTCTCCTGACCCATTCTGTATGTATAAATAAATAAATCTTAAATATATATATATATATGTATGTATGTATACATGCACCACACACACATATACATGCACACATACACACACACAACACACACACACACACACATATATATTTAGATCCCCAGAACCTAGTACAGTGTACAGTGCCTGGCATATAGGTGGTCCATATGCATTTGCTGAATGAATAAACAAAGGAGCTAAGCTTTTATCTAAGTATTTACTAATAAAATGTAATTTTTAGCATTCTGAATACTGATTCCCATACTTTTATTTTTATTCTTGAATCACATTAGGGCACCAGAAGACTGGATCATAGGATCATATTAGTTTAATATTTGCTGAATCAGTTTCATTCACTTGTACTTAATGATCTGCTTTAGGCAGTTATCAAAGGTCATTAAAAAAAAAGGCCAAACAGGATATACCTTTTGCATTTATTGTAAATCTGTTATGAAGGGCACTGTTCATCATCTTCTCAATGTCTCCTTTATACAATGTCATTGAGAAAGTTAATTTCAGAACCTAATGCCAAAAGTCCTTTATCTCTGTGGAGTTATTGTATTTCCTCTTTTCTGACCATAAGGACTACATGAGAACCTAGAGTATGAAGTCAGAGAGTCCTTGATATAAAAATAGGCTCATCTTAATAGTAATTTTGTAACATTGGGCAAGAAAAAATTTTCAACCTTAGTAATTTCATCTGTAAAATGAGGATCACAACATTATTTCCATGGTTGTATTAAATATAGATAAGACATCAAAGTACTTAGCAATGTTCCTGGCACTCAACTGGTGTTTCATATTTGGTAAAAATAATGTACTCATTTTCCTCTAGGCTCCTTGGAAGCCCAAAGACAAATGTGACACTTAATCTTAAAAAACTACATCAAAGTTTTCCATTTTGTCTCTTTTTCAATTCTGATTTGATATTTTTGAATTTTATTCTTAAAAGCTACTTTAGTTCATTATATAAAGAAACAATATAACATAGATCTGTGAACTGTGGACCAGAAGAAAAAAAAATCATAATTAGAAACTCTGAAGTTACAATTATCATAGAATGATGTAGAGTAAGAAACACTGAGATTTCTAGGGGTAGAGAAGAAAATCCCAGTATTTCTACACATTCCATCCCCCCCCCTTAATGCCACAATATCATAAATATTGCCATTAGAGATCTTTCTAAGGGTTTTACTCTCAACAGGACTCTTGAAATATAAGTACCTGAATATATATTAAGGTATTATTGACCTGTTAGCATTAAATTAATAGGACTGAAGTCAGGAAATATTAGGTAGCTGAGAAGGGTATGAAGAAATGAGAAATAGAAAATGAAAAATAAAGTAGTTAAAATATTATAAAAAGAAAAATACAAGTAAATGAGGAAACAGTCAGAATAATGACGATTGTCATATCTTAATTTGATTTAGGTAGAATTTACTGTACTATTCTTTAACATAGAACTTAAAAAACAAGCATACAGAAACAGAGATGGAAAAATTCTACAAAAAAAATCATATAAGTGAGTTAATTTGTGGAAAGTACTGAGAATACTACCTAGCAATGAAGAGCACTCAATAAGTCAGAGAATTACACACACAAACGCGTGCACGCTTGCAAGCTCATAAGCATAGAAACACATTGCTGTTACACACTTTCACATACATTATTCATTCTCAAGAAAATATTAAACAATGCATAATGCATTTGCAATTATTGACCTCATACCAAAGACACTATGTGGCCAGATCAGGGTCATAGCCAGTAAATGGCAAGAATCTAGAAAAGAGCAATACTGCCTGTCTGCAAAATTCTACCTTTTACACACACTCCACTCCCTCCACACATACATTTAATAAATAAGTAGATTGAAAAAATAAGGTATTAGAGAGATAAATACATAAAATGATTTAAAGTCTTGGAGTGATAAACTAATAACAGCCCTTTCAGAGGGGACATGGGGAGATTATTAAGAAAAGGGAGGTTTATCATTAAAATAATGTCACACCTGAGAAAGTGGACATAAAAGATGGTCTCTGGCTTGAAAAAAAAAAAAAAAACCTGAATCTTTAGTGGCTCTCAACATGTGGCCCGTAGGTAGCACCTTCAACATTTGAGACTTGACCAGAAATGCAGATTTTTAGCCATGCCTATCTGCTGAATGAGAAACTCTGGGGAGGGGCGTTCAAGTCACCTGGTTTTTACAGAGCCTTCCTCCCTCGTGCTTTGGCTGCTAAGCACTACACAGCTTTCTTATGCAAAGATACTTTAAACAAAGAAGCTGAAACCAGGTGAAAAACTCAAATGTAATGTGAAGCAAAATAACAAGATAAAGGAAAATAACAGGCTTAATTTCTCACGCTGTAACAAAAAACATTTTCATTATTTGGAAATATTTTATACCACCTTAAATGAAATAGTTTTGATGAGAAAGCGAGAAAAGAGGATGGAGGGGAAAAAGAGAGATTTTACAATATGTTTTCTAAGGAGACTTACAGGATATGCATTTGAATTGCTCACAGATATCCTTGTGAAAAAAGTGGAGAAAAGTGATCAAGATTCTAGAGCCATAAGATAGATTGCAATATGAATGATTAATGGATATATTACATGTTTGTAATATAGATAGAATTTATTATATGCCTATCTAATGAAGACATCAGATAGCAGGAAATGCAAAGATTAATGAGACAAAGTTTTTCCCTTCGACGCGTTGACATTCTAGGGCCACAAAGAGAGAATGGAAAGACCAGCAGAGGAGACCAAACTCATCCACCAAACACCTACATAACTATCAGGTAACAGGAATTTTGTCAGGAGCTGTAAGTACATCATATATACTTTTAATTAAAAATCACATGCTACTTGAATATATTTACATGTACATTTATATGTCTATTTAATTATCATAGCCCCCCTTTTCTTGGATGATCTATATTGCACTACAGGCTTTACATATATTATCTCTATTCTTCATCACAACCCTGCATGATAGAGTGCTTTCTTTCAAATTTACAGATGAAAATACTGAGGTAAAATAGCTAATAAATGGCTATTTCCAACCCAGGCCAGAACCCTTTCCTTTATCACATTGCATCACATTCTAGCATCCTGTTCTGCACTTTTGTCAGTATAAAAGGGATGAGTAGGGCATAGGGATAAGACCAGGTAATTCAACCTGCTCCAGTACCATTGGTCCCTAGTTTCCAGTTTGCCATGCCAGCAACTTCTAGACGGGGCAGGCAACCTCTAAGATGGTCCCCATAAATCTTTGTCTCCTAGTTTCTATAACCTTATGTCATCCTCACTTCTCACTGTGGTCTGGCCTAGTGAGTTGATTTGAGCCAATAGAATATGACAAAGATGACGTGTCCACCGGTAGTTTCAAAGACTGTAAAATCCATACCTTTCTCCTTAGTCCCACCCCAAATTCTTTCACTCTCTCTCATTCTCCCACTGGATCACTCTAAGAGAATCTAGCTGCCACGTTGTCAGTTTGCCTTAAGGAGACACCCACATGAGAAGGAGCTGATGTTAGTCTGCCAACAAGTGCATAAATGAGCTTTGAAGCTGTTTCTCCACTGAGCACAGGTGAGCTAAGAGCTGACAACACAGCTCTGGCTTCTACTTTACTTACAGCCCAAAGACTTCTAAGCCATGGAAACACAAATAAGCTGTTTAGATTTTCTTTATCTGCAAAAAAAATATTGTGAGATCATAAATTTTAATATTTTGGGTGATATGTACCACAGCAAGAAGTAATTTACACATTTGGGAAAAGCATTTTCCAGATGCATAAAGAGTTGAATTAACCAGAACAATGGGTAAACTACTGACTCAACAGAATAACAATTATATCACTTGAATTCTAGAAACTAAAACATTTGCTAAGCTTTTAACAAGCACCAGATCCATAATAAATCATTTTAGCTTTTTCAAGCAACTCTATAGATGTTTAAAAAAAACCAAAAAACTCCATGGTAAATATTATTTTCAATCTTTCTTGACTAATGAGGAAACTGAGGCTCAGAATTCTCCAAGTTTGCACAGCTAGTAAAGTAGCAAAGCTCTGATTTACACCCAATACTGTGACGCTAGGGTATGCATTCTTATAGTCTTTTCTATGGTGTATAGTCTCAGTACATTGACTAAAATTTTGCTAATGATTATCTCTTGCTCACTCTTTTTTCTTTTATTTTGGTATAAATATAACAGGAATTTTTAACAAATTTATTGATGAAATTAAAGTGGGTAGCAGAATCAATATGATACATAACTGAAACATGATTAAATATATCAAGAGATTGGGCAAAGTTTCAAATTGTATATGTTTACATCAAATGAGAATATGTGTTATATTTGCACATTAGAAATGCTTAAGTATGAAAAGGAAGTGACTTTGCTTCTCACTTAGAAACCCATGATTAAGAACTCTGGAACTTTACTTAACAGTAGTGTAATGAAGAGATTACTTTTGATGAGTAGGCTAGGAGTGCTGCATTCAAAACTGGCCACTCTAGTGGAGATTCAACACCCTACTTTCATCGATGGGCTGATTAAACACACATAAGATAAATAAGGAAAATCCCAAATTCAGAGCCAAAGGAAATCAGGGACAGTCATAATTATATCAGCTAAAACAGATTTCTAGCTAAAAAAAAGGTAACAAGAGACAGAGAGGAGGACTATATAAAAATTAGGAGAATTATTACATCAAGAACACAATGATCATCAATATATATATATCAAATGAGGGACCAACAAAATCTGTCAGGCAACTACCAAATCTACTACCAAATTGAAAACAGATATTGAGGAAAAAAAAAAAAAAAACATTTGGGACAAAACCCCACTTTTAGCAATGGAACTATCAACCAGACAGTAAATAAAAATGACACAATAACCTTAAATAAAGAATAAGTCCATGTGGACTTAATAAACAATTATAGGACACTACACCCACATGAAACAGAAGACACACTCCTCACAAGTGCACGAGTAACATTCTCCAGGATAGACCACATGCTGGATCACAAATCAAGTGCTAAAAATTTCATGAACATAGATATCTTTCAATTATTTTCTCTGATCATACTCAGCTATATTCAACATAGTAGAACAATAGTCCTTGCTAGAGCCATTAGGCAAGAGAAATTTATAAAAAGAATCTAAACTGTAAAACCATCATTATTTTCAAGTGACATGATATTGTACATAGAAAACCTTAAGGAATCAACTATAAAATTAATTAAAACAATAAAACAATTCAACAAAGTGGCAGGCTACAAAGTCAATTACATTCCTATATGCAAGCACCAAGTTAGAAGAAAAAGAAAGAAAACAATCCCAGTTACAATTTCATCAAAATAATTAAATACCAGACTAAGCTTCACAAACGTGAAGGACTCATACAAAGAAAATTTGAAGATATGATTAAAAGAAACATAAGGCACAAAGAAATGGAAAAATGTTCCTTGTACATGGCCCTCTTATTCAAATCTATACACAAATTCAATGCAATCCCTATTAAAGTCTTAATGGCATTCCTCAAAGTAATAAAACAAACATTATTCAAATTCATATGCAACTACAAAAAACCCCGAATGGCCAAAGCAATCCTGATAAAAAAAGAGGAACAATAGAATTATCAACTCTATGCTATAAAGGTATCCTATAAAGCCAAATATTCAAAATGGTACGGTAGTAGAACAAAAAGTATACACACAGACTAGTGGACTAGAAGTGAGAGCCCACAAATGAATACGCAGTTATATGCACAGTTAATCTACGACAAAGTATACAAGAGTACACATTGGAGAAGGCAAGCCTTTTCAATAAATGGTGTCAGGAAAACTGGACAGCCATATACAAAATAATGAAAGTAGACCAGTATATCGTGCCATCTACACACAAAAATAACTCAAAGCGGATTAAAGACATAGTTGCAAGACCTCAAACCATAAAATAGGAAAAAAAAAAAAAACAGAGAAAACACTCAAATGCATAGGTTTCAGATATTTTCACTAATCATTTCCCTATTGTGGAAAGAAAACTCTTCTGCTTAGGAAAACGATGCCTTTTTTGCATCATTGCTACTCCAAGGCACATACACACCTTTAGTGTGCCCAAGTGATAATTTGGGAGTTGAGATGGTTTGGGAAAACGTTCTACATTTCACATATCCAAATGTTCGAGGAGATTACTGAAACAACAAAACCTGAATAATAACAAAAGATTTGAGAACTGGAAACTTCTAGAACTTGGGTCATGCCCATATTATGTCAGAACAACTGGTTAAAAATCCCAAGACAACAACTTGATAATGTACTTCACTAGAGTGGATTTCAGTGTACTGCACACAGTAGGCATTCAATAATTATGAATACTTACAGCAATGATATAATAAAATTTTTAACTTTTTAACTGGTAAATAGCTGCTCTGTTATAAAAATCACTAGGCAACTAAACCAAAAACGAATCACTTTGACACCCTTTGCTTTATATCTTTTGATCAGCAACTCCCCTTTTCCCCCACTTCCCTATCCTTAGCTCTACTCCCAGCTGCTATGTATTAAAGTTTTTCAGATTCAACATATAGGTAAGATCATATAATTATTTTTTCCCATTGGTGGACACTTAGATTATTTCTATATGTTCACTGTTGTGAATAATCCTTCAGTGAAGACTGTAGTAATACTTTCACTTTCAAATTTCAATTCTTCAAATTTCAATTTCATTTTGTATACCTTAAATATATATAATTTGAAAGAAAAAAATTAAAGATAAAAGGAAAAATAAGACTGGAACTCCCTATCTCTGGACGAGTCCCAGTTCACACAAAGGGAGTTGAATAAATACTTTTTTTTTTTTCAGGCTCTTTTCTCTTTGTACATATTTTCATTTCCAAAAGCAGAAAGAATGAAAACAAGGTAATAAATGGAAACATGTCATTGTTAACAAGAGAGAGATATAATGATTTACTTTAAAAGTCTCTAAGCTTTGAAACTAAGAGAGCTTAATTTACATCTACAGAATCTTACGCACTTAAATGAGCTATTTTTGTTCTCCTGCATGCAGTCTCCCTCTTCTGTTCCTGCTGAGTTCCAGAGACAAATCAAAATAAATTTACAGTAATAAAATTAAGGTTTTAAACATGCTGTTCTTGTATAGGTTCATCAGGGTTGTTTTTTTTATTCTCCCACCTACTGTTCTTTGCCTTGGAGTTTCACATAATCTTTCTTTGGCTGGTGGAAAGCTATTTTATCACAAAAGTACAAAATGTCACTTTGAAAGTCTAATAGCTTTTAAAAATTTCATTGCAGACCATAGAAAATGCAACAATTTGTGGTTGATAAAGAAATGTCACTGAATGGATTGAGTTAACATATGCAAAAGGCAACAACTCTCCTTTATTCTTTAACTTTCAGACAAATAAAAACATTTTTACAAGTTCTAGATGAAATCATGTTCTGAAATTTAAATCATATGCTTTCCTTGGCATGAGAAAGACTACTGACCTTCTTTAAGTACATAAAACAGGGTGCCTTGCGTTGTTTGAAGATATTTTGAGTTTGCCTTTTAATGTGAGCCCTATGTGAACAAGGAACTTTGCTTGAGCGTGTTTTGAAAGAGTTGGGAGTGCCAGATCCCAATTTTCCAGTGGAGAACTGGCAAGTTGCCCTACTCAATATTCATCCACTGAGCAGAAAAATATTAATGTTCACAGAAGAAAAGAATTAAATATGCATTTTCAAGTATAAATAAAATGTGTCACTTTATAAACATTTGAGGATTAAGAGGAATCAGACATTCCAACTTTTATTGACACATTGATACCAGCAATGGTAAAAAAGATGAGAAAATGTCTTAAATTTTACTTAGTGTGTTGTGAAGTTTTCATGTTAATAAAAGTGTCATTACTGGAGGCATCTAAGATAAGAATTATTTACTTGTATAGTCTGTCAACAAAATATAGACCTAAGGTTAAAATATTATGCAAAGAGAGGGATACAGAAAACATTGGTGTTTTTTTTTTAATCTTGTGCTTTTATTATGAATTAATTACATTGTTCTGAGCTACTGGCTCGTTGATTTACAAAACTCAGGACATGAAGGTAGGCCATTTCATCCATTTCACATAGGACTTTGTTTGCTTGGCCAGATAACCAGAGATTATTGGGACAAGTTAAAATGACCACATACATATATTATCGAAAGACTCATTCCTGCATTGTGTAAATCGATCAAAGATGTCACAATGAAGTTTAACTATTCCAAAACCCTTCTGACCTTGGTAATTAAAAGTCTTGACAATATTATGTCACTAAGCAAACCTAGGACAGGTGGTCACTTTCAGTTGACATATCATTATGTAGTATAAATAACCAAAATATAATGTTCTTTGGGAGCATTTGAAAGTGATTTTATAAACAAATCTTTTTAAGTTAACATGGAACTTCAAAAATGAAAAAAACTAGAATTAGAGACTTGTAGAAAGTAAATCTTTTCTATCTCGTGAGTGATCGAACTATTAAATATACATCTTTTTTCTTTGTGCCTACTTTCTATTAGATGCTCAACAAATACTTCTGAAAAAAATGAATGACTGAATTTCCTAATCTTAAGGGAAGGAGCCATGATTTAAACATCTCTCTACTCTCGGAGCCCAGCAGAGTATTTGACACAAGCCCTCAGGGAAGGTTTACTCTGCATTTATTCTGAAGTGTAGAATAAATGTATCACTGAATCTCGGGTTTATTAAGTCCCTCTCTATAAACCTCAAGTTCTGCAAGATATATCTTTAATCTTGAATTCTTAAATATTTTAGGGTTGCTATTTAGAGTGTGCTATCTATTTTCCCAAAACTTTTATTTGTGAAATATATAAATGGTGCCTGAGGAAGTGTGTGATATCAAAATAACTTTTCAGCTTTATTGAGGCATAATTTACACATACAATTATAATGTAGATGAAATGTGCAATGTAACAATTTTATATACATATACATTGTGAAAGGAATGCCTCCATTAAGAAATACATCTCTTGATTATTTACATGGTGTAGAATAGAGAAAGCCTTGAAGGACAAAGAGACATTAATTGGAATACTGGCTCCACAAAGTTACAAACTATGCAATCTGAGGTAATTTATTAAATCTTTGAATGTATTGCCTCACATTTAAAATGTAGTTAATAACATTATTACACAAAACTAAGTAATAGATGTGAAAATTCATTGGAGTATAAGTAACTGGATAGAATATGTACTCTACAGCAGAGTTTCTCACATCTACGTTTTCTGAATATTTTATTTCTTACTAGTCATAATTTTGTAAATATTACTAAGATAAGCCCAACTAAAATGCAATTATCTGATAACTGACTTTTAGTTCTGTCAGGAATGCCTAGATATTTGATCAGAGACAAACTATAAGTTTTGGAATGGTACTATGCTTTATCAATAGTATTAATATGGCCATTACAAGCAAAAGAACTATATTATAATTCTGACTCTACCACTTCCTAGTTCTGTTACTTTGGACAAGTAATTTAACCTCTTTGAATTTAAAAATACCTACTTTGCCAGCTTCTAAGGTTGTTCTGAAGAACAACTGAAATAATTCATGTGAAAATACTTTGTAAAGTGCCAAGCACCAGGAATCTGCTAAGTATTTATTATTATTGCTTTTCCTATGCTAGATTTGCCTTGGTAGTTATGTTCATTGATTTGTCAGAAGCTGTTATTTGGTGGTTAAGAAAATTGACTGAGAATAATGACAGAATTTGCTTAAGAAACACATCTCACATAATCCTCAATGGTAAATTTTTATTTCAGTCTCTGACATAGATATGACAAGTAACCTTGAAAAAAATTACTTTTTCATTTCCCAATTCTCAAAATGGGAGGAAGAGCAACTTCAATTAGTGCAAGTTACTACATGGTCAGTCAGGGTGATCACATATTGAGATGATGAATTAAGAGGAACACTATAATTACCAACATATTGGGGTACTGCCTATTGTCTATAAGGATTCTCCATTATCCAGTCTGTTTCTATGGCTAAGAAAAACATTGAGTCAAATTTTTACCCTGCTGCTAAACTTATTTTAACATTTTACTAACTGCAACTATAGACGTCCCAAAATGTCAGGGCCTCTCTTGTGTTGAAAGAGGTTAAGTCTCAGCACCATGAAGCTATCAGCAGCACTGCAGCTCGAGTTCAATGCCCAGCAAGGAGGCTGACCCACGTGGCGCAGCAGACCTCTCCTGACGTGCCCTCTGCTCCCCTCAGCAGTGTAGTTCAGGAGATCTGCCTGCTCTGCCCCCCACTCTGTTTCTGGTGGATCCTCTCACCACTCAGCACCTCTGGCCTCTACCCCAACTCTTGAATGCATAAATAAATAAATAAAAAGCTCCAAAATGTCAATATAAGTAGCTTACTCCCTGGCAGTTGCTTTTGCATTGTAAGAATCTGGCTTATTTATTCATGATAAGGATACCACAAGAATAAATTCATAAATACACCAAAAGATATTTCTCCAAATGTATAGTCATTTACACTTATAATTGACATTAAGAATAGTCACATAGAATGTCTTTAAACTTCAATGAGGACCAGAGTTAATTCAATACAAGCTGACAAAGTGACAGAGAATCCCAGTCCATATGAAAAACTCAGACGGTGTTTTATTGGCAAATCTTGCTAATGACAGCTGGGTAAAGGGTGATAGTGAGGGGAGGGTTAGAGGTTGTGAAGGAATGGAGCACTGTCGGTAATAGAGACATTTAATCAAGAAACTATTGCGACTGGTAATTGAAAAATTAAATCTTTATCTATTGTAATCAGACTCTATATGTAGAGATGGGATTTGTATGGATGACAGAAAGACCGAAATCACTAGAAGCTTTCAGCCATGAAGGAGTTGTGCACTGTAAATACTCAAATCAAGATCTTTCATCCATGACAGAATGGCTTGTTACTTTGCACAAAGGACAATAAACTGGCTTATAAGCAGAGTGAACAATTTTTTTAAAAACACACTACTGCATGTATAACAATCCTTGTAACATATCTGTCAAGCATATCATTTGTAAATACAAAAGGAATTCAAAAATAAATCTTTAAGCTAAAATATCAGGGAGGAAAACTGGCAGAAATCAAATGGATATTATCTTTCACAAATAACCTTCTTGATGATGCACACCCAAAAGCTGGCATCTGTTACCAAAAGATAGCTATCTTTGCTCACTGAGTAGGGGAAGTAATCTGGGGGTTGGGAATTTTTCATTAGTTTCCAATCTTACCAATGAGGCATCAATGAAAATAAATGTGTAAGTCACAGCATACATCTTATTTTCTAGAGATTCAAATGACTCACAGTTAATGGTACAAATAAAAACATGTTTACCAAAGTAAGAGAATGCTACCATAACACAATTTGGAATGCAGATGTAACCTTAGTTATTAAATATTCTTTTTCCTTTGATGAGATAATGCAAAATAATCTGTAGTCAATTTCAAAACAACAGTAGAAGTAAAATAAAGTTTGAAGTGGAAATAAAGGTCAGAGTTAGAAAAGTAAAGACTTCTACTCCTAAAGAATAAATTAAACCTTATTTAAATTATATCAAGGCAAAAATAGAGGCTATTTGCCAAAAGTTGTTTCATACTTGCAAAATTCACTTATGTCTGAAATAAACAACACTTTTAATAGGTCAATATAATGCTTAGTGGAAATGAAAAAAAATTACTACAGAAACTGTTTCCAAACCTAGCCTCAAATTAAAATTTAACAAAGTACCATTAACTTATATTTTGACAATGACATTCAGAATGAAAAGGTGACATTAATTTCACTTACTCAAATTTTAGTGTACCTCACTTACTGAATTCTGTCCTTAATAAAAGATAGTCTACTCATGCTGCCAGCCTCCCTCCTTACCCTCCCCTTCTTCCCCTTCTTTCTCACTCATTCTCTATCTCTCTTTGCTTCTGCCTCACTCTACCCTTTACCCTACTTCTCCCTTCTTTCCTCACTCCCCCTAGCACGTTCACCTCATCATGGACACAAGTACAGGCATAACCAGACACCCAGACACACAGGTACTTAAACACTCCAAGCTTTCAAGGAAAACAGTTGTTCTGAGAATGTTGCAATCATCGTAACACTTACTCTTTCAGCTGGTTCAAACAGAAGTGTTTCATATGCAAATATTTTTAAAAGGAGGGAATAACTTTAGGAGGGTATTATACAACTGACACATAAGAAAATAAAATTGTGAAAGAGGTACAAAACGTATCTATAAAAAATAAAGGAAATAAACTGGAAGGAGGAAGGCAAATACTGGATGAATCGTGGAATATAAAGAGGCAAAAGAACAGACAAAACTTAACAACGACAACAAAGTAACACCTTAGAAATTTAACTGTAGAATTGTGGCTACCAGAGTGAGAGGGGAGGTGAACGGCAGAGGGCAGGGTCTAACGGTCTATGACGGAGGATTATCTGTCCTTTGGTAGTGGACTTGGTGTGGTTATCTACATTTGTGGAGGCGTGAACTTATTCCCCTAGACCATACACAGTTTGCAAACCACCATTATCTCAATAAGCACAATCTAATATAAAAAAAAAAAAAAAAGAAGAAGAAGAAGAAGAAGAAGAAAAGAGGCCCTCCCTGGTGGCGCAATGGGTTAGGACGCAGCACTGTAAGCTAGCTGAAGCCGTTTCAGTGCAAGTTCGATGCCCGGCCCCAGACGTGACCCACATGGCACAGCAGACTTCTGTCTCACCTGTTACTCCCCTCAGCAGTTCGTCGATTGCCTGTTCTGCTCCCCTCTCTGTCTCTGGCAAGTTCTCTCACCCACCACACCCCTGGCCTGTACCCCAGTTCTGAATGTCTAAATACATAAATAAATAAATCTCAAAAAAAGAGAAACATCTCAAAAAATAATTGAATTTTACATCTGAAGAAGTAGAAACAGAATAATCTAAGCACAAAGTTAGAAAAAAGGGAATGCTAAAGACAATGGAGAAATGCAACAAAACTAAAGATGGGTTTTTCTGAAAAAGATAGATAAAACTGTTAATAATTTAGCTGGACTAAGAAAAAAAAAGAGAGAGGGTTCAAATAAAATCAGAAATGCAAGAGAAGACACTGGAACTGACACTACAGAAATGCTAAGGATTATCAGAAACTACTGTGAACAATTGTATGAAACAACTTGAATAATCTAAATAAAATGGATACATTCCTAGAAACAGACAACCTACCAAGACTGTATCAAGAAGAAATAGAAAATCTTAACAGATCAGTTATAAGGAGATTAAACCACTAATCACAAATTTTCCAATAAAGAAGTGTACTGAGCAGATGGTTTCACTAGTGGATTCTAACATTCCATCAATGAAGATCTTTTTAAACTGTATACTGTATACTCTTTTCTTGGGAGGTATCGTGGATATAAAATTATCTAGTCATAAATGCAGGCAGTAGAGTTCCCAGAAATTATTTTTTTTATATTAGTTCTCACAGTAAAATACTGTGAATGAAGAAAATATACTTCATTTAATTTTAGCTAGTACCTGAGTAAGTTTTAAAAACAGATTCTGGATATCCAGTCTCTTCCATATTTCTTTCTCCAAAAAAATGTCAAATTCTGCTCCCTAAAGATTACAGTATAACCTTATGAATTCTGGACATTTATTACTACTAGATTATTTTTTATTAGGAAAAAAAATTAAAGAATCAGTAATTATTTATAGAAATTCATACAGGAACACTGAGTTCATATTATGCTAAAATATTAAGCAAATCCAATAACCTATGATTTGTGAAATGTGGCCACCTGTTTATTGGGTGTTTTAAATAGCATATTTATATACAGGCCATATATTGTAAACTTTTATTTTAAAAATCATATTTTCTGCATTTTGTAAATTACTTCTTGCATCCCTGAAGATAGCAATCTTTAAAAATGTTTTTAATTTAAATTGCAAACAAATTTATGTCTTTTCCAAGATGGTAACAGTTTTGTTTAATTAGTTTCTGTGTGTAAACTATGGATCAAATAAATGTGTATAAAATGTTGCTTTAATTTATGAAATATTGCACATCTAAAGGTTTCAATTCATTTGCAAACTTTCAGTGTCTTATGTCATATGCAGCTATCTAATATCTAAAAGCCTTATAGTAAAAGTCTAATATCCACTGGATTAGAAATTTATATGAAAAGAAATGTTTTTTTTTGGTAAAAGTTTATTTTTACATCATTCTGTACATTTTTTTTTTTTTTTGCCAACTCAATTGTAATCCCCGTGGGTTTCCCATCACCAAGTCACCAGTGTGCCATCACCATAACCCCATGCACTTCCCTCCTCACACTTCCCTCCTCACACTCATGATCCCATTCCCCACTCCACCCCCACAAAATGTCTCTGGTATGTGGTTGTTCATTATTTTTGTTATTTTCTCGCCTGGTCCATTATACTCCTGCTATGAGTGAAACCATCAGGTATTTTTCTTTCTCTTTCACTAAGCATGATCTTTTCCAGCTCCATCCAAGTTGCTGCAAAAGACATTTGTTCCTCTTTTTTGGTTGCTGAGTAATATTCCATTGTATATATGTATACCACATCTTTTTTATCCAGTCATCTACTTTTGGGCATTTGGGCTGCTTCCATGTTTTTCCAATTGTAAATAAAGCAGCAATAAACATGGGGGCGCAGGTATCTTTTTCAATCAGTGTTTTTGTGTCTTTTGGGTAGATACCTAGGAGTGGGATTGCTGGGTTACGCGTAGGGAAGCTCCATGTTTAGCAGTTTGAGGAATTTCCAAACAGTTTTCCATAGTGGTTGTACTAGGAAAACAAATATTTTTAAGACTAAAAAATCTTCTTAATGTTACTTTGCCAAATGAACAAAGATATCATCCATCTGTCATGCAGGGTAGTAATGGTATGTTTCCTATAGAACAAAATTTATATCACGTTGCTTTCAGCTTTAACATGTCATATTATTTAAATAACAGGGATGCTGAAACATAAGACCAAGATTAGATGCAAGGTCACACAGCCATTCCTATATCTTTCTACAAAAGATCTAAGATTCTTTGATGATTTTGCTTTAGGGAAGGATAATTTTCACACTGCAAATTAATAGACTTTTAATTTTTACTCTAATATCCTTAACCAGTACTTTACTATTTTGCATGAAAAATAATTTACAATTTATATAATTTGGACTCTGTACATGGAAATCCCATATTATAAATTAGAAAGACTTTAATAAAATTAACACTATGATAGGCCTTAAAACAGAAGTACATAGCTATGCATGTGAAATGGTTTGAATAGTCAAATCAATTTCAAGAGTTCTCCCACACCACAATCTATACACATATGCTAATACTTGACTGTCATCTAAGCACTTTACATTATTATCTCACAATTTGTATACAGACCTAAGGCAAAAAGAAATTATATCATTTACTTGCTATCACTCAGCATGTATTTAGTGAAAGTGAAATATTTTGACTCTAGAATCAACACTTTGAATGTGTAGACTTTACTGCTGCTAATAGCCATCCAGTAGAGTTAAGAGAAGCAATTCCAAAATACTGTAGTTTTTAAGTTTTTCTGTTGACATAGGAAGTATTGGATCTTTCTGAGGCTCGGAAAATAACAAATAGTTCACCCTTGAATAAGTCATAGCAGCCCTCTGAGCTTTAATTTCTTCCTCTAGAAAATGGGGGTCTGAAGGCAGCAGTATTGTGTTTCGCTATTTGACGTTCATATGACTTAGATTTCAAAGAAGTAGAAATCAATGCATTAACTAGTAACAGCACAGAAAACAGAAAACAGAGAAAAAAGAATCATTGATTCTGAAATTTATTTTGACTGATGCCAAACAAATGGCTATCAAGCAAGTTTATAAACAGTCTTTGAATTTTATTCATCTTTTCTCAATTCTTTATTTGTCTCACTCATGCTTGGGCCTCAAGGCTTCTAGATCAATCTTCACCTCTTTCTGGAAGCCTTCTCTTTTCTTTAGGAAGCAATCTTTTATTTACACTCTTCTCCCTGTTTCCTTGTTGTTCCAAGCAGCACCGGTTGTTTTTTTTTTTTATTAGCTCTGCTACCTTCCACTTATCTTTTGATAGCTCATGCATTACCTCTTGATGAATCTTTTCATTGACCTTTAGCTCTTCCCCACCTCTGCTTAGGGTTCTAATACCATCCTAGTTGTTTCTCTTTGAGAATGCACAACAGATTTATTGAAATGATGTATACATTTGGCTATCTCAATCATTATATGATCCCCCATCAGACAGGGGTCATATTTTGTTTATTTTTTTAAACCTAGAGACATTGCCTAGAAAGGAATGTGATCAATATACATTTGAAAATTTGGACTTACATGGTGATTCAATACAGGTATAGCATCAGGCAAGTCCTTTACCACATCCTAAGAGGAGGGCATGACATCTTGTCTTTACTTTATAGAAAATTATATGGATTAGTGAGACAAACTACAAGTTTGAGGTCTTCAGAGTTGATCATACACGATGCAGCAGTACATAAGACAAATCCATTATACCTAACACATATCTGAGCATTAATAATCTTTCCAATAGCAGAAAGTTGTATCTCATCAAAGATAGGTGGGTTTATTTTTTGTAATATGAAAACTAAAAGGGTTACAATGAGCTTACTTGACCAGTCTCATTCCTAAGTCAATTTTTAAAATGAAGTGAAATAAAATAAACACTTATTAAAATAGAAACTAGCGTAAAATTTGAACTAGTCTACTGAATTGTTTAGTGCCCAGCAAAATGCCATATAAACCATATTTACATAATGCAGTGCACCAATTCCTTGGCTGCTCTGAGGTACAACTCTTCTCTCTCTTCCTTACTCACCCTCTTCCTTCCATCATTCAACAAATACAGGGACTTTAATTGAGCCTAAAGGGAGGGTTGAAATTTTGGTATGAATGTGTAGTCACTGATCTTCTCAAACATGATGAAATTATAGAGACACTCGAAAGCACTGTTTTCTCTGAAGCTAACAGGTTCAACAAAATTAATAACTTTACCCGTAACTATAGGCATAGCTTTGCTTGTTTATTCTCAGACAATCTAGAATTAAGAAGATAACTTCACACTAACAGGTATGAATACAGCATTTTGCAATGATTCATTTTGGGGTGACCTGCTTTTATGGCAAAGAATTGTTTATTCAGGCTTTAACTTTAAAGGAAAAAACTCCGTTACTAGAAACTATAAGATGAAAACATGGATATTTTCCTACCTTCTTTTTACATATAATATTTTGTTATATTTGTATTGAGGGACCAATTTCATCTTTAAATGACAACTCTAATTATATCCTTACTGAAAATATAGGGAATGTTACTGACTCCAAAGAAATGTCAGATTAACCATTTTCAAAAGATGAATTAGCAACATGAGAATTAAAAGACATCATGATGGACTGAGAATAAGTATGACCCCATGATATAAACAAATGTGGACATGATATGTTATGAAAAAGACACTAGACTTGTGCATATTAAAAAAAAATAGCACTTAAGACTGCTAATGACACTCATAATTTTAGCACAAGAGCATCACTGTTCCTATTAGATAAAGTGGAAAATTCATTTTATAATCCATATTATCATTTGTGGTATATCAATGACATCAATAATTATTACTGTAGGTTACTGCAACAGCAGAGTGGGAAAAAAAAAGTCTGTGTGGTTCATTCCATAATAGAAGACATAGGATCCTTGGAATTGAGATGCCACACTTGAGCACATTTAGTGCTCAGCAAATAATTTCTGAATGTCACTGATCCTAGATTGTTTTTAAAAAGCTACTTCCCCTTACTTTGAAAGATGTGTTATGCTGCATTTCATTACTTTTCTCCGTACCTCGTTCTTCTTTTGTTTTAAAATAAGTGATGAGGCTTTCGGTGAAGATTAAGCACTAGCAGGCAGTAATGCAATGGTCCAAACAGGGTTTTAATTGGAACCTCAAATCCTGTGGAAAAATAAGAAATTAAATCATTAATAAAGTGTATTTCCTGGAAGACACTATGTTGATATATGTTAGGTTAAGAAGTTTTCATTATTTATTCCCATAAGATTCCTATAGACATACTTGTGGAATCTAAATTTCACTAGCTGTGCCATATTAAGTTTATATGATGAAACTCCAGCTCTTTCAAAGTTGCAAATATCAAGGAATAAATAAGAAATCCATAGCAATTTTTCTTTTACAAAACTTCTGCATTTTTATGTCAACATTAATCCTCATGTTTCATTACAATGTTACAGTACATTCATTACTTAATGCAATTCTGGAAGTACTACAGAAGTATTGCAATATGACCCAAGGAAAACCAGGGCTCAGTGTTAAATGATTCAAGCTGCCACATAGCTGAAAGTTTAGCATGAAATTGCAAAGATTCTAAATTGTCAATGCCCCAATTAAAGGAAATCATATGAACACTCTTCTGGTGAATCCTACATAGGTGAGACTAGGTATGTGACTAAATCATATTACATAAATAAAAATGCAGAGGACACATTGTGGGGGTATAGGATTTAAGACCCAATCTAAAAGGCCATATCATTCTTCACTCAATCGACTAACAATTATTGAGAAACACTTGGCCCAGTTTGCTTAAAGGAATGCAAAAATAGTTTCTATTGAAGAGCTTAAATCTAGTGGTGGGAATTAATTGTAAATGTTACAAGTATAGATTAATCCATATATATTATAGTTAATGATTTTAAAGAAAAGATTAGCCATTCAATGTTAATAGGATAATCCCCAAGGGAAGGGAAGGTTTCAGATTCCCTGATCCACCCAAGGAAGAGTGGAGCTGGGCAGCCAGGGGAAGCTAGACAGGGTGAAGGATGAAATGGCGATCATAAAGAAGACCTAGAGGAGGCAAGTGGAGCTTGCTTCTTGGTCCTGGACTTGGACCAGGGACTGAGGCCACGGAAGGAGATACTTGAAAGAGATGTGGGTGAGAGACCATGGGGAGGCTGGCAATGGCAGCCTTTGTCTTGACTTGGGTTTTGACTTTACTCTTTTCCTTCCCTTCGGATCCTTTCCTATGGGCCCCCACCAGAGAGTTCCTGTCACGTGTGGCAGGCTTTTGGGCCTCAGTGGTCCTGCTTTGGGTCAACCCTGTTTGGCTGGGCATTTACCTACAAGGGGGTGGGTCACTTTGGGTGTTTCATTGGAAACTATTTTTTTTTTTTAAAGATTTATTTATTTATTTGTGCATACAGAACTGGGGTACAGGTCAGAGGCTCAGGGGCGGTGAGAGGCTTCACCAGAGACAGAGTGGGGAACAGAACAGGTAGATCGACGAAGTACACTGCTGAGGGGAGCAGCGGGTGGGTCAGGAGAGGTCTGCCACACCATGTGGTCCCCTGCGGGGCAGGCAGGAATAGAACTCATGCGGAAGCGGCTTTAGATTCTCAGTGCAGTGCTTTAACCCGCTGCGCCACCAGGGAGGGCCTCATTGGAAACTATTTTAACTATAGTTTTTCTCTTCTCTTTCTTGCACGTTAACTGTATTAAAGTTATTTTCTATAAAAGATTCTATGCATTAGAGTACGTTCTGATGGGGAAGATGGCAGAACCCATTTAGAGCAGGTAAGTTTGGGGGTTCCAGGATACCCCTCACCATGCCTTGTAACACAAATGGCATATTCATTGCATGTTATCATTGATTTGTATTGTCTGTTACAGAGGGGAGGAGTTAATTTGTGTAACGGATGTGTTTCTCTACAAGTACCAAGATTAGTATTTATGTATGTGTAAAGTACTATTTTCCATAATATGTTCTATATGGACTTGCACATGACACTTTATATATTACCTTTAACTATTAATATTTAGTAGTAAACATAAAGGGAAGTTATAGTATAAACACCTAAAATCTCCATATCCCTTTGTCTCATTGATTCCAAACAGCTTATTACTTGGTAAAACTTAATGCAGGTAAATTCTATAAGCTCTACAATACTGACCTTTGAAAGGTCAAACATTTTTCCAAGTGTTTTTGATCAATTGCATATTGCTACACTACTGCATTTATTCTGTCATATACTAAAGAGAGGATGTATCCCAAAGATTAGCAACATGATTGCAATTCACTTTTGCTTCTGTCTGCCTTCTCTAATATGTTATCTTAATCTCAAAGCAGGTCTTTGCTTTAGATCAACACATTCAAATTCAATTTTTCAAAAACTATTTATTGATCACTCAAAACATACTACTATGTGTCGTGTAAAATAAAATGATAAAGAGAATCAGATGAGAATTTTCCCTTCAATACACTTACAGTCTATGAAAACAGGTGACAACTTGTTTCTTTAAAAAGAGAGGAAATGGTATCATAAGACATAATCTGCAAAAATCTACATTAATTCAGAGAAAGAAAGTTTGTTTTCAACTCGGAAGATGAAGCAAGATTCGGAGGAGTATGTGGCATTTCTGCAGATCCTTAAAGGATTTAGTCAATTAGAGATCAAACAAAGCATTTGGCAGAGAGAAAACTGCAAGCATGAAAGGACTATAATGGGGAAATGCAGGGAAGATTTGGAAATAGTGGCAAGTTTTATTTTGCCAAATTACAGGGTATTTGAGATGGTGGAGGTAGGGCCTGAGGGCAGGTGTTTAAAAGACAATGGAGAGACTTAAATATAATATAAGTCTAAGGCAATCGAACTTGCTTCCCAAGGTGATAAGACAACTTGAAGTTTTCCTGAACAGGAGAGTGATGTGGTAGGATTTCACTTTAAAAAGATTAATCTGGCAGAAACATGAGTAATACATTTGAGTTAGAAATAGATGATGGGTCTGGAGGCACTGATGAAGCTCTTGGGATGGTCTACAGGAGAGATATCAAGGCCCTGAATTTGAACAGAAGCAACAAAAATGAAAAAAAGATGAAACAGATGTGAAAAATTCCTTCCTAGGTACATCATAACAGAGTCTATAGCTCTTAAATGCTGAGCCTGGAGAACCGAGAGGATGGTGATGACATTAAGAGTGATGGGAGACATAAAAGGGTGGACAAGTGATATTAAAGAAGGGGATAGGAAGTACTTTTGGTTTATTTTAAATGTGTAGCACTGACAGGATATGGCCCTAAAGGCATATGGAAAGGTATAACAGGTGTCCAGAGAATTCTAGGCTGCATAAATAGATGTGGGAAGCATCTACATTTTCAATTAATATTTAAAGAGCATCAGGGAGACCATATACCAGGCCCTTTAGGTTGGCACAGATCTATGAACTGCTCCAACATGAAAGGGAAAATGAATCTTTCCTCTTCAATTCCCCAAAAGATTTTGGGCTGGATATGGTTAGAGTGGAAGTTTCATAAGCCCAGAAACTAGAGCTGGGAGTAGAAATGATTAACCCAGTCATTAAACGAGCTATGGAAAATTCTTAGGCGTGGTCCAGACCGATAAGGAAGATCTATCGGCCCAGACCAGATGTGGGGGTATGGAGGTTTGTAGTTCATTACAAAGAAATGCCAGTCATTACAGAGTAGCCCAACCACACTTTAGAAGTGATGGATTTCGCAATAGGTAAAATTCTACAAAGGGATGAATCCTCCCAAAGAATACTATATAAAGCTAACTCTTGCTCTAGCAAAATACCTCTGCCCACCTGAGTCTGTGCAGGTGCCTCTTTTTTCATGCTGCTTTTTCATTATACACCTGTACTTAAAAAAAAAAAAAAAAAGAGTACCAAGAATATACCAGACATTAGAGATTTAAAGGTAAATACCACACAGTCCCCTCTCCAAGGGATCTAATTTTCTAATAAGGAGAGAGTCCCAGTAATAGAAAATAGTGATTAAATATGGAAAATTCTATTATAAGGGTTTGAATTAATATGATCATAAATATGAGGCACCTGATACATCTTGAGTCAGAGAACAAATCTGGAAAAAAAAAAAATACCTGACCCGAGTTTCAAATGAGGAGGTAGTATTTTCTAAAGGGAAGGCAGTATTTGAAGTGAAATAAACAAGAGCAAAGATTTGAAGAAATAAACAGGGTAGTGTGTTTGAACATCCTAAAAATTTTTTTACTGGCCCTCCCTGGTGGCGCAGCGGGTTAAAGCACAGCACTGAGAATCTAAAGCCGCTTCTGCGTGAGTTCAATTCCCGCCTGCACCAGAGGTGACCACATGATGTGGCAGACCTCTCCTGACCCGCCCACTGCTCCCCTCAGAAGTGTACTTCGACATTCGGCCTGTCCTGCTCCCCACTCTGTCTCTGGTGAAGCCTCTCACCGCCCCTGAGCCTCTGGCCTGTACCCCAGTTCTGTATGCACAAATAATCTTAAAAAAAAAAATTTACTAAAGCTGCAAGAAAAATGTAGGAGATAAGAGTGTAAATGACATTTAGGTCTAGATTGTCAATATACTTGGAATTCAAAATAAGGCACTTGGATTTATGCACTAGTCAACAAAGACACAAGCAAAGGTTTTGGGGTATAAAGGAATTTGATTATATTTGTGCTTTAAGACAATTAATTTCTGACATTCACGGAATGTCAGATCCATCCGAATGGGTAAAGCCGATGCATGGAGGGCTGTTTGGAAGGCTGTGTAAAGTCCCAAGTGAATGAGAAGCTCCTTAAACTATGGAAAGCAAGGGCAGATTCAAGATCTGTTATGGCAGCAAGACTCTCTGAAGTTGATTGCTTCATGTGATATCGAGCCACAATCATACCATTTGCAACCACATTCCAAGTTTTGTTGAAATTCCTTACCTCTGTAGATAGTCCATGGTTACACAACACACAAGACAAGCAACTGACATGAATCAACTTCTTACTGACCAAATGCTGTATTAGATCTAAAAATTACTTCTCACCATAGTTATTCATGTATGCATAACTGTGACAGAATCACAATTCCCTTAGAATTCATGAAGAAATATTTGTAAATACAAAGCCTTTTTTTGACTTTTCTTTTTGGTTTATTGTCATAGAAATAAGAATACTGTCTTTAAACGAACAGATGTTTGATTCTGCCACAGCTCCACAGAGTTCAAGTGGAATTCAATTTCAATTTTGCTTGTTTTTACTGTTTTATAATAAGTTTACTGTTTTATATAAGTTTTACTTGAGATATAAATTTTAAAAAGCTGGACAGGACACATAATCCATGCTTTTCCCTGCGTTCACGTGTACACTCCTTGTGGAAGACCATTTAGAAATAATATAACAGTGATAAAATAATGTACAAAATCCATCAATACCTCTCTGTCTCTCTAAATAGATGATAGCCATATAGCTAGTTAGATACAGATGGATCGTTCTGTATAAATCTATAGGTAAAGACATTTTACCCAGGTGAATTTCACTGTAGAGAAAGCACATTTTCAGTTTTGACTTATCTTATTTAACCAATTTGGGGAAGGAATCTTTCTAAACTCAATTTCATGCTCTTATACTTGGCTTGTAAAGGCAACTAGGCACAATTCAATGCTTGCCTAATACTTCCAAATCATCTGCTTTAAGATAAATGTAGACCTATTTGTTGGAGCTGACCTTCACTTAATGGGCTAGATTTTTTAAGTGATTAATTTGATTAAGTATTAACATTTGGTTTGGCTTTTGTCCTTTTATCAAGCTGTTAGCTGTCAGTTAGTATTGAATTATAATGGTAAGTTCTGGCAGCCTTTACAAACCATACTATATTGGTTTGGGGACCACCCTGTTACAGAAGCCATACAAAATAAACTAGACTTGCATCTAAAGTGAAAGAAATTTGGTATTAAATAATCAGATGAAAAATGTTTGTATTAGTGAGTCCACACCTAGAGTGAAATAGATGCATACTGTGGATCAACATTTCTGTGGTTTTCTAGAGGTTTTGGTTTTGTTTATATCCCAACAACAACAGAGATATAATAGTAAAAGTGTCAGTTTGAGAATGAGAGATCTAATACAGAATTGAATATAATTTAGGACCTAATTGATCTAAGTGCTAGTTAGAGTCATCAGCCTTTGAGAAAGCTATAAAATGATCATGAAGACAAAAGAGACACACATGCGTACATACAGATTTTCCTGCTTCTTAATCAAAGGCCTGTAAAATCCTAGATTTAAGACAACCGAGTCTTAGGAGACAGGTTTTCTCTAGATTTGCTCTTGCCCTCTGGAAATCTCAGAGTTCCAAATGTGAATGGCAGGGTATGGCTAGGTGGCTTCTAAGGTTACTTCTAGCCTGAAAGTCCTGAGAGTCTGTGACTGTGAAAAGACTTATAGAAATGTCCAATCTCTGAGCTAGAAACACACTTTGAATTATAAAGCTTGGTGTTTTGATTTGAATTCTGCTAATTTTAAGCCAAATGATTAAAACATAGGGGGAAATATGACCTTTCAGAAACTGACATGAGAAAAGATCAGCAGGCCCTAATTAACCTATCAAAGAAGGTTGTCCATTACCTTAATTCTTTCTGAAGGGCAAAGGTATTAACTCTAGTTACTTGTGTCTTTTAGTAGAGCAAATGAACAACTTGCTCCAGGTTGATTTTCAGTAAAAAATCCACATAATGGCCAGCAAAATTGAGATACTTCGTTGAAAGTATCATCTGCATGATTCAAGTAATTAGGAGATAACACAATATTAGTTTTCCAAACTAAAATACCACATATTGAAAAAGAAAACTCCAGGAGGAAACTGTGAAAAAATTTAGAAGTCTGCATTGTTCATCATTGCATAGACTGTAAAAGTACCTAAAAGTCCTCTAAAGTTATTTGGGTATACAGATCTTGAAAACATAATCCAGTCTCCTCTCTCTACGCAAAAACAAAATGCCATTAATTTTGTTTCAAATAACCGGGCAGTTACCACAAATGGCAGTTGATATTCTTCTTTTGGCAGCTGATATTTATTGAGCATTTACTATGCATTGGTTGTTTTCCTAAATCCTACCAAGTCACCCTTCCTTAATCTCAAAGCCCCAGTAAAGTGGGTGTTATTGTTACCCTGTCCTGTAACATTATCATTTTCCTGAGGTCAGAAATAAGGCAATAAGGTCTGCACAGCAAGGTTACACAGCCCTGAGCTGCATGTGATGTAGCAGCCATCCTCAGGTAGCATTTACACTGTCGGCAGCCTCATCCATCTCATGTTTACTGCATCTCCTGATAGCATCATTTTCCCTTGTGCTTGATTGAATCTTGTGTTGTTTTGATCGTCATTTTCCCTACAGGTACAAAATCTGCTGCTAATGCTGTGTTTACGCTATGACAAAATCACCTAAGGATGCATTTCTCAGAACTTATCCCCATCATTAAACAACTCATGATTGTAAATTGCCCAAGATCAAATATCTAGTAAATGGTGAAGTCCACACTTGAACTCCAGATCTATTCGATTAAGTTGAGCTGAAGTTTACCATAGTGTTTCATTGATAGAAATACTGTTTGAGCAAATTAAAAGTGGAAACAAAAGCCAAAAGAATGTTTGCCCTATTTAAAAATAGAAGTAAGCTGCCTTAATTACTTCACTTATTTGCTTGTAAATAAGTTGGATCACAGCTGAATATTATCTATTTCTTGACCTATGGTTATGGAAGGCTTCTACATAGAACTTAAATCAAATCCATTTGGATATACGTACGGAAAGTTCTAAGTATATATCTCTAGCTATCTATCAGCCATCCATTTCTTTATCCTCCATCTATTGTCCATAGTCTATATTTCTATTTATCTAGCACCCATCTCTGTTACACCTCTCTTTCTCTCACCCAGCATCTATCATCCACATCATCTCTTTCTCCCTATTCATAACCTACCTGTCTATCATCCATTTTTTATTTAGCTATCCTATCTATCTATCTATCTATCCATCTAATCTATTATCTATATGCATGTACTTATACTTCATTTTAAATTGTTATATTTCAGTATTTATTAATTTGAGCAGGCTGTAGCTTGAATTATTCCACCTAGAGTTCTAACAAATGTAATTATTTTCATGTTTTAGTACCAAGATGAGATACAATCAGAGGTCCTCCTTACTAATAAATAAAAGAGGTTACTATTATTCAGGTGTCAATAAAAGCTAACTATCAATAGCACAGTAACCATCAAAATTTCAAGTATCTCTGGTCTCCACAGAGATAGTGTTCAAATTTTGTGCTGCTATTCTCTGGGGAAAGAATGTATGCAGGATGCTTCCAAAAGAGGAGAGAAGACATTGTTTTGGGGCTCATGTCACAAGAGCCACAAACTGTCTGGCACACAGTAGGATTTCAACAAGTATTTATTGGATGAATCAGTAAAAGAAGATGGTATTATCCATATGATCATCAAATAGTGGTGTGGAAACCAATGCAGGCACATTCTTACAGAGACATATGTAAGGTATTTGAGAATGATACCCAGTGAATAGAGATTAATGTTGAATACTTCTCCTAAAAGTTACCTGTAGAGGTATCTAAATTGGAAAAAAAATGAAACTCTCTTTGCAGATGGAATAATCTTATCTGTAGAAAACTCTAAAGAGTGCTCAAAAAATCTTGTCACAACAAATAAATGAATTCAGTAAATTCACAACATATAAAAAGAATGTTTAAAAATCATGTTCCACTTCTACATACTAACAATGAAAAATCCAAAAATGAATATTAAAATTCCATTTATAATAGCAGCAATAAAGTAAAATGTGTAAGAATAAACTTAACCAAACTTAACCAAGAGACTAAAGGTTTATGGACAACAAAAACCACAAAATGTTGCCAAAATTTATAAACTGCAAATAAAAGGAAAAACATCTGTGTTCATGAGAAGATTTAAGATTATTAAGATGTCAATGATATCCAAAGTGAGTTACAGACTAACACAATCCTCAAAATCCCAATGTTTTTCGAAAAATGGAAAACTCCGTCCTAAAACTCAAATGGAATCTCAAGGGACTGTAAGTAATTTGATATATCTTGAAAAAGAACAAAGTTGGAGGTCTCACACTTGCTGATTTCAAAACTTACTACAGAGCTATTGTAATTGAAACAGTGGTTTTGGCAAAAGACAGAAACATAGGTTAGTGGAATAGAATATGTAATGGAACCCAGATATATATTTTTGGGTTACTTATTTATCTATATATTTAT
Organism: Condylura cristata; assembly: GCF_000260355.1. Classification (NCBI taxonomy): domain Eukaryota; kingdom Metazoa; phylum Chordata; class Mammalia; order Eulipotyphla; family Talpidae; genus Condylura; species Condylura cristata. Next base: position 27,452,825 of record NW_004567120.1, read on the forward strand.
ATATTTGTGTGTGTGTGTGTGTGTGTGTGTGTGTGTTAACCCTTGCATATATTTTCAACAAGAGAGCTAAAGTCATTCAATGGGGAAGAGACAGTTCTTTCCATAAATGGTTCTGGGAAAACTGATGAGTACAGTTGGGCATCAGTCCACGTCCTCTGAATGAGCTGGACTTCTCTGAATAAGCCTGGTCACAAACACCAGGCTACAGGAGAGACGCTGACAAGGGCGATAGGGAGGGTGAAGGAAATCTGATACTATCACGTGTTATGGTTTTGATTATTTCTCCTCTCCCCATGTCCGCCCCTCCCCCCCCAGCAACAAATACACATACTGAAGTCCTAACTCCCACCCACCTCCATACCTCGGAATGTAAACTTATTTGAAAGGGTCTTTACAGAGGTAATCAAGTTAAAATGACTTCATTAGGGTGGGCCCTAATTCATTGTAATCGGTGTCTTAATAATATGGTGAAATTTGAGCACAGATATGCACAGAAGGATGATAATGTGAAGAGACAAAGGGGAAATATCATGTGAAAATGGAAGTAAAGATTGGGTTCATGATGCCAAAGCCAAGTTACTTCTAGGGCTAACACAAGCTATAAGAGAAAAGGGGCAATCTTTCACCTGCAGGTTTCAAAAGGCAACACCATGCCAACACCATGATTTCAGAGATCGCGCTTCCAGAAATACAAAGTAATAAATATCAGCTTTCACAAGTCCCTCAGTTTGTACACTTCCTCACAGAGGCCCTAGGACACCGGTAACCCGGAAATCCAGCATCTGAGGCCAGAGCAGCTTCCTGGGTAAAAGGGGAGTGATGGCTGCCTCTCAGGTTTGGGTTAATGATTCTTAGCATTTCTGATCAGAACAAGAAAATTACAACTTCATAAAATCAATAAAAGCAGTAAAATCTTCAGCTTCCTGAACTAGGAATTATTCTGGCTTCAGGATGCAAGTAGAATTTAAGAACTGATGTACAGTCCTCTTGCACAGATAATTATTGATTTGTTTGGCCTGTTTTTTAATCTTATTTTCTTTTATATATGCTTCTCCCATCATACACATGTTATATATAATATATAAATACATATCATTTGTATTTGTGCCACTGATATACTAATATCGGTGTGTGCGTGTGTATATATATATATTTATATATATATATGTATACCATAATAATCCTAATAATACTTTATTTACTTTTCCCAGCATTAGATACATTTATTTTCTATTTCTATATAAAAACAAAAATATATTCACATAGTTCTGGCTTCAGAAGCAAGTCACAAAGGATGCTCTGTATATGGCTGTAAACCTGTGGCATTAAACACATTCAGTATTTCCACACATTTGAGTAGTTACAATTTGAGTCTGTTTAGCTCTGGCTGATGCATTTTTAAAAAGTTTCCTAAGTGAATAAGGAATCCAAGGAAAATCAAGTAGGCAAGCAGCAAGCTGGTGACATCCATGAAATATTTGTTCATCTTGGCAGTCTTTCTGGCACTATGCATGGTTTCTGGGAATAGGTATATGATTGGCAGGTACTCTTTTGATGTGACCAGTGAATGAGATGCCACTGGTAACCGCTAACCATTAGCTTTTGACTATTTAATATACCCAGCCAACCACTGCTTCCCCTGAGACTATATATGACCCGTGGTACTCAATGGCAACTTGGTGAAATGAAGATAAAGTAATAAATGTGATTTTTATAAAGACTCCAAAATTCAAATACACAAGTTACTTTTAGCCCATTCAATGTAGTTACCTTGGAAAATTATCAGGATACTCCATCTTTTTTAAAATGCATGCATTTTTGGAGATTGTCAAGGTATGCCAAAAGGAAATAAATTCTAAGAAGAGACATTCCAGCATATAAACTAGTCTGCAAGGTCTAAGAGATGCAAACTAAGTGTCTTTCTAGGCCTCCTCTCTCTAGGAACAAACTGAAAGATTACTTATAGAAACCCAATCTATAGTGTTTTGCAGGCATTGCAGGGCCTGGTAAAGATACTTCATTGAAAATAGGAATAAAGCATTGAAAGTTATATTTAATGTTAATCTTTTAAAATTATTCCATCATGTCCCTAAAGTTACAATAGTACATGCATATAATTTATTAAAACATGCGTATTTGAAGATAGTTTATTTATAAAATGTGGAAAGTGGTGGTTCTTTTTCATAAGATTGTGTCAAAATGAAATAAATCAATAGATACCACACACTGATGAGTATGGAAAGTAAGTACTCACAAGGAAGAGATATGATGATGATGATGTTGTTGTTATAGGGACATTTGGTTAAGTGCTGCTTCCAGGAGTAAAAGAAGAGAATAATGCTCAATAAACACTGTTCCTATAGTTGAAACAATTGCTAAATAGTTTATGTCCCTAAACCCCCTTGAAGTGACAGAAGTATAAAATAAGTATAAATCAATAACTAGGCAGATGACATCCACAAACTAAAACCTCTGAGAAGTTCCTGCATATTACGAAGCAGATGAGACCAGATTGACAGTGATAATGGCCATGGAACTACAATGTAATATATGTTGAAAGGAAACCAATAAAAAAATAGTTTTCATGTGAGAATCTAGACAAACCCCCAAATTGCAGACAGATGTGATTAGGCATCAGGCATAGATTGTTTATGAGGATGATCAAGGGGATAATTCATTTTAAATGGCTGGAGGCAGGAGTCTAATATAGAGAATATGCTGCAGTGGGCACAGAAACTCCATATTTTCAAACCAAGGTACTGTGCTTATTAAGGGAAAACAGTGCAAAAGTATATCACACCCATTCATTTGAATCACCTCTCTAGCAAGTATTAGGCCAGTTAGAGCAAGCTTTATAGTCCACTACTAGAAAGTTACTACCACAAGTACTAGGAAAACTCACTCCAGCTACCAAATGTGGTCAAATAATGCTCTCCCATGAAAAAACTAGCAGAAAAACCAAGATTCCTAAGACTTAAATGGGAACAACAGATTTTTTTTTAAATAATATAATAATTTATTTTTAGATCATTCTGTGCCTTTTTCCATTTCAGTTGCAATCCCTTTGGGCTTCCCATCACCAAATCACCTATGTGCCATCACCACAGTCCAGTGCACTTCCCTCCCCCCACCATTTTTGATCCCATTCCCCATCCCACCACCATAAAATGTCTCGGGTATATAGTTGGGGAACAACAGAAAATTTTTAAAAAAACACATGCTGATCAGAGAAACCACTTCCAGTTGCTGGAAAAAAAATAGATGACAAATTTTAGAAACATTTAATGTGTCCTTAAAAGTCAAAAGGAGGCCCTCCCTGGTGGTGCAGCGGGTTAAAGCACAGCACTAAGAAGCTTAAGCCACTTCAGCAAGAGTTTGGTTCCTGCCTGCCCCGAGGAGATCCACATGGCTCGGCAGACCTCTCCTGACCCGCC
>NW_004567120.1:27456358-27503501 GCF_000260355.1 Condylura cristata
TGCTCCCCTCAGCAGTGTACTTCGTCGATCTGCCTGTTCTGCTCCCCACTCTGTCTCTGGTGAATCCTCTCACCCTCAGCACCTCTGGCCTGCACCCCAGTTCTGTATAAATAAATAAATAAATATCTTTTTAAAAAAAGTCAAAAGGATATTGAGTTATAAATGAGCATTTATGATAATGAAAAAAGCAATAAACTTTAATTGTAGGGAGTTATAAATATGACAGTTGGTCTTTATTTATTTAGGCATACAAGAGCTGGGGTGTAGGCCAGAGATGGGGGTGTTGAGAGGATTCACCAGAGACAGTGGGGAGCAGAACAGGTAGCTGGACTGAAATACACTGCTGAGGGGAGCAGCCGGTGAGAAAGGAGAGGTCTGCTGCGCCCTGTGGGTCACCTCCCTGGCCGGGGATTGAACTTGGTACTGCAGTGGATGCTGACAGCTTCATAGTGCTGCATCCCAACCGCTTGCACCCCCAGGGAGGCCCTACCCTTTGTCAGTTGATTAAAAATAAAATCAGCAAAAGGGTTGAAATGGCAGAATTGGCATAACTGACTACAAAATTTATGATCTAGAAGACTGGACCAAAGAATTCTTCTGGAATATATTGCTAAAAAGATAGTGATTAAAACTGCACGCTTTAAAAAAAGAAAAGAAAAAGATTTACTTTATTCATACAGAACTAGGGTATAGGCCAGAGGTGCAGGGGTGGTGAGAGGATTCACCAGAAGCAGAGCAGCGAACAGAACAGGCAGATGGACAAAGTACACTGCTGAGGCGAGCAGTGGGCAAGACAGGAGAGGTCTGCTGTGCCATATGGGTCACCTCCCTGGCCAGCGATCAAACTGATGTGGCTGAATGAGCTTCACAGTGTGGCACTTTAACCTGCTTCACCAACAGGGAGGGCCCCAAAATTACACTCTTAAAAAAATAAGCTAAACAAAACACAAAAATTAATTCTTAGACACCATCAAGATCAGAAAAAAATGGAAATGAGAAGGAAAGAAGAGTTTAATTGACTTTCTCCTCATAGTTCTCAAAAAATACTGTTTTCTCTGATTTTACTGGCTACTCCTCTGGATAACTATTTCCTTAACTTAGGGGTGTTGGACTATCCCAGAATTCAAACCACAGTTTTTCCTTTCTCTATCTAAACTCACTCCTTAGATGACTTAACCTAGTTCCAAGGACTCAAACACTGTATTTATGAACAACTTCTAAATATATATTTCCACCCATATTTCATCCCTGAACTCATATATCTCATTGCCACACAATATGTGTCCTTGAAGGTATAATGGACATTGGATATTTCACATGGCCAAACTAAATGTTTGTTCTTTACAAATAAATATGCTCTACGTGCAGTGTTCCTGAGCTGAACTCAATAAATGACTGATTTCTTTTATGCAGTTGATCAGGCCCAAACCTGGATGTCATTATTTACTCTTTATTTTTTTCTGCTTACCTCCCCAAAAGCAAACTTTCCACAAATCTAGTGGATTCTACTTTCAAAATTTACTCAGAACTGTGCACTTCTCCTGCCTCAAACCTGAATCTAATCATTTCTTTAAGAATCCTTAGTTTCTTTTGGGGCGTGGGGGTGGGTGGGATATAATTAAAGCCCTTGTGACTACAAATACTGCTTTGGGGTGTTTTTTTTTTCAGTGGACTTGTAATAGATATAGGTTTCATGGTCTCTGCCCCCCACACCAGATACTGGAAACAAACAAAAAAAATTGCTACTTGATTATTCTGCCCTGTGATTTTATGCAAAAATAGGAAAATGGTTGAAAGGTAGCTCATTTGTAAAATAGCTTGTGCATAGTTGGACAAAGTTGAAATTAAGGTTGAGAGGACTTTTTAAATAGCTTTTAAAATTTTGTTTTGTTTTGTTTGTTACTGTGATTTTGATACACACCAAAAAAGTTTTTTTTTTCTCTTTCATATGTACTAATGGACTATTTTCCACTTATAGCCATCATATCAGGCATTCATGGACAATGTTGGTGATCGACTGCACCCTAAAATCTGTACCATCATAGATATGGTGGTATGAAAATCAAAAGGGGGGGATTGTAACAGATACTGTTTTCATGGACTCTGCTCCCACTCCAGATACTGGAACTACAAATCCCATCAATACCAATGAGAAGCACGCTGGGACGGCAGGGTGGACTGAGAAGAGAAAAAGGAGAAGGAATCTGCGGAGGAAGGAGCCAGGATGGAGAGCCAGAAGGAGACCCAAGAAAGCCACATGGAACAAACAGAGACATGTGAAGAAACCATGTTTAATTTTTGGCCATGGGCTGGTTGAAAGAGATGTGTGTGAGAGAACCGTGGGGAGGTTGACTATGGCAGTGTTTATATTGATTTTGATTTTGCTATTTTACTTCCAGACTTGTCTGGCCTTTTCTGACCCTTTTCTATGGGTCCTGGCCAGAAGGTGCTTTAGTCTTGTGGCAGCTTTCAGGCCTTGCTTTGGGCCAATCCCTTTTGGGTTGACTTTTGCCCATGAGAGGATGAGCAACTTTGGGTGTTCGATTTAGAAATTATATTCTTGGTCTTCTGTATTGTATACTTACTGTATTAAAGTCTCTTTTCATTAAAGTCTTAGATATTTTGTCTTGATACGGTGGATGGCAGAACCTATTTAGAGCAGGCAGGTTTGGGGGTTCAGTGGTGCGTCTCTCCCTGCCCTGTAACAGACCAAGCCAAGAAATAGCCTATTCCACATTATTTCCTTTATTCCATAATGAGAACCTTGCCTCCCAATATCAATATATTCTCTACCACAGAATATACAGTTTCAGAATATTAACCCAAAGTGAGTTTTGAAAAGAAACATAATGAGTAAAGCTCAAGTTTATACATTTTAATGTTTAGACTTATATCCCTAAGAGAGTACAGCCTAGAGCACTATTCTAAATGTTACTTGAACTGAGATTTTTCTTTGGTGCTTATGTTACTTATTTGATATACTTTTATGATTATTTCAACTTGTTTTTTAGTGTCTGATTAATTCATCTTCTTGATCTAATTTCACTGTTTGATTTCTATAACATATATAGGGTCAAAAAATCAAAACTACACATAAGATATACTCAGAAAATCTTCCATTCAAACTAGTCTTATATAGGTTACCTCAAATAGGTTACCATTTTCATTAGTTTCTGGTTTATCCCTTCTGTTTCTTTTTGAAAAATAAAAAAAACATGTGGCAGAAAGTAAGGTTGTACTAAAAGCTAAATTATTGAAGTCAAAATGACATAGAAATCAGCTTGAGGTGGTTCCCACTGAATAAAGTTGAGATAATTTGGCCATCAAAGGACTGATGAGGACAATAAATTGAATTTAAAAATGAGTACATACAAGACACTGGAAAGAGTAGGAAAAACACAAAGAGAGGTTTGGGTTTTTTCGGCTGAAGTATGAGAGCTAATAAACATAGAATGGATAATAGGATTAGAAAATCCTATGTGATATAATTATTAATTTATTAAAATATCATGATTGAATGAAAAAACTTCAGTAAAATATTAGGAAAGAGGATATTCACATGGTCTAAAAATATTACCTCAGGATATACTTATTAAGTGCAAAGGGAAAATTTTCCACTTTATAACGGAGAAAATTTGTTGTCACTTCAAGTGTTCATGATTAGCTTATTCAATTTTAAGTTATCTAACCTTTATGTAACCTCAAAGATACAGTAGGAAATACACAATATCATCTACAATATGTTCTTGCTGAATTTTTTACCTAAACATAATCACATGTTAGGGGGATCCAGATGTGGGTTATTTGGTAAGACAACTAGTCTGGAATGCTTAAAGTATCCAATATAGTGATAAACAAAAGGGATGTGTGGGCATTATCTAGACTGGCAAAAACAAAAAGCATTACAGTCAAATTATGTGTGTGAACCTTAAGAAACTCCTAGAGTGAAAAATATGAATGAAAATGAAAATCTATAAAGTACGCTTTTTAGAGAATTGGGGTAAAATGAACAAGAATTCCAGGTCAGATATATTGTTTTGAAGGTAATATTGCCTTTCTTATATGAGGTAACACTGTAAATGTTTTGGGATTGTCTTTGTTGGGAGATATATGGTAAAATAGTGTTTAAGGATGAAATACTATGATGTTTGAAGCCTATTTTTTAATTGTTTTGCAAAACAGGAAGTATGTGTGTGTGAAGAAAAAGAAGATAGAAAAGTGTATGTCACATGTCACAGTTCCTGAATCTACGTGAATGGTATACTGGGATTCATTGTCAAGTTCTTCCAGTTGTTCTTTGGGATTATACATTTCTAAAACAATAAAACAATATTCCCAGAATCCAACAGTATTCATTTCCTTCACTACCAGCATTTTGTCTAAGTCACTATTATTATGAATGTAGATTGTTGCACTAGTGACCTTAGTGATCCCTCTGCCTCTACAGAAAATTCTCCACACACTAATCAGTGTTCCAGTTAGAATGCAAATCACATAATGATCTCTGTTCAAAGCTCTCCAGTGGCTTTCCAGGCATAAGACTCAAATCCATTAAAATGCACCTCCCTCAGTACTTTTAAATTTCTGTATATATTTGTATATATGTATATTGACACACATACACACTTCTTATGATGGGGTGACTTTCGATATTACTTTGGCTTTCTGATATCTGCATATTTATGTGTTTATATTGATACTGTAGAGACAACTGGTGTCAATTCTTAATTTTTTAAATAAAATTCACAATAATTTCAGCACAATTTTGGGGGAGGTAGTAAAGATAGAGAAGCAGAAATAAATTCAAGAGTAAAAAGAGACAGTCATGTTATTTCTTACTACCAAATGGCCAGCCAAATGGTTAGAACTGAGTAGTCCTCACTGAAAATTAAAGAGTGTAGGTCTAAGTAATCTTCATTGAAGATTATATATTATAGAAGCAGATTTTTAAAAAAAGCAGAGATTGGTTAGTTAGCAACATGGATGTCCTCTTCTTAACCAGTTCTCCAAATACAAAAGTTCATTCCCATTTTCAAACTTTCCAAACAATGAACAATGGAAATGACAGTAGGATGAGAAGTAGTATGGACGTTTTAAAAAATTATAACCTCGGCCCTCCCTGGTGGTGCAGAGGGTTAAAGCACAGCACTGAGAATCTAAAGCCGCTTCCTCATGAGTTCGATTCCCGCCTGCCCCGGAGGTGACCACATGGCGTGGCAGACCTCTCCTGACCCGCCCGCTGCTCCCCTCTGCTGTGTACTTCATTGATCTGCCTGTTCTGTTCCCCACTTTGTGTCTGGTGAAGCCTCTCACCGCCCCTGAACCTCTGGCCTGTACCCCGTTCTGTATGCACAAATAAATAAATCTTTAAAAAAAAATTATAACCTCTCCCTCCTCACCAAGACCCAGTTTACTTTAGGTACATTCCACCAGTTTTCTCTTTTGTTTGTTTGTTTGTGCATTCCCTTTTGTTTAGCTTCAGAGTTCCTACATTGCTATTACATAAACTTTCCTCTTAACTAAAATCCAGTTGTGCAAGTGGATTTTTTCAGCTTAAAAAATATTGTTCATTGTTTTCTTTCCCATTAAGAAGCATACATTTTAGAATTAAACACACCTGAGTACAGATCTGTTACTTAGCTATGTGGCTTTGTGTGGTTCTTGTCTATAAATAGGGATGAATATATTATGTACTTTATAAGCTAGTGATAAAGAGCTTGAACTCCTAAAACCAGAATAGCTGGGCTTATACACTATAGTCACCACTTCAACCACTTACCAGCTATGTGATTGAGCAAGTTACCTTTCTGTGAATCAACTTTTCTCTATTTTTAAATAAGACTCACTTGATAGGATTTTATGGTGATTATATATTAATAAATACTAAGCGATAAAACTAAATTTCATTGATAACTGTGATACTTTCTGTGCTGAGTGCTTTACATGTATGAACATAGTTAATAGCATACACAAAGCCCTGATTGGTATATTTCAGAAAATAAAAGGAGATCAGCATGGCTGTGTAATGAGTAAGAAAGGAAGTGGTACAGGATTTTGTATTTGAGTTTGCCAAGAGCCCAATTATATTTCTTGTAGCCCATATAAAGGACTTGAAATTCATTGTATCATATAATACTTTTGAGTGATATAGTCAGAAGAATACTCTATTTCAAGAAGGAGTATATCGAATCACATCAAGGTTATCAAGACATTTTACCAAGATGAAGACTGAAAAAAAAAGTAAATTGCAGTGTCTAGTATGGAGTCGGTAAGTGTTCTTGACAAAGGTTTTTATAGAGGACTCTATAGTGAAATTCTACTATGCCCCAACTGTGATCCCTATAGTAACCAAGAAAGATAATTTATTCATATTCATTTGGGTGTTATGCTCATCTGAAGGGCAAAGTATGAAATGAATTCTATAAATCTCTTAGAACTTTTTAGTTCCAAGGTTTTCAGCCTTGTGAAGTCTTAGTCACAGCATTATCACTATTATTATTTATTATATTTATTATTATTATCACTATTATTTTAATTTATCAACCCACATGAATTCTTTAGTTGATGAAGTCTTGGTCAAAATTCTCCCTGAGCATTATTACTTCAGTGAACTGATGAACAGGGCCAACTCATAGAATATAAAATCCATCACTGCATAATACCTATTCAAATGGTAATAATAGTTCATTCAGGTATCTGTCCCCCCTCCCATTTTTGGTAATTTATTCATGCCTTCTATTTTCTTTTCCTGCTACTGTTCACTCTGGCAATTTCACTGTTCATTAGCATATCTATCAGATAGTGAACAAAAAAGCAAGGAAAATAAGTTGAGACAAATCAGATTGTTTTACTATTCATCACCAGATCTCAAAAAGCAGCTGTAGGAAGAGATTGGAAATTAACTTTTGAATGGATATTTTGGATTATCTCAGTCTTAGCTGATGCTTATGTATCACAAAAATAATCAGCTTTATTACTGGTAAAACTAAACCTAGTATTTTTGATATATATTTGATATATTTGTTAGACTACTCTTTCAATAGTAAAGATAACATTTCACTTTACTGTCATTCAATTCAGAAATAATTATTAAACTATTAAAAATTTCTGTAGATGTACAATGTCTGTTACATAACTATAAGAAACAAAAGATATATTTGATATGAATAGTGCCTTCAGGGTGTTTATGAACTAGCTAGGGAATCTACCTATACACCTAGAACAGACGACAAGAATGATAGCAAACTATCAGTTAGCATTTGGGACAAAGGAAAAATATGTACTTATAATTAAGAAAAGATAAAATCCTTATTTATTATATATATATCATTTGTGAAATTATAGATTATAGTACCTGCATGTCAATAATGAGTCTGTTTGTAACAGACTAAAGTTAGAGTTCTTTGTTTTTATCAGGCATGGAATCAACTGAGATTTTGTTGAATGTTTCATATTATATATATATACATATATATATGTAATTGTTGAAGTACTATTGCACTATAATATATATTTTAATTATAGAAAACATTGATTTGCAGGCTTAGCTATGTTTAAGTTTTTGATGGAATTAAATGCTTTGATCTGATTTGTTTCTCTGAGGGATAAAACTCTTTAAACTAAACAAAGACAAGTATAAATATATACCAAATATTCATGCTCCTTGGAATATTTTTTTTTTAGTTTAAAATTTACTAGTTGGCGTCAGAGAACAGAATGCTGGTAAAATATGGTTTACAATATTTTTGTAAATTATTTGGTGAATAGGTCACATTATTGTACAGAATATACCTACTATGAGAAACAAATTATTTTATAGTCTTCCCATTTACTCTCCTTTTAATGAAGATTGACTAATCTTCTGAAAGTAAGAAACATCAAATAAAAATGTATATTGTCATAAAGTAAAAAATATTTCAACTTTGACACACAGAACTATTTTATAAGGTTGCAGATTCTGGTGATTGTGGTTCCTAATCTATGAGTATTCTTAGATGATGATAATGAGGGATGGGTGAATAGATTCCATCTAGTTATTTGTTAGTCCCAAAGGAAAACATACTGACACCTCCCCCCAAAAAATAACACCACAATTTCATGCTTTTTAGCATTCCTCAAAAAAGTGTGAACACCTTATCTGAAATCTTTTCCTACCCCCTCATTTTTAAAAAAAAATAAAAAGAACATTTTATGGTATTGCCAATAACATTATCTGCATTAAAACATAAGATAAAATAAACAAAATTGCCAAAACAATCACCACATATTCATTGATATTTAATTTATAAGATTTCATTTAACATTCTGCTAAAATTACTAGTTGGTTTAGTTAAAATGATCTGCTTCACATCATCATCATCATCAAAAAAAAAACCTTAAATATGTCATGCATTGTTTCTAAGTTTGTCTATACAAAGTCTAAACAACCCATAGCAAAGTGAAATTTCAGTCAACCCACTGTTTAGGCTACATGGCGACAAATTACCAGTTTGGATTTTTTCGTTGAATTGACCAGATGTTGTTAGCATTGTGCAGACACAGTCTATGAAAGTATTCAATTACTTACTATCAAATGATTTGTTTCAGAGAGTGGGAATTCACATGCCTAGCCACACCATTCAGGCAGTATACAGACTACATAAAGGGAAGCACAATGTATAATTTTATGAGTGTATGTCAGTAGTGTATTTTATCTTGCACAAGAATTATGAGGACACACTGCAGTCACATAAAACAGAATCTTTTTTACCTAATCTCTGATGAATTAAGGTTATTTATTTTGCACAGTTTTTGAATGCATTTGAAATGCATAGACTATATAGTTAGATATGCATTTTTAAATTAGTAATACGAAGATATTTATTTAATGATAGAATTGTGAGCTCCTGGTTGAAACTTTAAAAGAAAATGTCTGTTAGACTTACAATTCAAAGGAACGTAAATGATCAAAAATGCCCCCCCCCAAAAAAAACAGCTGTCTACCTGACTGATCCAAGAAAATGAACATTGAAAACAAACAGCTGCCTTGTAGATTTTGTGGTAAAACCGATCATCCTGAGCATAATGAATTTATTTTCTTTTGTGCTTATTATGAACTTGGCAAACTTTCTCTGGTATAAATATTTAAGTATAACAATGACGAGAAACAGCAATGGTCCAAAGTCCAAGAAAGAGCCAGAACTGTTTCTGGGAACTTTGAAGATCCAGAGAAAGCTTACTTTTCAATTTGCAATTCTTTTGGAATTAGGCTTAGAGTGGCTTTGTTCTTAAGTCCCTAGTGATCCTAATTAAGCAATTTAATTGTGGAGTATAAAGGAAAAAGAAAGACAGGAATGAGAGAGTGATAAAGATAAATGGTGGTGGGGAAAATAAAAAAGACAGAGAAGCTTGGAATGGAAGTAAGGGGAGTGTTGGGGGAAGAAGAAGAGAAAAAGATAAGGAAGAGGAGTGAAAGGGAAGGTTGGAAGAGACCTCAGTATGGAGTAGTAGAATAACAATAGCATTCTTGAAGCTTGGTGTGACAGGGAGGCGTGGCCTAAGATGTGAAATGAAGTCAGGCTTAAATTTATCCATGTAGGAAGAAGAGCAAGGTAAGATGATTTCCTGTAATTTCACAAGCAAATGTACTCAACATGTCACTCTTTCTTCTTGAATTTAACATGATTTTCCAAAGTTTTCCTGGCTGCCTTGCTAGCACCAAGGTAGAGGCAATTTTACAAAGGCTTAATTTTTTTTAATAACATTATTAACTAGAAAGTTGCCAGCACAAAAGAAAACAGGGTTCAGTTAAACATCTTAGTATGTTCTACAGGATTCTGGTATCAGAAATTTCACATTACCGAAAATTTCATTAGGATATCTGTTTATAAGCAGTTTGTAGAAGAAAGCATAAAAAAGTACGTAAGCCAGCAAAAAAAAAAACAAAAAACACACACACAAAAGGATTTTATACATCGAATTTCAGCTAGTGAGGCTTACAACATTTATTTTCTATTCATGTCACCACTTATTCCCCCAAGATATTGCATCTGACTTTTAACAAGTACAAATGCATTCTAATCATTATAGCAACAGAAAATAAACAACAACCAATAGTTGATGGAGGTTGGTATGGGGGAAGGGGAGAGATTTAGATTCCTGGCAGTCAAAAGAAAGAAACCAAAAGTAATAGGCTAACTCTTAATTCTCTAATCAAAAGAAGCAATTCAGATTTTCAAATAAGACAAACTTTCTATCTAAACCCTCATTTTGGGAATCAAGTGTTGGTGTAATCTTTAATAGAAGTATTAGGCAACAAAACATTGTCTTGGAAATTGTTAAAAAATAAAAACAGAGACATTATAAGCTTTTTAGTAGTGACAATGAATAAAAATAGAGAAAAAATGAAAATATGAAACTAATTATTAAATCATTTCTATGAGGAAATATATTAGTATTATTTAAATATGTAGCAGCCTGGGAATCTGATTTGATAAACAATTAAAGTTTAGACATTCTAACTAATACATCCCTTATTCCACTGGCTTCCAACCAAAATATTAATCAAAATAATCTGGAAAACTTTAATAAATATACATGTTTGGTTCTAATTCACTAGTATGTTGTTTCAATATGTTTGCATTGGGATTAAGGAATTTGTATTTTTAAATATTTTTCTCTGGTTGACTCATCTGATTATTTGACATCCTGTTATGAAACCATTGTATTTGAGTATTATGTTTACCTTACGTTATTCTAATTTATTTATTTTTCCTCTGAATCCCAAGAAGATATGTTGTAGCAATTTCCCCCCACCCCCCAAATGACCTTCAGGAATAAAAACTTTCAAAGTTTAAAAATAATTATAGCTTTGGTTAGAATCCTGAGTAACTGGCCCCTCCCTGGTGGCACAATGGGTTAAAGCACGGGACTATGAAGTGATCCCCAACCACTGCAGCACAAGTTCTATCCCAGGCCAGGGGGTGACCCACATGGTGTGGCACAGCTCTCCTGTCTTCCCCGCTGCTCCCCTCAGCAGTGTATTTCAGTGGGTCTGCCTGTTCTGCTCCCCACTCTGCCCTGGTAAATTCTCTCACCCCTTCCCACACTTCTTGCCTGCACCCAATTCTGCTATGCATAAGTGAGTAAATATTAAAGAAAAAAAAGTCAAAGAACTGGCAGAAAGTGTGGGAAAGAAAGCCAATATAATAAAAAGAACTCTGAAAAACTAATCAAAGATATATCAAGACTAGAGAAAATAATGACATGATAACATTAATGAAGACAAAATAGAAACTGAAGCTTTAAGTACAAAAATAAAAGTTTCAAAACGTATAAAGCTGAATAGACGAGTTTTAAAAACTTCTAGAGAAATTTATGAAAGCAGTAGACCAGCTGAAGGATCATATCAGTGACCTTGAAGAACATAAAGCACAAAGTATCCAGGTGGAAGAAGCAAGACAACAGCAGCAGGGCCTTCAACACTAACCATTCACGAATGGACATATCAAACAGTACTTAGATGCAAGATCTTTCTTGTTTTTGATCTGGGCCTACATTTCTATATATTTCCCTATATGTACTACTTTTTCTGCATCTTAGTTTCTGGTAGCTCATGTTTTTGTTTTTCATTTGTCTTTAAGTATTTTTTAACTTCTCTATTTTCCCAATAATCCTGCCATGGTGTACTCTTTAATCTCCACAGAAATAATGGTCCCTTTTTTCTTCTGTGGTTTGAAAAATTGTGATCAGCGATGAGAGATGATACTCAATTTAATTTTAGTTTTCATAAATTTATTGACCATTTTTTGATTCAACATGTGTTCTAACCTGGAGAATGTTCTGTGTGCAATTTAAGAATATGATCTCAGCTTTTTGCTTCTTTATTGATTTTCTGTCTGCTTGATCTGCTCGTTGATGAAAACGTACTGTTGAGGGCCCTCCCTGGTGGCGCAGCAGGTTAAAGCACAGCACTTGAGTTCGATCCCCGCCCTGAAGGTGATCCGCATGGTGCAGCAGACCTCTCCTGACCTGCCTGCTGCTCCCCTCAGCAGTGTATTTCATCAGTTGGCCTGTTCTGACTCCCCACTCTCTCTCTGGTAAGTCTGCTCACCACCCCTGCACCTCTGACCTATACCCCAGTTCTGTATGCATAAATAAATAAATCTTAAAAAAAAAGTACTGTTGAAGTCCCCTACTTCTATTTTGTTGCATCAATATTTGTTTCTATATTTTGATATTTTGTAAACTAATTGCCTTATATATTTTGATGCTCCTCAGCTTGGTGCTAAGAAGTGTTATGTTTTCATGATACTGCTTTCTTAATCATGCAGTATAGGCTTACTAATATTTTATTGAGGATTTTTGCTTCTATGTTCAACAAGGATAGTGGTCTACTATAGTTTGTGTGTGTGGGGGGGGTAGATCATAATCTGCTTTGGGCATTGAAGTCAGATTGGACTCATGAAATATGCCTAAAGGTAATCCTTTTCTCTCAATTTTGGGAAATATTTTGAGGAGGGTATGTATTACCTTGTCTTTGATAGTTTGGTAGAAGTCACTAATGAAACTATTTGGTCCTGGTCTTTTACTTTATGGGCCCCCCTTTTTTTACAGAAAAGTGACAGACTTCTAAATCAACACACCAAATATTTGTCATGCTTCTGTATACAAATAAAAAACCAGAAGAGATAAATTAAAACTATGCCATCTACAACTGTTTCAAAAAGTACCAGTATAACCTTTTAAAAGTGGAGAAAACCTGTATAGCAAAAACTATATATCATATTGCTTAAAAAAAAAAAAGTGCCCAAGACAGATGAGTGAATAAAAAGATGTGTTATAGATGCATGATGGAATACTATCATGTTATACAAATGATGAAAACTTGTTATTGGTGACAACATAGGGAGAACTGGAAGGGATTATGACAAATAAGTCAGAAGCAGAAGACAAATACAGGCTGATTTCATTCATTTGTGGAATACAGAGAAACAAAACAAAACAACAGACAAAATTAAACCAAAAACACATCCTAGAAATCTGATTATAGAATTGAGGCTACTAGAGAGTGAGAGTAGGGAATGGAGTGTAATGTCATATCATGGATGCTCTGTTGATGTGTGAAGCATGGTAACATATCCAAAGAAGTGTAAATCTATTCCTCTAAGTCACACGGTGTTGTAAAGCAACATCACCTCATTAGAAATAATTTGAAAATTGTAAATACAGAAAAAAATCAATATTCATTCCATTATCCCAAGTCACTTCTATAGTAGGCACTGTGGCATGGCTTAAAATCTGATGGCATGGCTTAAAATCAGAACAAAATATTTATAGTTCTCCTACTTATTAAATGAGCAAATATAAATGATTTGTTAAATGATTTGTTCGAATGTCAGTTTTATTTATTAATCCATTGCACTTCTAAGCCTATTGTAAGACTGCTTCTCCATAATTATCATAACACCGAATGAGCTTTTGATCATTATATGAGAAAGTCTTGCCATTGAGAAATTTATCAAACATATAATATCCAGGTGTTAAAAATAAAAACAGCAAATGAAAATCCTGGTTGACAAAAAGTTGAAAAAAAAGTAATCTTAAAATCCCATTAATAAACAATTACCAAAGAATCAGAATTTAAATAGGTCTTGTTAATTGTGTTTATCTCAGTGTGAAGCAATGTCAGAAAGCCTAAGGCAAACGTATTTTGTTAAATGTACTATTGGCACAGCAGGCCCTGAA
The DNA here is from genome assembly GCF_000260355.1 of Condylura cristata. Lineage (NCBI taxonomy): Eukaryota > Metazoa > Chordata > Mammalia > Eulipotyphla > Talpidae > Condylura > Condylura cristata. The sequence continues at coordinate 27,470,084 of NW_004567120.1, forward strand.
CATTAAAAAAGAAGCTTGTCATTATGGATCTGCAACTGAGAGAGGAGACTAACACCAGTCTCAATCATTAATAGTATGCCTTACACTTGAATGTGGCGGCATCAAACTATTTATGTCCGTCAGAATTCCCTAATACCATGTATTTGTCTTAACAGTACTTGAACTTAGCATTTATAATCTGTTTAACATCAAATGAATCACAACTTAGGGACCTTGCTTACTAGTTGCATTCAAAATTGTAATGCCAGTATGCTTGGGACTATTAGCAATATTACTTGGTATAAACATGATTCCTCAGGCCCTCCCTGGTGGTACAACATGTAAGAACACAGCACTGCAAGCTAACTGTAGCCGCTTCTATGTGATTTCGATCCCCAGCCCCAGAGGTGATCCATACGGCATGGCAGATCTCTCCTGACCTGCCCGCTGCTCTTCCCAACAGTGTAGTTTGTTGATCTTCCTGTTCTGCTCCCCGCTCTGTCTCTGGTGAATCCTCTTACTGCCCCTGCACCTCAGGCCTGTACCTAGTTCTATATGTATAAATAAATAAATCTTAAAAAGAAAAAAAAGAACATTGACTCAAATGGACAACTGCATCCCTATGTTTATTGATGCTCTATTTATAATAGGGAAGACGTGGAATCAACCCAAATGCCCAAAAATAGATGACTGGATTAAAAAGATGTGGTACATATTACCTGGCAATCAAAAAAGATAAACTCATGCCTTTTGTAGCAACATGGATGGAGCTGGAAGGGATCATGCTAAATGAAATAAACCAGAAAGAAAAAGAAAAATACTGGATGTTTTCACTAATAACAGGAGTGTAAGGGATGGAGGGGCGGGGGGTGGGTGCAAGATAAGAGAAACAAATATAATAGAGTAAAAATGAAAACAATGAACAAGCATAAACCAGAGACATTTTATGGGGCTGGGGAGGGGAATGGGATCAGAACTGGGGTGGGAAGAGTGCACTTGCCTATGGTGATGGCACACAGGGGTGAATTGGTGGTGGGAAGCCCATGGGGATTAAAACTGAGATGAAAAAATGCACAAAATGAAGAATGATGTAAAAAAAAATACTGAATGTAGAAATCTTCACTAAGTCAGTACTTTAAGTATATTGCTGTACTGCACTCTGGCCTCCATGGTTTGTATGGAGAAATCAGTTACTGATCTTCTGAATCTTCCATTTAGGTAATGACTCCTTTCTTTTTGTATTCAAATACTTCTTTAATTTTAATTACAATGTGTAAAGGTAAAGGTAAATTTGAGCTTACCTTACTTATACAGTTTTGAGATTTTTGTTATGTAGCTTAATGTTTTTCATCAAATGTATTATTTTGAAAACTATTCTTCTTTCCTTCTGGGATTCTCACTATGTTTATGTTATTATACCTGATGGTATAGCACCAGTTTCTGAGGCTTTGCTCATTTTACTTAATTCATATTTTCTTTATGTTACTTGAAATGGACAATCCAGATTGCTCTCCATTTGAGTTCACTGGTTCCTAAATTTTTCAGTTTAAATCTGCTGTACAGTCTCCATAATGAATTTTCATTGCAATTATTATACTGTTCAGCTTTAGATGTTTTAAAATGACATCATTGTTCTCAGTCTTTTATTTGTAGATATGATTTCCTTTTGTTCTTTGAAAAAATTACAATACCTGATTTATTCTTTGTCTATTAAATTAAATGTTTGCTTATGTTCAGTGAATGTTTCCATTGATTATTTTCCTGTCCATGGGTCATACTTTCTTTTTTGTTTGTGTGTGAGTTTTATAGGTTGTTTTTTAATAGACTTTAATGTAATGTAATATGTCAATTCTAGAAACCATGATTGACTCCTCTTACTCAGGATTTGTTTTTGTGGTTATTTCTTTAGTAACTCTCCTGGACTACGTCTACAAGAACTACATTCCAGCCCTCCCCGGTGGCGCAACAGGTTAAAGTGCAGCACTACAAGCTGGCTGCAACCAGTTCAGTACAAATTGGATCTCCAACCCTGGAGGTGACCCACATGGCGCAGCAGACCTCTCCTGTGTCACCCACTGCTCCCCTCAGCAGTGTTCTTCGTCAATCTTCCTGTTCTGCTCCCCACTCTGTCTCTGGTGAATCCTCACACAGCTCCTCCACCTCTGGCCTGCAACCCAGTTCTGTGTGCACAAATAAATACATCTTAAAAAAAAAAAAAAAAAGAGCCACATTCAATGTCATGTGGACCCACTGAATTCTCTAGTCAGAGCAACTGCCAGTGACTAACAAACCTTCAACCAATAAATTTTCTAGCCCTTACAAAGGTGTCCTATCTGCATGTTGAAATATTTTACCAACATCCTAGCAAGCAATTGAGAACTCCACCTTAGCATTCACTTCCTGCTCCATAGGTGAGAGGTTAGGGTATGACAGATATTCCTGAAAATGAATATAGCCTTCAAATGCACTAGGCTATATCAATTTCAGGAATAAGAATGCCTTTAAAACCCATAATGACATGTTACTCTTCAGATTTTCATTTTCATTTTTGTTTGGTCATAATCTTGTTTTCCCCACAGGAAGCCATTATATTAAACAATCATTTATTGTTTTTGACAAATGCCGTCAGGAAAAGGTTATTCCTATTGAGCTCTGAGTCAGGTCAAAGACATTCCTTGAGAGTGTGGTTTACAAAGTAATTGCCAGACAAGTCAATTCCTTGGAGTTACACTTTTTACTTTGTGTAAAACCTGTTTTGTCCCCTCCAGTACTGTATGGTATCTGTTGTTAATGGCATTGTGATTATTAGACTACTGTTGGATATCAAGGATATCTTGGGCCTAGGGAACTCAGAGTTTGCTGATGTTTCTAATGTTTAGCCATTTTTATTGAATAAATGCTACTTGTATGGCTCTCTTTCTCTTTCATATTAATATAACTCGGTTATTTATTTGGAACATTTTTTCAGTAATGACAGAGGACAGACAATACTATTTCCTTTGTGTATATTGACCAACCCACCAACTACTTTTCTTGTCTTCATTTTAATATTCTTCATAATTATCATTGTTATTGTTGATCTTGTAAGAATTGTTGAGGGCCCTCCCTGGTGGCATGATGGGTTAAAGTGCAGCACTGCAAACAAGCCATAGCATTTTCAGTGAAAGTTTGATTCCCCAGCCCAAGAGGTGTTCCACATGGCGTGGCAGACCTCTCCTGACCCGCCTACTGCTCCCTTCAGCAGTGTACTTTGTACATCTGCCTGTTCTGCTCCCTCCTCTGTCTCTGGTGAATTGTCTCATTGCCCCTGTACCTCTGGCCTACACCCCAGTTCTGTATACATAAGTAAAAATATGCTTTTAAAAATCATCAAAACACAGTATCAACATAATCAACCAATGAAATCAACTTATAAAAATTAACTGCATTTCTATATGTAATGCAAAAGAGAAAAAAATCAAGAAAGCACTCTTGTCCACAAGTGCATCAAACAATTAAATACCCATGAGTAAACTTTACAAAGGAGGTGAAGGATATATACAACAAAACAATAAGACATTGTCCAAAGAAATAGAAGACACAAACACAAGGAAATGAAAAGATATTCCCTGCTCACAGCTGCAAAATTACCATTGTTAAAATGGTCATCTTGCCTAAACCAATACACTAAATCAATGCAATCCTTATTAAGACTACAATAGCTTTTGTCAAAGAAACAGAACAAACATTACTGAAATTAAAATGGAATCACCAAAGACCCTGAACAGTCAAAATAATCCTCACAAACGAAGAGAAAGAACAGGGTAGCACATTCCCACACTCCATGCTATACTTCAAAGCCACAGTAATCAAACAGTACAGTAGCAGAACCAAAATAGAGACATAAAGAACAGTGGAACAGAATTAAAAGTCCAGTCTCATGCTTGATTTTATCAGTATTTGGTTTTCTTGTGTTGAGGATAAAAAGGGACATGAAGGAGGAGATAAGAAAAATATTTTAATAGAAGCATCTATTGTGGCATTATAGATGTTTCTATAATCTCTAGACAGTTCTAGGGAACATTACTCTTATTTAATGTATGTTTCTTTCAAAGCAACTATATATAGGTTAAAATGTATGTGTTCACATGCATTTTCAACATTTCCTTTGTTGTAAGATTGCTACTGTTTTCAAGCAGAAACAATTTTATTAGCAAGGGTGAAATTTTGATTTTTTTTTTGCTCTTGGTGTTAGGCAATCACAAATTACTCTTGTTATACTTTAGTTTTATTGTAGTTCACCTAAATATGTCAAACACTTTCTTAACATAAATTTGAAATGTCAAATACTTGAAGGAAAACAAACTATAATTATTTTGAACATTTTTCATTAATTCTCCTTAGTATTGCTTCCTTCATATGTTAGCACTGTCTTCAGAATCAATTTTTTTCACTCATTTATTAAAATTCACTTATTCAGGCCCTCCCTGGTGGTGCAGTGGGTTAAAGCACAGCACTGAGAAGCTAAAGCCACTTCCGCATGAGTTCGATCCTTGCCTGCCCCAGAGGTGATCCACATGGCGCGGCAGACCTCTCCTGGCCTGCCCGCTGTTCCCCTCAGCAGTGTACTTCCTGATCTGCCTGTTCTGCTCCTCACTCTGTCTCTGGTGAATCCTCTCACCACCCCTGCACCTCTGGCCTGTACCCCAGTTCTGTATGAACAAATAAATAAATCTTTTAAAAAATTCACTTATTTAAGAAAATATAGCAATCATTTATAATGTACTTTTGAGACATAGGAAGAAAACCACAAAATCCCTTTTCTAAAGCTTATAATCAAGGAGTCACTTGAAAAACAAAAACATACTTCTGAAGAGATGTGAACTTGTACCTCTTTAAACCTATGCTGTAAATCTCAGTAAAAGTACAATGTAAAAATAATTATATATAATTAGAACAATTATATACAAAGTGTAACACATTCTGGGATCTAAGAAGATGAAGTGACTAAGTGTGGTACAAAGGGGAATTGAAGAATTCTTCAGAGAGAAAGTGATACTTGATATGAGCCTTGAAATATGAAGAGCAGTTCTACCACAGAGAAGTAGGAGAAAGTTTAAAACAAAAATTGAACCAATATAAAAGTGAAAAGCATAAAAAATATTACAAGTGGAGAAAAGTTCTAAATTGGTTATAAGGTTTTTGAGCATCTTTACCTATGATGACAAAGATAACAGAATTTGGCAGATGATGGTTTTAGATTTGTTTTTGAGATGCCCTTGGAACATCTACAGAGGCTTTTACCAACCTACTTATTTCATTGCTGTCTCACATGTATCAAACCAGTTATCTCCTCCTTTCTTCATTGTTCACCACTTGATAACGGCTGCCGGGATACTATACAATCTTGCATTCTGATGCCACACAAATTCATAGCATTTAATAGCAAATTGTTCTTCAGGGTCTCTGAGCAATTCCCCTAGGCATTGGTATTAAGTTTCCTCCTGTTCACCATAGCTTGTAACTTAAAACCTTTTCCATTTCTTCAAACTTCTCTTTTTTATTTTCAATCCTTTACCAAACATATAACTTGACCTTCTCTCTGTCAAAATCATAAAAATTTTTCTCACATTGGCAGGTATATTTTCCTGTTAGATTCTTGTGTAAGGTTAATATCTTCAACTATAAGCTGATATTCCCTTTTGCTTCCTTAAGTATTTTTCTTAGAATTATCTCCTCCCTCTTCATTAGCTTCAATACATTTCTTTCTAAAGAATCTCGCCCTAATGACTTTTAACATGCTCAAATTTGCTCATTAAAAATAATTGCCTCGATGTCTCCAGTTGTTAATTTTTCTCCTTTATGTAGCTAAACTTTTGAAAGATATATCTGTACTTGCTACATACATCCACATTCCTCTACCTACCTAAGGATACGAGCAAACCACTCTAGCAAATATCTTCCAGGGTTCTTGTTATTACATCTAATAAACACTTTCTAGATCTCTTAGCATTTGAGTACTATCCATTTCTGTTCTGCATTGCTCTCTTATCACAGCCTTATACTCTCATTTTATTTCTGTGGATACTAATATTTGTCACATTTATTCTCAATTTTCTTGGCTGGCTCCTGTTTTTCTCTGTGTATCACTGTTGAGTAGGCTCACACTTTATCTCATTTTGGGTAATTTTCTCCACTAGTCTTGTGTCCATGTTCTAATTCTATTTCTTGAGCCTAAAACATTCCCCTTGAGTTCCAGATCTATGTATTTACCCCTTAATAATCTCTTTATCTGGATATTGCTCATTCACCTAAACCCCAAAAATTACCTGCCATTTTGATACGTCCATTTGTGGTAGTATCAGACAGAGATAGTATGGAAGCAGATATATACAATTATTCTATATTTTAAATCATGAATGTAGCCTATAAATAAAATGTATGTAGTTAATGTAAGTCTTTTTCACCACCCCTTCCCTGGCTATTTCGTTTTTCACCCAAGGGAAAACCACTTTACTAATTTCTTATGAATCTATACAGAGATATTCTACACATTTGCAAGCATTTTCCGTTGAAGAGTTTGTTGTTCTCCCACCAATAATTATACATTCATCTGTTTTTATGAAGTTGGCATGGTAAGTATTCTGAGGTTATTATACATGACATCAGAATACTAGCTACCTTAAATCCTACTATAGAGTATTATACATAGTAAGAAATCAGTAAATCACAATGAAATATATGGCAAATTGTGCACTCTACTAAAAGCAGTTAATGCTACACTAATCAGAGAGATTAGGCAGTCATTACATAATACATAGTGAGTTTTAAAAATAACTTGTTGATTTTAATTGAATTAATTTCAATTTATCTGTACAGTGATTAGGTTGTATTCAAATGGTATGTAATTTGATTCATAATATTCTTTAAGATTTTAAGTATTTATGTTCACAAATAATTACCTTTATTTGGGGGGAAAAGCATAATTAAAGGAATAACTATGATTTCATATTTGTTTCAGGTCATCAAGTTTATGAGAAATCAGGAGGTTCAGATAACAAGCTTCCCTGAAGTGTAGTCCTAGCAACTAGTGAATAAAATAACAGTTTTACGAGCATGTTGGCACTGGAAACTGAAACCAATAGAGTGATGACAAATATCAATTTTCTTAAGAAGATTATCTGAACTGGCTCTGTTAAGATATGTTTTGATGTTCAGTGAAGCCATCTGATAAAGCTTGTCTTTTTCCTTATTATTCATGTATAATTTGAATTACTCTTACAGTTACAAATCTGAAGAAAAGTCATTTAATGTTCACCTGATTCTTTCCAGGTCACTCCATGAATATAAAGCTATAATTCTATCAAAAAGGTTCACAGATAATAAACCTCAAGGGCAGAGGTTTTTGTGGACTGTTAACCATCCATTCTTCCTCCTCCAGAACTCTCCATAAATTATTTACTTTTAAAATACATCATGTTAGCAGTAAAAGTACATAGTGTAAGAAACACAGAAAGAAAGAAGACAACAGCATACTCAGAATAGAATACTTGGAAATGCAAAAGTACAGCTGTTCCTAATGCAAAAGTTCATAGAAATTTTTCGTGTTAAATGAAGCTTCCAAAGTTCCATGGGGACCTAAGAAGCTTACAGTCTAGACATTCCATTGTGCTGTATGTCACCCACACATAGCACAACTTGACCTCATTTTTCATTACACTGAGTATGACTTTTAAAATGCCGTCTCAATTAGCATAGAGAACAAAAATACTAATCTCAACTTTAGCTCATTGTAGAGGGTCATCAGAAGCCAATTACTTTCCCCAGGATTGTTCTTCTTTCCCAGATTCTTTTCTTTAAATGCACACAAAAAAATCTCATTCAGTGCTTAAAATAATTGTTTCAGCTCACTTGAAATAAAATTTTGGTTTTCTTTAAGGAATGTTAGAGTGAAACACTGTCAATTCTCACTGAACTATGTGAGCTAAATGACAAAAGATTTAGTGTGTCTGTTATATTTGTAATTGTTGTATGTGTTATTAAACAATTAAAGGAAAGTGAAAGTAGAAGAACACTAAATTACAGAGGTATCCAGTATGAACATAAGAGAACAGGAGTGCCATCCTCTCTAGTGGTTATGGTTTTCATTTTTAAAAGATTTATTTTATTTATTGATGCATACAAGAACTGAGGTACAGGCCAGATTTGTGCCGGTGAGAGGGTTCACTAGAGACAGAGTGGGGAGCAGAACAGGTGGAGCTACTGAAACACACTGCTGAGGGGTGCAGTGGGTGAGACAGGAGTGGTCTGCTGCTCCATGTGTGTCAGCTCCCTGGCGGGGGATGGAACTCCTGCTGCAGTGGCTGCTGATATCTTGATAATGCTGAGACTTTAATCCTTGTGCCACCAGGAAAACCAGTTTTTCATGTTTTTCTACTAGTTTATCTAGTATTCAATCTGTATTTACCTGTTATTGCTTCTCTTAGTAAAAGTTTATTTCAGCTAAGAAAATAACCTATACTATTCAGAAGAAGTAACCTATACAGACTTCAATTCTTTCTATATATGGAAAAGGTTAATTCTAATTTAGAAAGAGGCCAGATTTGGCTGAAGGAATTCAGCACCATTACCGATTCTCTTACCTGTGTGTGTATATGTATGCAGTTTGAAAAGGCTCACCAAGGGATTCTAAAAGAATTCCTATGCCATCACCCTCATCAATTATTTTTTTCTTGTTCAACCTTAAAGTTCCACGGAAAAAGAATGCAGTTTTTTATATTTGAAGATAAACAGAGGAATGTAAATGATGCCTTTCTTTTTGTTATTGAGACTCAGACATGAACCATGTTATAGCTGGGCAAGTTATATATACTGTACTTCAAACATTTGAGAAAAAGAAGTGAAGGACAACTGAAGAGGAAGACAATTGTAATGTTCCCAAAAGAAGGAAGTAATTTAAAGTGAAAAGCAATCTTTTAAAAAAAATACTAATATTACAAATAGCTATTAAAATAATTGAGGTGAAAGGTGTTGTGCTGAAAGGCTATTTCAGGAATGTGGAGGAAGATGACTGCTTGGACCAGAGGAGCAGCAGTGGAAATGGTAAGAAGTGGTCATATTCTAAGCATGACATAAAGCTAGAACCAAAAGCTTATTTTTGCTGTGAGATCATATTTATAATAGGAGAGAAAAAAATAAATTAAGGATCACTTCACTATTCTGACCTCAGACACTTAAAGAATGAAGCTGTCATCAACTGAGTTAGGAGTTAGGGTAACACAGTAGAGAAAAAGTTTAGAGATTTAAAAATTTATATCATGTTAAGTTTCAATAGAATTTGACTTTTAACTTGAATAAGATGTCTATTCTACTTAACTGAATAGCAGTAAATCTTCACACTTAGTAGTTTAAATATGATTCTGTCAGAAATCCAAGCAAGGTTTGGCGGGGTGACTTTTCCTAATCAATGTGGCATCGATGAAAGCCATTTGCTGTCATTTAGCTGGCAGACGGGCTGGAATGGAGGTTCCATGATATCTCCCCTCACATGTTTGGTACCTTGAAAACAATGGATGAAAGGCTAGGCTAAGTCAGGGCTGTCAACCGCAAGTCTTTGGCATTTGGAAGTTACTGACTTGAAAAAGAATGTTGACTTTAGTGTATTAAAGAGGATAAAAATCTGTTTTCAGATTTGGTGAATTGGTAGGAAAAGATGACGTGAATGCATAACTTTTCTGTGGAGTTTTTTAATGAAAGGGATTAAAAAAAATGAGATAGATACGAATATTTGGAGTGAGGTAAAGAATTTTGAAAAATGGCAAATATAGTGCTTTGTGATGAAAGTTAAAAAGTGTGTTAAGGCCCTCCCTGGTGGCGCAGCAGGTTAAAGCGCAGCACTAAGAATCGAAAGCCACTTTCGCATGAGTTCGATCCCTGCCTGCCCCGGAGGTGACCACATGGCGTGGCAGACCTCTCCTGACCCGCCTGCTGCTCCCCTCAGCAGTGGACTTCGTTGATCTGCCTGTTCTGCTCCCGACTCTGTCTCTGGTGAATCCTGTCATTGACCCTGCAACTCTGGCCTGTACCCCAGTTCTGTATGAATAAATAAATAAATCTTGAAAAAAAAGTGTCTTAAAATCAACAGAGATGGAAAAAGGCACAAAATGATGTAAAAATAAACTATTGTAATAAAAAAGTGTTAAATCAATCCATGGAATCATTAATTTAAATGATTTAACTCATATTTTCATGTATATTTAAATTTAAATGCATATTGCTATGCTTAGAGAACATTTAGGGGAAACAGTCTGTGACTTTAAATATTCCAAAACTCAACAAAAATTAACTCATATTATTGGGTAAAAACATGAATCTTTAGTAAAGAAGATGTGCTCCACTGAAACATGTTTTTATCCCAAAATTTACTGAAGTACATAATCATAGAAGAGTTAATGAAGGTGACAGTGGGGACAATTCCTGTCAATGCTGTCTATACAGCATCTAATCCTGTTCTTCACATTGCAATTTCCACTTTCATCACCTAATTCCTATACTCTATCCCTTGCTTGAAAATATTTGCCAATTTTCCTGTCAGCTTATCCTTAAACAAACTTATTTAATACTCTGCTTCAAATATATCTTAACTAGCAATATTCTAACTTCATGTTTCAGCCTGCCACAATTTACCTTAAGTGGGAATTTTATCTCTATCTCCCACTACACTTCTACCATTCCCCACCATATGCCTTTAAACTACATGTACAAGTGACTAGTCATTCCCAAGATTAACCGTAAATTTCCTTGATTTCAGGCTTTCCTGGGACCACTACCTAAATCAGCCAAAACAATATTTAGAGTACTGGTTTCAGGATATGAATGAAGCAGTTGAAGAAGTAGAGAGGAAAATTGTGTAGCCTATTATTTAATATTAGATCTGCCACATTCAGGTGGGGACCACAGGCAAATTTTTGATTCTCTATGATTTCTCAAGTGTCAAATAACTTGTCAGCATTATTCTGTATATGAGGCATAAAGAACTTCCTTAGTATAGTATATGAAGGTCAAGTTCTTGTTTCAATTCCTAATTCAGCCATTTGCCTCTTTGCTCCAAATCCAAAAGATGAGAGATCTTGGCATATTGATCAGTGCTATGTGTAAAAAATGTTCTGACTTAGTGTGCAATGTCTTTATGCCATGTTTAGTTCCCAGACTCAAAGCTGATCAGGAAGGTTGGCAGCTTCTTCTTGGTTCACAAAATAATTCTATGTGACTTGATCCTAAGTTAAGTTGAATTCTTTTATTTCCTCCTTTAAGATGGAGTATAATTTAATATTCTAGGGTGCTGAAAATTCCTAATACTTTTCTTTTGATTTACTGCTGTAAAAATATATCTATTTTAAAAAGCAATAGTGGAAGACATAGATCAACATAGAAAAAAAGCAGAATTTATTTTAGAATGGACTTCTATTATAAAGTGAACGTAGGATTTGAGATTGGAATTTACTTAATATTATTTAGAGTGATACCTTCATTTTTTTAGAAAAAAACAATTGAAAGAAATGCTATAATATAACCATGAAAATTAGACTTCCTTCCTAGAAAAAAATAATACTCTGTGCAGTGCAAAATTATTTTGGTAGATGAACATAAAATCTTCATGGGGGGAATATGGATCATTTACATTATAAACAGTTTAGAAATCGTTCACTTTAAAAAAATTATACTGAAGAGACATTATGAAAGGTGGAATAAATCACTGTTTTTCAAAACTCTTCCCAATATTTATTTGCCTAAAATAGGTACAGAAATCTGAAACTAAAAAAAGAAATCTGAAATTAGATGTATACATTGATATTTTCTTGACAGATTCATAACCTTATGGTTTACAAGATTTTAATGCTCAATAAAATGTCATTAGCATACTCTAGTGCATTTATTACTATGCATTATTAATACAGATATGTGCCTAGGAAATGTACAATTCATAATTATTTTTCCTTTCAAAATATAATAGCTTTACACTGGGCTTGTTGCAGCTACGATATTTCATCTCCAAATTCTCCTTCAACTTTCTGGGACTGTGACAGAAATTTGTATTTGAACAGAAAAGCTGTCAAGAAGGTGCGGTGGTACTATCCATCACATTTTTAATCCTGACCATACTTAGATGCTACTGAAGTTGGCTGTCCAAAACACTAAACAAAGATTGAAATTATGCCTTCTGTTCTTATGCATCAAAGTAACACCGTTATACCAAATTCAATAGGCCTGTATTACACCCTATTAATTTCCTATTAGTTCTCAGTTATGCAAAATCCAACCATGGTGTCACTATGGTTTAGACATGCAACCTTGATTCCAGTATCAAAAAAATGGAACCTGTCACTTCTAATAATTTTACAGGAGATTCTACAAATGTAAATCCTTTTTCATCTTGTCATCCTTTCATGTCTTTAATGAGTTTGCTCACTAACAGTGTAGAATCTTAATTTAACTTTCAGAAATATTAACAGCTATTATAATTGAGCATCTCTTGGAGTATACTAATTAAAGGGTAATAAAGAATAATTTATAATACCTGAAACATTTCTTTTAAAAAATCCCATCTATACTTAACCATGTAGGTGAAAGACAATAAAAACAATAGTGAACTCAAGATTCTAGCCAAACTGCATATTTTGAGAGAAAATATCATACAGCATAATCAGAAGATCTCAAAGCTAAACTCAATGATTTGTAAAAACAAGCAAACATTGTACACTTGAAAATAAAATTAATTAGGGATTATCTTGTTAAAGCTACATCATAGAAAATAGTTAGCTATTGTGATAGGTACTGCGATCAGTCTGCCACGTACTTAATATGAAATACTAGTATAATTGACAAAAATTTACATTTTATTTAGATACAATGACTTTTTTAAAATCATTATTACTGATCTTTAAATCTAATTATAGCTCTTTATAGTCCAGATCTACACCTTTTAATTATGGCTCACAGCTTTTAACTTGAATTTCTGTAATAAATTCCACTAAAATTCAGACTGTACTGAAAGGAAAGAATATACCAGTATCTCATGTAATACTACATTGAAAGAAAATAATGATTCAAAGTTTTCACCTTTGAACACAAATTTTATTACTAAACTGTCTAAAGAATAAGTGGAATAGATTTGACAATGCAATTGACTGTTTTTCCCTGTATTATATTCCTCCCATTTCACTGTAATTAAATTATTTTATAAACAGCAGCATACTATAATTTTTAAATGGAGAATCAATGAAACTTACTTGGTGTTCTAAAACCATACATTCAAGAAGTCTCCTGGACTTTCCCTGGTGGTGCAACAGGTTAAAGTGCAGCATTGTGAAGCCAGTCACAGCCGCTTCAGCACCAAGTTTGATCCCTGGATAGGGAGGTGACCCACATGGCGCAGCAGGCCTCTCCTGACAGGCCCGCTCTCCCCTCAGCAGTGTACTTTGTCAATCTGCCTGCTCTGTTTTTTGCTCTGCCTCTGTTGAGTCTTCTCACTGCCCCTGTACCTCTTGCCTGTACCCCAGTTTTGTATGGATAAATAAAATCATTGTTTTCTTTAAAAAAAGTTTTATACTTTTGCTTTTCATTGGAAAAGTAAAGTTATACAAGTTATTCTGTCAAGCCACAATTACTCAACTAGTCCAAATTTTGGCATTCAGATTTAACTATCAATCTATAAATAAAACTATAGCTAAAAAAAGAAATCAGACAGAAAAATACAACCACTATAATCTCACTCATATGTTCTATAGAGAGAAAACAGACAGATGAACTAAATAAAGCAAATACAAAGTTTGTACTAGAAAACTGACTAGTGGTTAGTTACTAAGAGTTAAGGGAGAAGAGAGACGTGTCAGTTAGGAAAGGGTACAATGATATGGTGAAAAGAACTGGACTTTCACTGGTGAACTTAATGAGGTATATACAATGCTGATTTCTTAAAGTGCACAACATTAGAATGCAATATTACTTCAATATAATTTTTAAAAATATATAATAATTAAGGATCAAATATTTAAGCAAAATGAGGCATAAATGTAGTCTAATTTTTTTCCTTTATACAGTTTTTCATAAGCATTTTCTTTTTATTATGTTTAATATTTGAAGCATGTAAGTTATATATATATTTATATTGATTTATTTATAACTCTTCTTTGTTAATGTATGTTTTCTTCATAAGAACGTCATATTGAAAATCATTACTTAGCCAAGTAGGTCCTGAGGGGTAAAGGTGGAAAATGATTGTAGGAGGTAGATGGTAGGGCAGGAGGGAGAAAATACAGAACTTTCCATAGAGCTGGAATGTGTATGTTCCTAGGAATTTGTGTGAATATTGAGGGGGAAATACCTTCAACTACTCCAAGCCAGATAAATGGTCTGACATACAGCAGCTATGAAGATGGGGGTATCATGCCCACAACTATGGATTTCTAAACCCACAAGGCTTTCTTGACACGTAACCAGATGAGAAAACAGTAGTTAGAAAATAGAACGCTTGCTTTGTTTCTGCATTCTAGAAAAGAATCAACAATCTCTTCAATGGTGAATTTTTTTCTAAGAAAAAAATCTCATGTACTTTGAGAAGCCTTATTGGTTAAAAATACTAAAAACCCAATCACTAAATATCCAACCTTGGACTGCTAAGAGATCAAGTATGATTTTGAGTTCATGCAGGTATCCCGAAAGAAAGGGTGAAATAAAAAAAAAAAAAAAAACAAGCCTTATGAGAGAGACAGTAAGAAAGCTGATGAAAAAAGGTGGTAGTATAAAGACGTGATTACAGTCTCACCAAGAAAATTCCACAGTTGGATGCTAGAAATCATATTTTCTGTGAAATTTGATTCTTTAATAATATTTTAGAAGTTGGAGGTTATATGTTACATAGCTGCTAATATGTCCCTACTCTGAAGAAAACAACAACACAAATGATGGACCATAAAGTTATGTAGGTTGTTATGCCCAAAACATCTGCGTCATCCCATTTTAGCAATCTGATAAAGGAGACAATAACTTAATAATATAGACTATCTATTCCTATAAAGTCAAGAAAATGGATCCTGGTAATGGTGTGTATTCAAGTTATGAGTCCCCAAGTAAGAATGTATGAACAGGTTCTATTTCATTTCTTAACTGCAATAGAGCCACAGCTTTAGGGGAAAGCTGCATTTGATAATTATCATTTCTGCTATCTCTAGCTAGTTGAATAAGAAATAATTCAGTTATGATTACAAGCTCTAGATGTGGAAATACATATGTGTGTTTGTGTGTGTGTTACAGAGCGAGAGAAAGTGAGAGAGAGCGCGAGAAAGAGACACACGCAGAGAGAGAGAGGTCTTCCAAAATAAGATATCATTATACCAATCTAATTAGCTATTTAGAATATGATGAACTTCAGGATTCAAGAGACATATAGACAGATAAATCCCAGGTCCTTACCTGCATGTATATTGTTTTACATAATACATAGGTCATAGTCTTCTACTTCTAAAGTGTCACATTTTCACATTTTTTTTCTTTTAATTTCCTTGTTTACTGAAAGCTTGCATTAACTGCTTCTCTGGATTTTATTTTTACAAATCTTTTCCCTAGTCCACTAACCACTGGGGTAAATTCTATCATTTCTTATGTGTTGTCTAGGCTTGCTGAATCAAGTCTCTCCTTCACTATCTGAAGCCCTTGCTTTGAAATGGCTGACTTTTCCCATCACTGAATAAATCAATATCAATTTAAACCTCTTTCAGTTTCTTCCTTTACCAATTCTAACGCATGCATTCTCCTATCACCTGATGTCTGTCAACAAACTCTGACTTTTTCAGGAAATTAACATTTTTATCGCATTATTGTGACCATAGGAAAGGGTCATAATTAAAGTATACATTGCTCAATACAAGCTGCTTCATGGAAAAGGGCAATTTTTTTTCATGCTCTCTTCCTTCCTATAGTATCTCCATAAACATAGGATAAAAAAGATAAAAAATATATATAATTATCCAATGCCTTATAATTATGAGCTGATATAATATTAGATCTAGTAGGGAACCTTAGCTATTTTTTACTTTAATCCTCTCATTTTATAATTGAATAATATGAGGCTTAGAGGATTATAATAAATTGTCAATGTCATATAGTGACTGGCAAATCCAAGTCTCAGACCCCATTTTTTAGATATGCAGTTTAATTTTCTTTTTACTATACCACTGTGATATGACAGACCTGAAAAATAAATCTGGACTATGAGAAATAGTTAAAAATGGGAACAAACATGTGTGCATTCTGTTATAATATAGGAATGGCAATTATTTTAATGACTTCAATAATTGTAATCAGTGTATGATCTAATAAAATATTTTGATTGGTAATCTGTAAAAAGGAATGAGAAAGACATTTCTAAAACATCATTCAATATTAACTCCCAAAGGTAAGGGAAATATAACGATAAAAATCAGTTGGAAATATTTTAACATTATAGATTTTTAAATATCAAAATTTCACTTCACAATCTCAAACTATAACAGCTTTGTGTTAACAACAGGATCTATTATTATCAAATGGATTAGCCTGAGTTTATTTACATACCATCTAGGCAGAGAAAGACAGCAGAACATTCCGTATGTCCTCACTTGGAGGTTAAAACTACCTTATTGTAGCTCCTGATGCATTCTATTATTCCTAGCAAATCTTAAGGCCAGCCCAAATTCATGTGCAGGGGGCGGGGGTATACTCTGAAATTTAATGGGAGAGGCTCAAAATTAAATTGCATGGGGCATGGATATAGAAGGGCATATAAGTATAATCATCTTAAAATCTGGGTCTTGTTAAATCAATTTCCATTTTACTGAAAGTTGTCATTAAGAAACTTTTGTATTCTATGAAGTACTTTTTCTACACCACTTGTTTTTTTTTTTTTTTCTTCTTTTTTAACTCTTGATCAGGAGGATATTGATAGTGGCAGCTGTTATTTGATCTCATGTTGCATTGCATGATATATCTGAATGTTGACTCTCCTGGCCCAACTCTGTGACCTGCCTAACTCCTTCCTTGTAGTTTCTTGCCAGAAGGTCCCTCAGTCTTAGGTTTTATCTGACTCATTGATTTGTTTCTCAATGTTCTATATGGAAGAGACACCATCCAGTATCTGTCCTTCTCCTTCTGATTGTCTTGCTCAGCATAATCAAGGTACCTCAGACTTATGCCAAGCTCAACAGCCTGATACAGACATCATTTTGAAATAATCTAACAACGTAGAACACTTGTATGGCATATTTCCCAACAATTCCACTCCATGTATATGCCCAGAAGGGATATATGTATTTTTTCAGCAAAAGTCATCTATTGGGATGTTCACAGCAGCCCAATTGATAAATGTCCTACCTTGGAAGCTTCTCAAGTGCTCATAAATAGTAGAAGATACAAATTGTATTTCCACACATGGCATACTTCCATAAAAATGAACAATGTCCAGCTAACCTGTATACTATGGAAGGATATCTAAACTCCATGAAGTTATTGAAGAAAAATAATCCAAAGAGAATTTATACTGTATGATTACTTTGATACAAAGTAACAAAATAAGCAAAAGTAACCGATTTTGGATTGTGCTACACAAGACAAACCAGGAGAAAGACAAATACTGGATGGTGTCATTTATATTGAGAAACAAACAGAGTCAAATAAAAACAAACAAGTCTAACAAACCCTACAAATCTGACTGCAGAATTGAGGCTATCAGAAGGGTAGTGAAAGAGAGGACAAAGTTGGGGAGCGAGTACAATGGACTATGGCAAAGAACTTTCAATGCCTTGATGGTGGGTGGGTGTACTGTGTTATTCTTTAAATAATATGTAATATTATAAGCCAATATTACCTCTATTAAAATAAAGAAAAAATTGGGGAAAAAGTCAAATTAGTCATTACTCTTGGGGATTGGTGATTAAAAAGGAATATGATGGCTACTTTATCACACTGGTAATTTTCCTTTTCTTACTCTGGTGTTACCACATAATTGTGTTTGGTTTGTGAAACTCAGGCAAGAGGTATGGTTATTACATGCTCTTATGTATATGTATATGTGTGTGAAGTATATATTATACTTTGATAAAATGGACAAGGAGAAGGATAAAGTGATTCATTAACCTAAACACCTATGCATTTTCAACAAATAGATTTTAAAACACATGGCGAAACTTCAATACCATTATGAAGAGTATATATCATGGTAAATACATTGCCTGATCATAAGAAACTGCAGCTGTTTTTCCTCAATAATGAAGACTTTGTTAATCATTGTCTTTTTCATTGTGGAAATTATAGCTATATGATATAACAGTGATTAAAGTTCTAGCTTAAGCAGGGCTTTGTCTTTTTCATCCACTAATTTCAACATTTAATGAATGCTACCTTGGTATTAACTGCTCCAGACAGCCTATGTAACATTATATCAGAGATCTGGAAGTCAACCAGTTAAGTAATCATTGTTTTTGTCAAATAAAAAAAAATAACCTGGATAGTTACAAGATAGTAAAGACATTATACATTGAAATATGTATAAGCTTGAGCCCTAATGCTCAATGATTAGAAGTTAGATTTACAAATTCTGCTTACCACCTGCAACATTTGGCTATATTTTTCCTTCAGTTCATTTTGTGCAGTCTTCCTTATAATATCATTGTATACACCATTTTCAATTTATATAAGAGACATAATATGGAAAATATAGTGATACAAAATTTTTCTTGTATTTTTAACTGTTTAGTTAAAAATCTGAAATTATACTAATTCATAAACATTGGCCTTTTGTAGTGATAACTGCTCCATATGAGAGCAAGACATACATATCCCATGCATGTCCACTGTCCTTGCTAATTCAAATTTTTGATCTTGTGTCATACATACAGGCTTTTTTGAAATAAAAAATAAGATTTTAATTTCCATTTCTATAGGATGTATGTTCAGAGATCTCCTTGCTAATTAGCAATGTTTTAATCATTTTTCTTTCTGTTTTGTCTGTGTTTAATATCTTTTGATTAAAAATCATGACCAAGCTTATATTAAAGTTTCAAAGGCTAGAAATGACAAGATAGTTTCATTGTATAAAGACAATAAACTCAGGAGCAGATGTTTGCCCTGAGGGTGTGAAACCATCACCATTTGCCTGGAGACTAGATGTTACTGGGCAGGTTCAAAAGGAGATAGTTGGAAGGTCACAGAAGATAAATCCATGCATAATACCTAGAACCACACATTGTGACATTGACAGTGAAAGAAATTGAAAAAAATAAAACAAAAAAAACCCCAAAGTTTTCAGAGGAAAGCAATAGGTGAAACAGCCAGTTTCAATCTCCCCTCTTTTTACTAATGAAGTTATCAGAGTCCCTAATTACTTGAAACAAAAGAAATCAAAACAGTAAGCTGTTGGGTAAAATATACTGCAGAAATCTATGACTTCAGGATTATGTGGCCTCTGGTTTATTACTTAAAAAAAATGTTCCTTTGACATTAGAAATCGTGGCCACATGCCATGACTAGTTAAAGAAATGCATGGGAAATATGGGCCTCATAGCTCTGTGCACAATGGAAAAGGTATTTTAGTGTAGTGAGTGAGCAGTGAGTTAAACAGGAGCCAATGACAATGTATTACTGCTTGTCACATGAGATACTCATCAACAGACATCTTAATGTTATTTGCGATAGATTTTTGTTTTGTCCTGGGTCAAAATTGTCACTTTGTGACTGATATTTCTCAATTTTTGATTAAAACTCAATCTAGATATATGACATAACATATACCAAATCATCAAAGTTCTAATGTAACACATAATTTTTGAGCATATTTTTATAAACAACAATTTATCAAAAGAGAAACACATTTTACATACGCATTTATATTTCACATCTATTAAAGCTTGTGTGACACAGAGAGAATATATGGGAATGATTAAGAGTATGGCTGCCAAAGAACTGCTCTAGTAAACTAACTCCATGAGTGGAAAGCATTACACTGCTATTCTAAAGGATAACACAAATTCTGATTTTTATAATTGAACATTTAAGCATGCAAGTGCGCAGCGTAAAAGCTAACTTGAGATTCTAGAACAATACTACTCTGAAATAAATTTATTCAGAATAATGTTCCCAGATACAAAATATGACAAAAATTGTCATGAAAATGACACCAAATCCACTAATTTCTGAAAATGGAGATAGATATTGACATTTAAAAACTTGTTTGAAACATTTCTGGCAATTAAAAAAGTAAAATTGCTGTTTTAAGTATTAAAATATAAAAGAATGTGATGATAAGAGCCATTAAGGGCTCACTAGGAAGTCATGGCGAACTACTTTTTCTTTAGTACAAAAAAATTCAAAAATAACAAAAGGTAGAGAAAACAGTAAAACCAATCCCATAGGCCATAATGTGTTTTTACCTGTGTCTAGGGGTTTACTGTTTTTCTACTGATGCTTAAATCTTTGCTTTCTTTTGAAACCAAAAGCCCCTCTGGGCAGAGGTGCAGGTTTAGATGTGACACAGCCATGAGCACTTGGAGGAAACCCATGAAAAATAACTTTTTCTGTAAAGTCCCTCAGAAATACCCTCAGGAAAACTCTTCTGTGCCTCAGTCCCTAGGTATTGAAAACTGATGTATCAGCTTTCATGTGTGTTTGAATAATTTGCGAAGATTTTTTAGCTTATCTGTCCTTACCAAATCGTTGGACATCCACCTCCTTCCTTTGTGCCTAGCTACATATCTCATCTGTCTTTGGAGAGGCTCATTCTTTCATAAAATTTAGGCGATTTTGTTGGCCCAAAATGTCATGTTTCTAACGGACCAATGAAAGTTAAGATATTGTAGATTATTTGGCAATTAAAAATTGCTAGTATGCAAGCAAAACTCCAGTTTTCTACATCACGAATGGCATCAGAAATTCAAAGCACATTATATTTGAACTATCTACAATTCATCATACAGATTTCACTGGTAAAATATGGTATCTTTGGTGTGTGTGGGGGGAAGTACACTGGACTATGGTGATGGCACACGGGTGATTTGGTGATGGGAAGTCCATGGGATTACAACTGAGATGGAAAAAGGCACAAAATGATGTAAACTTATATCTTGGCAATGTACAGCAATGTCTTTTTGTATAAGGAACAGTCTTAGCTAGGGAAAGGATATAATCATGCTTGAAGCTTCTTTAGAGAAGTTTTTTTTTTTTTGGGGGGGGGAAAGTGGTGTCCAACACAGGTCTCATGTGATATTGTGAATAATAAGAAATACATATTTTGGCCCTAATTCTTAGGTCCTGGTCAGAGTTTCTAAAACCTTTGCAATTTCTTAAGCGATAAAAGCAGTAGGAGTGCCTTTTATTCTAAAATTTAGTTTTCTCCCCAGTTCTGGAGTAACTCAAGAGCTCCAGGGTAATAAAGGTGAAGGTATATTTAGCTATTCATAACATCTATAGGAGGGCGGGGCAATCTTGTAGAGCTGAGTCCTTACCTGTGGGGTTTGTATCTACTCTCTTTAAAGTCGATGTCATACTTGAGTTACGTTGTAGGTTGTTTGGTGTGGAAAAGCCTACAGATTTAGTGTCAGAAGAGTAGAGTGTAGAAAAATAGCATTTTTTTCTTTCAGCCCATATCCAGAATATTTAAAGAATTTTTAAAAGTAGTGAACTAAAAGTTCAACGCATTGCACCTTGGTTGGTTCACATGAGATACCACCCCGCAGGAAGGGGATCTGAGGAAGGTGTGTAAGCAAAGACCTAGGCTGAGCAATGCTCCTCAAGGCTAAGTGCTCATGAGAGAAGCCTCCCACCCTTGCCAGTGAGTTCAAGCTACATGGATCCCCTCAGATAGTGGGCTGTGAGCTCACATGAGATGCCAACCTGACCACAGCTTTGTCTCTTTAACAACCATAATAAAACAGCTTATGCCTCTCAAAGAATTATTTAAAAAAAAATTAATTTGTAATAGCATCCAAAATAACAAAGTTTTAAGATCAAATTTAACTAAGGAAGTTATATTCACTACAATGTATACTGAGTCATAGAACTGAAGTGCTAATATATACTACCTCATCCATGGATAGACTGTGATACATTATGCTCTTCATTATGAATGAAGAGAGATTGGAATGAACCTAATATTACATTGCTCCATTTATGAAACATACAGAATAAGGAAACATATAGTAAAAGAAAAACATATAGTAAAAGATTAGTGGTTGCTCTCTGCTGAGGGAGGAGAGAATGGGAAATGTCTTAATGAATTTCATTTGGGGTGATGAATATATTTTAGACCAAGATAGTGTGATGATAGCACAATATTGTGAATGATAAAATGTTCCTGATTTTTATGTTAAGTATATTTTACCAATATTAAAATCTTTTTTAAAAAAGGAATGAAGTGGGGCCCTCCCTGGTGATGCAGTGGGTTAAAGACACAGCACTATGAAGCTATTGCAGCCACTGCAGCGCGAGTTCGATCCCTGGTCATTGCTGATTGGCTGCGTTACCTTGTAATTGTAACCTAAGTAGCCAAAAGTCTTTGTTTATGTAAGTTTTTGCAGACTGCAATCTTACAGAAGTGTCTGCTTTATAGATTGTTCGATTTCTGGCTTTCTTTGGAGGAGATTATAAATCTTGCAAAGTTATTGATCCACAGAATTCCAGTTTGATGGTAAGAAAAAATCTCCAGTACTTGCCTGATTCCAGGTGTTTGCGAAGCTAGTAATCCCCCACCCTTTTCCTTTTCATAAAACCAGGGCTGGGTTTTTTGTTACTTGCAACAAAAATAGTGCGTACTGAATCACAGAAATATCTTCTAAGTGAAAGAAAGATACAACAAGGAATGAATGACTACTAAGTTGTCACAAAGAAAATGATGTACTCAAGGGTGTATATTTCACCTGAAAGCAAAGAGAGGGTAGGAAATTTCCTGCATAAGAAACAGCATGTATGGGCCCTCGCTGGTGTGCAATGGGTTAAATGGCAGCATCATGGAGCTATCTTCAGCCACTACAGCACGAGTTGGATCCCCTGCCAGAGAGGTGACCCACATGACACAGCAGATCTCTCTCTCTCCTGTCTTGCCTGCTGCTCCCCTCAGCAGTGTACTTCGTCAATCTGCCTATTCTGTTCCCCACTCTGTCTCTGGTGAATCCTCCCACCCCCCACACCTCTGGCCTATACACCTCTGCATAAATAAATAAATCTCTAAAAAAAGAGCATATACAAAAGCATGATGGTGTGTACAGGGAATGGTAAGTCAAAATCCTTACAAAAAAGTGGTGACAATAATTCAATAGCCTTAAATTAATGACAGGATTTAAGAACCAAACTGAATTTCTGGGAACCAAAATTAATATGTATGTTTTTATCTATCAAATGCATGGGCAAGGACAAATATTTCAGTGTTCAAGTGTGCTTCCCACTTAAGGCATTAGGGACAAATAAACCAGTGTTACTCTTTGTCCCTTAACAGACAAACTCAATGCTGGCCAGATTCAGACAATGCAGCCTGATCTAGGGTGATGATGATTTTACACACGTATTGGTACTACATTTGTCATATTTATACTACTTCATATATTTCTTTAATGACTATTAGCTTTTCAAATTCTCCATTTTATCTGGTCTAAATCTGATACAATTAATATGTATCAAGTATGTGGTGTTCATATAGAATTTAAAATGTATTCCTCAGATTCCTGCATAATATTCCAAATTCCAGAAGACTTCTAGAAAGGTTTGGTTTTTATTAATTTATCTATTTGTATAGAAGTTAACATTGTATTTGACCAAGCAATGTTCAAAGTAAAGGTAAAAACTCTCAAGTAATACAGCCAAGCAATGTTCAAAGTAAAGGTAGAAACTCTCAAGTAATACAGAGCTGAGAAGAAATATAGGAAATTTGGATTTTTTGCAAGAACTCAAAATTTTGTGAATGAGTAGTAACCTATGAGGAGAAAAGGTAAGGGAGAGACCTTTCTTTGCAGTGGTTCAGGCTCTAGCTGTTGTATATTGAAATCCTCAGGTTTGTGCCAGTTATTCTCATTCCACACTCCTCCTGTCGCTCTGGAGAGTGCATCCTCTGTCCTGAGTGACAAATCTGTGCATACTCTTCTCCACTGATGTGCTGGGTCTGTGTCCCTGATGTTGACAAGTGTCCCTGAGCTTCTGTCTAGAAGGGGTTCCACAGAGCAGCTTCCTGTCCTCTGGTGGAATGCATTGCTCTGGTATCACTATCAGCACAGTTCACTTCAAGTTTTCCTACCTGTTTTTGTAGGACTGTTTGCTTCTAGCGTATTCTGTGGTTATACATTTTCCTTTGAGTGTTTCTGACTTTATTCTGCTGAAGGCTAGTTGTGACTACATGGAACGGGTAAGTCCAACATCTACAGCATCTCTACTCTTCCACCATCTTCCCAGATTCTCTGTATGAAGCTGAGTAACACCAAGGTAACAGCACAGAGCAAGTTAAATTAAACAACAGGCAAATAGAGTGTAAAAAATATTGGAATTACAATTATCATTTTATCTCTGGTAATACATAATTGAAATGTGTTTTGGGTGATGGTATCAACTAGCATGCTACCTCTAGTTCTATTAACGTAAATATATTTAGTCCTTTACATTAACCATATGTGTTCATGTATTTGGGTAGTACAGGTTCTGACATTTGTAGGGAATAATAAATAACCATAAATAAATACCCATATGGTGTTTTGAATGGAAGCAGGATTGGCAAAGCTAATCTTTTAAAATCTATTTTATTTTACACCACTAATTTTTGCATTTTTGTCTTATTTAATTGAATTCTTTATAGGTATAATTTCATTACGCAAGCAGTGGATTAAATTTAAGCTTTATAGAAGCAAAACTGGAGGTAAGTTTATTATATTAATTCTAATTGAAAATAGCCCACCAGTCTAAAATTAATTTATTTGGTGATGCCATTTCTGGAGATAGGAATTGTCGTTGTTATTTGTAGCATTACTATAGTATTTGTGTTTGCTGATTGGTGGTGACACCTTTTCATAAGTAACTCACTGATAATAAAATTCTTTGGTCTGGCTATCAAATGTATTCTCTAAAATATAACACAGGGAAGCCAGTATATGGCATATTTAATTCATATGAATGATTATCTCTGTACCCAGAAAGCAGTTGCAGTCATTTGGAAAGGTATTAGCTATAAGCTAAACATGTGATTACATACACATCTGAAAAAGAAATCTTGGACAGTACAATGACAGTAAATGTGATCAAAGTCAAACGCTATTTCCTTTCTAAAATATATATGATAACCTCCCTCAAAGCCATTATTGACATTGTTATCATATTGATTCTACATGTTTATCTGTATTTATATTCCTTACTACCTTGGTGAGCTTTTGGAAAGACTCTATCTTATGTTGGTAGCACTATGTCATCATTTAGAACAGTGCATTTGTTCTAGAATTCCAAGCAGTTGGCAGACAATGATTTTTAAAATTGGGGACAATGTTATAGTATGACTTTTATTTAGTGAATTTTTATTTAGTGAGTTTTATTATTGAGTGAACTGGAGATAAAACAAAGGGTAAAATAATAAGTAAATTCTAAGCAATGTAAAGTAGAAGACGAGATTTTCAAATTCTATCAAAGAATGCAATTTTAGGGTTCCTTAAAACTCAGGTCCCGGCCCTCCCTGGTGGTGCAGCAGGTTAAAGCACTGCACTAAGAAGCTTAAGCCACTTCCACATGAGTTCGATCCCCACCTGCCCTGGAGGAGACCCACATGGCGCGGCAGACCTCTCCTGATCCGCCCGCTGCTCCCCTCAGAAGTGTACTTCGTCGATCTGCCTGTTCTGCATCCCACTCTGTCCCTGGTGAATCCTCTCACCCTCCGCATCTCTGGCCTGTACCCCAGTTCTGTATGGATAAATAAATAAATAAATCTTTAAAAAAAAAAAAAAACTCAGGTCCCTTGAGGCATATTTTTTTGAAAATTTGTCCTTCCTCTCAACTTATATCAAAAGGTGACTAATACAATAAAAAACCAATCTACTTATAATGTATTTTGTCCAGTGTAGGATTTACACTCTCAGTAATGAAACGTTAGGTGCAGTCAGGAGGAGGCAGCGAGATAGCTCGGCCAGTAATACTGAAAGTAGGTTTACTTCTTCGCTCTTTCCCGGAGGACATGCACTGACCCCAGAGAGAGTTAAGGCCAGAGAAGACTCACTGAGAAGGGGTAAGAGGGGGTTTTATAGGTCTGGGTAGGGGGCTTGAAAGGGCCAGGTGGAAAATGTTGACAAGGAACTAGAACATATTTTTCTGCCTGGGCTTGTGTTAACCAGTGGTGACAAACAAGGTAGTGACAGACAAGTCATGAGGTGATCGCTCTGAATATTTGCTTCTGCTTGGGGCAAATGTATGCATATATTTGGCTGGTGCATGACCCTTACAAGTACCATCTGTGGGAACCAGTGCGGAACCCCAACATTGGTATGATAATTATTTCTAACCAAAGACACTTGAAAGTAAACAGATGCAGAAAGAAGCAGTCTGGGAACAAATGAAATCATGCATTACCCTCTAGAGTCTTCTAGGCTGGCAAATGAACAAGCATCAGATAGATTGATAAGAGACAAAGCCTTATTTGCAGTTAAATAGTAACATGTATACCTATACCTAATACAGAAGGGAGACACAGAAAGATTGGGTGCGGCTTCAGACATCATCTTAATACCTTAGGAAAGACAGGACTTGGGGGCTAGGTAAGAAGGTAAATTAGGAAGGTTACAGTGCAAAGCACAGTAAACAAAGGTTAAGTTTTACATTCTCTATTCAAAAGAGAGATTAGGGCCCTCCCTGGTGGCTCAAAGGGATAGGACACAGCACTGCAAGCTAGTTGCAGCCAGTGTGAGTTCCTTCCCTAGGTGATCCTCAGGTCCTCAGGGTGTGGCACACCTCTCCTGACCCGCCCGCTGCTCCCCTCAGCAGTGTACTTTGTCGATCTGCCTGTCCTGCTCCTTTCTCTGTCTCTGGTGAAGCCTCTCACTACCCTTGCACTTCTGGCTTGTACTCCAATTCTGTATGCATAAATAAATATTTTTTTTTTTAAAAATCAAAAGAGAGATTAGGTCTTCCATAGACTTTCAGGAAGATGCCCTAAGGGAGAAAACTTTTCCTTTATACATGCAAATATCTTTCACAAAAGCTCATCCTCAACCCAGCCTTCAGAGGCCCAATAAACCTTTTGCCAAAAAACACATATTTGGGGCTGGTAGATTTTTTTTCTCCCTCACACAGCCTTCATGGAACTTTCTTTAACTAAAAGCAAAAAAGTATGGGAAACGAGCCTGACATAAATTTCCTTTGGGGGGTTGGTCTACTTCCAGAAAAGAGAGCAAAACTACTGTAAATCCCATCTCTGAGGAACTTTATTGGCTAAGATGAAGTCAGAAAGACCAATTGCACTTTTACACACATGATCAAAAACTTTATCTCCTGTTTGCTGTTCAAATATTTACTTTTTCTTTCCTGCAGAAACAATATTTTTAATTCCCCTCCTTCTTTTTCCTACTCATCTATGTGTGCACGCTTCTAAATTTAACCACTTAAACTTAACTACCCTATGTGAGTATATATATATCTTTTTAAAGCAATTTTTGTTGCTTTTACCAGCAAGCTCCCAGATACTAAACCTAAGAAGGTGATTAGAATATTGCTAATTCAAATAATCAAATATTCACCTGGTGATAGTGAGATGACACATGGGTGAAATTCAAGTGCCCATCAAATTATTATAAAATCTATATTACATAAATTCCCCATTTTCTGAAATATTTAAGTAAAAACAGTCCCCTGTGGGAGAGCCTGAATTTTGTTTTGGGAAACGTTCAGAGGTTACAGTTAACTGCAATGTGAATCTGATTGAGGGAGTATAAAGTAATATCCCCACTGGCACCTGGGAGGCTGGCTGCCTTTTCCCAACTTTTCAACCCAGTGTGAACAGATGTGAACTTTAGAATGCTCTGGATATCTCTATATACTAAGTCGGATCTTGTTAGTACACTAGAGTAAGAGAAATGGGCACTTTGGGGAGTCAGGGGGGCGGGGGAGGGAAGGGGTGAATTTGAACAACCTTGGGTTAATTGTATTTTGTTTAGTAAATACTGCTCTAGCAGTTCTACTGCCTTGAAGAATGGAACTTCACAACTAAATTGATGTTCACTGCTAAGTAGAAAGATAGTAAGTAGAATCGTCACCCCTGGATCTCTTGGTGACTATACTGAAAGTATTATAACTGAAATTGTCACTTCTAAATCAAAGCTAATACTATATAGCAAAACATTGCTGTACTTAATTATTGTTCACAACACTACTAAACATGAAGAAATGGTAATTTCTTGAATGAACTTTGTAGTTGGGGTTACTGTTTATTGCATTAGGTTTGGTATGTCTCAGATGAAACTGGAGGCAAGGTAGAAATTTGAGTTTATTAGAAGATTTAATTTATTTGTGTCAGTAAACTGAGAAAACCTTGGCCCTCCAGCAAAATATCCATCCAGTTTGCCAGAAGGATGTAATTTGACAGGCAACTCTAGACCACTAGAAGACAAGTTTTAAAAAGTATAGTACCATTACAAATGTTCTTAGCCTGATGATACCCTAAGGCTAGAAAATCATTGTGACTTCTTTCAGGTCAACAGGCATTTTATGACTCACTTACATTTATTTGAACTGCATTTAAATTCACTAATGGTTTCACAAATCTGAAGTTATTGTCTTACAGATGCCTCATTTCCCATTGATCTCTATGAAAAGCAGAGAACAATTACCTTCAGGAAAACTTAAAGTATACAGAATTTTAAAATGAAAAAACAGAAAACTTGTTCTGAAGTCTGACTACCTTTCCCATGTAATCCTTTAATCAGCCTGGAAACAATTATATATCTAATTCTATGCAACTTTTGAGAGCAATGTAATACTTTAATTAGCTATTTACACATGAAAAAAACACAGAAGTAATTAAGTCTATTCAGATTAATTAATAGCATTAAGAGGTATTAAGTGAGAAAGAACAGATTTTTAATTAAATCAAGTTTTCCTTTTCAGAATCTTCTGTACTGAAAAAAAGGTAAAACAGTTTTATCTGAATCAGTTCTGCCAAAAATAGGACTCACAGAACATCAGACAGTTTTTAAGTGAATTGGCTGCAATCTTTTGGATCCATTTAAAGCTGTGTTTTACTTCTCACGTGGTAAAACTATGTTAGTGAGATGAGCCTTTATGGCTATTAAGAACTATTTTACTAGTAACGAAAGTAGTCAGAGGCCCAAAAGTTTTGCTTCAAAATCTCCTAAGAAGGAATACCTGCAGGAAGAATGGTGATGAATACGTTCGCTTGGTCACGGTTTTGTAGTGCAATTAGAGAATCTGATCTAAGCAATAGTACAAAGAAAATAGTCAGGAGACTGGAGTGCTAAGATCTGGAAGTAGCTGCCAAATGCTAATAGAAAAGTCAGAAAAATAAGTCTGTTTAGATGAAGAATGTAAAAGTTCATTCTCTTGCAAGCGAGATGAGGTCGATGAAAAAGATACCTGTGGGGCAGCTGAAGTAAATGATTCTTTAAGGTTACGGCCTTCATATCTTCCTAAACTGCAGGTGTAGGTGACCAAGATGCTGTGAACTGAATTTAAAGTGACAATTTTTCCCTTTCCGTCATTGAACTGAAATTTGGGGTACGCTGATATTACAAAAATAAAAGCGGAAGAAACTTCATCACAAGAGAAAGGAACCCAAAAGAAACTGGGAGATGAATTGGTTCTATGATTGGTGCTATTTAAAAAAGCTAAATATGAAAGTTGATAGTGACTTGTAATCAACTCTACTCTCATTGCACTATTTAGTACATTTCATTAATATTCTTCAAATGCATGAAAGTTAGCTGTTGCCTAATGTTCCACAGCAGGAATACACCATAACTTACTTATTTTACTGTTGTTAGACCTTTAGACTCTTGCATACTTTGCCATTGTTTAATATCATTGTGATGAACATTATTGCACATATTGAACATCACATTTTTTCACATCTCTGTTAATTTCCTTAATGTTGATTTTTAAAACTGTAGTTGGTAGAAAAAGGCAGGGGATATTTTTAAATGCATTGCTTGTTTACATTGTAACAGCATGGTATGAAGTGTTCATCACTTTGAACTAAATATTGTATATCATATAGTAAGTCCTCATTTAACATTGTGGAAAAGTTCTTGGAAATTGTGACATTAGGTGAAAATAGCTAAAATGAAACCAGATGGTGAAATAACATTTCACTCAGTTACTTCCCCCTCATCAATGTTATAATCAAACAGCATTGACCAAAGTAAATTATTTTAAAAACACCCATGCTTTTTTATTATTTTAAAGGTATAGGCTAAAAGTTATTTCTATATGCATTTCTTTGATGATTGAGGAGTTAACAGAAAGAATGTAAAATAGAACAGGATCATGGAAGAGAATTATTGTAGCACTGCTTATTCATCAATGACTTATGATGTATGTTTTGAGCTTCTCTATCACTACTGTGGATCATGAATCAGTATATAAATCATACTAAGTTAAAGTGGTTAAGAAACTCATAGTCTATTTGTAAAAACAGGTATGCAAGCAAATAATGCAAAATAATTATAACACATTGCGATGACTGACTCCAAGAAAGTGTAGTTTTTAGAAAACAGGAAGAAAATAAGTGAGGTTAGATAACAGATTTGGCTTCATAAAAATAGGAGCATTTGAGTTTAATCTTGGAGACCAATGTTGCCTGATATACAAATGTAAAAGAGGAAAGATGGGCCCTCCCTGGTGGTGCAGTGGGTTAAAGCACAGCACTGAGAAGCTAAAGTCACTTCCGCATGAGTTCGATTCCCACCTGCCCCGGAGGTGACCACATGGCGTGGCAGACCTCTCCTGGCCTACCCGCTGCTCCCCTCAGCAGTGTACTTCATCAATCTGCCTGTTCTGCTCCTCACTCTGTCTCTGGTGAAGCCTCTTGCTACCCCTGAGCCTCTGGCCTGTACCCCAGTTCTGTATGTACAAATAAATCTTAAAAAAAAAAAAAAGAGGAAAGATGGTCCAGAATAAAGAACAAAATGAATAAATTCAGTAAGTATGAAAGAAATCATGTGTTCAGAGAATTGCGATCAGTATGAGTACAAAATTCATTTTGGTAAATGAGAGGTACAACTTTAGAAATGTGAATTATAGTCATGTAGTGAAAGATTAGTCTCTTAAACTCTGAGCTTTAACATAATATTTTAATTATGATAAGCATATGTATTTCCCTATCATTGTGAACCTCTATGCTTAAAACACTTACTGAATTTTAATTATTTATTAGTTTTACTTTAGCCCCTAACATCCATGAGTGGGGGTATCTCAGGCTAATATATTCTAATTCCTCAAACAGTGCTTTGTAAATGAATGGATGAGTGAATGAATGAATGAGCTTCATAGCATAAGCACCAAGGATTTATTGCAACATCGATCTATCAAAGCAAGTGAATAACTGTATATAAAAGTAAGAGAAAGTAGATACTTAATATGTTTACATAATATTATGGTGGGTTCAAGAGTGCCTGCCCCAAAAAATTATGTGCAGGTCCTGACCCTGGTACCTGTGGACATGATCGTTTTAAGCAACATGGTCTTTGTAGATATATTTAAGGACCTTCATATGAGGTCATACTAGATTTAGGATGGACCATGGACCTTAAATCCAAAAGCATGTGTCCTAATAAGAAAAAGGAGAGGAGTTTTTGAGAGACAGGCATACAAGAGAGAAGTCCGTATGAGAATGGAGGCAAAAATAGTAGTTCTGTTGCCAGAAACCAAGGAATAACAGGAGCCGTCAGAGGTTGGACGCGCCAAATTTCTTCCATAGAGCTTTCAGAGAGAGTGTGGCCCTGTGCACACACTGTTTTGATTTACTGCCTCCAGGAATGTAGAAGAACAAATTTGTTATTTAAGCCATTTAGCACATGTTACTTTGTGGCAGCAACCCTAGGACACTAATACAGATAAATAATAAGACATTGCACATATAGTTGTTTATGTTTGATCCTTGGTGTAAAAGTGAGGAAGAGAATAAAACAGGAAAGGCTGAAGATAGGCTGAAAATTAAAGAAGGTACTTATTATTTATCGACCAGGCTGGAACGAATACAAGACTGAAAGTGTCTATAGCAAGGAAAACACTATAAACATTCCAAAGATAGAAATATGTAACTGAGAGAAGACAAAAGTGAATTTCAGATTCCTTATCAAGTAATTGGTTGGTTAATTACTTTATTAACAGAGATAATACAAAAACAAACACTGAATTGGTACCTTTGAAGTTTAGACAGAAATTGGACCTTTCTGTTAAATTTGGAAATATTCAATAAAATTATAATATAATATTTGAATATATGAAAGCAGGTTTAAGAGGGTGAGGGCAAAGAAGAAAGGAAAGCTAAGGACGGAAAAGCAGGAACTGGTGATTTTTGTAAGAATGGTGAAAACAGAATAAGTAATACAGATGATGTTTTTGAAAGTAAAAGGAGAACTAGAATTGAATAGCATAATAAAACTCAACACAGGAAATATTTTCAAGAAGATAGAAGGATAAAAGTTTTCCAGCTCAGCATGGATGCAGATTATGATGAGAAACACTGTCATAAATTTATGAGTTAGAAATTCATCACGAGCAATTTCTATAGAATGTCATGGATTAAGGTCAGACTGCAACTTTCAATTATTCTGAAAATGGAAATAAAAGTTATAGTTGTGTTTTCAAATCCTTAGGTACTTGGCAAAAGTAGAAACGTGATGGAGGCTGAAGGAAGTATATTCTTGGTTTGTTTCTTTTTTATTTTATTAAGTGGATTGGAACTTGAAAATTCACAGAGGGCAAAGGCACAGAAGAAGTTGAGAAAGTTAGTTGAAGATCAAGTCAAATAAAAGCCCAAGTCAAATAAAACTTACTGATTGAAGACCTATTGAATACTGTAAAATGTGATGGGCTCTTTGAGAAATACCCAACAGAAGAAATGGCTCCTGCTCTTAACCTTTTATGATTCACAGGTATTTTAAAGTACTTTATATAGAAAAGAGCCACAGTTTTGGACAATGTTTTTCTTAGTAAAAGGGACTACTCACTAACAAATCATTTTAATATTATATGTGGCATACTGAAAAATTGATTATTTCTTTGATATGTATGACAGGTAGGGCCACATATTTAAGTAAAATAAAAATGCTGCTGTGACATCACATAGGGACATCTTGATGTTAAGACCAGAAATGTTCAGAAAGTTTTACTCTCCTTGAGGTGATCAAAAATGATGACTAGGGCTCTCCCTGGTGGCTCAATGGGTTAAAGCACCACATTATGAAGC
>NW_004567120.1:27503991-27524504 GCF_000260355.1 Condylura cristata
TAGTTCCGATACAATTAAATCTTGGTGTTGTAAGAATGTGGAAAAATCACTGAATCTCATGTGTTATAATTCTGCTATATTTGTGAAATTACACTGAGCTAACATTTTTCTCCCAACCCCTGAACATAGAGAATTTTCTATTTATATAGACATATGCATCTTTTTATATTAAACTTTTCAACCTGTTTATTAATAGCTATTCTAGCTAAACTGAAAGTAGAACACAGTTGTATTTTGTTTTGAGATATAGATCACATAACATAAAATTCTTCCCTTTAAAGCCTATAATTCAGTGGGATTTGGTATATTCGCAAGGTTGTGCAGTATTTACCACATGTAATTCCAGACTATTTGTATTATCCCAAAATGACAACCCATACCTTTTAGTAGTTAGTTTCCAAATTCCCAGCCCCCCAGCTGTAAGCAACCACTAATCTTTCTGTCTCTGAATTTATCTATTTTGATCATTTCATAAAAACTGAGCCATATAATCTTTCTTTAGACTTTGTGACTACATTCTTGTAGTTAGGATATTTTTAAAGTTTATCCTTACTGTAGCATGTAGTAATCTATTTGTTGCTGAATAACAGTCAATTGAATGGTTAAACAACATTGTATTTATCGTAAATTGATTAACATTTAGATTATTTCCATTCCATATTTAGACTTTATTTATTCATGTATAGCTTTGTGTATGGATGTTTGCAAGTCTCCTGGACATTTACCAAGGAGTACAGTTGATGTGTTATATATTAATTTTAACTTTTTGAATAAGTGAAAATCTATTCCTCATCTTTTGTACCACTTTGCATTCTCAAGCAGTGGATATGAATTCCAATTTCTCCACATTATTGCCAAAACTTGTTATTTTAAATTTTATTTAATTTTTATTGTAGCCATTCTACTGGATATGAAGTGGTATCTCATAATTTTGAGTTGCATTTACCTAAGTATTAATGATATTGAGCATCTTTTCATGTGATCATTGGCAATTTATGTATTTTTTTGAGACTTGTCTACCCAGTACTTTTTGTCCATCTTTAATTTTTTATTACTGTTTCCTTTTCCAACATGTTTTCCAAACATGCAGGATGTCTTTTCATTTTTTTTCAAAGTGTTCTTTAAAGCACACAGATATTTAATTTTGATGAAGTCGAATTATAGTTTTTTTTTTTCATTTGTTACTTGTGTATTTGATGTCATATCCTACAAACCTCTGTTAAACCAAAAGTCATGAAAAGTTACACCTATGTTTTGTTCTAAGATTTTTGAAGTTTTAGTCCTTATATTTATATGTGATCAATTTTCAGTTAAATGTTGTACATGGCGAGAAATAAGGGTATAAACTTCATTCTTTTACATGTGTCTATCCAGTTGTCCCAGCAATAATTATGCTGAAGAAATTACTGGAACAGTCCTGGTTCTTCTGTCAAAAATCAATTGATCATAGATGCATGGTTTTATATTTGGTCTCGTGGGTATATTTCATTAATCTATGTTTACTATTATGCCAATACCACATTATTTTGACTCCTGTGGTTTTGTAGCAAGTTTGAAATTAGGAGTGTGAGTCCTATAACTTTGTATTCTTTTTTTAAAAATGCTTGGCTGGGGGCCTTCCCTGGTGGCACAGCAGGTTAAAGCACAGCACTAAGAAGCTTAAGCCACTTCCACCTGAGTTCAATTCCCGCCTGCCCCGGAGCAGATCCACATGGCGTCACAGACCTCTCCTGACCCGCCCGCTGCTCCCCTCAGCAGTGTACTTCCTAGATCTGCCTGCTCTGCTCCCTGCTCTGTCTCTGGTGAATCTTCTCACCCTCCGCATCTCTGGCCTGTTCCCCAGTTCTGTATGAATAAATAAAATCTTTAAAAAAAAAAAAAAAGAAAAAAATGCTTGACTGGGATTCCTTGTATTGCCACAGGAATTAGAAGATCAACTTGTCAATTTCTAGAAAAAAGGCAGTTGAAATTTTCAAAGGGCTTTCAATGACAATGTACATCGTTTAGAGAATATTAATATTAGCATTTTAACAATACTATTCTGATTCATGAACATGTAGTCTACTTTCATTCACTTAGGTCTTTTAAACATTTCTTTCAGTGTTTTGATAATGTACATTTGTGGATGTGTGAAGTGACCACCTAAAACATAAAGTGTTGTAAGTCTGTTACCTCAATCAACATATATATTTCTTAATTTGTAAGGAAAGGCAAACACTCAATGTCTACTTTGGTTGAGGGAGTATTTTCTCAAGTCTTTCTAGAGTATGCACAGAGTCATGGTATGCTCACACTCACAGTCCTAATGTTGGCATGGCCTTCTAGGTTTCCAGAGATATATTTAAATTTTTTAAAGCCTTATATATATTCATTCTCTTCCTTTTTATTTAGAAATTTTTGGTTAGCTTGTTCAGTATGCTTCAGGGAGTTATGAAGTTAGTGAATTGCTTATAATCACTCGTGACAAACGTGCCTTGCAACATGGCAGTCTACTCAAGGTAGCCTCAAGTGAGGTCATACAAGACAGCTTTGCAAACAGGATTTTCTAGGGAAATAGCAGACAAATAAAATAACATGAATTCTTTGGGGATGAGTCTCTGAAGGAACTGCAACCCCATTTTGGTGCTTCTGGTGACTGTATGTTTGCAAGGTTTTATGGTTGATCATGGGCTGTTGGATCTCAAAGCTACAGGGAATTGGAGGTGGAGATTAGAATAGCTAAAGTTAAAATGCCACAAAACCTGCTGTTCTTACTAAAATTCATTTGTTTTCCTTGAGTAAATTCTCCCTGGACTGCTAGAAGTTTTTGGTCATTTTCCAGATTTCTGAAAAAGTTGTTTCTGATCATTCTGGCTTTTTCCATTGCTTTTAGGAAAGAGAAAAGTTTTAGAAGA
Organism: Condylura cristata; assembly: GCF_000260355.1. Lineage (NCBI taxonomy): Eukaryota > Metazoa > Chordata > Mammalia > Eulipotyphla > Talpidae > Condylura > Condylura cristata. The sequence continues at coordinate 27,506,886 of NW_004567120.1, forward strand.
TCCTTATTTTATCTATTTTTTTGCTACCACTACTCTGGTTTTTATCCCACATTTATATTTGTTTAGATATTTTTGGAATAATATAAGTTTATTTTTACATCATTCTGTGCATTTATCCATCTCAGTTGTAATCCCCTTGGGCTCGTTTAGATGTTTACACTGAGTATGGTTATTGAAATTATTGCTTTTATTTTTATGAATACATGTAGATTTAGGTAATATAGTGCTAAGTAATATGCCAAAGTATTCAAGGACCAAGTTTCTTCAGTTGAAAGGGGCTCAGAATATAGAAATCCCCTTAGTCTACTTCAACAGCAACCCTGCTCCCCTAGTAATACCCTCATTATATATTTATGTTAAAATCAATTTTAAAACTGCTTTTTATTTACAATCTCTGCAAGTTACTTGATTGTAGATAGTAATACTGAGTGACATTTTAGTTGGTGCTCTTATTAAATATATCAATGAAGTCCTCATAGTGGTTTATCTTTTGAACAATAACAACAATGTCCCTCTAAATCATTCCTTATAAAATATTTCTATCACAAGATAAAAGAATTACTAAGATATCTATTTGGTTCATACAGTAACTGTAACAAAAATAATAGAAGAAATGTCTCATGTTGACATCACAGAAAAAAGACAAGACAAGATAGAATCTCTCACATTTTTTACGTAGCTGTATCTTCTGGTCTATGAGAACAACACAGATTTTCCTATGTGTTTTCGCCTCTTCCCTTAGTAAAAAACAAAACAAAACAAAAAACTATGTTGTTCAATGTCATACAATTGAAATTAAGGCTAACAAGTGACAACTGTTTCTTTGTGTGTGGATAATCCATATAAGGTTTCTATCTGCTTGTGTTTGTCCTTCATATCTCACTGTTCTCAAGTCATTAACACTAGGGAAGAAAATTCTGAGTGTAATATCTGAACATGGTTTTCATACAACATCTTAGAGTGAGATACAACTGATTTGATCTAAACTGTCGCTTTATAATAATATGCCATTTACCTCTTTGAATATTTGTATATTATACATATCGAAGTAACAATTATTTCAACAATTGCATTTTACTGTTGAACTTGTATAAAGTATTATTCAGTTGGTTTTAAAATCATAGGTATTACCCTGGGAAAGGGAATGTTGAGGTGAAATCCACTTTCCTCTTACCTTTCTCCATCAGCTAATGCTTATAACTTCAGAATTTTCTCCTGGCATTCCTTTTCACTGCTGGTTTTGTTATAAACCTAACTCTCCCTGGAAGACCTGTTTTCTTGTCAAGTGGTAGATATTTATTTTTTCATATCCCATGTATTTGGTGGCTAAAGTTAGTGCCTTACTTCTGCCATTTTGAAATAATTATTCTCCTCTGATCTTGTTTTCTTTTTACATAGTTTTCTTAACTTCTTGTTAACAAGAAAAACAAAAGTCACACAAAACCATTTTAACAAGGATGTCTCCTTCCTCAAAAGTCTGGATTTTTGATTGGGGTTCCCAGTTCATTTCTGCTTCACCTTCACAAACTAAGGTTTAATTTCTCATTTTAGAAAGTATTGATCACTTATAGCTTAAGCTTCAGCATCCTGGTACGGGCAATCATACTTTATTCACCACACTTGTACCCACACTCTGCTTAATTTCTGTGTCTTGAACAGTTCTCTCTCTAAAGACATCAGTAATGCACTTAAGTGTACATATATTTTACATAACACAACATCTGGGTTGTTTGCACTGGGATTTTCCCTTTGTTCAGATTATTTTTAGTTCACTATTCTGTGTAAAACATAAATAAGAACTTTTTTTTGTTCTTTTAGCTTATGCCTTAATGTACTGCTTGGATTTTGCAGGTACTGTGTGCCCACGCTTACTTTTAAATACATGCATAATGAATATATGCAAGATTACATATAATGGAAAGCAATCCAGTTTATTCCACAAAGATTTCATGATCATGGTATGAAAATCTTGATCTATACTAAGCCTATATCAAATGAAAGTATGTATGTTCACACACATCCACACCAGAAAAAAATATTATTTAGTGAAACACTACATATATTTCTCTTGTCAGAAACAAATGATATCTATTATAATTATTTCATAATGTTCCAAAAAATCTGAGAGGAGACTTTTAGGTTTTTAGAGATTATATAAGTATTCTATTGAAATTTTAATATTGGCTAGGAAATGCAAAATTCCTTGATTCAATTGACCTAATTTATCTTTACTGCTGTTTAACATTGTCATTTCTTTAATGCTCCCTACATCTTCAACTTATTATATATTGTTCTTAGTCAAGTTAAAATGAGGATAGCATACTCATTTTCTACTCTGTTACTCATTTTCTATTCTGTTATCATATTCTAAAACGGGAGAAAGTCATCAGGCCTTGACACTGAGGGCCACAATTTACGAGATAATGCTTGAATGATTCAATGGCATTATAGCAAATATTTGTACATTAAATAAGACACAGATGATAGTTTGTTAGTTTGCTATCACCTAAAGAATTGTGCTTTTTAGTATATATGCTATTGTTGATTTTCAATTCATGATCTTAAATTGTAAATTTTACTGCTATAGTAAAGACATATTGGAATTCTTGAAAAAGACATAAAGTACTGTTATTTTATTAAAGTATCTTAAAAATTATTTTCAGGGCCCTCCCTGGTGGCGCAGCAGGTTAAAGCACAGCACTGAGAAGCTAAAGCCACTTCCACATGAGTTCACTCCCCGCCTGCCCCGGAGGTGATCCACATGGTCCGGCAGACCTCTCCTGACCCGCCTGCTGCTCCCCTCAGCAGTGTACTTGGTCGATCTGCCTGTTCTGCTCCCCACTCTGTCTCTGGTGAAGCCTCTCACTGCCCCTGCACCTTTGGCCTGTACCCCAGTTCTGTATGCATAAATAAATATTTAAAAAATATTTTTATTAAGGTTATTCCTAGCCTATTTTAAGTCCTGGGTGACCAAACCTAACACTTTTTTATCCTTGTAAAACTTGTTCTTTGTCCACTTTTTTTGCTCTGGAGTTTCTCTATCGCCCATATGAAACATTGGTTACATACTTTTTAAAGATGTGAAGAAACTGATGCTTTTTTTTTTTTATTAAACAGAACAATGGGTATAATGAGAAATATATTATTTTAGGATTGTTAAAGGAATTAAGTTACTTAACCTGAAGGTATATTTAATTTACAGAATGATGAGTTAAATATTAGTTAGATTGCCATCCCTTAAATATTACTGCTAAAAAACAACAGCTTAAACATGCAGTTGCTTATGCTAACCCCCATGTCACCAAAATAACACTTAATTACAGTTTCAGTGCTTATAGAAATGGAATCTTAATCAAGTGATCTAGAATTCTCTGATCAGGAGTAGTGAGGTAATCTACTTCATAGACCTATGGTATCTACTAAAGGAAGGTAATCTTGTAATAACCAACTGGCTTTTATCTAGTATAACTTTATTGTTTTTCCCCCTTATGCCTATAAAAGTCTTTGATTTTGGATAGTTACTATCTATATACTAGATTGCATGCTCTGGAATTTGAATCGACTTACTCAAATTCTTAGTATTTTTAATGTCTTTTTATCTTTTAACAGTATAAAATTTATAACAAGAGGATATTGAAAAATAACATGCATGTTATCAAAGAAAAAGAGATTCACTTAAGTAGGCAAGAGGTACAGGGGGGTGAGAGGATTCACTAGAGACAGAGTGAGGAGCAGAACAGCCAGACTGACGAAGTACACTGTGAAGGGGAGCAGCAGGTGAGACAGGAAAGGTCTGCTGTGCCATCTGGGTCACCTCCCTGGCCTGGGATTGATCTTGTGCTACAGTGGCTGTGGATAGCTTCATAGTGCTGTGTCTTAACCCCTTGCACCACCAAGGAGGCCCCAAGAAATAGGACTTTTAGATTAACAGAAAAGATGGATAAAATGCTGAAATGCATTCTATGCTTGAGATTTTTCAATAGACAATCATCCATCCTGATTGGTTTAGTTTAAAGAAGGTTTAGGTCAGATACTTCCACAGTTTATATCTCACTTGGTAAATTCCTACATGACTAATTTCATCAACAGATACTGCTAGATGTTGGGAAAGGCCCATTTTGGGTTCCACGGGTATCTGTTAGCTTGAAATGAGATGTTTTCACCTTCTCTACGTATGGTTAATTTTAATTCCCTAAAAATGAAAGAACAAATTTTCCTCATGGGAAGAGGAATATTTCATCCTCCCTTTTGCCCTTTGGGTATTATTTCTAATAGCTTCAGCACTGAACTACATTAGCAATGAAACAACTTTCTGACCTTTGTTGGACATTTGACCGAAGTTGATATCTCCAATGATGTATACATGAAATAAATCTACACCACAAGCTTACAGAATTCTGCCCTGTCTAGTGTATATCCCAGCTAGTAGATGATAAAGCTATCGTTCAATAATACACAGACTAGGCTGAGGGCTAAAATGTTTGTGTGCCAAATTGACTATCGTTCAAAAACATATTGTAAACAATGCAATACCCTTGTTCTCTGCCTCTCCCTTACATCATACAGCTCTGTTGCTGAGAAAATCCTTAATCAAAAACATTTCCATACTGAGGTAAGCTAAACTAACATTTATAGGCAAAAATTCTGGGTGGCATATATATTTCAGTGTACCATAAAAAATTGTTCATAGAATATGACAACTTTCCTGCCAAACTATAGTAACTACTTTTTTTGTGTGCATGTATTTTTATGGTTTTGGTCCTTGGTTTTTTTATTAGTCCTGGTTACATGTTGTCCATAGAGCTTTTAATGCATGCATTAATGCATGCATCTCAATCTCATATCTGAAATACTATTTCTAAAAGTCATACTGACTTATTAAGCCATGTCTACTTGGAATTTATAAATAAAGTGAACCTGATATGTTTGTGCAAAACAAGAAAAGGGTGATACTGATAGCTTTAATTGAGTAAAATAATAAGCTGGTAAAATTGAAAGGAGCTATGATTGGAACAGATTGCAAAGTGGTATTTAATTGCAATATTTTTGACCTCCCATTTCCCAAATATTCACACAACACCCCGGGTCTGGTGTATTAAAGTTAATGACAAGTAAATACAAGTGATATATAAAATATCCAATATGTGTGTACTAACAGTAACAAACCAATATCATAGGTGTTCCTTTCTGTATATATAAAAAAAAAACATTGCAAAACAAGAATTTATATATAAGTTGAGAGGGAGTAAATACATAGGGATTCGCTGAAAAGCTTCTTTTCAATAATAAAACGAATCTGTGTTAAGTCACTGCTCAGGAGACCTTTATACCAAGTGGTTAAAACCAATAGTTCATTGAAAAGCTTTCTTTTTTTTTTTTGATGTATTTATTTATGCAAACAGAACTGGGGTACAGGCCAGAGGTGCAGGGGCAGTGAGAGGATTCCGCAGAGACAGAGCGGGGAGCAGAACAGGCAGAGTGATGAAGTACACTGCAGAGGGGAGCAGCGGGTGAGTCAGGAGAGGTCTGCTGCACCATGTGGATAACCGGGGTAGGGATCGAACTCACACTGAAGTGGCCGAGGCTAGCTTGCAGTGCTGCGTCCTAACCCTTGTGTCACCAGGGAAGGCCAGTTAATTGAAAAGCTTTCTGATATGAAAAGGAGCTGCAACCAAAAATCTGTAGTAGATGAAGGAACAATTAAATTTAATATTTTTTAATCTGGGTTTACAGACATATATAGTATTCAGAAAGTAGTAGTTTATTCAGCAGCTATGCATATTGAGAACTTAGAAGCATGTGAAGTGGTCTAAGTCCTAGAAACACCATCAACTTATTAATCATAGGAAGCAGGAAAGACACCTTTTTGGAACATAACAAATGGGTACACAATAAATTTAAGAATGAGTAAGAGGAACAACTGGGGATCATAAGCTTTCACCTTCTTTCATTTGTACTTGGTGAAACACTGAGGCACACAACATCGATAATTGCCAGACTTGGAGATCTCTCTTCCCATGTTTCCTACACCTTGTTTTCACACTCACAAAGATATTTTTCTCAAGCATTACTCATATCAGATCACACAGTCTAAACATCTAAAACAAATGAACCTCACACTAAATTCCTAAATTTGACTTAAATTTCCCCATGATATCAAAACTATTACCTCCTTTTTTTGATTCCACATACAGTGAATGTGAACATCAGTGGACCCGCTCACAAAATACTCCCCCTCCAGCACTATGCTGTCAGCCACCCTCATTGCATTCGTTGTGAATATCTGTCAGTGCTTTGGTTGCTTATTGCCTCAACTTTCATACTGATGAAATTTTTAACACATGAATTTCAGCAGAGAGAGAACCTACCTCACACTCTAGAAACTGAAGGAAAAAAAGATACCCACTTCTCTAGCCATGAAATTAGGTTTGCCGCCTATTTAAATATTGGCTGTGCTGCTATTGCCAGAGAATTTGTCATTTTCCATTCTCCTCTGCACCTTTGCTTTCCTTTTCCTGCTCATTTCTGAAGCCTTCATTTACATTGTTTTTTTATTTGTTACTGAATTATTTATCAAAAGTTTTGAAAGCGGGCCCTCCCTCGTGGCACAGTGGGTTAAAGCACAGCACCAAGAAGCTAAAGCCACTTCAGCATGAGTTCGATCCCCTTCCCGGAGGTGACCCACATGGCGCGGCAAACCTCTCCTGGCCCTCCTGCTACTCCCCTCAGCAGTGTACTTCGTCAATCTGCCTGCTCTGCTCCCCAGTCTGTATCTAGTGAAGCCTTTCACTGCCCCTGCACCTCTGGCCTGTATCCCAGTTCTATACACACAAATCTTCTTAAAAAAGGTTTTGAAAACACAAACAACTGTAACTGGCAACCATGGTCACGAACATACCCAAGTTCATGGCCCTAAGCTTCAACCTCTGGCACCTAGTGACGAAGATGTGACACATACGAAGTCAGTCTTCAAGCTTCTTGTGAAATAGTGAATGTGGGGTGACTCAGAGCCTTTCAATCAGATGAAAACTTTATTTAAGGTACTGTGACCAGTCCACTAATGTATGGTTTGTACTGAAATGGCAAATTTGGAGCCATAATGAAAAGTGATTTTGGTGTGTTCTGACAAATCTTGCTCCAGATGGAAAGCTTCTCATCATCTCCCTCTTGCTCACATTATCATTCTGTTTCTAGAAAAGAGAAACAAGAAGTCCAAGTCCTTAGACACTGGCAAAAACTCTCTACCCTACTGCCATCCAGTGGGGTTCCAAAGTGGCAATAGTTGTAGCTGATTCATACATGGCACTGTTAGACTGTGAATGCTTTGCTTTACAAGTGTGTGTTCTGTAATCATCCTTGTGATTTTGTAAACTATCAAATAGATTTCAAGCAAATATTTTTTTCCTTAAATAATCCTAAAACATTTATGGTTGCATACAATGAAGAGCCTTCACAAAATTCATCTTGTACAGTTAGTGCACCATATAAAAAGTTCATAGAATATGTCTTTTCTGCCAAACCAGTAGCTACATTTTGTGTGTGTCTGTATTGTTATGGTTTTGATTTTTAAATATTTTTGTTATCTTGGCTACTATAATGCAAATGTCCTATTTGTATGCATCTGGGCATTATATGGAAATTTTGTGGAGAAATTATAATACTTTGAGACAGACACGTATTCCCACTGTCCTTATTTTTTTTTAACCGAGTAGCACTGTATTCCATCCTTGTCAGTATTCTGACAGTATAGGAGTTCTCCCTCAGGAGTGGTTCCCACCACCAAACTACCCACAATACTCTACTCATGCTGATAAAGAAATGGGAGTGGTGGAGCAGACTACATAATGTAGGATACTGCTGAAGACCAAGATCCTGGCCTTTTTATTGACAGAATAACTATAAGGCATAAATTATAGGAGGGAGTGGGTAAAGGGAAAAGAAGAAGGGTGGAACTGTCATCATTAGTATGAGGAGGTGAGAATCTGCCCTCCAGTTGCTTCTAATGTGCTTGATGAGTCAGTATTGTAATTGAGATCCAGTGCTAGTTCCCCAGTCAGGGTTTCAATCGTAATTATCTACAACGCGTTCCACTGATCAGCTGCTGGGGTCCCTTGTCATACATCTGTCCTCAGCCTCCTGGGCTTTCCAGGTCAGACCTCATGATGCATGAGTCGGGAGTAAGTTTATGCATCCGTCATCATCCCCCTTCCCAGGTGTTCCAGATCAGATCTCACGGTGCATACCCTTCCCAGGGTGATCCAGCTTTCAGCCCTTGATTGATTTGAAAGGCATCTTGCAAGGTTTGATTCCTGTGACTGATTGGTTTTTGAAGGGCAGTTCTGACCCTGTGTAGGAATGCAGAACTGCAGGTGACAAAATGATGGCCCAACAGGCTGCTTAGATTAGCAGACCCACAATAAACCACTGGGTTCTCCTCCCAGCCCAACCCCTTTCTCCAACAACCACCTTACTTTCAAATCAAAATTAAGAGGTGACTTACTTCCTACAGTCATTTCTAGACATAATAGATGTCATGGCATCTAAAACGTTTTACAGTTCTTGAGACTGATATGCAGATTTTTGCTTAAATTTGTATCTAACTAAAAAATTATAAATGGACTATGCCCTAAAGAAAGCGAAACAAAACAAAACAAAACAAAACACAAATCTTATCTTGCAGATCAATATATTTGAAGATATCCTTACTGTATTTTCTTATGGATTTTATAAGGCTGTGGCCATACTGCACATTCAGTTTTGCATATTACTCTTTATTTAGTATCTGGTGTAAGATTTTTGACCTAAAGTTAAAGGGAAAGTAGAAAGACAGAAAATCAAAATCATTAATAACATAAGTCACTGTTTTTGTTCACTATAGTCATTTTTGAGTGGGACACTCAGGATTTATTTGCTTTGTAAGTGAACAAACTAATACTGTGTATAACCTATCTAAGAAGAATAATAAATTGGGTCAAAATCATACTTCATAGGCCCTCCCTGGTGGCGCAGTGGGTTAAAGCACAGCACTGAGAAGCTCAAGCCGATTCTGCATGGGTTCGATCCCCCACTGCCCCGGAGGAGGTCCACATGGCGCGGCAGACCTCTCCTCACCCACCCGCTGTTCCCCTCAGCAGTGTACTTCATTGATCTGCTTGTTCTGCTCCCCGCTCTGTCTCTGGTGAATCTTCTCACCCTCTGAATCTCTGGCCTATACCCCAGGTCTATATGAATAGATAAATAAATCTTTAAAAAAAATCATACTTCATACAGCCCAGTGAAGCAGGCAAAGCCCATAGAGAAACACAGAATGAATGACCATCTTTCATTTTTGGGACTCTTGGAAAATCTCACAGATTCAAGTGCTTTCTTGGCTATTTTCCAGAGGACAGTGACTTCTTCATCTGGACCATAAGGATTTGAAAATAGTGTCAGGATGTTATGGTATAGGAAGGCTTTAAATTTTCTATTCCCATGAGATTATTTATTTAAAAAGTAATGGGACAGATCATGGCATAGTCTCTAGACTTTAGAACCTGCAGTATATCATGAGAATTTTTACATGCATGATAATCTGTGAACATCTCTGTAACTAAGTCCCTTCATTGAGGACAAATTAAGTCTTCATTGCCAGTCAATTTAGGCATATAAAAAGGAGGCAGTTTTTAGCCCTTGGTGACTAATGACAAGATTTGAGAGTGCTTTCTTTTAAAGTTTCTTTTAACTTTAGTGAGGAATAACTGACAAATAAATTCGCATATATTTAAAGTATGATGATTTGCTATACATATACACTGGGAAATGGTTACTTAGATAATTAACACACCTCTCACCTATCACCACACATAGTTAATTGTTAATGGGTGTGTGCACTGTTGATGCTTGTGAATTATTTCAGAAATTTTTAAATATGCAATGTCATTTTATTAATTACACTCACAAGACAGTACATTCTCCTCAGAATGTATAACTGAAAGGTTTATATTTTCTTAACACTAATTTCTGTTTAAAATTCTACTATGGGTGTATCATTCCAAAAATTATGCTCCTTTAAGCTATTTGTATATTTAACATATGCCCTTTTTTGAACGGTAATTCCATTTATTTATTTGTATATTTAAAATGGTGAAGTAACATTTTATTAATTCCCACTAAATATTTGGGACTGATGTAATATTTTCTCATTTAATTCTCAAAACAAGTTATTTATTTATTTATTTTTTTGGTAAATGATTTATTTTCAACCATTTATGCATAGAACTGGAGTATAGGCCAGATTTGCGGTTGATGAGTTGATCCACCAGAGACAGAGTGGGGTCAGAAAATGCAGACGTACTGAAGTACACTGCTGAGGGGAGCAGTGGGTGGGTCAGGACAGGTCTGCCATGCCATGTGGTCAGCTCCCTGGCCAAGATTGAACTTAGGCCACAATGGTTGGCTCTAGCTTGATAGCCTGAGACTTTAACTCTTGCACCTCCAGGGAAGCCACAAAACAAGTTATCTAATGATGCTTATTCTATAGATGAAGAAGCTGAGGTTTAGAGACAAAATAAATTTTCCAGTGTCACACAGAAAATAAATGTTATAGCTAGGATTCTCATTCAAACCTCTCTTGCTTCAACGTCCATGTCCTTTTTATTAAATGAAGTAACTGCCTTTGGAAATCGTTTGTTTTCCCTCATGTTCCTAACAATTTTGCAATCTAAACATTGTCTCAGATCCTACAAAACAAGAATCTAGAGAGTAACACTGCACTGGAAAATCTTAGCTTAAGGTTGTCCCTTCCTGCCACATCTATTCTGTCTTTCTTGAGATCCAGGGCCTATAACTGTGCTGCAGCATTCCAGGTACAGATGTTCTGTGATTGTGTAACACAGGATATGTGTTGGTTTCCTCTGTATAAGAAAGAGTCAATAACAAAATTCAAATTCCCATTCTGGGACTTGATGGCTATTTCAGAGCCAATCATTTAAGTGTGGTTTAGATTAATTTTCCTCAAATGCATATGAACCATTTACAGTCCAAGGGAAGTTAAGCAACTTTAGGAAACCTGTTCCATACTATTCATCTGCCCAGTGGATTAGTCTTGTTAAATAGATGCTTTTGCATTAAGGTGTACTATGATTTTTAACGTAGCTGTTAAGATAGTGCATTTATAAGAACAAAAAGAGGAAGAAGACTGCAAGTATCACACTTTTGTAGTTTTATATATTCATACATTAAGCATTGCTAATTGTACCAATATAACCTTTGTGAGCTAAACAAGTCTACTTATGAAGTGTCAGAAGTGCACAGTTCTCTTCATTTGTGGGAAAATATTGAAGCAGTAGAACACTGAGCTCACTGATTAGTGACAACTTTGAGGCAAGTATGATAGGGTCTCTCCTTGAACTTTTTTTCCCACTTTCTTTAATACAAGATCCAGTAATCACTTTCTCTTTAATGCAACAAAGTACAAGACCAAATTAAGGAAGAGGGGATAATATCTAGGTGTGTAGACACTTAATCAGCAGAGTCAAAGACTGTTGGTATAGGGCCCTCCCTGGTGGCTCACAGGGTTAAAACACAGCACTGAGAGGCTGAAGCCACCTCCTCATGGGTTCGAGTCCCGCCTGCCCCGGAGGTGACCACATGGCGTGGCAGACCTCTCCTGACCCGCCCACTGCTCCCTTCAGCAGTGTACTTCGTCGATCTTCCCGCTCTGCTCCCTGCTCTGTCTCTGGTGAAGCCTCTAACTGCCCCTGAGCCTCTGGCCTGTACCCCAGCTCTGTATGCACAAATAAATGAATCTTAAAAAACAAACAAACAAACAAAAAAACCTGTTGGTATAATTTTATCTGTATTAAAGGATAATAAAACCTTTTCCAAATATTATTAAAATCAGAAAATGAAAGTTTTTAAGGTGCTCCCTTAGAATATTTGGCTGATATAGGATGCATTTTTCTATTTTAATATACCTGTAATTACCAGATTTTTCAAATGGATTTAAAAATGGTAGATCTTTTCTTGCTAACTCTCATGCCATCCAAAATTAGAATGAATAAAATTAGAATAAATAAAATTTATTTATAAGTTAATAAATAAAATTTATTCTAATTTTATTAGAATAAAATACATAAGCACAACTGGTAGTCTACACTATAGTACTAAAGTACATTTAAGACCTAATTTTATTTTTATAATGACAACCTATGGTATTTGGAATTTTATAATTTAAAAACAGTTTTGCAAATTGCTAGGTCATTTGATCTTATTAACTTTTAAAAATTCCATTTTCTAGCTAAGGAATCTAAAATTTATTATTCCTGAGTAACTATTCCAAAAGTACAAAGCTCATAAAAGAAAACCCAAATAGGGCTCTTCCATTTCTGAGTTTTCTTTCTCATTTGCATATGTGGATACAATGATTATGTATTTTTGTTCCACTTTGTGCCTCATTTTCAATAAGAACAAAAACGGAATGAGGAATTCACAGAGTGCTAAAAATCTTGGCTGCTTACCTTTTATTACTCTGCTCTTAGACAAAACCAAATTCAAAGGATTCTAAGTTATTGAAGGTCTGTGTTGTTTTTAACATTTAGAATGTTTTACCACTCAATTCCAATATTGAACACAGGCTTCATGGACAAGAAATTATTTATTTTACCAAACCTTGCATTTCACATGCTGAAAGTCTAGCCCTGTTTTTTCAAGGAAAAAAAAAAAATCAAATGCATGCCGTTCTGTTTTCATACACTTGAAAAGCAAATGTGTTTTAGCTAGTTAAGGATGCTGAAAATACCGGTCACATTCAATAATTCACTTGCATAAATCTTTAGCACCTTTTGTAGAATTGATATTAGAATTTTGTTTTAAAAATGGGGAACTGGTTAACCATTTGGGGACTAAGTAGATAGAATGATATAGATATAATTTAAAAAATTATTTCAGTACTATTTGGATCAATGGATTTGACACAGTTTGTTTTCACAGAGAATTGAAAGCCGGACTTACCAAATATTATACTGTCAATTTTGGGAATCTATTTAAAAATAGAAGATAGTTGTAGTATGACTACGCAGTATTGCTGTGAAAGTCTAACTATATAGCCAAATTATGAAGATGAAGACCTGGGAGTATACTATTGCCATATGGGGTAATCAGAAGTGGATGACTATTTACTCAATAATTCCTTCATGGAGTTCCTGAGACTTTCACCAGTCAATTGCCATCTAGTACCTTCCATTAGAAAATAATTTATAATAAGATTCTTTAGTCACTAGGCAGTTCTCTAGCTTTTAAACTATTAGGTCTCAAATCTAAGATGATTCATTTTGACTGAAACAGCAATGTTAACTTTAGAAACAATAATACACTTAAAAATACAAATATTTATGAGTAACTTTTAAGGCTGTGTTTTAAAAGAGTTAATGAGCTACTTTTGCTTGGGATACACCAGTCCTTGACTGATCACTTAGATATGTTTTAGCATATGGACCTCTAAACACATACTTTTACCCAACCACCCCAGTCTATTCAGGTCACTTAGTCCATCATTACCTGATCATCTCTAAATAAACCAAACTGGCCCAATAATTTTGTACAAAGTTTTAGGTCTAAAGGCTACATTTGGTATAATTTAGTTGATGGACCTCTCTAAGACATTTCTAGGCAAACGAACCCAAACTAGGCCAGAGTAGCTGAAGATGTATTACCATCTGGGACTCTCTCAGTTAGGCTCTCTTCCTATTTCAGTCTTTCTGAAGGCCTTGCGAGATGTATGAAACACTTGACCCTTGATTTGCTTCCTGAACAAGAACTCTTCTTCCTTCCCTACTATATTTCAGGAGGTGGTTGGTTTGAGATTTTAATATTTTGTGTAACTAGTTCTGTATGAGTCACTCATTTGCTTTAACTCACTTAAAACTAGGAAATTAGCTATTCATCATATGAAAACCCCCCAGTGTCACTACTGTCATGAAAGTCATCACCAAACTCTCTTCCTGCCAGTTTTGCAGAGTGAAGCTTCCATTTTCATTGTTCTTGATTTCTCTGTTGCTTTTGACCCTAACATCCCTCTAGTTGCCACCTAGTATCTCCCATTAGAAAATTATTTTGTGGGCCCTCCCTGGTGGCCCACCAGGTTAAAGCACAGCATTATGAAGCAAGCCACAGCCGCTTCAGTACAGAGTTCGATCCTCAGCTGGGGAGGTGACCCACATGGCTCAGCAGACCGCTCCTGTCTCACACTTTGCTCCCCTCAGCAGTGTACTTCATCAGTCGGCCTGTTCTGCTCCCAACTCTGTCTCTGTTGAATCATCTCACCGCCCCTGCTCCGCTGGCCTGTACCCCAGTACTGAATGCATAAATAAATAAATCTTAAAAAAAAAAAGAAAAAAGTATTTTGTAATAAGTTTATTTGGTCACCAGATATTTAAAACAGATTTTCCTCTTTGGCCTATGTAAGTACCCATACTGATTTTATTCCTGTTTCTCCAACCACATTTGAAATAATTGGAAGAAAAGGGTGAAAGAAACCTCAAAAAAGGAGAGTAAGGCAACAGACAGTAGAAAAAGAGGAGGACAAACAGCAAGAGCTTTGACAAATAACAATCAGCTACTTTTCAGCACTTACTATGTATCTAACACTGAGTAAAAATTCACAATATTGTTTAATATACATAATAGTCTTCAAAGTAGGCAACACTATTAATATTTTATAGGTGAAGAAAATGAAACAGAAAAAATAAGCAAATTGTTCATAATCATGTATTTGCTAAGTGAGAAAGTGAAGGTTTGGGCAAAATTTTAACTGTCTCTAAAACTTATGCTCTGTTCATTATCCTATACAGTCTAAAGAGGGTAACACTAGATTACATTGTTGTTTGTATTAGAATTAAAATGATCTCCCCCTTCAGGTGTTGTCATTTTCAACTTTAAACTTTTAAGAGGGGGTGAGGTGGGTCACATTTTACTTCTTTTTTAAAACTTATTTTTTAAAGATTTATTTATTTATGCAGACATAATTGGGGGTACAGGCAAGCAGTGCAGAGGCAGTTAGAGGATTCACCAGAGATAGACAGGGGAGCAGGACAGGCAGATAGACGAAGTACACTGCGGAGGGGAGGAACGGGCAGGTAGGGAAAGGTCTGCTGTGCTCTGTGGGTCACCTCCTGGGCAAGGGATCAAATTTGCACTGAAGCAGCTGTGGTTGGTTTGCAGTGCTGCATCCTAACCCGTTGTACCACCAGGGAGCGCCAAAACTTATTTATTTTTAATTGAGGTAATATTTGGATACACACATCAGATATTCACACACCAAAAAGAGGGACTATTTCAATTACTTATTTACATTTTCAGAGATTTATAATTAAAAGAGATTTATTTCCCCGACTATGTGTCCATTTGGGGCACTACTAATGGACAATGTAGATTGCTCTATAACTTAATTAGTTTGAGTCTCTAATGCAAAGTTTCCTTCCATCATATCTTGTTTTTTAAGGTAATTTTTTCCCTTCCTGATCAAAAACAGTAAACTCTGACTCTTCATCATAATTAATTAGGGATTCCAGGGCACAATGGGACACTTTACTTTAAAAAATTTGTATTGAAACAGCTGCCTCTCTCATTACCAGGAGATCTGTACCCTTTCAGCTACCAGGGCTGACATTTCTGTTTTCCCATTTCTCTAAAAAATGAGTATCTCGAAGAATTCTAAAGGGTCTGTTCATGATTAATTTGCAGTGGTATTTTAATAGGGCTTTTGTGCACTTCATAGCACAAGAAATTATGTAAAATTCAAAGGCTAATAACTTCCAGGACTTTATTTTGGTCAGTGATTCAAACTTTTCTGGGGAAAAAAAAATTTCTTTTTACATGGTCAGATCAAGGTTAAATGGTCAGCCTTACCAATCTGTAAAACTTATCAATGCAAAAATGTGGAAAAGCAAGTAAGTTGCAAGTAAAGATAGATCTAGCAATGTAATGAGGCATAGGTCTCTTCGTATGATAGTCTACTTGTATACCTTTGCTATAAGCAGACCTCCTGAAATGCCCTTTTCCTCAAGATTCCCATGACCATGTTACTCAATCCCAGACACTGATAAAAAGGAACTTTGCCTGCTTGAAAATTGGGAAATTATGGAATATCTAGAAGGATCCTTAAAAGCAGAAGAGAGCAAAAGAATGTCAGAATGATGGTACAGAAGTTGAGGTCAGGGAGTTTGAGAATTTGAGGACTTGGTCAACTATTTATGAAGGGTGGCCATATAAAAAACAATGGAAAATACTGTTCAGGAGGAAAACAACTAGTTCTGACCTGCACTAGATTTTGTGTCATTCAAGAATTCACCTTTGTACACATTCACACATTACGTGGAAAAAATTTAAGAATACATATGAATCTTAAAGAACTGGAAATACTACATGTATCATAAAGAGGTTGCTAAAAGGGAAAATAATTGAAAGGTTCTTTCAACCCTAGATAACACTGAGAGTCAGCATGGTTTCTTCCCAGTTCTATGCCAATCTCCATTTTTACAGTTTTCTTTTTTGGTAACTCTGATGTTGCTTTCTGTGCTTTGATTTAGGGATTCAGGAGTCTCATCCTGTACCTTGTAAGAATGAAGTGAGATTGACTTTACTGAAGGTAAGGGCTTACTAGAAGTTAACACTAGAGACAGTATCCTTAAGAAGGGAGATGAAGATTGCCATGTCTACAGTGAAGTTCTCATCTCAATTTGTTTGCTCTGAATTTGTTCCTGCAAATGAAGAAATAGTATAATTGCCATGTTTCCTACTTAGTTTGTTTTAAGCTCTACATTATTTCTCAATCTTTTCAGGCTTTGAAGCCACTAACTATTAGTTGATCACAATTATAAAATTTTCCCCTTCGTTGCATCTAGCTTTGAAATATTCATACAAAGATCTAGACCATTTTTTTATAGCCCTTACCTTATTTTCTACTTAATTATACATCTTCTGATATAAATTTTTTTATAAAAAAAGGAAAATAATACCCAGTATGTAGAGATATACTGCCATGCAAATAATGGAAATTATCAAGATTCAGAAGTGATATGTCACTGAAAAATATAGGTAGCTCAAGTGACACAAGGGCACTAGGGGAGTTTAATAAGAATATATTGGTTCAAATAAATAAATAAAACACTCAATCAAGCAATAATAGAAGATTAGATTTAAACACACACATGAAGAAGGTTTTAAGAGTAGTAATGCTAAATTGAAAACTTTAAAGGAAGTAATATATGGTTAGGTGATTTTAAATGCATCATATATACAGTTCGAAGTAATTCACCCAGAATTCTGAGGAATGGCAAGTTGGTAAAAAATAGAATATGAAACACTGCAGACAAATCCAAGGAATCCAAAACACACAAAAATAGAAATTTTGATGGAAGAGAACAGACATGATATAATAAAAGGAAAAAAAGTGGAGAGAAAATTTCCTGAATTGAACAAATAAATGATTTTTGAGTTTGAAAGAGATGACAAATAGTCAAAATGTGTATGTGTGTAAAAGAAAGAGGGGTGAGGAGACATAACACTTAGGGCTGCTTTGGTGAAAATTTTAGTTTCAAGTGCAATGGGTCATGTTAAGCCAAGAAAATGGAGTGTGTGTGT
>NW_004567120.1:27524774-27531217 GCF_000260355.1 Condylura cristata
GCTATTCATTATTATTATTATTTTTTCCCCTGATCCTTTATATTCCTGTTATGAGTGAAACAATCTGTTAGAAAATGGAGTAAAATTTTAAAATAAATTGTAATGTTTAATAATCAAGAGCTGCAATGTACCAAATGAAATAAACTTGAAGTATATATATTTCTTAAATTAGTAAAGCTATCAGAAGAACCAAGAGAAACACATTTATAGCATGACAGGTTAAAAGACACTGCACATATTTTATAATTAGATAAACAGGAAAACTAACTAATAAATAGGGATCTAAAGAATTTAATATTATAATTTATTGGTGATCTTTCCAGAAAGATATCTCCAAAACCAATGTCATAACCCATTTTTTTCAGAATCCAAATGAAATTAAAGAACAACAAAAATAGTAGGGATAGAACCCTTATATCCAAGTAGCACACACTAAGATTTCTGTGAAACAACTTACTGTGAAAAAAACTGAAGGAAATCGCAATGGGTGAGACCACAATTGTGTAAGTACTAATTGTGTCAATAATAGAGACTGGCTTGACAGTGGGCAGCCGTTGGAAAACTGAACAACACTTCACTAGTCACACACTTGATTCTGCACAAGGTAACAGTGTGAGGACTCATAGACCATATGTCAAACATCAAGCATAAGGTAGAGAGGATTTGCTCTGCATTGAATTTATTCACTCACTTGTTTATTCAGCAAATAATTATTGAACATCAATGTGTGCTAAGCCTTGAGCTAGATGATGGGGAAACAGCAATAGAGAAAAACAGATAAAGTCCTCCCCTCCTTGATTTTAATGTTCTGGTTGAGGAGATAGATGAGAAAACATGTACAGAAATAAAATATCAAAAAGCTATATGTACTCCTATGGAAACAACCAGGGTGATGTATTCCAGAGAATTCAGATGTTGGGGGGTAGTAGTTACTGCAGACTGGGTGGTCAAGGAAAGATTTCTCTTTGTAGACATGACATTTAAAATGAGATCTGAACATTTACATGAGACCTACAAACTGAGACTTTTAAGATGTGTCATAAAAGATGACAAGAATAAGAAACATTATTTGAGTCACGATGTCACTAAAACATTGTGGACGCTGTTGAGAGTCAAGACATAGGCACATAGACAGGAATGTCCACTGGCACGTACAGGCATGTGAAAACATCGCTAATTCTGAGAAGGAATTCAAGCAAAGCCACCGACCACCAAGGATTGCAATTTGATCAATCATTATTCAACTAAAGTTTCACATGATTTGTCTGTTATTGAAGGAATGGAAACTCGAAGAAATTCTAACCTAATTTGCATAATGGACTACTGATAGGAATTTGATGGCTTTCCAATACTAATTTGCATAGCAGACAAACTATCCCAACTTTTCTATCTGGATATAAGCTCTACCTCAACCAAACAATTCAGAACATAATTCAAGGGCTTCTTGAATTTGTGCCTGCAGACATTCCGTTATAATAAAAACACAAATAAATGCTAATAGTTTGTTTCAACCAGGCTTTGTTTAAGAAGGATGATAAAGGAACAGAAAAAGCCTGGTTTAAGCCAAAGACAGACTTGGACAGAGTAGAAGTTGTGCCATCTATGTAGATGGGAAAATACAAAATTCAACATCATAGATACTAGTAATTTCCAAGTTAGTTTATGGGTAATTGTGATTATAGCAATGATAGTTCTCGAGCAGGGGCATGAGAGTGAGATATTAATGTCCATGCAGAACAGAACAGCTGAAGAAATATAGTGCAACACTGAAAGAAACTAGACCAATGTATTACTAATATAACAATAAAAAGACAGAGAAAATCATTTCCAAATAGCCTCCAATGTAAGTAAAAAATTAATAATTTACAAAGGTGGTACTATAAGAAAATACCAGTAATAAACAGTGTTAGGACCATTGGTTAGTTATTTATCAGGCTTTACATAGTCATTTATCACTAGTGAGCAAGATATGGATTAGAGACATTTAATGTTTAATAAATAAATTAATCTTAAAATATGAGGAATCAGTTGTGAATATTGGAGTGAGGAGGAACTTGAAACATAGCAAAAAATAAAAGGAAAATTCCATATTGCATGTGGTGATGACTGATTATCTTTTAAAATATTTTGCATTTTCTGTATGTTCTACATTGCATTTTTATTTTAGATTCAGAAAAATGATGGCTACTAGATTAAAAAAAAAATCTAATACAAAAGTGTAACCACAAAAAAAATGGAGGGACTGTTTCACAAAAGTGTGTGTGTCTAGGGACCAGATCAGAATCACGTTCTCTTTTTATTTTGTAACACAGTATTACTCTTAAAAAAAAATACAGGTAACAACTGCTATAGGGTTGTTTGTTATTCTTTAATTTTCAGGGGACAGATTGCCCACAATTATTTTGGCCTTTTAGTCTTTTTCTTGCTTTAAAAACACAGCCAAATATTGATCTTACCACAAAAATCTGATGGGAGATGAACTTGGGGTCCTCCCCCTTGATACAGAGTCCATTTGGTCCAAAAGAGTACGTAATATAACACATACTTTATCATTATTTTCTCAAGACTTCTGTGGAAATCCTGTCCAATACAAAAATAAAAATTGCAACCCTGTTTTATCCTTTGGTGCAGAATTTTTCCCTTTTATCTGTTCTGCAAAAACACTCAAAGTACATTTTCTCTCTCTCTAGGCTCCTGACACTTGCTTTCATTAATCCCAGAACAGCAACTTTCTTACCCAGACAAAATGGGCTCCCTGGGAATTACCAGCCTTATCATTATTTAAATAAAATTACATATGTATGTCAATTCAATTGTCTCCAAATAGCAGTGGGATTTCTCAGTCAGCAAGTAACCAGGCTGTAGACTTTTTGCATTTTCATCTACTTTAAAGTCCAACTACTCAGCTAATGAAATCACTGTAGTCCAGCAAAAAGTTCAAGTCTGAAGTAAAGTTTTTCTTTCCTTTTTTAATTTGATTCAATGATTTTGCTTATTTTTTTTTAAGTGGCATCTCTCTGTGCTAAAAAGTTACTACTCTGAACAACAAAAATAAATTTAAGTGCCATGATACTGGTTCTTTAAATATTTTAAAATAACAGTCATATATTCTTGACTATTAGCAAAGTTCAAGAGTGATTGCTGAAATAATTTTCATCTTTAATTCTCCTATTCTACATACTAAATATAGCTTCTAGAGCCCATCAATTATCAGTTTGAGATGTCTACTTTATCTTCCACCGTAATCTTGCTTTCAACTTTCTTGTCCTTTCTTCAACTGTATATCTTTTATATGAAAACAGTAGTTACAAAACTGGGCTTGCTGAGCAATATGTTACTTGAATGGAGCAATATGTTCCTTGAAGCTGAAGTTAATCTTGGATGTCTGAGTTCTCTTTGGCTTATCTCTCATAATTGGAGTATTTAACACTCCCAAATTCCATCTCTTGGTCTTAGTAGTAGTTCAAATAATTCAAGAAAATATACATTCATAATGACATGACTTGAGAAAATGGGATTTGTAATCTTGTCTCAGTTATAAGAAATGTAAAGGTGTTAAAATGGTACCTGAGAGTTTATGTGGAGTAAGGAGGACGGCAGAGTCTTTAGCCTCCCTATCAATGCTTCCATGAAAACAGTTCCAATTTTATATGTAAATGGGGCCTTTCATTTTGTAAATACTCAATATATTTTAGTGGTTAATGTTTCTGCTAAGATTTCTATTCTACTTGCAACCAAATATTGAGTGAAAGGGAAGATGGCATCAAAGTTCCTGCTAAGCTTTGGGGAGGATAAACCAAGAAGTCCAAATAGGCACTAAATGCAAAGGAATCTTCAGTGCTGATTAAAATCAAGTAAGTCATGATCATCAAGAACAAACAATGGCTGAGCATGACAGAAGGGGGTGTGGAGAAATTTTATCTGAATAGAAAAAAAAAGGTAAGTTGAGAGAGAGGTGATAGGAACCTTGATTCACAGCACACCCAGAGAAGGCAAAGCTAAGTGTTGAGGATCTAGGATGGGAGTCACATGAGTAAATGGAAGGGAGAGGTAGAGGAATACCCAAGAGAAAGAAAAAAAAAACTCAAAAAGGTGCAGCACACCCCACCCAGTTCCCTCAGGAGCCAGAGGATATGGGTGGATAAAGGACCAAGCACATATAGTGAGGTCACATTGGAACATATCAAGATTGTACAAGGGGCCCAGTTGATAGACATCAGAGGCACAGGTCTGAGTCCTGAGAAAATGGCCAGCAACATGGGCACAGGCATGAACCAAACCAGTGCCCGCAAATATCATACTCACTGGCAACAGACCTCTCTGGGTCACCCTCCACTCAGTAAAGACCTAGCTACAGACTAGCTATTCCAGTCATACAGTGCCATCTACTTGAAAAGTGGAAGCTCTGAACCATAAATTTTGATGAGAAAGACCACAAGTAGGAAGTTGAGCCCTCAGAAAAATTCTACCCTACAGAGAGAACAAACTATCTCTATCTGGACCCCAAATACAAGAGCATGGAAGATCTTTTCTTTGAGCCAGATAAAAAATAAAGTTAATGTGATAAAGAAATTAAAAGAAAGTAAGAAAAGTCAGAAAAACAATGCCCTAAGGAATAAAATTAAAAAATAGAAGATCAGGGGCCCTCCCTGGTGGTGCAACGGGTTAGAGTGCAGCACTGCAAGCTAGTTACAGCTGCTTCAGTGCGAGTTTGATCCCCTGCCTGGGAGGTGAACCACATGGCACAGCAGAACCTCTCCTGTCTCACCCACTGCTCCCCTCAGCAGTGTACTTTGTTGATCTTCCTGTTCTGCTTCCCACTCTGTCTCTGGTGAATCCTCTCACTGCCCCTATACTTCTCGTCTGTACCACAGTTCTGTATGCATAGATAAAGAAATCTTAAAAAAAAAAAGAAAAAAAGAAAACTTTGGATGAAAATTATTCATACTACAATTAAAAAAAGAAACAGAAGATCAAAAGTGAAGCTTGAAAGAAGAAAATAATGGAGTTTCAGGATGTAAAACAAACAAACAAACAAAAAACAACTGGAGACATAATTTGGAGAAATCAATGGAAACAGAATAGATCAAATGGAAGGCTGAATCAATGACCTTGAAGATAACAAAGCACAAAGAATTCAGGTGCGAAGAAGAGAGATAAAACAAAAGAAAGAAGTAAAACTTCCAAGAATTATCCTACTCCATGAGGAAAGACAATATAAGGAGTAATGGGTATCCCAGAGGGGGCAGTAAGATAGAAGGGGACAAATAAAATATTTAAAGGAATAATAGAAGAAAACTTCCCAATCTAAAAAAAGAACTAAATATGACAATCCACAAAGATAAAAGAATACCAGTTTACCTTACCGAATGAGACCAACACCAACACATATAGTAGTGAGCCTTCCAAGAAATCAAGACAAAGAAAAAATATTGAAGCTGACTGGGGAAAAATGCAGATAACCTATAAAGGAATCACAATCATTCTTTCATAAAGAAACACTACAGAAAGAAGAGAATGAAATCACATAATCAAAATACTTATAAAAACTGTCATCCAAGATTGCATTATCCTGCAAGGCTGTCTGTCAAATATAAAGGGGAAATAAAGACCATCTTAGACAAAGAGAAACTGAAGGAGTTTGCAATCACTGATCCCCCTCTCTAAGTACTAATATCTAAATGAACAAGAGCGCTAATATATAAATGAACAAGAACATCCACAAAGGACTGACCAAGGGACAACAAATAAAGGACAAAATGACAACAGCACTTTCATATATTAACACGTACTCTAAATGCAGATGGACAGAATTCACCAATTAAAAGTCACAAAAGGAAAGAAGTAATAAAAATTAAAGAAATATAAATCTAAAAGGCAGTCCAAAAGATTAATCAAACTTACAACTGGGTCACTGAAACAGTGAACATAATAGACAGATTTCTAGCTAGGGTCACAAAGAAAAGGTGAGAGATAACTGAAATAAACAGGATGAAAATAGAAAGAAAAGTTACAAAAGACACTACAGGAATTTAGAAAATAGTAAGATACCACCATGATTTATGTAAGTTCAAATCTATTACAGATGGACAAATTTTTGGAAATATACAATAATCACTACTAAATAGGAAGAAACAGGAAACCTGAACAGACCAAATACAAATAAGAAAATTGAAACAGTAATCAGAAGTCTCCCAAAGTCCAGTACCAGATTGCTTCATGAGTGAGTTCTACTAAAACTACAAAGAGACCATAAAACCTATCATGCTCAGGCCCTCTCTGGTGGCACAACAGGTTAAAGCACTGCACTAAGAAGCTTAGCCACTTCCACATGAGTTCGATCCCCGCCTGCCTGGGAGGAGATCCACATGGCGTGGCAGACGTCTCCTGACCCGCCCGCTGCTCCCCTCAGCAGTGTACTTCATTGATCTGCCTGTTCTGCT
>NW_004567120.1:27532371-27548122 GCF_000260355.1 Condylura cristata
TACACTGCTGAGGGGAGAAGCAGGCGGGTCAGGAGAGGTCTGCTGCGCCATGTGGTCACCTCCGGGGCGGGATCAAACTTATGCTGCAGTGGCTTTAGCTTCTTAGTGCTGTGCTTTAACCCGCTGCGTCACCAGGGAGGGCCTGATAGTTCTATTTTATAATTTGCACTTGAAAGGTAGTAACATTCTATTTACTTTATAAATTATTTCCATAATTTGCTTCTTATAAGCATCAGAACATTATCAGTGGCATACATATATACTAGAAAATTATATATAGAATAAAAATACATAATGTATTTAGGGATACATTTTTTTCATGCAATAAATAGCATCCCCAGTTATTTGCAATTTGGATTCTATTTCATTTATATAAAATATTAAATATTAATAAATAAATGTAGTCATATAATTTTAAAATTGACACATTTATTATGTTCCTTATATGCCAGAAAAAAATACAAATGTGTAGGCACACATATGTATGTTTTTTTAAGATTGAGTGTTATTTATTTATACATACAGGAACTGGAGTGTAGGCAACAGGTACGTGGGTGAGAGGATTCATGAGAGACAGAGTGGGGAGCAGAACAGGCAGATCGACTGAAATCCACTGTTGAGGGGAGCAGCAGGCGAGATGGGAGAGGTCCGCTGCTCCATCTGGGTCAGCTCCCTTGGCTGGGGATTGAACTCATGCCACGGTGGCTGGTGATTTCTTGATAGTGCTGAGACTTTTATCACTGCACCACCAGGGAGGAACACCATATGTATGTTTAAATAAGTATATAGATATACCTCTTTTATTTGGCTTTGTTTTATTGTGCTTTGCAGATCATGCATTTTTTAATTGGGCCATTCTTAAATGTCAGACCTTAGGTAATTTAGAATAATTCACATAGTCCCTTCATGAATTTATTCATTCAATAAATTATGACTAAACATTTAATGTAAGAAAGGAACTAGGAGAACATTAGTGAAAAATTATGCCAAAACATTTTCATGCTTTGGAGCCTTATTGGAGATTACGGTTAAATGGGAAAAACAATCCTTAATTAAAAATCACCCTAATGACTATAAGTCTATAATCATGTTGAATGCTAAGGACAGGAAACAGATAATGCATTTTTTTTATATAAATTGATGGTCAATGACAACTCTGTATTGGTAAGTTTACTTGTGCCATTTTTCCAACAGCAAATGCTCTCTTCTTGTCTCTGAGTCATATTGAATCAAGGTATGTGCATTGTTTATTTAGACATAATGCTATTGCACACTTAATAAATACAGTATAGTGTAAGTATGACTTTTAGATGCACTGAGAAACAAAAAGATTCATGGGATGAGCTTTATTACTCTATTTGCTTCATTGTGGTGGTTTGGAATCAAACCCTCACTATCTGAAATGAGCATGAATATATAATTAAGACTCATAACAAGACAGTTCTGCTACCCTCCTATTAAAGATAAACGAACAGAAACACACAAAAATCGTTCTGTTACCAACATCTGTGTTTAATCCACGATGCTATCTCTGCATAGTACAGAGATATGACAGTGAAAAGAATATGACTAACAGCTTTCTAATGAACCACAACCTTTGAACAAGGGTTAAATGTTGCTGAGGAATATTATGCAAAATTAAACCTGCATGTAAATAACCTACCAAATAAGCAGCAGTTGACCAAAACTGTCAATGCCAACTAAATAAATACTAGCTCACTTTAAATAGCAGAAAAGTAGCTGGTAGTGAAATCACTTTATCTGTACTTTTGTACTCAAAGTAGGTCATTTGTTTTGAGTTAGTTTTTATACTTGAAAATGTCAGAACTTGAAAAAAAATGGAATGTGTAATTTTGTGTGTTTTTTTCCAGAAACTGTACAAATTGCTCTTTTACTATGTGAAAACCTCTACAGGTGTATCATGAATTTAAACATACCATAACAATTCAAAAATACGAGTTGGACAGAGAGAGCTTTATATTAATTAAAGACTAGTGAAGGAGAACAACACAGCTGAAGTAACTTCTATTATAGAGTATTCAGTATCAAAACATCATGCTAGTTTTAGACAACAGTGAAAATGGGAACAACGATATTGTGTAACTCATTAGGAAGGCTTGCTAATAAGTAACCAAATAACACTTTTACTTCTAATAACCTGTCCCTCTACTTACCAGACTACTGACCAGTCTAATCTCACTTTCATTAGAGAAAGTGAGGCTTATTAGATCAAAGTATTGACTGATGTCGTTAGTAGCATTATCAATTTAAATTTGCTAACAATAAAGCACCACTCTTACATATATTAATGATAGCTAGACATACAATAAAGGTAGAACTGCTACTCAATTAGCTTTTAGATTTAAGGCATAAACTGGAAAACAGTTAAGTGGATTTTAAAAATGTGTTTGACACTACAGCTAAGGATGGCATCTATTTCAAAGTAAGGGCATATTATTTTTGTTCAATTGTTGTGTGTGTACAAATGTGCATTTGTGTATGTACATACATTTTTTGAGATGTATGTATTAAAAGAGGATTGACATTATCCCTCTCAATGTTCTATATTTTGAATCCCAGGAGTCATTCTATGCTCACAATCTGATGAGATTTGACAGTATAAAATTCACTTGCAAAGCCACATGTAATGCAAGTAGGCACTATCTTGCTGGAGGCTAATCACTTTATAATGAGTTTAGTGAAAAGTACCTATGCAATAAGTTGTAGCTGACAGCAGCCCAAGGGAACCTCTAAGTGCTAAAAATTAGCAGCTGAGAGATGTTGGATTGCATGCTTTTGAAGATAGAAAACAGATTTCTTTCTAAAATACAAGCAGTTTAAATTCAGCATAAATCAAACAGATGGTAAAAGAAATATTTTGTTGCTATGGGCTTTATCATGTTTTGTTCTCACTGTTTTATGAAGTAAAAGAAGAAAGAAAAAGTCAGGCTTCTAGTGGTCTAGTTTGAGGAAACAATATCTTAACAGCACAGAGAAAATGATTTTTTTCACTGCAATATTCTATATCTTACAGTTTGTGGAAAAATTTACAACAGGCTATATTTAAAGAAAATGGTGAATGCACACTGAACAGTCAGCTTACTTTCAGATGACTCGCTTTCATCTTAGGCTTTGAATATTAAATAATCAATCTGGACTGGAAAATTATAATAAAACACAATCACTACTGTTTATAAACTGTTGCAGAGCTGGGTTGCTATAAAGACCACAATGCATCCGAAGTGTTACTTTGGTTAGACCGTACTGATAATACTGACAAGTATCCACACCTATGCTAATGTTGCCTACAAGGAAGATGCAGTATAATAAGACCTAAAGAACGTTTTGTCATTGCTTGGTAAGAAGTAATCTATAAAATGTTTCAGTTTTCACACTTGGCACTAGAAATGAGAGAACAAAAGAGAACGGAGATACATCTGACACTGTGCCAGGAAATGCATTTGATACTGTGCCACGAAAAACATTTCTAAACTTCAGTATATTTCCTTGAATCAAAGGGCACCCAGTATATCAAAATTTTATACAGATCAAAGTAATCAACAGCAGGACAGTTGTAACTGGCAGGTATAGTCTCTAAACCACTTGCACTTGTATAGTAAGTACTTGTGTTGAAATGATATATTGAGTTAAGTATCACACAAAGATCCACAAATATATCAAGCAGGAAGTATAATTTTACAGCTGTGATCGACAAAGCCAACTGTAATTGCTAAGAGGTAATGACAGAAAGCACTAGAGGTTGGTGGGAACAGGTACGTCTTCCCAGCGTATTTGTGGTTTCAGTGGGGGGTTAAGGATAGGGTAGAAGTTAAATATATAGAGAGCCCAGAAGAGCATTCCTGAAAAGCAGTGCAAAATAAAGATTTTGATCAGATTGCAGGATGCTTTAAATGTAAAACAGAGGAATTACAGGTTTATTTGTTAGGTAATTAAGTACCTTCGAAGCAGTAAGTAGAGAGTAAAGTGTAAAAATAGTATTTTATGAAGATTTACTGGTTATCAAATGGGGGAAAATTGATGACAAGGAGATTTATTAAGAAATTATGACAACCATCCAGGTGGACAGTGACGAGGGTCTGAACAAAGGATGTGACAGGGAGAAAGGGAAGAATATCACAAAGGAAAAACAGGCTCAATGAGTGATGGGATGTGGAGAAGAGAGGGGTGAATCAACATTTGTAATAATGATGGTAATGGATTTCCCTACCAAGATTTTTTTAAGTCTTTCCAGAAAGAGGAAAATCAAGGAATTATTTGTAGTGTAGTTTGAAGCCTGGTTGTGTGATATAGCTGTTCTTTTTCTTTGTAAGGGTTTCTTTGGCTTTTTAGGGTCATTTGTTTTTCTATGTAAATTCCAGTAATGTTTTGCATTATTTCTTTGAGAAACGCCATTGAAACTTTGATGGGGATTACATTGAATCTATGTATTGAGTTTCAATACAAAAAGGTTTTGTGGCATTTCTTTGGTATTGTATTGATACTTTTATAATATTAAATGTAGTTCAGCTTACCCTTTGTAATTTTATGTTCCTGAAGTACAGATAACATATTTGACCAAATTTATTTGTCATATGGTATTTAAGTCATGTAGAAGCAGCCTTGGTTGCTAAATCTTGATAACTAACCATTTAAATTAGGGATAATATCCACTTTAGACAGTAATAAATAATAAATCTAATACACTGTCAATGTTTCATATTTTTAGGAAAATATTTTTAATGTCTGCCACTTAGTAAACCTGACCTAACCATTTTCTATTATAAAATGGAATTAAAAACAACAACAGTTATACAGAATGGCATAAGTAACATGAAATATTTTAGGGTATCAAACTCCTTTTTAAAAATATCACTGAAATGAACAAAAGTGTAAATAGATATATTTATTGATAAATTTTGAAAAAGCTCAAAACAACAACAAAAATAAAATATCACTGAAGGGGGAGACCCTATACTTCTGAAAACACTAACAAGGATTCAAACCAACTGTACTTCAATGAAAAGTAAATATCAAGCTGAAGTAGTTATAAAAACAAAACCAGTGTTTAGAAAGTAAAGAAAAAATACATAAGAAATAGTATATATGCTCTAATGTATTTTTATTGACAGGAATTACGAACTCAACTTAACACACCTGGCATGGTCATCTCCTGAAAAGCAAAGATTCATGTTTCAGTTTGATTCAACCTCTTCTTGCTGGGTGGTAGCAGACCACGAGCAGACTCTTAGATTTGCAGTAAGTGTTTTTATGTCAAAAGTTCAAGCAGAGTTGTTTCCATTTAAAAGAAAGTCAAAACATTATGGCTCATTTTAGTTTCTTTTAGATAGACCACTGGGCAATATGTTTCTAACACCATTTTATTACTTGCTATTTTTCTTTACCTCTATCCATGAATTGAAAATGTAATCTTAAGTGCCCTTATAGGAGTTTGTTTCCAAAACTGATGCAGCTTTATAGCTAAATACCCTGACACTGGTTCTCTCTAAGACTAGGTTTTCAATACAGGTCTTATTTTATTTTTAAGGTGAAGAAGAAATTATAGCCTATATTCAATGTACAATGTATCTCCTATTCCTTGACTTAGGTTGGTATACCCATGCTCTATTCTGTCTTCTTGTCTAAACTTGTTCTCATTAAAGGAACAAGTTAGAAACAGAAAGGTATGAAGATTCAAAGCATATTTTAAAGAACAGGAGCTATAAGAAGGAGGATGAGAGGACATGATGGCTATCAGGTATGGGGTAAACAGGAGTGGCCAAAAGTGAGTAGAAACCTTAGCTTTGGATTTTTAAAAAAGATTTATGTATTTATACACACAGTACTGGGGGACAGGCCAGAGGTGCAGGGGTGGTGAGAGGAGTCACCAGGGACAGAGTACGGAGCAGAACAGGCAGGTCAATGAAGTACACTGCTGAGGGGAGCAGTGGGCGGGTCAGGAGAGGTCTGCAGAGCCATGTGGGTCACCTCCGGGATGGGGATTGAACTCATGCTGAAGTGGCTTTAGCTTCTTAGTGCTGTGCTTTAACTGGCTGCGTCACCAGGGAGGGCCAGCTTTGGATTTTTAAGGAGGCAAAACAAAAGGGGAAAACTTCTATCTTTACATAGTTCTTATCTAATAAAGAAATACATCCCAGTGAATCAAAGGAGAAACTTCTTCATAATAACAAATGCAAATAAATAACTCTTGTGAGTCCTTATGGACATCAAACCCAACAAAACACAGTGCACAAGAACATGGAATTTGGTGTTGGAATTCCTGAACTCATACTCCCGCAGCTCCAACTTACTTTGTGTCCTCTTCACATCTCACTTCCCTCATCTGTCATAATGCCTCTTTCACAGGGTAATGTTGAGGATTAAATAATTAAATTAAATTAAATAATATAGGTAAATCTCTTAGCACAGTGATTGCTGCATGTTAATTATTCAATAAGTGTTGGGAATGTGTGTCTCTTTAAAAGAAATAACTGGGCCCTCCCTGGTGGCACAGCAGGTTAAAGTGCAGTGCTGTGAAGCTAGCTGCAGGTGCTTCAACATGAGTTCAGTCCCCGACCAGGGAGGTAACCCACATGGCATAGCAGACCTCTCCTATCTCGCCCACTGCTCCCCTCAGCAGTGTACTTTGTCGGTCGACCTGTTCTGCTCCCCACTCTGTCTCTGGTGAATCTCTCACTGCCCATACACCTCTGGCCAAAGCCCCAGTTCTGTGTGCATAAATAAATAAATATTTAAAAAATAAAGAATGTATTAAACATTAAAGAAAGCACATGAGGTTCAGACACTGTGATAATCATTTTTATACATGTTGTCAGTTGAATTGAAAATCTCCCCAAACACAGATGATCATTGCCAGCCAGGCTTTTCACCATGTTACTCTTGGTAGTCACAAGGTTTCTTGAGACGCAAGCAGAAGCAGAGCGCAAAAATATTCACTAACAAAAAGCTATGTAAAAATAATACCCATCCAATTATTGCTCATGATAAATATTAGCATCCCTCACTTTCCATTATGTCCTAGGCATAATCCAGTATTTTAATATAGAAATACTCAAATTTATCACAAGGAAAGATTGTAAATTTAGCAAAAGATGCAAAATTTCCTGAATTGAATAAAAATGATAATGGGAATTATTTATAAAACCAACGACTAATGGGAATCTTGTAGAGAAAGAGCCCTTGATAGCTTAATGGGAGAACACAGGCCAGAATGATGAAAATAGAACACTTTGGAAAAATCTGATGAAAAGTTTTCACATTTACTGACTCTAACAATGAGTATACAAACAAATTTTTGAAATTCAGCTGATAATATATATTATTTTTCAGAAAAATTATACACACAAGTTAAAAATAAATACATATCAGTCTTTGTTCTGAGTAGTGCATAGTTCTAATTATAAATGTAGTTTTTAAAATATTAGATAAATGCTTTATATAATTTTGATTATTTTTAAATATATCATCCTATTAAATCTCTTATTTACAATTTGCAGTACAAAATATATTTACTTAAGTAGATATTTCTGGTATGATTACCATGGGATACTAGACTTCCTTCATTATTATAACAATGTTTAGATAAGGAAACTGAATTTCAAAGAAATATAGTAGCTTGCAGTAACAACTGGGATCCAGTTAGGGGATAATGTCACTAGTTATATAAGCAGGAAGAATTTATAATACAAGGAATAGTCAAATAGGTACAAAAATTGTTAGCCTGCAACTGAGTAAGTAAAAACAACACTAAATCATCATGAACTTGAAACTACAGGAAGGAAATACAACACTTAGGACTAGACAAAACCCAAAACGTTTGTGATTATTAAAACAGGAAAATGTGGGGCCCTCCCTGGTGGCGCAGCGGGTTAAAGCACAGCACTGAGAAGCTAAAGCCACTTCCGCATGAGTTCGATTCCCGCCTGCCCCGGAGGTGACCACATGGCATGGCAGACCTCACCTGACCTGCCCGCTGCCCCCCTCAGCAGTGTACTTCGACGATCTGCCTGTTATGCTCCCCACTCTGTCTCTGGTGAGTGCTCTCACCTCCCCTGCACCGCAGGCCTGTACCCCCATTCTGTATGCATAAATAAATAACTCTTTGAAAAAAAAAAACCCGGAAAATGTGGGGAAGAGCTCCATGGTGCTGATACTCAGAACTGTAGAAGGCACATTATTGCCTCTGGGAGGATGGGCCCGCCGGGGTGGGCTGGCTTTGTAACTGTACACTGCTGGTGGGAATACAGACTGGCCCAGTCCCTATAGAAAACCGTGTAAGTTTCTCAAAATATTAAAAATGGACTTACAATTTGAGGTAGCAAGTTCATTCCTAGTAGACTTGATATAACTGCTATTATGAGGAAAAACCCCCCGCCTATTTCCTGGGTATAGAATTTTGCTGGGTACAAGACTCGAGGGAAAGTGAAACCAAACAAGATGAATTAGAAGAAGCATATCCTTTTCTCTGCTTAAGCCTTGTAGTCTCCTGATCATGCCTTCTATTAGCAGCTGAAAACATAATCAGCTGGTAAACTAGAAATGTGGTTTATAGAGTCCTAGTACCAGCATCACAAAGAGTAAGAAGCGGGGTTTGAAGTTAAGTGGTCATATAGTTACTAATTGGCACGGTCTAACTTTTTTAGCTACTCAGCATTCAAAAACAGCCTTTTTACACATATTTGAACTTCTTTGTAATAAAAACAATTTTGTATCTCTAGCATTAACATGATGCACTACCCTTCATCCAATAAAATACATTCTCATTCTTTCCCTACTCACTACCACCCCATGCAAATATGGAAACAGGAGTTAACAGCAGACACTGCATCCAACTTTAGGAGACAATGGCACTATCCATTCCTGGCATGGTTGCCTAAAAGAACACAGTTGGTGACGGTAGAAACTGATTTGAAATCCAAAAGATCTGTCTCAAAACCAGAAGCTCTTTTTTTATTAGGGCTATTTGTTCTCTTTTTGTTGAATTGTATGAGATCTTTGTAGATCTTGGATATCAGCCCCTTTTCAGATGTACAGAGTTTCACTGTGCAGAAGCTTTTTAAGTTTGATATAGCCTCAAATCTGTTTCTCTTTCTAATGGAGATGAATCCACAAAGGCATCATTGAACCCTAAGTCATGGACTGCCTTGTCTATGGGCTAAAACAGGCACTTCTCCAAAGAAGATTTACAAATGGTCAATATCCACAAGAAAAAAAAAATGTTCATCATCACTTATTTTCAGGGAAATGCAAATCAAAACCACAGTGACATTTCATACCTGTGAAAATGACCTATGCTAATAAGAAACAAAAAGTGTTAGTGAAAATGTGGAGGGAAAAAAAGGAGTTGTACACTGTTGGTGGAAATGTAGACTGCTCCAGTCCTTACAGGAAACAGTATGGAAGTTTCTCAAAATATTAAAAATGAGCCTACCACATGAGCAAGTCCATTCCTAGTTATTTACTCAGAGAATACAAAAACTCTAATTTGAAGGGATACATGCATTCCTATGTTCATCACAGCACTATTTACAATAGTCAAGTCATGAAAACAACCTTAGTGCCCAAAGACAGATGAGTGGACTAGGAAGATGTGGTGTATATACATCATGGAATACTACTGAGCCAAATAAAAAGAAACTATAGCCATTTTTGACATGGATGGAACTGGATGAGACTATGCCAAGTGAAATGGATCAGAAGGAGAGAGACAAATAATGAGTGGGACCACTTATATGTGGGATATATAATAATTTAAAAAAAGGTCAGATAAAACCAATTCAATAACAACAGAAATCTGAATGTAAAGTTGAGACAACTAGAGGGGGAGAAGGGAGGGAGAGAGCAGGGTGTAGAGGGAGTCCACTGGACTCCAGTGGAGGGCGACAGCTGCCTTGGTGGGTGTAGTGTGGTGGCGTACATCTAGACAGTGTGAGCTTATACCTCTAAATCGTTTACTGTGCTGTAAGCCAATAAAATTTTTACACACAAACCTAGATATTTCCAAAGCATCATACTGTCTTTCAAGGTTAAGCATCTATATCAGACTAGTATAGGCACCATTTCAGTGTAATATGAGGTGATTATGTCTAAGTAATATCAGAAGTTATGACTTATTTCAAAGGAATAAGATAGAGAAAATAAACACAATAATTCAATTCTGACTGGAGTCATATAAACAGATCTGGTAACAATGAAATTTTGAGAAGTAAACATAACAAAATGGTCATATATTATCTTAAGAGTTGGAATAATTTTCACTTCTACAGTTCTTTATCACGTTATCCAATAGTTAATGTAGTTATTACCTCTGACAGTTCATTTTGATCTTGTCTGCTAAATTAGCTGTAATATTGGAGAGCAAGAACAAGAGTGAGCAAAAGAGTGAGAGACAGGCTCATTTTTTGAACATTCACAAAGAGGAGAGAGAGATTAGTTTATGGATTCTGTTATTCAGCACCATGAGAATACATTTGCTATTGGAATACTTTTGAAGAAATTTAAACATTTTATGTTTCCTATATGATAATAAAAAACATTATGGTCCACTGCTACTGACAAGATTTTCCACCTACAGCCAGCTGTGTGCAAATAAGAGACTTTAACTCATATTCATGCTATTTTTCTTTTTTACCTATAAGCAGATGAAGTACACAAAAATCAAAATTTAACCATTGTTAGGTAAAATTGTTGTTTATGCCTTATTTCTGGAAATGAAAAAGCATACAAATTGTGATAACACACTATAGTAAGAGGATCATACAATAGGTCCTTGAATAACATGATTTGCTTTAATGTTATTTTGCTATAATAATAATGAGAAAAAAAATAATTCGCACCAATGTTGCAGGAGCCATTTTCATGGCACCATTTCCCAAGAACATACCAATGCTGTTAAATGATGACTTTCTGTCAATGCTGGAAAGCTAGACTTCTGTTTTTAGAAATTGTAATATTCTAATTATTTAGCTAAAAAGTTAGATTTAAATAGTTAAGACAAATGTTTAATGGAAGCAAGGAAAGGCACGTATGCATAGAAGACTGAGATACTGAGTTAACTACTGAATACATATTGATTAGTTGGCTGTGTTTTCTATAATGAATATCTATGAAGTCTATATAAGTGATGTGAGTTGTATGGCTTTTTGCTCTAAGAATTTCCTTTTTGAAATTATCATCAGGGTTAAGAGCATCTAACCAAATATTTTCTATAAGAATATGTTCCTTTGGAACTCTCCTGCACTGCTGGTGGGAATCCAAACTAGTACAACCACTACAGAAAACTGTTTGGAGGTTCCTCAAACTGCTAAACATGGAGATTCCCTATGACCCAGCAATCCCACTCCTAGGTATCTACGCAAGACACAAAAACACTGATTGAAAAAGATACCTGCACCCCATGTTTATTGTTGCTTTATTCACAACTGGAAAGACATGGAAACAGCCCAAATGCCCCAAAATGGATGACTGGATTAAAAAGATGTGGTACATGGCCCTCCCTGGTGGCGCAGCAGGTTAAGGCACAGCACTAAGAAGCCAAAGCCACTTCCGCATAAGTTCGATTCCCACTTGCCCCGGAGGTGACCACATGGCGTGGCAGACCTCTCCTGACCTGCCCGCTGCTCCCCTCAGCAGTGTACTTTGTCGATCTGCCTGTTCTGCTCCCCACTCTGTCTCTGGTGAAGCCTCTCACCATCCCCAAGCCTCTGGCCTGTACCCCAGTTCTGTATGCACAAATAAATAAATCTTAAAAAAAAAAAGATGTGGTACATATACACAATGGAGTATTACTCAGCAACCAAAAAAAAGAAACACATGTCTTTTGCAGCAACATGCATGGAGCTGGAAAAGATCATGCTTAGTGAAATAAGCCAGAAAGAAAAGGAAAAAAAATACCGGATGGTTTCTCTCATAGCAGGAATATAACAGAACAGGTGAGAAAATAATGATAATGATGAACAGCTATATACCAGAGACATTTTGTGGGGATGGAGTGGGGAATGGGATCAAAAACAGCGGGGGGAGGGAAATGCACTGGACTATGGTGATGGCACAGGAGTGATTTAGTGATGGGAAGCCAAAGGGATTGCAAATAAGATGGAAAAATGCACAAAATGATGTAAAAATAAACATATATATATATATATATATATATATATAAAGAATATGTTCTTCTGAAATGACATGTTTTATATATCTATAATTTATTTGCAAGAACTTAGTTGGCATTATCTTAGTTTTAGCCACAGATTTATGTCTTTTTTTTGCAACTTCATACTCGTATTGATCTTCTGCTATAATTAAGCAACATTTTAGATTGTATTACTTGTTATATTTCTTATAAAAAGTACTTGTCACATAGGAGATGCTCACTGCATATGTGAATGAATAGATGAGTGTATAAATGATGCAGGACAGAATAGATGAAAACACCTTGAGAGTGGGATTCTTATTTATCCACCTATTCAGGGTTCAGTGCAGTGTCTATCACTTAGGAGGTGACCAGTAAATTAGTGATGATGAGGAATTTTAAGGAACAGCTGTGAAGACAAAGCCAGCATGGTCATTTGAAAGAGAACTGATTTGGAATCCAGCCCATTCTGGATTTTTAAAAAATAGACCCATCAGGTTGGGTGATTTTAAATGTTATTTTACCTACTTGAGCTTTATTTTTTTCTATTAATGCTAATAATATATTCTTCATAGGGTAGTTATGAGGACTAAATGACAGTGAATGGAAAATACCTAGTAGAATTCTATAGAGTGCAGATTTTCATAGTGTTGGATGATGAAGGTCCTATAAACAGTGAAGAAACAAAGGTTTAACTACCTTATTGAATACTGGATGGGAGGGTGTGACTTTTAATATGACCAACTTCCACACCAAAACCAAATAAATACAAAATCAGGGGCCAAGATGCTGGTGATAAATGTTACATATAGATTATATCATGATTCTTAAGTAGTATCAGGGAATTTTTAATAATCCATTGGTTCTGATATTTACTCTTTTATGACACCACTGTAAAACAACACAAGTGTTGCAACAAATACGTTCAGCTTGCAATGCATTTATAACTGACTAAAGAAGAGAATGCAGCAATAATACAGATGTAGCTTTTAAAAAAGATTTTTTTAAATAAATGAATAATATAGAAAGTTCAAGAATGGTTTAAAACATTCTTTGTTACAAGTCAAGATCATACTGAAATAATTATGGTTTGGGGATAATTCCAAATAGCTTCATAATCCTAAATACTGCTTGGTATCAAACATAATGTACACGATATTTTGCATAATTTTACTTAACATGTTCCTGTGTTATTAAAGGGCAATAGCATTATTTTAACATTTTCTATAATATTGAATATTTCTGTTGGTTGTTTTCATAAATATAAATAATACAGTGAGCATTTGTGTGTAGCTGTGCATTATTTTAACTGTGGTAAATTTCTGCAAGTAGTATAATGGGATCAAATATTTTAACATTTTGAGGTGCATGCCAAATGTCTTTACAAAATGATTACCAACTTAGAAAACATGACTGTTTAAAGATTTACATTCTTTTCTCTTTGTATGTGTTCTATTATGAACTATAGTCATAATACTTTGTGCTGTACATTTTCTCATTACTACCTTCCAAAGTATTCTGCCTCCATTTTGTGACAGTAAAGTCTTGGTGTGAATCCTAGGCTTCATTTTACTTTTTTAATTTATTTTAAAAGATTTTATTTATGTATTTTTGCATGGAAGAACCAGAGTATAAGCCAGAGGAGCCAGCAGGTAAGAGGATTCACCAGAGTCAGAGTGGGGAGCAGAACAGACAGATCTACTGGAATACACTGCTGAGGGGAGCAGCGGGTGAGACAGGAGAGGTCTGCTGTTCCCTATGGGTCAGCTCCCTGGCTGTAGACCGAACTCAAGCCATCACAGTGGGCCGTTGTGATGGTAGCACTGAGACTTAACCCATAGGCCACCAGGGAGTCTCTCATTTTATTTTTCACTTTTTTAAAAAGGTCTTAGATAGTAATTTTACCCTTCTCACTCCTTTACATATGTGTTGGTCTAAACACTACCTAATGCCTTATTTATTCTACCTTAAAAGCTCGACTTTGGATGCTTTACATTTCTTGATCAACATTACAAGATGACACCTTAATGTCTATAAATTGAATAGCTCTTATTGATTCAATTTTATCATTTGCCTTTCAAAGGAAAAGACAGATAAGCAAAGGTAATTTTTTTCCCCAAGAGAGAAATCAATAATGCTATGTGAGAATTCCACAAGCCATCTTTACCTCATCAGCAGCTTGATCTAATCAAAATGAACCAAACTTAGGTTGGAAAATCATGGCTTACCACCTTCCACAAAACAATGCAGAAATTAAATTTATCCATTATTTTAGATTAATAATAGGTCAAGAGCTTGCTGGAGAAAGAAAAGGAATCTATCTTTTCAATCAACTTTGAAAATTTTGGAGAGAAGGAGGGAATGAAATTTGGATGATAAAACAGTAATAGTAACAGGGCTAAATGGAAAATACAGAGCTTACTGTCAAGTGTTTTGTGTAAATTTGTCATTACAAGTGAACACTGATTCTGAACCAATGTATAGTGTGAGTTCCAGGTAAACTTAAGTGATCTTAACGAAGATGGATACACAGAAAAAGAATGGGGGATGCCCAGGCCACTAACATGCTAAGCAGTTTCTAACATATAAATTCTTATTTTATCTAACATAAAAGATGATTCCCTCATCCCTCCTCCACTCCCCAGAGAAACTACATTTACAGGGAAAACATGTAAGTTTTCATTGACAAAGGTGTTTCAAATACAGTAACCCAGGAACTTGATAAATTAGCAGTTTTAAAAATAAATGTGAAAAGGATTGCTAAAATTTGACTTGGCATTCTTGATCATTTAGAGCTGATTTTAGTAAGGTAATTTTGTTCTTTAAGGCTCTCACTGAGTAGTTGTTTATGCTGGTTATTCATGTTTGATAATATTAATTTGGAAAACGAAGACTAGAGAATTAAATGACTCATCTAAGAGACTGTTTAAAAACTCCAATCTTAGTTTTATAATAATTGAAACATTACTAATAATTACCTGTCCACCTAATTTATGTTTGTAGATTAGGAACTTTAACTTTACTGAACAATAATCTAGCAAAATACAGAACAACATGTCATCTGATTCTAAAAGATTGGACGCTGTTTTAAAAACAGGCAAACAGCAATTTTCTCTCTGAAATAACACTGTCAGTGTTCCACTGACATTTCCATAATAGATCATGAGGAGCAGAAGCCCTAAACTCTGACGTTAACTTCTCAAGTGTTCTTATACTTTTGTTTTGTCATCTTTGAAGTGTGGGAATTATTATGTGCCATAACTATTCCACAGTGTTGGTAGGAAGATCAAATGAATAATGGATGTGAAAACATTGACAATTTTAAAGTAGTATATATCTGCATGGTATTATTGCTTCCAATATCTGGCACACTAGTATATTTGATGTAAGCTATAGTGCCACAGGACAGTATATTCTGATATTAAGGAAAGCACAAATAAATTAATGCAAAATATACAAAGATCCCATAAGAAATTAGTTGAAAGTCATACAAATATGTAATTTGTAATTTGTTATAAGATAGTAATGGGAATGACAATTGATTTGGTTGAAAAAATTAGAATGAGTAGGGATATAAATTTTGAAAATTCATGTTCATATAATTTC
>NW_004567120.1:27549492-27563819 GCF_000260355.1 Condylura cristata
CTCATGCGGAAGTGGCTTAAGCTTCTTTGTGCTGTGCTTTAACCCGCTGCGCCACCAGGGAGGGCCCTAAGAAAACTTTTTTTTACAAACTAGAATTAAAAACAGTTAAGGTCAATTGTTCATTTTATAAAGAGAACTGCCTGTTACAAAAGATTCACAGCAGCTTTAAAATAATCCTATTTCCTTGCTTATTGCATTAAAATGCTTAGCATTAGGTAAAAGTCATTTACACTCAATATTTAGGAAGACATTTATGGGGTAAATCAAGTTACCCATGCATTTACTTGGACTATAAAAGCTATGAAGGGCAATCACATATAGATAGTCCATCTCCCTCTGTGAAGACACTTAAATTATTTAAAGTATATAAATTCATTGCACTTAATTTAAATGATGTTCTGCTACACTACTAGATGACTACTGAAATACTAGAACAGTCTCTAAAGAGACAGTGAGTGGAAAGGAATCACTTGTACACAAATACAAATTTTGCCTTATATTCAGTTTTTAGAGAAAATGCTCAGAAAACATTTAAAGCTATCTCTGCTCTCCAGAAGAGAACAAGTAGAATCACCCTACCAGCTAGGAGTTTGCAGTAAGTTTTGAAAGCCATGCTTTTTAATGAAAAAAGGTTT
Source organism: Condylura cristata (assembly GCF_000260355.1). Lineage (NCBI taxonomy): Eukaryota > Metazoa > Chordata > Mammalia > Eulipotyphla > Talpidae > Condylura > Condylura cristata. The sequence continues at coordinate 27,550,128 of NW_004567120.1, forward strand.
GCACTATGTCTGATTCATTATTGCTACTCACATAGCTATAGATTTATGTTTGATGTGATTATCTACATAAGGTCACACAAATCTGGTAACCCACTCAAGAAACAGTGTTGTTTATTATTCATTTATTATTCATAAAATAAGTGTCAAGGAGAAAAAAAATCAAATCACTCTGTGTCCCAGCAATGTTCTAGTTCTTAACCTGGACGGCACTTACATGAGTGTTCACTTTTGTGATAATTCATTGACCTGTACAATATTTAGTGTGCTTTTCTATATGTCTAGTACCTCATTAAAAATCATTCAAGTTACTAAATTTGTAATTGTGTAAATCTAAATTAATAATCTCCAGATATTTTCTGTTCCTTAATTTTCATATCCAAAAATGAGTCCTTAAAAAATAGCAAAAAAGGGTCCTGATTTTATAGAATGGGTCAGGAATATTCATTTGGCAAAATGATTTTCCATATAAACAAGAATTGTAGTTTTCTGCCAAGAAAATGTACTCTAAATGTTGGAAAGAAACTTAAGGATTCTTATATTTCCCTGTGGGCTGAATTTAGGTCAATAGAAGAAGGGAGGAGGCAGGACAGGAAGAGAAGGCTGGAAAGGAGAGGGAAAGGATGAGGTTAAGAAGTGAACGGGATTTTATGGGAAAAAAAGCAAAACATTTCCCTCAAACCATAATTGGGATATGGTCAGAAAGATATGAAATTATTAGAACATAGTGACCTTTTCTGTATTAGAATATTTTTGAATTCCAGCTACAATTCGCTTATACCTAGACATTAAGTATTGCAATTTGTCACTTGCAACTCACAAAAACAACATTTCCATTCACTTGACAAGTTATAAAAAAAACTGTGAATTTGATATATTTCATTATGCTGACAATTATGAGGTATTTTTCCTTCTAATTGCAAATGGAAAAGCCACTTAAATTCAAAAGACCTCTGTTCAAACCCAAGTTGTTTTGCTGAGCAACTGTGGGAACTTAAAGATTCTGATGTTTCCAAGTCTGTAAAAGTGAAATAGTAGCGACTAGGTTGCATGTAAATATAGCCAAGAACCATTAGCTTTTGAACAAATGTTCCCTGATTACTTCTTTTAAAAAAGAAAATGAGGACCCTCCCTGGTGGCGCAGTGGGTTAAGGCACAGCTCTAAGAAGCTAAAGCCACTTCAGCATGAGTTCCATCCCTGCCCTGTGGGTGATCCACATGGCACGGCACACCTCTCCTGACCTGCCCACTGCTCCCCTCAGCAGTGTACTTCCTCAGTCGGTCTGTTCTGCTCCCCACTCTGTCTCTGGTGAATCCTCTCACCTCTCCTACACCTCTGACTTGTACCCTAGTTCTGTGTGCATAAATAAATTTTTAAAAAGGAAAATGAGAAGACTTCTGGTTCTGGCTGTGATGAAAAGAAACCTGCTGTAACTTAACTCTCAAGCTGATGGAACCCAAAAACTCTGAAAAAAAAACGTGAAAAATGATGTATGGACTCTGAAATGTAAACAGGATGCATATTGGGGAAGCAAGTCAAAAAGATGAAGAAAAAGCAACTATGATCAATTTTCTATTATTACTTTTCTGTTTAACTCCAGACTTTGATCAGGAGATAAAGCCATATCAAGGAATCATATGGCAGGTACAAGCAGTGAAAATTTCAAATGGAATCTCTCCTTCTAACCACAATACCAGGAAATGAGACCCTTTTGAATCACAAAGTTGGGGGTAGAATATATCTTTTTTTTTCTTTTTTCTCTCTTCCCCATCCGAGGCTAGCACCAGCTGCTAAATTGCACTGCAGGCACAGAGGGAGAGGTTCCTGAAATGCCAAGAGAATACCCATCTTTTTGGATAAAGACTGAGGAAAGGTAGCCTTTGTTCTGCAAAAAACCAAAACCAAAACCAAAACCAAACCAAAAAACAAAAACATGGAGGGCATCCCTGTGATTTTTTCCTATTTTCTCATTTCTTCCTGAGAGCAGGCCTATTCACACTGAAATGTGAACCTGTGCAGATGGCTAAAACTCTGACAGAACTAAGTTTAAAGGCCCCAAAGAGTGGACAAGTGGATCTGTTACAGGGAAGCCCAGAGTGGACTGGGCCACCTGTCTGTGGGGCCTCACCGGCGCGCTCACAATTTGGTTGTACCGTAGGTACACACAAAAGGGTCAATAACGGGTTTATTTACAGAAGGGGAAAGGAATAGGAAACAACCCAGGGAAAGAGAGCAGGATACAAAGTAATTGGATTACCTTACTGCTAGGCTGACTGAACACAAAGTGACTTGGTCAGGAGAGCTGCTTTCCCAGAGCAAGAGATGCAATCTCACCCTATTTATCCCCCAAATGTCCCAGAACTCCTGCTAGCTCCGCCCTTGGGTACTTGCAGTTCTCTCCCTGGTACTTTTGGGAGTTGTAGTTTCCAACCACTGGAGTAGGGTGTAGGGTCCAAAAAGCTGGAGTAGGGAGTGGAGTCCATAAGACTCTGCAGAGTTCTTTTATGGCATACTTCCCCTTAACATATCCCCAATGAACTGATACAAAGGCCAGCCAAAGCCCCAAGCTGCAGATGTGTGGAACATACTCGAAGAGGCATAGCAAACAACAGTTTTGGCAGTGCAAGTATAATGTAAACCACCACCCCATGTCCCAGATTAACCCTACCAGTGACTTACATGAGAGACAGAACCAACAGGCAGACCAAAAGACACTGGTATCATCACCACCTGCATTAAGAAAGACAGAGATTATGGGCCCTCCCTGGTGGCGCTGCAGGTTAAAGCACTGCACTAAGAAGGTTAAGCCACTTCCACATGAGTTCGATTCCCGCCTGCCCCGCAGGTGACCACATGGTGTGGCAGACCTCTCCTGACCCGCCCGTGCTCCTCTCAGCAGTGTACTTCCTCGATCTGCCTGTTCTGCTCCCCACTCTGTCCCTGGTGAATCCTCTCACCCTCCACATCTCTGGCCTGTACCCCAGTTCTGTATGAATAAATAAATAAATCTTAAAAAAAAAAGACAGAGCTTGTGCTGTAAAGTTAAGCTGTACAATTGCATGTTTAAACAAAAGCAAATGCAATTTCTCCAGAGTAATTTAACAGAACTCAGCGTACCACAATATAATATTTAAAAACTTTGTGAAAATAAACTTAAAATATTTAATAAAAAGGAAGCTAACCAATTCTTAAGAAAAATTTGCAAAACAATGAACTGAGAGATGCCAGCTTCTAATGCTAGAAATACCAGACAAAAGTTTAGAGAAGCTAATATCATCATCTTCTATGAGGTATAAAACCATGAAATTAAGTCAAGAAAGACAATCTTAACAGAAAATATAAATTGTAAAATAGTACCAACTGGAAATGCTAGAATTGAATGATATAGTACTTGAAATAAAAAAAAAAAAATACTAACTGAATGAGCTCCTTATTACAATGTTGTTGATAGAGAAGAGAGCAAGTAAGTAGAACATAGATTAAGATAAATCATCCAATTTGAAGAACTGATATAAAAAGATGAAAAAATGAACAAGTTTTCTGAGTAATATCAAATATTCTAACATCTATGTCAGTGAAGTCCTTGAGTTAGGGCGAAAAATATCAGTACAGAAAAAATATTTAAAGAAATAATGCCTGAATACTTCCCAGATATAGCGAAAGACATAAATTTACACATTTTGTTCAGTGAATCACAAAAGAATAAAAAAATTTATACATTCCAAGATACATCACAATCACATGACTAAAAACAATAAAGGCCAGAAAGAGAAAAATCGAGGCATACTGTCATAATATTCTGATTGAATACAAGAAGTGATGTGAGAGTATTTGTTTCTCATACCTGCGACATTTTTTGCATTATTTTAAAATTATGTAGGAATAAAGAAACATCTCAGCTTGAATCTATGTGGGAATCAAAACTCTGTGGCAAAAAAATGAGGCCGACTTGACAGAATTTATTGTCATGACAACTGCAAAACTTCAGGAGAGAGAACTTACAGGAAGTTAAGAAAGAGTCCAACATGAAACTGACATCATAATAAAATTGGTCATTGTACAAAAGAGCAACTCAAGTGCAGCACAGTATTGATTTTGTCTGTCTCCTGCTCCAGCTCTCATTCATTTTTAAAGCAAATTATTTACTGAACACTTTGATGAATGAAACAGATATAGTTACTTCCTTCAGTCTACTTTGGATGGTGTCAGAGTTCTCTGCAAAGATTATAATTAAAATGTGAAATAGCTGTGTGCTAAACTCTGTTACAAGATAGATGTAATTCCTACCTTTTTAAAGTCCTAGCAAAAGGCAGTATATGGGACCGAGGGATCATTGCTCCATACATCATTGCAAACTAGTAGTTAATTTTGGGGTGCTGAGAATGCCAGTGAAGTGGAAAGAACTTCACTGACAGCAATAGCAGTATGAGTAAGATCCCAGAAAAACAGTAAGAACTAGCAGGAGTCTATTATGCCCAGTGAAAAACAGTAAAGCTAGCAGAGATTTTAAGCCTATTAGTCCAGCAGAATCAGGTGGTTTTTCTGTAACTACATGTGAAACATTTCCCAAGAGTTTCCACAAACATTTAGGGGACTCTAAGAAAGCTGAGGTCCTATAAACAGGCGGGGACAAGAACTGGTAGGTTTTGAATGCTTACCTAATGTGTGACCTCATCTATTCTCAGAAACTGATGAGGCCTGTGAAAATTCAAACTACATTTGAATGTTTGTATGTCTGATTTTTGCATGTATGAGATTTCAGAGAAGGCATTCAGACACAATCAATTCCAGATGCAAGTCAAGTTTCTGTTATATAAGTTAAATGTTGTTATCTTTCCTGATAGAAATAGAAACAAAACGCTGACCTGTTATTTCCCCTTTCAAGTATTAATTGAATTTGTCTGTATTAATTGGGCATATAAACATGATTATTTTGAGTGTCATAATTTATTCCAGTACTCTCATGACCTTGACTCTTTCTCTCCAGATATCTCAAAGATTTTGGAATTGACTGCTATTGCTACATTAATGACATAAAAACATATCAAGATGTGGGACTTGGCTTTCATGATATGAATAAAGAAACTGCAGCTAGGAGCCAATGCTGTGAGATCGCATTCAGTTCTATTTCCCAAGGCCAGGCCCTGAATACATTCTTTGGTTATGATTTAAAGCAGTAGTTGTCAAATTAGTTTTTTTCCCCACTGTGTCTCATAGGACAGACAATGATTGCATATTCAACACATTCTCATAGACAGATTCTGATTTCAATTATGGACAATGAAATGTATATAATGGTCTGTCTGTGGTATGTTATTACTAATGTGTTCTTTTTCCCTTTCACTCAAGAGTATTTTTAATAAACATTAAAAAGGATGACATAACTATAAGAGTGAATAAGCTATATAAAATAAAACATTTTTTAAACTTTGTGTTTTAACTTTGCTCAATAACATATTACTTGTAATACAAGGCTCTATCATGGTATAGCGGTTAGAATGCTAACCACCTAACCTAAATAATACGCCCTATCCTCTTTAGTTCTTATGAAGAGAGGCAATGCAAATATCTAACAATTACTCAAACTTGAGAAATTCACACAACTCATGAAGTTGTTATACAATTTAAATGCAGCTATGTAGGCAAGAAATATTAACACCAGTCTATTGGAAAGGAAGCGGTTTCATTCCTCAATTAAAGTTAGTTTACCTTCTATCAGTGTGCAAGAAATAAAGTTCCTTTTTATTTGGATCAAGTAAATTGTCTATTCACTGTGCTTGTAAAACAACCAAACTCCCCCAACTTGATCTTTTAATGTTCTTCAACCTCATAAATATCACCCAAGGTGTTGTCCATAGGGAGAGTGATTAGAAAGCCTTGCCTGTAATGCCTGCCAGCTGACCCCACATTAAGCTGGCTCTTTCCTCAAAAGCTGGTGACATCCAGTAAGTAGTAGGCTCACTTTTGCCATAGTGTCCACTAAATTTGCACACTCACTTGAAGTTTTTGTCTATTTAGCAAGACACTGAAGGATAAAAACAACAACAACAAAAACATAGATAACTATTCAATGCCTTCATGTTGTGCTTTATTTGTACTCTCTCCTAGAGGGGAATGAGATGGCACTAAATTGGTGAGGTAGAGACAACTTGGAATAATGAGACTGATGAGTTCAACACCTTAAATATCAATAGAGGGTATTTTTCTCTTATTCCCAAGACATCAGCATCTTCTATCTTCAGGAAAATTGTGTGCTGAAAAAGTTGAAGGTATTAATAGGACAAAATTCAGATAAATCAGTTGGAATCCACAATTGACATCCCAGCAAAACTGTCAAGCCTGCCAGAAGAATTTTCCATACAGACTATTGTGCCAGTGGCCATTGTCTTGTTCTCAATGCTTTGACTGGTGGCATTTCAGGAAAATGGCCACTCTTTCCTTTCCTCCTTCTCTGATGTGTACACTAGATGCTCAGCAGATGCTCACTGAATTATGTGGTCCCTCTCGGAAATGTTGAAGCCCCTAGAGTACCATTAACCAGGCTCTACGGAGGTTTTTGTCAGGATTAGACAAAAAGTAAAATTATAGTGGTGTGCTGGTGCCATTCTAGTTAAAAGTCTGTCATCTTTGCTATTATAAACGTCTATTTCCTGCATTTTATCACTCAACTGGCGAATTTGCCTGCAGTAAATAGAGTAGCTGAGAGAGTGTCAATCATTCAAGGAATTTTTCAACCTGATAGATACTAAATAAAAAATCTCTTTGGCTATTATGCTACATTAAAAGATTGTATGCACATGCACAATGCTGTTTGTGCATGCATATGTGCTGTGTATGTATAGGGAGGGCTTATTATAACTTTGTTTTATAGGACTTGCTTTGAGAGGGAAGAAAACCATGTGCTTTGTTAAATGTGAAAGTTTAAGAAGCAGAGAAGTAAAGAGAGAGAATGAAACATGAGCTAAGCGTTATAGATTTATAATCATCACATCTATTTGTTTTATACCTAAATGATGGCTTCATTCAATGTCCCAGGTTACTTAATTATGATTAACATATTTTCTTTTTTTAAAATTTATTTATTTGTGCATACAGAACTGGGGTACAGGCCAGATACTCAGGGGCGGCGAAAGGCTTCACCAGAGACAGAGTGGGGAGCAGAATAGGCAGGTCGAGGAAGTACACTGCTGAGGGGAGCAGCGGGCGGGTCAGGAGAGGTCTGCAGCACCATGTGGTTACCTCCGGGCAGGCGGCAGGTGGGAATCGAACTCATGCGGAGGTGGCTTTAGCTACTCAGTGCTGTGCTTTAACCCGCTGCACCACCAGGGAAGGCCAGATTAACATATTTTCTTAACTCCCAATGATAACTTAGGATAGTACCAAGAGAGAAATGAATTCTAATTTTACTACAGTACATACTGAGTGATAAGTGAACTTTTTTCAAGGTCTACAAAATAGTTTAACTTTTGCTTATATAGTCATACTGTTTGTTTTTGCCTAGCAAAAAAGATAATGAGTACATAAGCAAAAAGGTAAACTAGACTCTATGAGTTGAAAACCCACTGTCTACAAATCAGGAGGTACAGAAGTTCTTAAAGATTTCTGCAGTGGGCTGGCTGCTTATTAATAGGGTTTCATCTGCGGAGTACCTAAGAAATCTATAATAAAGACTTAATTATGAGGGCCTACTTTGTGCAAGCTGCTTGCTAGACACTTTATATTTTTATCATCATAGTAACATTTTCAGCTTTGCATTTACATTTTCATTTCATATAGAAAGAACCAAGGTCAACAGAAATTATGGACTATGTAGGGTTACAAAGTTGGCAAGTACTTGAATGGGTACTGAAATCAGATTCACTATGACTCCCATACCTTTTTTTTAATCCATGGTAATTTGGAAGCAAAGTTCAGTTCTTTTGGGAAAAAAGGAAACCATCTTCTGCTGAATACTTATTCTGCAGCAAGCAACTTTACAATATAAAAGTATATATACCGTGCAATATAAAATTTAATTGTTCTGAAAAATTGCAAATAAGAAAGAATTATTTACCATTCATAGATAAACTAAGGCTCAGGGTGATTAACTGGGGTCATTATTTCGGCTTAGGCCTCTTGGTTAGACTTGTGTATGTCTAACTGCAAAACTATTACCTTTTTTTTTTTTTTTTTTTTTAAGGATTTATTTATTTGTGCACACAGAACTGGGGTACAGGCCAGAGACTCAGGGGCGGCGAGAGGCTTCACCAAAGACAGAGTGGGGAGCAGAACAGGCAGATCTACGCAGTACACTGCTGAGGGGAGCAGCGGGCGGGTCAGGAGAGGTCTGCCACACCATGTGGTCACCTCTTGGGCAGGCGGGAATCGAACTCATGCTGCCGTGGCTTTAGCTTCTCAGTGCTGTGCTTTAACCCGCTGCGCCACCAGGGAGGGCCAACTATTACCTTTTATTACTATAATAGTAGGCTTTCACTTCTAAAAATTTAATATTCTAATCACAAAAGAAGAGTTATTATATAGTTAATTCAGTTATGTATTAATCTTTCCATTAAATTTATGATAATTTACAAACATATACTCTATCAAGCACTGTGTTAGGCACTAAGTTATTTCTAGGAATCTTCTTGGTTGATTATTTACAGCTCATCTTTGTCCTCTCTTATGCTTTTCCTTTCCACTTAAAAAGTTTTTTTTAAAGATTTATTTATTTATGCATACAGAACTGGAGTACAGGCCAGAGGTCCAGGGTTAGTGAGAGGGTTCACCAGAGACAGAATGGGGAGCAGAAGAGGCCGACTGACGAAGTAACTGCTGAGGGGAGCAGCAGGCAGGTTAGGGGAGGTCTGCCACACCATGTGGATCACCTCCGGGGTTGGCAGGGATTGAACTCATGCTGAAGTGGCTTTAGCTTCTAAGTGCTGTGCTTTAACCTGCTGCACCACCAGGGAGGACCCCACTTTTAAAGTATTTTACAACCAGTGATTCAGTGTCACTTCCTTTAAAAAGAAATGCTCTGTGAATCAAAGGATCCTATTCCAAACACGTTTGGGAAATGCTACATGATACACCACATACTTAGAGGTTTACCACAAATATTAAGAGCATACTAAGAACTTAGAGTAATATTGCAAGGAACAAATGTGTTTAAAACAGAAGATAAGCCTGTATTAATGCTTTTTCCCATGTAATGCCTATTAGCATCATATGAAATTAGGGATCCCGGCAACATGCTTTAAGAAACGCTGGCCTAGCTCATTAAATGATACTGCTTGTCCCAAAACTAAACTGCTTGCCAAACCCTTTGCAGTAAAATGTAATTCATGTATAATAATGTAATTGTTCAGGTATTTGTAACGTCATCACTTTATAATATCAACCAAGTTAGTGAAAGAGAAATCAAATATAGAATTTGGTTAATTCTACACATCTTGAATATTGTGTAACTATTGTTTTTCTTGAAAGGAAAAGATTTTCTGAAAAGGACACATTGATAAGTCATTTTATATAAGTGTGTGCGTGTGTGTATGTCTAATACACACACACACACACACACACACATATATATACTGTATTTTAAAAATGCATAGACAGGCCTACTAAGTTTAATTATTAAATGTATGAATTATTTTGATCAACTTTTTATATACCTGTTGGTCATTTGTATATCTACTTTGGAAAAATGCTATTTGAGTCCTTTGCCCATTTTTAATCAGTCAATTTCTGTTGTATTGCTATTGGACTGCATGAATTCCATATTCACTAATGAATAGGGACATGTAAATCAATAAGCTATGACCTGCCACCTGTTAGGGTGCATATTACCATAAATAAGAGATAACAAGTGTTGATGATGATGCAAAAGAAAGGGAAACTTTGTACAATGTTGATGGAATATAAAATAGTACAGATACTATGGAAAACAGTATGGAGGTTTCTGAAAAAAAAAAAAAAAAAAAAAAAGAAAATAGAACTACCATGTAATCCAGCATTCCTATTTCTGGTATATACCCAGAAGACATATATCCAGAGGAAATAAAATCAATATCTCAAAAGAGAAGCTCATTCCTATGTTCACTGTAGCATTATTCATAGAGCTAAGACAGTTACAACCTAAATGTTGATGAATTAACACTTACCTGACACACTGGATGAGTGAATAAGGAAATGTACACACACACACACACACCTTACTGGAGTAGTATACAGCCATAAAAAGCAAGACTATGCCATCCATTTATTACACTATAGATGAATTTGGAAAATATTATGCTAAGTGTAATAATCCAGAAAAACAAATATCCCATATGGACTCACTTAGATGTGAAATGCAAGAGTCAAAGTTATAGAAAGAGAGTAAAACAGTGGCTGAAGGATGGGGATTGTGATGACATGATGGTCAAAGAGTGCAAACTTTCAGTTATAAGATGAATAAATTCATGGAGTATAGTGTAGAGCATGGAGACTAGTTAATTATACCATATTACATGGCTGAAATTTGCTAAGTGTTGCTTAAGTGTTCTGAGCACACACACAAAACTATGTTAGGAAACAGATGTGTTAGTTGATTATCACGATAATCATTTCACAATGCATATGTATATTTATATTTAATCATCATGTTCTACATCCTGAATATATGTAATTTTTATTTGCTAATTATATCTCAATAAAGGAAAATTAAAAATCAATCTATTAAATCACACCAAAAATTTACTGATAGTTATTACAAAATATTAAATGAAATTATTAATATTTTATCAATAAAAACTTAGCTGTATTTAGTTACTTCCATAAATTATATGATATGGCTGCTTAGGACAATTGTAATCCTTTTATCACAATTTAAAACCAATGCATTAGACAGTTTATGACTAAAAAATACTCACATAATAAACAGTGAAAAGTTTTACCAAAAAGTGAGTAAACCACTTTTTACAAGCTTTTGTGACAGCAACTAGAAACAATTAACCTAATTTATTAGGTGAAATGCAGTAGGCATTTTATATCCAATTGAAGACAAAAATATGAACTATTTTTGCACAGTACCAATAATCAGTGGACTCAGTGGTCTTGAGGGGTAAGCAGGGTATATGGATAGCTAACCAAGTTGCTTGATGTTAGAATGGCATAGCTAACACTTTCACTTTTCAAATGGTCATACTGGTTTAAGAGTACCAGTATAGGTAAAAGCAATGTATGTTGGAATATTAGTGAAGAAAAAAAGCAAATAAAACACAAGCAAATGATAATGTTAGTATGTTACATTATGGCTAATATTATATAATATTATCATGACTAACATGCAATATGACTATATTATGGCAAACATAATAATTGTTATTTACTATTTATACCCAGATAGCATTTAATGTTATAGCTTGATCCAGAAACAGAATTAAAATTCTCTTATCATTCTGGCTACAGAGGAAAATTTTGGTTTTTTGGTACTTGTTTTTAATTTTTGTTTTTACATACATCTGACATTGTAAATGTAGGCCAACTTAGTTAAGGAATATTGTTGAAATCTGTTATTCCCATGAGGAAAAGTAATATACATACTGACAGAATCCCATTTTTGCAAGCGGAATACCAAGAAATATTTTTTAAATCAAGGCAGTAAAAGTAATGATTGTATATAGCTTAATTAAAAAAAAAAACTTCATGTAATACATATATAAGGTGTTCAGTTTTTTAAAACTTTTAGGTAAGTAAGGTTACAAGCAAGATAATTCATTCTTATTTTAAATTCCCTGAGGAAATTGATAGTCTTTCTTTAAACAAATCTAAGAAAAGTTTAATGATGCAGAAAACCTGTCATTTAAAACTTTCTTCTTTGTCAAGCACACACTTTTAAGAATCATTTATGCCAGCTATGTATTAATGATTTTGAGAATTGTTAACAACTTCAAGTAAAGCTTTACAGAGTGTCTTCAAAACTCATAAGGTCACTATCTCCAGGGGCCTAAAACAGACATTTTAAAAAACAAATTATTTGCATGAAAAGTGCATTGTTAGTTATGCACTGAATTGTGTATAAAATTATATATTTGACTATTTTTTTCATAAAGTTATGCAATGATGTTAGGTAGGGAAGGAAACATTTGATTTGCAGTTTATTCAGAAGCCAAGAGAGAGAATACAGCTGACTGGTATGAACGGGCAGAAACAACTGGCCACTCAAAATCAAGACCGGAAATATTAAAAATAACAATCAGTTGATAGAAATATTGCCAGGATCTATGTCAATGTATGCAGGACACCTGAGGGAGTTAGCAATGATGGGAGCTCTGTGGGGACTGCATGTCAACAATTAAGTGGTTCCCTGCCACACTCTTGACCTTCCACCTTCCCCTTCTGGAGCCACAATTTCTCACGCCTCTCTGGGAGGTCATCCTGTCTAGAGACATTCTAAGATACCACAGAAAGTCACTAGGCCAGAAATTGGAGATATGTTTGGACTCTGAACCATAAATCCCTACTATAGGAAGGATATTAAGCATATGATGCATTCTCACATTAACCATCTATGCAACCACACTAGGCAAACAATGCATTCTTTTTTTTTTTTTTTAAGATTTAGTTATTTATGCATACAGAAATTGGGTACAGGCCAGAGGTGCAGGGATGGTGAGAGGATTCACCAGAAATAGAGTGGGGAGCAGAAGAGGCAGATCTACAAAGTACATTTGAAGGGACCAGCAGGGGAGACAGAAGTCTGCCGCACCATGTGGATCACCTCTGGCTTGGCTTAGTTTCACAGTGCAGTGCTCCAAACCACTGGCCACCAGGGAGGGCCCAAATATTGCATTATTATACCATTCTACAGAACAGGTAAATTTTCTTTGGTGATATTTACACTAACTCAGCCACGAAGAAATAGTATACTTTGGAGTGTCACATTCCTGGATGCTATATATCCTCTTATACCACTTTTTTTTTTTTCAGCTATGGGTTGTTTAGATTTTTAAGAAGCTTTTCTGAAACTCAGATTCTTTTATGAAGTTTTTATTTATTTGAAGAAACAGTGGTTTACATCATCCTTTGTGTATTAGAAGTACATGATTTCCTCCCATACTGTTACTATAGACCAGATTCTTAGTATGCAAATTAGAGATTTATAACCACATCTATATCACAGAGTTACCAAGAGTAAAGAAGATGATGTCCATAACACCAAATACAGTACACATGCTCATAGTAAGTGTTCAATACATGTTAAAGTATGCCTTATTTCCTAAAAAAAATTATATTTTTATTAAAACTGTGCAAGATATTTTTTCTAAGCTGATTTCCACAAAATACACAAACCTTAGCAGAAAACTACATAGTATATTCTTTGAGTTTATGCATATAATTACAGATTATAATTTCATTAAATGACTGTTTTTATAATTTTAGCATTAACTCAGCATGCTTTCTGTATATAGTTCCATATTCCTGTTGAGAAGCCGAGTAGCATACTGGTTAAAAGATGGCCCAAGTTAGACAGTCTGTTTGAATGATCTACAATCTGCCATTTACTAGCTGGCTGAGGGGGACTATTATTTAGACTATTTTTGTTTTAATTTCCTTAGATAAGTGAAGATATCACCACTAAATGAGATAATATTTGTAATGTTCTTTGCGCCTAGTAAGTGCTCAACACAGTTGTGACTATTATTATTCTTCCCTCAATGTAGACCATCTATATTAGT
>NW_004567120.1:27564574-27571918 GCF_000260355.1 Condylura cristata
TCTGGGGCTAAGATATGATACTTGGGCTGAAGAATACATTATTTTGCCTACCACGCCATAATAAGACTATGCTTACAATATTCTTTGAAGTATGTGCTTATAATAACCACTCAGAAGTTTACACATATGTAGTCAGAACAATAAATCTGCACTTAATTCATTGATAGGTTCTTGGAAACCATGCCTTTACCTGAAATAAGGTAAAATGAAACCAATTTTAACACAGACTAAATTATATCTATCTATCTATATAGATATATACATGTATGTATTATATCTTAACTAGAGTTAAGATCCTTTGGCAAATTTATGGTCACAAAATTTTAAATAAAGATCCAATCCACTTCGAATACTAAGCAATCACCTGTATTTATTCATTTCCAACCAGCTTATTTCTGTCAGGTGGCAGAAGCCTATCCCCACAGCTGAGGGCATGACAGAGGAAGCCCACCATGGACAGGAAGCTTCCATTACAGGTACATTCACATACAAACTCTTATTCAGACTGGGACAATCTGTATACATCAATGAATTTAAAATGCACATCTTTGGGATAAATGAAAAAACCAGTGTCTGGAGAAAACACACAGATATTGAGAGAACTTGCAAACTCTACAGGACAGTGCCTAAAGACAGGAATCATTTTTTTCCCCTATCATCCTTTAAATTCATTTGTCAGTCATCTACATATCTATGTAACTTGGCGCACATGTTGTTATGTGTGCATGCTTCACTCACCTTCCACCAAACCTCCCATGCCAACAGCCTATCCTTTTCCCTCCCTCTGATCACCTTTTAACCTCCCCCCACCCTGTTTTCTCTGGTAACCTGCTTATTTTTTCTAGAATCTAAGCATTGCTTGTACTGTGCTTTTTCAGTATATGCTTTTGGTTATTTATATTCCACAGATAAATGAGACCATCTGTTATCTGTCTTTCACTTTCTGACTTGTTTCACTTAGCATAATCACCTCGAGGCCTATCCATTTTGTGCCAAATGGCACTATTTCACCTTTTTTTAAATAGCTGAGCAATATTTCATTGACTGGATATCCCATGATTTCTTTATCTCTTTGTCTGTTCCTGAACTGTTGGTTCCAGGACATGTCATTTCATTATAATGGATAGAAACTAACCAAGAAGTCATTTTTATTTTTTCATCAATATTATAATGAAATGACGGAATGAAATAATGTTATTCAGGGACCCCACTGTACAAAAAAAAAAAGCTTTATGGTTATTGCAAAGAAACAAAAATGTTCCTAAGTTATTATGACAATGATAAAGGCATTGATTCTTCAGAAAAATAGTAATATATAAATCATTTACCTCATATATGGAATATATATTGAGCACTATACACAGAAAATTTGTTTATCAAACGTCTATTAGAAATGCTCTCAGAAACATGTCATAAAGAAAGTATGCCTATAATCTATTATTAATTAGAAAAATAAGTTCAGTGCAATAAAAGTAAAAACAATCAATTCCCTTACAGTATTTGCCCTAAAAGTATCAAATTGTAATTATAACATGAAGTTTATTTCATGTCTTTTATACTTTATTTTCTATCCAGCTCTATATCTAATCAAACTTTGATTACTTAGGCATAGTTTTTACAAATGTTTTAAGATGAACTTAGAAGAAATGTGCAAGCATTTACAAATGAGTGATTAATTTCGTGACTAATTCCATTCAAATATTTAGTAAGTAACTCTTATTTGTGAATAATTCTCTCAGTGATGAAGATTTAACAATAAAACAGATAAGATATGCTCTTTTGACTGTGCAATTTGCCTCATATGGGGTGTAGATGCATGAAGAGAATATTTGGATTTAGTGTGTCATAGATGCTGATAGAGGTATGCACTGGGAGTTAATCCAGCTTTCAAGTTGCAGATCAGGAAATGTTAATTATGAGAGATGGAGTATACTGTGATAAACAATAGCTAGATCTTTATGTTGGCTGTTTACATAACAGAAGTAAAAAAGCAACAGCCAACTAAATGTGTATTAAAAAAGTGGATAATAAGTATATGATGTATGCATGAAAGAAAGAATACTCAGAGGTTTGATATATCAGTCTCCATTACTTCAAAGAGAATCAGCACCATCAAAAAATAACACATTTTTCTCTTAAGTACTGAGTAATAAAATCACTAAATTACTAAAGATAAATATGAGATGAAACATCTGCATTTCAGAGATATACAGGGAGAAAGCATGTGCATATTTATATGAAACACATGAAAATCAAAAGGACCATACTTAGTACACGAAACTTAGTAAAACTTAGTTTTCAAAATGCAATGATAATGAACTAAACACACTTGAGTTAACTCAAGAGATTAAAAACTAACATTTTATCAATACATCTGATTTTTGGATAGAACTAGTTCGATGTTGGCACAGTTACCTATTATATTTCTGCAACAGCACTTTTAAGTTTAAACTGCCATGTTATAATAACACAACATAATGGTTTGTTTCCAACCACTTTTGCTATTGTTTCACAAAGGGTTAAACCTTCTTTTACTGCTAAAATCTCCATTAGTTTAAAAATGGGGTGAAAAGAAAAGACATTTTTAATGGGGCATAGCTTCTTGGGCAATGATTGTATCAAATCATAACTTCAAGAGTGTATTCATTGGCTGAATATAGTCATTTTTTGGCCAGGTTAATGTCTTGAAATTATTCTTACAAAAGTGACTGTATAAATTTCCTTTCCATTTCAGTACTTACATGAACATGAAAGCCTGATGCAAAACCTAACTGTTAAAAAAGAAAACGGCAATATTCTGCATATTATAGGGATTAAAACAAATTTGGCTGGAGGTTTGCAAGCATTAATTTTAAATATTTTTTGTGAATGTTATCTATAAAAGCATACTTTCCAAATCCCTCCTGGGTGATTACCAGTGAATTGTTTAAAATTGCCATTGTACTCTCCTTTCAGATCAGCTAACTGTCCATTCAGTATATTTTAGGCTGAGCTTCTGAGCCAATATCACATTATAATTCATTTAACTATCCTTGGCACATTTAGAGCCATACTTTAACTGCAGCTCAATGAAGCTTTCTGCCGTATGTGATGGCTAAGTTAAATTATGGTAATAAATGACCAATGGTATAGAATTAGCTGGTAGAGGAACTGGTTATGAACACTAGCAAGGTCAAGTAGATAGTCAAGTATATTGTATAATTCGATGCTTTAATATCTTTCTAGAAACACATTATTTTTATGTGTCACATTGTCTACTTTTTGTTAAAGAAATATTAATTTAATAGCAGGAAATCCAAACTTAGAAAAATTATTCATGCATGCATCCATCCATTCAAAAGTTGTTGTTTACTGTAGTTCAGTGTATTAAAAATGGATAGAAACAAAATATTAATAAGCAGTCATGATTCAATCCAGTGGCACTACAATGCTGGGATGAACCCTTTCTGTGAAAGAATAATGGAGAAAATAAAATTATATTGATGAACAGATCTCCTGATGAGGAGGTACCCAATACATTTGGTAAGATAAATTGGGCATAAGAAAGGGACTTGCTAGCTGAAATCATGCTGTAGAAAACAGGTACCTGCTTTGAAAGTGGCAGTCAGATATGATTCTAGTACTAAAGAGTGGTAATGGAATGTAAAATAACAATGCATAGAAATGTATCATTGCAGAAATATGATACAACATAGAAATCACATTAAAGTTAATATAAACCACAATCAAAGGCTGCCTAACAGCTGTAGGTCTAGCAAGGTTGGACACAAGTTTCAAACTGTGCTCCCTTGTAAAAGCTGTTTTTGCTATATAATCATCTGTGGAACAGTGACCCTGGGGTCCTCACTGAGACCAGATTCAAGTCATCAATCTCACTATTTACAATAAACAATGCTAAGAAGCAGAGACAAATTCCCCTAAAACTCCTTGGACCCACAATGACAACAACAAAAAACACATGCCTTGTTTGACCAGGTCAGTGTCAGGTGGGTATTTTTCTTAATTCAGTAAAATGGCCAACACCAATAGTAAGCCTACCAGAATTAACCACAAGAGTACAGGGTTCAATGGCAATTCTGGACACAGGATGAAAAAAACAGACACAGCAGACACTCTTGACTATACATTGCATGTTTAATTTAAATTAAAACGACGAGGTGAGAATTTCCCAGGGACCTTTCTTTTATGGTGAATATATTCTAAGAGTGACAAAAGAAATCTATTTTGAATGTTTTTGATACAAATCTGATTTGAAAGCTAAATTATGGACAGATAATGAGAGATAGCACTTTTAACTTGAAATTATTTTAACACTTTAGAATGTAAGTATGGTTAACTATAACTGAAAGGACTGCACATTGTTTTGAATAATAAGGTACAAAAGAATGCCTTCTTCATCTAGTTTCACTGATTTCACATTGTTCTTAGAGTAAGTCCTAATGTCCTTACCATGACCTTCAAGGTCCAGTATACTGTGACCCTGACCAAGCCCTCATAGAACGAGTTGGGGAGTGTACTTCTCTTATCCTAATATTTTGGAAGATCTTATGAAGATTAGTATCTAATTAATCTTGAAGTGTTGGACAGACTTCACCAATGGATCTATTTGGGTCTAAGATTTTTCTTGCTGGAAGATTTTTTTTCATATTTTTCCATTACTATTTTTACCTCAATACCTATAATTCTACCCAAATTTTCTGTTTCTTATGTCAGTTTCAGTAGTGTATGCCTTCTTGAGTATGTCCATTTCACCTCACTTATCTATTGCCCATTCAACTGTTTATAATTTTCTCTTAGAATAATTTTGTTTCTTTTAAGTTGTAAGATTTGTAGAGATATCCCTCTTTCATGCATAATTTAAGTCATTGTTGTTAAAGATTTATCAATTTTGTTGCTCTCTTCAAATAATTAACTTTTGTTTTTATTGATAAATTTATCTCTTCAGTTTCCTTTTTCATTAATTTAAGATCTTTATTGCTTCCATCATTCCTCTGCCTTGGATTTGGTTTGATATTTCATTTTTAGTTTCTTAACATAGACACTTAAGTTACTGAGTTGACACCTTTCAACTTTCCTAACACTGGTATTGATGATTAAAAATTTCTTAAGTATAGCTTTTCCTGTAGAGCATAAGATTTGATATATTTTCAATTTCATTCATCTCTTAGTGTCTTCCATTCCCCTGGTGGCTTCTTCTGTATTGGGTTTTTAAGATTATGCTATTTAATTACCACATACTTGTGAATCTCCAAAGACCTTTCTATTAATGATCTCTAATTTCATTCTCTGCTATCAGAAACTATAACTTGTATAATCCCACCCATTTAAACTAATTGTGGCTGATGTCTTAAAATATGATTTATCTAAGTAAATGTCCCATGTGCACTTAAGAAGAATGTGGTTCTTCTGATGTTGGGTAGAAATTTCTACAGATGCTTTTAGGTCAAACTAATATATAATGTTTCTCAGGTTATACCTATTATACCCCACTATTAGCTGCTAATCTACTGGTTTTCACAGCTCACTCCACTGTAATGCTGTTGGTTTGCAAGTTTACCATAGAATTAGAGAGAAAGAAACAGAAATAGAGGAGGTTAAAATGAAAAATGATCACTGCTTTTACTATAATTCTGCCATTATTCCTGAATACGCTTCAGATTTTCCCCAGATTTGGCTTAATTTCTAGAGTTCTGTAAAAGTTTATTTTGACTTTTTGCCGCATTTTTATTACATTCATGGAGCACTGGATTTATCTTTATTTGGTCATTACCATTTTGGACATGCTTGCTGCACAAAATATAATTTAAAAAACCTCTGTCCATACTGAAATAGAACTTCAAAAACACATAAAGCTAGAAGTCTTCTCACTAGTGGCTGGAACACCTAAATAGAAAATCAGCAAGCTCATCTAGGCTTAAAACTCATTAAAAACTTACATTATTGTTAGTATTTTGGAGATATAGGAGCTCATCCTTTAAAATAAATAAAATATTTATAGTTAAAAAACACTATAAAGCAAGCAATTTGACCTACTTTTGTAACAATATATGATATTCATATGAAAAGTCCAGGCAAGGTGAGAGTATAAAAAGGTCAATTTGTTGTTGCTTAAGTCTGGAGATGGAAAACAGTGATGATGGATAATGACTGATCTCTTTAAGGTGATAGAAATGTTCTAAACTTATATTATGATGATACTTGCAAAACTCACCAAGTTTCTTTATTACAAATAATTTCAAGTTCCTTTCATTTTTGCTGGTAAGTAGTGACACTGGCTGGCTATATCATATCTTTGTAATCCAAACCTTGATCACTGGGCACTTAGGATACTTACATGTTCTAGATATTGAAATAATGCTGTAATAAACATTGTAGAGCATATGTTTTATTAAATTGATGGATTTATGTTCTTTTGTTGAACAAAAGTGGGGTCGCTGGTTCGAATAGTATTTCCATTTTTAGTTTTTAAGTAGGTCCAGATAACTTTTCAAAATAACAGTATCAAAATATTTTTCATCAACAATATATTAATAACAATCTCGTCAGCACTTGTTTTTTTGAACATGTCAATTTAATGAGTTATCTAATTGTGGTTTTGAGTTGCATGCCTTTTATTAAAAGAATTACTAAACATTTTCCCATGTATTTGCTAGTCTTCTGAATGTCCTCTTTGGAGATTTGTGTATTCAGACCTATGCCATTATATCAGATTGTTTCTTTGTTATGTTGAACAATATTTTTGTATACCTTGGAGATTAATCTCTTGTCAGGTGTGTAATGTGGGCATATTTTCTCTCATTCAATATGATGTCTTTTAAAACTTTTATTTTCTTTTGCTATGTAAAATATCTTTTTTTAATTTTAAGTTACTCCCAATTGCTTATTACTGCTTTTATTTGCCTTATGATAGTTGTGTTTTTAAAAACATTTTTATCATTGATGCCATGAAATATATCACCAATATTTTCTTCTGTACATTGTATTGTAACAGGTCTTATATAAGAATTTAATCCATTCTGAATTCGTTTTGAATCCTCTGGGTGAGAGGATTCACCAAAGACACAGTAGGGAGCAGAACAGGCAGATCTACTGAAATATGCTGCTGAGGGGAGCAGCAGGCAGGTCAGGAGAGGTCTGCCATGCCATGTGGGTCAGCTCCCTGGCTGGGAATGAACCCGTGCTGCAGTGGCTTCAGAAAGCCTCATAATGCGGTGCTTTAATCCTTTGTGCCACCAAGGAGAGCCCTGAGTTCTTTTTTTTTTTTAATTTTTATCTATCTATCTATCTATCTATCTATCTATCTATCTATCTATCTATCTATCTATCTATCTATCTATCTATCTA
>NW_004567120.1:27572153-27601764 GCF_000260355.1 Condylura cristata
GGAAGTGGCTTAAGCTTCTCTGTGCTGTGCCACCAAGGAGGGCCTCTGCGCCACCAAGGAGGGCCTAAATTCATTTTTAACATGGAACTAGGGTGTGTTCTAACATCATCTTTTTACATACATCTGTCCAATTTTCCTAGCACCTTTGTTAGAGATTCTCTTTCTCCACATTATGGCTCTTTGTCATAAAGAATATATTCACATAAGCACAGATTTGTTTCTGGGCTTCCAATTCTATAATATTGATCCACATACCTACTTTTATTCTAATATCATATTGGTTTAATTACTGTTGCCATATAGTAATGTTTGAAATCAAGTAACACAATGCATCCATTTTAACTTTTTTCTCATGATTAGTTATCTGGGCCTTTCTTTATAGGACCATATACATTTTAATATTTTTTCTGTTTCTTAAGTAATGCCTTTGGGATTTTAACGGGCATTGCATTAAATCTACACATTTTGTAGAATAGTCATTTTGATTATATTGATTATCTGCTTATGTGAAAATGGAATATTTTTCCATTATTTATCTTTTGATCTTTATCCTCTTACAGAGTTTTGTACTACAATTTTTCTAATGAATCTATTTCTAACAGACCTGCTCTCTATTTCAAGATGCAGAGTTAGTGAATTTTGTTAGAATTAAGGTTATTCTTGGGGGCTAGTTAAGTGGAAGGAAACCTAGAGGAAGGCTCTGAATAATGCAGTTTGCCTGGGCACAAATTTTTTTTTTTGATCTGTGAGAATATTTCAATCAATACATTTATGATATGTGATCTTTTATGTATACGTATAAAATTGTATGTAACTTTATATTATATATAAATGTGTGTATATATAAGCATGGGCAGACCTAGAGGGTGTTATGCTTAAGAATTAAGTCAGAGAAAGACAAAGCCCATATTATTTCATTCATTTGTAGTTATAGAGAAATCAAAAATACAAATGAACAAAACAAAAATTTTAGACTATAAGACCAAATTAGTGGTTACCAGAAGGAAGAGGGGTAAGAGGCAGGTAAATTGGATAAAAAGGATCAACTGCAAGGTGAAGGATAGGACTGGCCTTTGATTTATAATGATAAACACCTGCAACCTGTATACTGTTTTAATGTACTGTTACTTCAGTAAAACATAACTTAAAATTTAATGAACATGAGCAAGTTAAAAATTAATACTTTTTTTCACTGATATTTTTTCAGGTTTAACAACATTTTAGAATGTAAATATCTAGGTTAGAGGGTATTTTCAGTAACAGATTACTAAGTTTTAAGAAGACATCAGTTGTCTTGTTATTGAATTGTTTTTTTTAATAAAATTTAATGTATTCTATTTCAATCTGATTTGGTCTTGGCGGAGTAAAATATAATATTCCTTGAGCTGTATGCAAATATGTTGGGAAAATAGTACTGATATTGCTAAAAGACCAGAAAAATACTGTTAGGTGTAGATTGATTTCAGTAAAACAAATGACAAAGTCTTTTATGGCACTCTAGTCACCAAAAGGAAAAAATCTGGACTGAATAGTAAGTGTTTCTAGATTAACAGTTCAGTATCTTCATATGAAAGATATCAAATAATCAACAAGTATTAACTTAGAAGATATTCTCAGCAGAATAATTGGATATTTCAACATAGTGAACAAAGAAAGGATGGAGCATTGATTCTACATATGAAACATTCATTTGATCCAGAACTGGGGAGAGAAATCAAATAAGCTAAATTTCTGTTGAACTTTAAAATTACCTTGACAAGTTCAAATATGCAGGTGAATCCAATGATATGAATTTACATTTAATAAATCTCACAACTAAAAATGGAAAAATGGAACCTAAACAAAACATAAAAGGGAAATATCAAAAAAGACAAAACAAAAGCCAAAAAATTAACAAAATGAAAATGAATACTGATGTCTCCATAGTCACCTTACATGTAAATGTGCTGAATTCACCAGGCGAAAGGTTTAGAGAAGCTGAATGGATTTCAAAATAAAGTCAAATCTTCCGTTATCTACAAGAAACCCATGTGACTGACAAAGACAAGCAGAGTTAGAATTAAGGCTGGAAGTCAGTCTTACAAGCACAGTGCAAGCAAAAATATAAAGAGAAACCGCTATACCTCTACTAGATAAAATAGATCTCTGATTAAAAGAGGTAATAAGAGCTAATAACGTCAGATAAAACAGACTTCCATTGAGAAGATGAAAAGATACAGTTGGACACTGCATTATCAGTAAATAAAAGAAGAAATAATACCCATAAATATATATGCACTGAGATAATTTAACAGTTTCATTCATTTAAGTTTTTTCCAATCTAGGTCAAAATACTTGAGTTTTGAGAGTAAATATGAAATTACGGTAGAGTTGAGAAACCAAAAATTGTAAAGGTAATATTACATCAAGTATATTTTCATATATTTTTAGTGTGGGAATCAAGATTTTAGTTACCAAAAATGACTCACATTAAAGCGCTTCATTTATCCAGATTCTTCTTGATTATTTATTAAGGCACATCGTTTTGAATCACTTTTACAACTAAATTTGTTAAAATTTATACAAATAGTTTCAGTGGTAAATGAGAAGTTATGTGTTCCAAAACAAATTTCAAAATAATAACTAACATTTTACTATTTATCAGAAATGTTAAAGTATTAATAATTGTCATTTTATTTTTTATTAAATTTACTGCAAACACTAAAATCAACAGATTTTTAAAATTTAATTTAATTTTATTGAAGTAATATTGGTTTACTGTTTTAGAAGTATAAGATCTCCCCTTTCAGGTCTTACTCATCACTACAGCACCCATATTTTAGAAGGTTATTAAAGTCCTTAGAATATTGGATAGTCAAGTTTTTTCTCCAATGAACATAAATTTAGAGGGGAAAAAGGTTAGAATTTTCTAGAGAATGCTAGCATATAATGAATATGAGAAAATTCATATAGGGCTAAAATCACTATGTACACATTACTCTCTAATGCATAACGATTACAAAACATTCAAAAGGACGATGCATAGTGGAATGTCTATGACAAATCTACCACTTGTAATACTGAGTCACTTTTAAGTTCAGTATATCTTCTAGCATTTCCATTCACATACAAGGGTATAAGTATATACTCTTATAAGTAAAATTCTACCATGCATAGCAGTTCAATTTATTCATATTATCCTCTTTATTGTTTTCTTACTAAATAATTCATGTGTGTTATATATTTACTTTTTAAAAAATATTATGTAAATTTGGAACTTCTCCCATTATCTCAAGACAACTACTTTTAACAACTTAAAATTCCATAAATATAAGAATGTACATGTATGTGTGTGTTATTATGAAATGTTTCATTTAGCTCATTGTGGACATATTTTCAGTTTAGTAAATGCAGCTTTTCTATTTTGGGGTTACCGTGTTCTATTTACATATTTTTGTATTATATTTATTGAATTCCCTACTTACCAATATTCAGGCTGCTATCAATATTTACTATTACAAATAAGGCTACATTTGACATCTGGACAAATAAAGATTTAAGGGGATTAGTTGCAGTGTTTGTAATTGTGTGTGTGTGCAACTGTATGTGTGATCCTTACACAGCTCTATAACTGCCAACTAGATCAAAATGGACTATAGTGCCTCTGTGCGCCCAAACCTCAGCTATCTGCTGTGTGACAAGACTTCCTTTATATGTGAACATATGGACTTAGTAAATTGTGAGTTGATTTTAATATCGCAAAGTTGAGATGTTTCTAAGTCCAGTGAGATAAGGGGATGGAAAGACAGCACTGGACAGCTGAGGATTTTCACACTTACAACTTTTTAATATTTCTGTTAGAAAAAAATATTAAATTTGAACCTCATTGCTCACATTGATAAAATCGAGTTATAAAGTTTCTTTGGATGGCTTCTTAATCATCCAGAAGGGTTTTAAGGAAATAAGAGAAGCGAATGAGAAGTTATGTCCCATTGGCCATGGGAAAAAATCTTTTTGTCTGGACCTCATAAGGTTGAGAATGTAAATATGCAGTGATTATATTTAGACTTGGACATCTGAAACTTTGAGAAAAAGAATCATACCACGGAGATCTGAAAAAAAAAATTGAGGGCAAGATCTTTTTATTAATGTTATTCTGAGAATGTATTAAAATACTTATTTGAGAGAAATTCATCTGAATAATACCTGCTTCTTCCAGTTTTGAATCTGAAACTCAGTGTCCTATAAATATAACTTATTAATATGTGGTCTGACAAAAAAAAAACAACAACATACTTCAACTGTGGCCAGTAAGTTCCCTCACCACCACCACCACCACAATTATTATTTTCACAGGAGAAATTCCTAGAAAACTGCTAGAACCAAGAAATTACTTAATTAGCTCAGCTCTCTTACTTGAATAGGAATTGTATTGTGTACTTCAAATGTGCTTTACTTTTTAGATTTGGGCTTGGCTTACTAATAAATTGCTACAGCACACATTTGTAGCAAGCATCATAGAGATGCATGGGTATTGTTTTGAAACCTACAAAGCTCTCTATAAGCGCTCTATGTATATAGTATTTACTTTTGTTAGTTAAATGACATCTTTGCAGATGAGGGCAATGACCATATCTACATAATTTTCCTTTATCCAGAAACTATAATGAATTCTTTATTAAAACAAATTATATTTTCTGTTGAAATAATATGAAATCAGTGTCTAATTCATATTAGTTGAAAGGAATATAATCAGTTGGACCATCACTAAAAACAGCAATCAGGAAGATGTGTCCCCAATATAACTTTCCAACGTTTCTGCTTCTATATCTCATTGCTTGTTCTACTTCAAGGGCAGCCAAGAAAACACATTTGGAAACCTAGTCTAGAATTTAAAAGGTAACTTTCAGTTACGTAATTCTGGAGAAACATTTGGAGAAAATTCCTGGAGACAGGATATTTGTTTGGGACTTGAAATGTACCATAACATCAAGTTCATAATAATTATAACACTGACATTTGAGTGAGTTAGTTATAATAGAATAAATGACAATTCTAAGAAAGAAATACCATCATG
The DNA here is from genome assembly GCF_000260355.1 of Condylura cristata. NCBI lineage: Eukaryota > Metazoa > Chordata > Mammalia > Eulipotyphla > Talpidae > Condylura > Condylura cristata. The sequence continues at coordinate 27,577,210 of NW_004567120.1, forward strand.
ATTCTATGTATATGACTCAGGAAGAGATAATTCAACTTGAAAGTAATTTGGAGGATTGGATTCTCTATGTGTAGAATCTTCATCTTTCATATCCGTGAAGACCTTACATGATCAATGGAAAAGCATAACTGCAAAAGTAAAGACTTTTACTTCTGAAGTGTACAAATGGAGTTATTCACATAGTTGATTCAGTTTCCTCAGAAGGGGAGCTCCTTTTGTAAAAACAGCTAACCAGGTAACAAAAGATGTGAGGATTAAAAAGAATTACCCCCTCCAATTTCCATTTTAATTTGCATGCATAAACCCAGGTCAAACCTCTCAAAAAGTGATACTTCAGTTGTACAGAAGTTCTAAAGGAAGCGATGAAAGTGGACATTACAATATCCCCTCTAACTCAATTCATATAGTTCACAGAAAAGTGATGCAATCATTTTCATCCAGTTCCCTTTGATTCTAATGTTCCAACCTCTCAAAGGGCCATGTGGTAACTCAACTGAGCTACCGACTCTGACAGCTCTTCCCTGGCACTTTCCTTTCCCAAGAAGACTACTTTACTGCGAGTGAACCATATGCACGGTGCTTTACATTTAGGAATTGTCACTTTTAGTACATTTTAACCTTTTCTCCATGAATTAAAGCACTAATGAGATATTCAGCAGAGGCATAGCGAGTTAAAATTGAAGTTAGGTTATTATTTCTTTCCTTTTTCCAGAATACCATTTATATTCACTCTAGGTTAAATCTAAGAGAATATGTTGTTATTTAATTTCTCGTGACATTAACAAGAAATAAGAAATAAATACTAATTAGAAGTCTCTTTAAAGAAGAATCACATATAGGCCTTTATGAATAAGTTTGGGGTAATAAGGAGCTACTTACAGCAATTTTGCATAAGACAACCTAATCATAAAAAACATTCAGTTTCACTGAAATATTAATGCATACCTTTGAAGCATACAAAATGCATTATAACTCTACCCAATGAGGAAGCTCACAAAATGTGAGGAGGTAAACCTTCTTTTATAAATGTTCTTAGACTAGTCTATAAACACATCGTCAAATTTACAATCACTTCCAACTGTATTTTTTACCTCATTCCAGGGAGTTTTCACTAGAACTTCTCTCTCTTCAGTTTCTCCTTCTTTACCAGATTCATCCTTCTAACCTCTACGCCCAGGCTTAGGTACCTCTTATTTAAACAATAAAATGAAACAATGAAATGAAACAAATTCCTTCTTAAAAGATGTCACCGTTTCTTGCTATTTTCATTTCCCTTATGTTCTTGACTAATATTGAAAAACCTGCCTTCCCTCTATATACCCTTGTTCTCTTTCTTCAGGCCACTGTACCTCAACTTTTATCTTTCCAACTCTGCTGAATCTGCCTTCATTAATAATAGGAATAACCGGGCCTTCCCTTGTGGTGCAACGAGCACGAAGTTAAAGCACAGCACAGTGTCCACAGCCACTGCAGCATGAGTTCGATCCTGGCCAGGAAGGTGACCCACATGGCACACTCATGGATCCCCCCCCTCAGCAGTGTATTTCAGTAGATCTGCCTGTTCTGCTCCCCACTGTGTCTCTGGTGAACCTTCTCACCACTCAAACCTCTGGCTTGTACCCCATTTCTTGTATGCATAAAATCTACTACTCACTGCAGCCTTCAAGGCTTTACATGGTTTGACTCCTGCCTACTTCTCCAGCTCATCTGATGCCACTGTTTCTTCTGTCTCATTTCAATTTCTTATCTCTTACTGTTCTCCATTATTCCCCTGGATCCTTCTCATTCTTTATATCTCAACTACATATTTATCAAATTTTTCTTCTTCAACTAACATATATGTTTTATCTCCTTCCCCCATTTTTGTAACTACTATTATCCTAATTATTTCCTTCATGGCTCTTAACAAACTGGTGGCTTATGTTTTAATTTGTGGGTCGGGATATTTAAGGTCCATCTCATCTTAAGGAAGTCAGTCATATGATAACATAGTTATCTGCCCTTTTCACTGCTTATTTCAAATGCCTTATACTGTATACTTGAATGTTCAATAAATAAAGTTGGACAGCATGTAAGCAATGGTCAAGACTATAGGCTCAATCAAAATCCTGTTTGTACCACTTAGTATGCATAATTAGTTTTAGTCATCTAACCTCTGAGACTATTTCTTCATCTACAAAACAAAAATAATATATATATATTTTTTAAGATTTATTTATTCATACAGAACTTGGGTACAGGCCAGAGATGCGGAGGGTGAGAGGGTTCACCAGAGACAGAGTGGGGAGCAGAACAGGCAGACTGACGAAGTACACTGCTGAGGGGAGCAGCGGGCGGGTCAGGAGAGGTCTGCCACACCATGTGGTCACCTCCGGGGCAGGCGGGAATCGAACTCAGAAGCGGCAGAAGCGGCTCTAGATTCTCAGTGTTGTGCTTTGACCTGCTGTGCCATCAGGGAGGGCCTATTTTTTGAACTCACAAATGTAAAGGTCTAATTGGCTTTACTAAATGGCTCAGGAATCAGCTTTCCACCTAGGTGCTTCAGGATTTATACAAAATGAAAGGTTTTATAGTCTGAAAGACGTGACCAAGGTTATTAGCAAAGGAAAAGATTATTTCAGATAAGGCCTCAGGGAAAAGCCTCAGGGAAAGGCAGGGGTGTTTTATTATGCAGATTACCACAGTGGTACCTCCTAGTAAGTAATTCCAGATTGATTACTTTAAGATTACATTTTCAGGAGAGTTTAAATGTATAGAAGACACTGTCAAGTTTAAGTGGGGGCCCCAGCATAGAGGACTCCATTTTCAGGCTGCTTTTGTTTTAAATCTATTTTTAACACTCTCAGATTATTAAAATGAAGATTGAGATTTTCATTGCTAAATACCAAGCATCAAAGTTTGAAAATAATGAATACTAAAGACATACTTACTATAGGCCAGCAAAGAAAAATGCCATATAATTGTACTGATATGTAGAATGAAAAAAAACAAAAACAAAAAAACAGCTCATAGATATAGAGAACAATTATGGCTTTCTAGAGATGGTGTATGGAGATGTGAGTAAATTAGGTGAAGATGGTGAATAAAATAATAAAATGCAAATATTATGGGGCTACAATGAACATATAGCATGATGACTGTACTTGATAATAATTACTGTATATTTGAAAGTTGTTAACAAAGTAGATCTTAAAAATACTCATCACAAGAAAAAAATTATAACTATGTATGGAGACATGTTAAAGACTGATTGTGGTAATCACTTGCAATACACGTGTTGAATTTTTATTGTATATCTGAAATTATAACTTTTTATGTCAATTATACCTCTATTTTAAAAGAGAAATATTTTTCATTGAATTAATACATAACATTTAGTAAATGTGGATTTTCTTTATATGTCATATTGTCTCCCTGGAAAATCTCTTTTATATTCATGGTTTCAATTTTTACGTATAAGCTAATATTTCCCAATTGTTTATCTCCAAGTTCATCCATACCCATTTGCTTTAAATTGGAAGCCTTATATACTAGAGTTACATTATTCCTCAGTAAGACAAGAATTTTTTTTTTACGTGTCTTTTTTTTTTAGTTTATTTTTACATCATTTTGCACATTTTTTTTTCCATCTCGATTGTAATCGAGAATTTTTAGCCCCAATATGCACTCTATGTTGTTACGTATAGCATATAGTATAGAGAAACATATGGGGGTATATAAAAAAAAGCCTTCCTTATAAAGGCAATTTCTTTCAGGTGTGAACATAAATATTTACAACCCTATTAAAATGAGTTTGCCTACCTGTGCCTAAATCAGCAAACAACAGGACCCAGCACCCCTTGTATCTCCTACTGTTTCCCCAAGAGGTAACTGAGGAGGAGGTCCTTCAGAAGCTGTAAATCCGCCTTCTCTTCTGTTGATTATTTCCAAATAAGTCCTTTATTATTTGCTTGTTAAAATAGATAACTACTTTTGTTTGAGGTCCACAGAGAAAATATCCTTCCATGCCACCCAAATTCTCTTTTACGGGGATGAAGGGCAGGAGAGTATGCAACCCAAAATGTGCCACTTGGCATATGATTATTTTGAACTGAAGACTTATCTCCCTTTATTTGCCTGGAACAGGACATAAATTTATAGGTGTCTGCCCCATCTCTCTATAGTCAAAAGCAGAGGTTAATCACCAGAGATAATTCTAGATCCTTATCATCCCAGGAAACAATACAAAGAAAATCTACATAACAAATCTTATATCTACCCCTTATCTATTACCAATTTTCACATATATTTACCTTCCCATAATTTGCTTCTCCTAGAAGAACAAAGTCCTTTTCCCTTGTCTTATCACATCTCTAAAAATTTATTTTTCTTTTCTTAAGCTGCTATGGAAGCAGAAGTTCTAACTATCCTTTTGAGTTAACATTGCTTCATAGACCCATGTATACCCATGACACAGATATTAATAAACTTCAGTTTGTTTTGGTCTTGTTAATCATCCCTCTGTTAGTCTAAGTTACAGGGCCCCAACCAGAAACCCACCATAATGAGTACAGGAAACAGATTTCTTTTTCTTTTCCAAGCAAGAGTCTTCTAAGTTGAAGTCCTAGTAAATTCTCCTTTCCAACACTGACTCTCCCATGCAAGAGTCCCTGTAATAAAACCTTGTCTGGTTCAACTACACCTAGTGCTCTGTGGTGAATTGTGTGTTTGGAAATAAAAAGGGAATGTATTGATAATGTATTTTTTTAGGGTTCCTGAAGGATTTAAATGGGAAAACAAAAGAAAGAGTTTAAGGTTTTAGAGGTACATTAGGAAAAAAAACTTTATGTAAACTTGCTACAACAAGAGCATTTGAGTTCAGCTTCTGTATCAGTAGTGTACTTAAGAGGAATCAATTTTTTTTCACTTGTTAAAAAGGACTATAGTGTTTTTAAACTTTTTTTTACTGATGTTTAACAACAAATTGAGAACTATTTAGGTAATCTGAATATCCTGTTGCTCTTTTACTCTGAGATTTCTTTAAATGAGATAAATCTAATCCTGTTAGCATAATTGTGGTTGTCCAGGAAATAAATCTACTCTTAAAAATCTTTGTCACATTGGGTAATTTAATATTATTTTATAGAATCTGTAAATTGGTTAAGCCTGTGAAAAAACTTCCCTGTTATCAAATTTTTTAAATAGCAAATTCTCTAACTTTTTTAATATGGGAGGTCTTGGAAAGACTAAGACGCCTGGTAAAATTGCTTTCTTTGTGGAAAACAAATTGGGGCAGTTTTGGTATAGTGAAACTTCATAGAAAACCTTGTCAAGGAGAAATGTGTACATCTTTTGAGCATATGTGTAAATTAATATACAAGACATTTTAAAGCTTAATATGGTATGAAACAATATCATTGGTCACTTCTGATTACTCTAAAGTATGTATGTGGCAAAACTGTACAAACATCCCTGCCAAATGCTTTATGACAAGGTGTTAATTATGGTTAATTTTAAATCTTTGGCATTAACTGAGGCTATTTATTAAACACTGTATTGAGAAAAATCACAGGAAAGGAACTGAAAAATCCTCTGAAAATACAAGTTTGTTATGGAACTGAGGATAGTGGCAAAACTTACAGAAAAACTGGACTTAATGAAAATTGCTAACCAAAAATTGAGATTTACTACATGGGACTAATAAACTAGGAGATGAAAAAATTATTTTTTTAACATTTTGCTTATTTCCAGAACACTTCTCTTTGCAACATCTTCGTGAGCAGAAACTGGCTGGAATTTACAACTGAGGTAAGACTGCTTTCTAGATCTCAGGGTCTTCAAGAAAAAGAGCCTGGTACCTTGTTTTCCAGGTTCCAGATCTAGCAGGTAAAGTATTAAGAAAGGTCCACCCCTTGTCAAACCAGTCGACCACAGCATATTTTGGGTCCTTTCAGAGAAAAACTTACCTAAAAGATCACATATACTGCAGACAAAGTCTTTTGGCAAGACCTCGTCATGGTAGCCTGCACTGAGTAGCAGCTAATGGATGAGTTCAATCTGAGATTCTTTGTGGAAATTCCAGGAAAGCAGATTTTCATTAAAAGTATACAGTTTTGGGCCCTCCCTGGTGGCACAGAGGGTTAAAGCACAGCACAAAGAAGCTTAAGCCACTTCCGCATGACTTCCATCTCCGTCTGCCCCCGAGGTGACCACATGGCGCGGCAGACCTCTCCTGACCTGCCCGCTGCTCCCCTCAGCAGTGTACTTTGTCGATCTGCCTGTTCTGCTCCCCACTCTGTCTCTGGTGAATCCTCTCACCCTCCACATCTCTGGCCTGTACCCCAGTTCTGTATGAATAAATTAAAAAACAAAAGTATACAGTTTTATTTTGTTCTCCTTGTGTTTATGCCAACGAATTGGCTGAGTTTACTAAAACTAGACATAACTTGCAATGTGTGTGTATGTGTGTGTGTGTGTGTTGTGATGGGTGGATACTTACCTTGAGAATACGGGTATGTCATGGAAGTGAGCCTGCTTTGTTAGCAAAATCAGCGCTGCTTCTCCTCTGAGAGGTCTGTGAGTTTGCATTATTAATGCAGACTTAGACCAAGGTGCAAATGGCATTAAACATCCATTTCAATTCATTTACCTTTAAGAAAAACTACTGTGTAAAAAAGGTGAAGTTATTTGCGAAAGCCGGAGTGATGATGTAGAGAAATCATATTTCAGTAACTTATTTTAGATGTATTTCTAGTTCTTTTATTTTTTTATGTTTTAGCTCTTACTTGTAAATAGAGCTGGGTCCCCATTTTCTAAATGTCTGGCCATGATGTTTCAAACTAACATTTCTTGTTTCTTTCCCAATGTTTGTATTCAGATTAATTGAAAACAAATCCTTTTCTAAAGGATGAAGAGTGTTGGCATCTTCAGAGACATCACCGAAATGTCTCATAAATGTAAAGTGTAGCCTGTTAATATTTGAACTGGTCTGGAACCTCAGGCCAATCAAGTGTGTAAACTCTGCCATCCCACATCAGGGTTCAAATACTCTCTGATTAACCTGTTGCCAAAGATAGCTTTCTAGGTTGCAACACTTCCATGCTGAGTTGATCATGAAGTTACCAGCCCATGCCCATCCCGAATGGCAGCCATTCTCACCACTTGCTAAAACAGACGATGAGAGACTTTTACTCCTTCAGAAATTAGGGACAACGGCCCTAACAAGCAGTAAGTAGCTGTGTAAGAGACTGTGTAAGAGAACTTGGCTCCGAATTCCCTTAAGATTAAGTACTTAAAATCTCTCTGTAGGGAAGGAGAAAACCTAGCAAAAAGAAGTTTTGAACTGGTAAGATGAGTTGTCCCAAGTCCTATTTGAACAGGTGCACTAGATGACAGCCTGGCAACCTTGTCCAAACAATCAGGTCCATCGCGCTGACCATGAGATGGCACACTAGACAAAGCAACAGGTCCTGACTAATGATTACCTTACCATTTCCTGGAGGAGAAAGCCTAGACCCCACAGACCTAGTTATAATGTAACCTGTCTGTGCATGGCCAAATAAGGTATGATGCTGTTCTCCTCCCTGCCTGGTGAAGCTTCAATACAAATATCTCCTCTGAACTCCCTTTGAGGAGCCAGGCTAAATTCTCCACTCCAACATTAGTTCCTTCATGAATGAGTCTCTAATACAGTCCTATCTGATTCAACTACCAGTAATAAATCCTTTAACACATGACATTAATAATGAGATTTTAAGGGAAAAGCTAAACTAGATTAGGTAGATGAGCATTTTGCTATTTCCTAGAACTGTCAACAAGCAATTTGTGTGCAAATGCTGCCAAATTAAAGCCTCCTGGAAATATTAATTCTTTGACTTTTGTTATGACTATTACAGTATGAAAGTGAGGTATAAAGGCAGAGTAAAACTGATGAGTAAATTATATTGGGAGGGGAAGTTGGTAAGTAAAAGGGGAGCAATTACATTGACAGTGTTTTCTGTTGTTTACAGTTCGCGTGCCACTTTATGGGTATTAGAGTTAGCCTCAAAATAACATTCTCAAAAACCAATGTTTTTACTGTATATTTTGAATGAACAGAACATTTAGAATACTAAATATTATTAAGGGATGGACATAGCTCATGACAACAACGAATTCAACAATAACTTAATATTAAGATACGGAAAAAAAAAATACAGTGCTACTTATTCAGCAGTGAAGTAAAACAAATGCAGATGCAATGTGCTATTGTCCTATTAACTTTTCTAAAAGAACCTGTAAGAAATTCTACGACAAGAATTGACTCTATTACCAAATTCATTGCTGAACATTATCCCTCAGAAGACAATTTCACACTTTAATCAAATCTGTGCACGAGAGACAAGCAAGGCCTATAAAGAACAGGGTGATACAAAGTTCATTACACATACCAATTCTATATGAATCAGATCTTACAGAGATAGTTAATGAGCAATGGTGTCAATAAAGGTGACCATAAATTACTTTTTCACACCCTACATCAAATTGTTATTTAAGAAGGCAAATATTGCTCTCTAGCTTCAGATTTGGTGGCACCATTATTTCTTGATTTTCCCCTCACTTGCTTTGTTCAGTGTCCTTACTATGGACTGAGTGTTAGTGCCCTCACCCCACCCCCAACTCATGCTGAAATCCTAATGCCACATGCAAAGGTATCAGGAGGAGGGGTCTTTAGGGCACGAGGTCATAAAGACAGAGATGGCATGCATGTTATCTGTGCCCTTATAAAGAGGCCCAAAGGTATCTCCAGCCTTGCTCTCTTTGCATCATGTGAAGACACATCAAGAAATTGACAGGCTGCAAGAAAGAATGGGCTTTCATTAGACATATAATTTGCTGGCTCCTTGATCTCAGATTTCTAGTTGCTAGAACTATAACAAACATTTGTCTAACTCATCTAGTCTATGGTATTTTGGAACAAGCATCCCAAACTTATGAAGACATTCTTCCAAGGATATTCTTCCTTTGAATTTTATCAAGAAAGCACTGAAGTAAATAATCATACCCTTCACTTTAAGGAACTAGCAAAAGGAAGGCCAAATGAAACCAAACCACCAGTATAAGGAACAGTGAAAATGAGAATAGAAATAAATGAAATAGAAATTTAAAAGATAGTCCAAAGGATGTGAAGGCAAATGTTGATTCGTTGAAAAAGTTAATAAAAAGTTAATAAAACAGGCAAATCTCTAGCAAGAGTCACTACAACAAAAAGGGAGAAAATTCTAATAAATAGAATCTGAAATGAAAAAGGAAAAGTTATATCAGAAATATACAAGCTCATAAGAGATTACTGCACACATCTTTATGGCAGCAAATTGTATAACTAAGACTAATCAGGAAGAACTAGAAAATGTGAACAGACTAGTCACCAGCAATGAAACTGAAGCAATCATTAAAACACCCTCAATAAAATGCTTGGGCCCCCACTTTTAAACTATACATATTTCCACAATAGAGATATACAGAGTTGTAGTCATATAAATACACATGAACATATAGTGGAAGAAGAGAATATGACAGTCTTAGTAATATTAAAATGTGGGAAGTAGTCTGTGGTTCAATAACTCTTTTATTGGCTGACTTTTTTGAACAATGATTGTATACTACCTTCATCAACAGTAAAATCATTCCTATATTAAATTATAATTTGTGTTACTCATATACCTATTAATCTTTAACGATGCTTTTTAGTCAAGGAGCAATGTTCAAGGTCCTTTCACATACATGTTATTTTTGCTTCAAAGCTATTCTATAAGTTGATTTGGGTTGCAATCATCTTAAGTCTCATTTTTCAGAATGAATCATTTCCCAGGAAAATTATTCTAATTGTATGTTCATGTAAACCATAGACTGAGAAGAGAAAAGACAGATACATGCATAGCATTATGATTCAGTTTTTTCTTGGATGCTTGAGTTGTTAGCAATTTTTTTGTGATCAACAACTGCCTCCATGAAATAATCAAAGCTTTAGCCCTCCCTGGTGGCACAACAAGTTGAAGCACAGCACTATGAAGCTATCCACAGCCAATGAAGAGCAGAGTTTGATCCCCAGCCAGGGAGGTGACGCACATCATGTGGCAGACCTCTCCTGACCCACCTGCTGCTCCCCTCAGCAGTGTACTTCGTCGATCTGCCTGTTCTGCTCCCCACTCAGTCTCTGGTGAAGACTCTCACCCCTCATACCTCTAGCCTGTACCCCAGCTCTTGTGTGCATAAATAAATAAATCTACTTTAAAAAAAAAAAGAAGTAATCAAAACTTTTAATTCTGACTAAAGTCAACTCACATTGATGAAGCTGTTTTCCTTTTAACATATACTACTACTAAACTTGTGGCTATTTAGAGAAAAATTTGATGGGCAGGCTTGAGTAAGTTTCCATAAATTCATTCCAATGTTAGTTGGAAGCTATAGTAAGTATACTGCAAATATGAATTCCCCCCCAACAGCTTGGTATATTGACTTAAGCACTTAATAAGTATGCGTAATTTACACTTCTAAGATTCAATAAATTGAGTTAAAACCAAGATGATTTGAAGTAAATGTAATTTCTATTTCCAAATTTTAGTTCATGTCAGGTCATACATTAATTCAGTAAAAGGACAATGAGCAGAAAATGTCTCATTTAGAGTGGCTAAAACATATTATTTATATTAGTGACATAGTAAAGTATGAATAAGTTCTAAGGTACCAAGTGTAAGACAAGTTCCTCTTTAAAAGATGAGAAAAATCCGGGCCCTCTCTAGTGGTGCAGCAGGTTAATAATCATAAGAAGTCAAAGCCACTTCAGCATGAGCTTCATCCCACCCCGAAGGTGATCCACATGGCGTGGCAGACCTCTCATGATCCACCTGCTGCTCCCCTCATCAGTGTACTTTGTGGATCGGCCTGTTCTACTCCCCACTCTGTCCCTGGTGAATCCTCTCACCTCCCCTGCACCTCTGGCCTGTATCCCAGTCTGTATGCACAAATAAATCTTTTCAAAAAAAAAATGAGAAAAATTCAAATACATCAGAGAAGATAAACAGAAAATTTGAAAATATGTTTAAATTACACCAATATAAAATCTACTTTAGGCTCTCCCTGGTGGCACAGCGGGTTAAAGCACAGCACAAAGAAGCTGAAGCCACTTCCGCATGAGTTCGATTCCCGCCTGCCCCGGAGGTGACCACATGGCGAGGTAGACCTCTCCTGACTCTCCCACTGCTCCCCTCAGCAGTGTACTTCATAGATCTGCCTGTTCTGCTCCCCACTCTGTCTCTGGTGAAGCCTCTCACTGCCCCTGAGCCTCTGGCCTGTACCCCAGTTCTGTATGTACAAATAAATAAATCTTTAAAAAAAAATCTACTTTAATATGAAAGAAAACCATAGTGAATCATATAAGAGCCCAAATTCTAATGAGTAATCAGAATAAAATCTGATTATATATATAAATGTATATATATGTATATATAAAACCTACTTTAGTGGATATTTACATTTTTAAATTAGATAAAATATTAAAAATATTTATTTCACATGAAATATGAACTACTCTCTGTAAAAGAGATTTTACCTTATTCAACATACATGTACTTTCTTCAGTATTAAGGAAAACTGATGTTTTCACATTTTCTGATATAAGGCAATAAAAAATTATGATTATGAATACAAACTGACACCATGGGGGAAAATATTAACTGTTGTAATAAAAGGGTCATAATTCAATACTTTTACTTCCTCATAAGTGTGTGTTAACTCACAGAGCTATCTCTCATAGTACTATTGATTATTGATGGGAAAATCCTATTGATATTCTTTCCTGAGAATTAAAAAGTTTTATCAGAGACTCCCTTATGTTAACTTGTAACAAAATACATGTATCAGAAATACATGGCAAGTCAGTTCAAATACAAAACTTGCCAATAACACTACATTTGCAACTCTAACTTCTTAATGAAATCAGAAAACTCACTCTAGGGTCAGATCAATCCACCTTGACTATAGTGAGAATAAAAGAGTCAGTGCAATTAATCTAATATACAATTGAATATGGTTTAGAAAATTTAGTACTTAGTGAAAAATAATTTTAAAACTTTAACTTCAAGAGATTAATAGAATTTCGAAAAAGAAAAAAAAATTAAAGCAAACCAGCATACTTTAATAAAGAAAAAAAATTACATGCATAAGGCCTGAATTTTTTTGGTAAATATATATTCAAATTTTCCATTTTACTTACATAACAACAGTTTATTTCAGTACAAAGACTAACAAACTCCTTACTACAATCTGAAACTAGTAGGTATGGGAAGTACATCTAAAAATAAGAAATTTCCTTGTCCTTGAGAATTAAGTCCAACTGGGAAGACAAATATGCTCTCAAATAACAATACAATAAAATAAGCTCAATGACAGTTTAATATGTAAGGTGGCCTGATAGTATTGAAGACGATGTAAATAGCAAAAGAGCAAAGACTTCAGAAATGACATGATACATGGTCTATATATTGAACTCTAAGGAATTTTCTAGGTATAAGCTAAGACAGACAGATAATCCAGGCAAAAGGGTCATTTCTTTGATTCTCTATTTAACTGATTTCAGTAATTCTGAATATTCCTATATGTTTGTGAGTTCATTTTATCTACCTGTTTGAAAATTTAATTTCTAGAAATACTTTTCAAGCACTCACTAGATGTTTGGAGCTAGAGATAAAGCAGTAAATAAGACAGATAAAGATTTGATCTCAAATGTTATACTAGTTTGAGTTATTAGTTGTCTGCAATATAATTTCTTTATTAGTGAAAAGCATTGATATGGTAAAGCGTCATTTTGCCACATTATGGGAAAAACTTCCCAGTTTTGTACTAACTTTTCAACTTTTAAAAATTATTGTTCTTTTCTTTTTTCTTATTTATATTATATTTTGCTCTCAAAGTATTCAAAATTTAAACAACAATGCTGTCCTGACTCTTGATGGTATGCTTTAAAAGTTTTTCCCTACTGTAAATTTATATAAATCACCATCTACATGTTTTCCTTTTTATTTTTTTATAAGAGACAATTCAAAAATCTTGTAAAATATAGGAATATAAAAACAAATATAAAAAGTTAATATCTCATCTATTCATGTGTCAACCATTTCCTTTGCCTAGAAATTAAATTTTACAGGGAGATTCATCTTTTGAGGACCACACACACACACACACACACACACACACACACACACCTAGAGCTGGCTTTGTGTTTTCATGCAAAACAGAACTCTTTTCATTAGAGTATTAGAAGCCAAAAACCTGTGAGGATTAACTTTAAAAAAAAACAGCAGATCTCAAATCAGAGATTAAATGAGCCTACAGTCTATGAAACTCTATTTTAGGACAATAGTGCACCCAGATTAAGTGCATCTAACTAGACTATAATGTCCCTACTTTTACATAGCACTAAGTGAGCACCTACTATATGGAGTTAAGGATCTTTTGCATTACTTGGGCATCGGACCTATTATCCAGAAAAACTGACAGGATTAAGAGTGGCTTGCCATCTCATAACAGTTTCCAAATCCAATCACTCTAAACTAAAAGGTCTCTTCCAATGGCTACCCACATACAGAGGTATGGGGGTAAAAAGACAGTCTTCTCCTTTGAATTGAGTAAGCCACTTGGATGGCCTTTCTCTTAAAATCCATGCCCTTGACTCACATTTCTGACATGTGAAAGTCCCTGGTCACTGGTCTCAGAGTGCAAATACTCTTTACATATTATGTTACCTGTTGAAATGTATAGGATCAAATAATAAGATTTATGCAGTTAATGACTAAAAATCTTCTCCCTTTTCCTCCAGAAGGAATATGGAATTAAAAAAAATGAAATGATAGCCTAGTAGGCATTTTATCCTAAAATAAACAATGGGAGATAAAAATTTTAAGCAAAGCTTCATATCAGTTTGGGGGAGTACTATAGTTTATATAGCAGTCAGTTATACATAATATAGTTATAAGCAATGTTTATCAATTAAAATATATCTAGAATTTATTTTTGAAAGCATTCAAGAGCACAGGATTAAAATATTTTGTTTGTCAGAGCACACTGAATATGGGTAGGTAATCAGTTTTGTGTAAAGTTGACATTTGTTTTTAAAATGAAGTTGGAGCTCTTTCCCATCTTGCAAGATGGTGGGTGAAAAAGCTGAGAAGAAATATGAAGTCAAAAAAGCTGATGCTGGTGGTGAGGTTAAGAAGGAGAAAGGGCCCTCCCTGGTGGCACAACAGGTAAAAACACAGTGCTGGAAGCAGCAGGAGTTTGATCCCCAGCCAGGGAGCTGACCCACATGAAGCTGCACGCCTCTCCTGTCTTGCCCGCTGCTCCCCTCAGCAGTTTCAGTAGACCTGCCCGTTCCACTCCCCACTCCGTCTCTGGTGAATCCTCTCACCCACTGAACCTCTGTCCTCTCCAGTTGTTTTGTACATAAATAAGTAAATCTTGTTTAAAAAAAAATGGGAGAAGGCTAAAACTTGTAAGAAGGGGAAACCCCACTGCAGCCGAAAGCCTGTCCTAGTGAGAGGTATTCCCGTTCTGCCAGGTATTCCAGACAGGCTGTGTGCCAGGCCAGTGTGCAGCAGATAAACCTAGGTTTGAAAAGAAAACAGAGGAGGTTCTTGCAACCTTCACAAAACCAGTTGGTGGTGGCAAGAATGGCGGTACCCAGGTGATTCAACTTCGAGAAATGCCTAGCTACTATCCTACTGAAGATGCCACTCGAAAGCTGCTGAGCCACAGGCAAAAACACTTCAGGCAGCATGTGAGAAAGCTGCAATCAGGCATCACTTCTGGAACCATCCTTACTGGGCACCACAAGCAAGAGGATGATTTCCTTGAAGCAGGTGGGCTGTGGCTTGCTACTAGGGACTGAGCCTCTGACTCTCAACCTAGTTTTGCTGTGTAGGAGACACCAGAAATTTGTCATCACTATCTCCACCAAAATTACTATCAGTGGTATGAAAACCACAAAACAACTCCCTAATGCTTACTTTAATAAGAAAAAGCTGTGCAAACCCTGACACAAGGAAGGTGAGATCTTTTGCACAGAGAAAGAGAAATAGGAGATTCCTGAGAAGTACAAGATTGATCAGAAAGCTGTGCACTCACAAATTCACAATGAAAATTGTTGCTCAGCTCCAGGACCACTTCTGCTCATGTTTGTTCTCACTGGTGGAATTCACCCTCACAAATCGTTGTTCTGCATTTCTTACAAAGGTATGATTAAATAATATTCCAATGAAGAATATATATTTCTTAATTGAGGGGGGAGCCACGACAGAGAAATTGCCTTTCTTGTCTCATTTAAATTTAGCCAAAGACTTTTGGACTAGGAGAAGAAACAATTTTCTTAAGAAACCATTGTTGGGGTCCAAAGGACACCAACCCTTACTTGTCTGGGCTCTTCTAGGCTGACCAAACAATCAAATGAGCAAATCTCCAGGGGTAAATGCATACAAGGAAAAACACAAGTGTGCTGCGTGCGAACCTTGTGGAGCTCTCTGTCTCTCTCACCATTTCTGAGGACTGTGGGTAAGTTCCACTTAGTTCTGCTCAGCTTTGAGCTCCCGCTCTAATTGACTTTTCTGTCCAGGGATTAGCGGGTAGGTTGTGAGCACTTGATTTAGTCCAAAATACCATGTTGGAATTTCCGTCCCCATTTCCAGATTCTATGTGTGGCTGTGGGGGACAGCTGCAGTTCCCCATGGTTTGACATATTTTCTTTTCTCATTTCTGGTATGTAGTCCCTTTTACCGGAGTCTCCTGTTTCGTCCATAGCCCCATAAGCAGCCATTTCTGTCTTCTGCTAACAACCCCAGGGAAGTTTGCATCCTAGTATTATACAAGGGGACACAAAGCAAGGGGAAATAAGAAAACCACCTACGTAAGTGAAAGATCCTCATATTTTATAGTTATACCTTCCTAATTCTTGAAGACATTGCAGAATCTGCTGCTAAAGCCACCCAAGAACTATCTTGACTCTCTGGTCAGTGTTGTTCTAGACACTGTCTTGTAGTTAAGCAAGGAGGTATCTATGTAATAAATAAGCCCATGTGCTATACCTGAATTAATACTTCTAGAAAAGTTTAAATATAAGATGACTGAGTAAGCCGTTTGATTGAAAAGGGAGATTCCCTTCGAGGGGGCTTTCTTTTGATTGGGTTGGGTCCTGGGGACAATGAAGCATACTACAACCGAACACTAGAATTATCCTGCTTATAGTATTTTAAAAAAATATTTATTTATTTATGCATTCAGGAACTGAGGTAAAGGACAGAGATATGGGGGATGAGAAGACTCACCAGAGACAGTGGGGTGCAGAACAGACAGACCTACTGAAATACACTGTTGAGGGGAGCAGTGGGGAGACAGGAGAGGTCTGCTGCACCATGTTGATCTCCTTCCTGGCTGATGATTGAACTCATGCTGTAGTGGGTGCAGACAGCTTCATAGTTCTGCGTCTTAACCACTTGCACCATAAGGGAGGGCCAATATAGTTTCAATAGTCCCCTTATTGCAATGAATTCTCTCAAAAGTGGTAAATGCATGTTTGCAGCTGGTGGTTACCAAGCAATCTCCCTGAGACTGGAAGGTGTTAGGAAAGGGATTGACTTAAAGAATGAATCTGAAGTCATAAACTACATGATTGCACTAGAGATCAGGGGAAAACTGGGAGAAGTGATAGTTTGGAATGGTACTGATGCCTTAATTCTTGAACAAAACTCTTAGTAAGACAGAGTATGAACAAGAGGGAAAATTGTTAAAAACAGGAAAAAATGGGTCATCAGTGACTTAATATCAATAAAATACATATTTTGCTGTACTAAAATTTATAGAACTTGAGTACCTGCATTACATCTCCACAAGTTTAAAGTGCATGGAGTTATTTCCTGAATGATAATTTGAAATGAGCAGCATTCAAGTGACTGGCCTTGCAGCTAAAAACATCAATGACAAATATTAATTTTGATTTTCAAATGACAAGAAACCATTCCTGGGACCCTCCCTGGTGGCACCATGGGTTAGGATGCAGCACTAAGAAGCTAAAGCCACTTCACCGTGAGTTTGATCCCCACCCCGGAGGTGATCCACATGGTGTGGCAGACCTCTCCTGACCTGCCCGCTGCTCCCCTCAGCAGTGTACTTTGTCAGTCAGCCTGTTCTGCTCCCCACTCTGTCTCTGGTGAATCCTCTCACCGCCCCTGCACCTCTGGCCTGTACCCCAGCTCTGTATGCACAAATAAATAAATCTTAAAAAAAAAGAAACCATTCTTTTTATTCAGAATAAAACTGATCTACATTCTTTTCTCTACAAACGACAGTCTTAAAAACATCAAATTCATCAATTCAACAAATATTTTGACAAAGCATTTCCTTTGTGCCAAGCACTCTGTAAACTATGTTGATACCATGGGAAAAATGACCAGTTTGATTAGATAAATTTGCAATAATTAAATGAATACCTTGATTATAAATTGTGGATAACTGTTTAAAAGATGTAATAACAGAGTTTAGGGTCACATGGTGTTATTTTCTAAATAGAATTTGGGGTAGTTTCCTGCTATAGTTGATATTTCAACTGACACCTGCATCACTTAAAGTCAATCATATAGAAACCGATTTCAGTTGAGGAAAGACCATTAGCCAAGGCCTACAAGCAAGAATCAGCTTATTATGTTTGCAGCTTTAGCAGAGGTATGTTCTGAAAGAGGGAGCGGGACGCAAGTTGAAGTGTGGGGGATAATTCCTATAGAAATTTATAGGTTATAATAAAAAACTGGGATTTTGTTCGAAGTGCAAGTAAAGTGCAGAGGAGTGACATTATCTGATTTATACTTAAAACATTCCTTTGTAATATGGAAATAAAGGAACAGAGTAACAGGCTACCAAGAGACCAATTAAATTACTGTTGTAGTCTAGATGAGGAATGAAGGTACCATTGGACTTAGTGATAATTTATATATCTGGTTAATAGAATGTTTAAGGTAAAACAATACTTAGAAAACATTGTTATATTTTTTCCCAAAAGAGGAGACAATGTCCAGATGATGAAGTGACCTTCCCAAAGTCAACAATAAAGTTAAAGGTATTTAAGGCAAAAGTCCATATCCTTGACTCTTTTTGCAATAATTCTGCCTCCCAATTCTATTCACTAAACAAATCACAACTCTTCTTTTGGGAGTGAACATAAAATCTAAGGTGAACAGTATTTTGGCATATCATTTTGAAGAATGTACAGAAAGTAATATGCTCTTTTAGAAATATTTTATACATTCTATAATATAGACTTAAAGCAAAAAGGAATATCATTTTTGCATGAAGAAAGTCAATAAGGGCCTTCCCTGGTGGCTCAGCGGGTTAAAGCACAGTACTAAGAAGCTAAAGCCACTTCAGCATGAGTTCGATCCCTGCCCCAGAGGTGAACTACATGGCATGGCAGACCTCTCTTGACCCGCCCGTTGCTCCCCATCAGCAGTGTACTTTGTCAGTTAGCCTGTTCTGCTCCCCACTCTGTCTCTGGTGAATCCTCTCACTGCCCCTGCACCTCTGTCCTGTACACCAGTTCTGCATGCATAAAAAATGTATTTTTTAAAAAAAGAAAATCAATATAATTTTGAACTTCAACATCCCCTGGGTACTAATGAAATGTTACCAAACCTGAACTATTAGTGCCAATTAGCATGAAATCAGTAGACTTGATCTTGTTCACACCAAGCAAAGCCAGTATAGAAATACATAGAAATTAGGCCCTCACTGGTGGCGCAGCGGGTTAAAGCACTGCACTGAGAAGCTAAAGCCACTTCCGCATGAGTTTTCGATTCCCGCCTACCCTGGAGGTGACCCCATGGCGTGGCAGACCTCTCCTGGCCCGCCCACTGTTCCCCTCACCAATGTACTTTGTCGATCTGCCTGTTCTGCTCCCCACTCTGTCTCCGGTGAAGCCTCTCGCCACCCCTGAGCCTCTGGCCTGTACCCCAGTTCTGTATGCACAAATAAATAAATCTTTAAAAAAATACATAGAAATTACATGTAACTTAAATAAAATACACTGAGTTTTTATTCTTAATGCCAGTTTCTCTCTCCATCCTAGGAAAACAGAACATAGTATTTTGACTTAAATTTAAAAAGAAGTCAATGTGGGAATAGAATAATGTTTTCATACTGTTATGTGGTAATCATTAAACTACCACTTATTTAAAAAGTTGCACATAATTTTGGCTCTTATCACCTGAACCTACCAATTTGTTCTGAAACAGAATTAGTGCTTTCTACCCTAAATTGTTGGCACTACTTTGTACTCCTACTAACAGTGCACAAGAATCTGCTTCCTTCACATCCTTGCCACCATTTGTTGTCTTTTTAATAAGTCATTCTAATAAGTATAAGGTGATTAAGGTTTGGATTTCCATTTCTCTGATGATGAGTGAAGTTGAGCACCTTTTCATGTACCTGTTGGCTATCTATATGTGTTCTTTGGGAAAATGTCCATTCAGATCTTCTGCCGAAGTATCTGTTTATATGCTATTGCGTTGTATACGTAGGATTGTTAATTCCTAAATTTCTGCATAAAACTAGTTTAAAACAAGTGTGATTAACATTGTCAAAAAAGAACCCCAATCCCTTTATAAAATTTTGTATTTAGTTTCTTTCTATCATAAGAATGTA
Source organism: Condylura cristata (assembly GCF_000260355.1). Classification (NCBI taxonomy): domain Eukaryota; kingdom Metazoa; phylum Chordata; class Mammalia; order Eulipotyphla; family Talpidae; genus Condylura; species Condylura cristata. The sequence goes on from NW_004567120.1 coordinate 27,596,905, forward strand.
ATCTGTTAAGTCTTAAGAAATCTAACACTTTCAGTAGATTCTTGAGACCTTCCCCTCTCGTTTACTGGGGAAAAAATTGAAAAGTTTTTAAAAGGTAGTTTAGAGATTATAAACAGTTATATATATATTAATCTCTTTCAGTAACATGAACAATATTTTCTAATTGTGCACAGTCCCTTACTAAAATATTTATCCCATAAGATCAAGACCTGTTATTAAAGTCAAGAAAGAACTTTTCAAATATATATATTTTTCTAAACTACATGTAACTTGTAAACAAATAGATTACAATGTGTGTAGTATAAATCATGGTAGAATACACACTGTTCTTTGAAAGGAATATTTTCCTGTGTCATGGATAAATACCCACTGGGCACATAATCAAGATACCTTCACAGCTATCATAAGAATTTAAACTCTCCTCCCACAGGACAGTTTTTTTTAGATCCCAGCTGATGAGTACTTGAAATTGAAGGTGGAGGAGGTTACCTAAATCAAAACTAACTCTTAATCTTTGTTAAGTGCTCTTTTGGGAAACTGTCTTCAGTTTAAAGATGGAGAAAAATTAGATACATGATGATTTCATTTTTTGATGCAATTAAGGTTAGCAATCAATAATCAAAACATTATGGAAATACAATAGCATTCTCATACCTTCTTTTCTTTTTAACCAAAAACTTTAAATTATTCTGAACGAGTAACAAGATGGAAAAGGTTTCTATATACAAATCAAAAGTAAAATATATATATACATATATGTATTTATATCAAAGTATATATACATATATATCAAAGTATATATACACATACATATAAATATAATACATATACAATATACAATACATACATATATAATAATATAATATATGTATATAAATACATATAATATATTAATATATATAATAATATAATAATGTGTGTATATACACACATATAACATATGTGTGTATGTATACACACACACACACATACACTTTGATATTTAATAGTTAACCCATCTCTGGATTGGTAAAGCCTTGCTAGAAAAGCAAGGAAGGGTGGAATTAAGCAGCAAGAGGAAGCTAAAAAAGACTTGGGAGAGAAGGTTAGAGGGAAAAGACTTGGGGAGGCACATGGAACAGACAAAGAAGTGAAGAAGCCACACTGGCTTCTTAGCCTGGGTCTTGTACCAGGGACTTGCGGGACATGGAAGGAAACATCTGAAATAGAAGTGGGTGACAGACCCATGGGGAAGCTGACAATGGCAGCCTTTATCTTGAATTTGATTTTGTTTCTTTTGTCCCAGAATTGTCTGGCCTCTTCCGGCCCTTTCCTGTGGTCCCCACCAGAAAGAGCCTTAAGCGTGGTCCGGTGATGCTCCTCATTCTACCCACTAACAGATTCAGAAACCAATTACATATAGCTAAGAACTGTTGCTTGTTAATGACAATAAACTCTTTAACCATGTATCTCATCTTCCTCTTTCATTTCCGCTATCAGGGTGACAAATAAATCATCCCATACCTTTCTGAAGTCTTCTCAGGATGGATGAGTAATCAAAACAGTGCCAGGTAGGCTAGCAAAAGAAAACACTACAAATTTAATAATATACATCTGAGAAATTGAAATGGTCCTACATTCAAAAGATCAAAAATATTTACCCTGGTTTTAGGTCCTGGGGCATCAAGACAGAGAAGACGAGACATCACAAGACAGACAAGAAAGGGGTAACCTCATCCTTACCCTGAAAGTAGTGATCAGATTCTTAGAGGGAAATGTTTACTGATAAACCTAGAACTGAGACCCTCTCAAACTACATTCTTCCAGATCATAAAACAGGAAATAATTATTATTTCTCCGGTTATGGAAAAAGGTCATAAAATGGGAAATAATGATTATTTCTCCAGCTATGGAAAAGAGGATATGACCTTGACAATGTCTTCTTTGATTAGGAAAGAGCAGAGATCTTAAACAAGGACAGAAGTTTCTCCTCAGCTTCAAGGGATTTCATTGTTCTCAGTTCAAAATTCTCTGCATGCCAGGCCTGGGCATCTTAAGGAATTCAATTCTTAGGACCTTAGGGTGGCTTGATTTGTATAACTTCAGGGCCTTCTTATAACTAAACCAAGGCATTCTCATTGAAAGAAAATAGAACATCTCATCCCTAAATATGCCATTTTGGGATATTGTCTATTTCTTAAAGTTATTGAAGAAATAGCTCAAAAGGACATTCAGAACCTTTTTGTCCCTGAAAGCAGGATAAAAATGTCCCAACCGAAAGTTACCTTTTCTGTAACAGGAGGATAGAAGGCATCTTTATTACTAGAGGTAGGGAATTTATGGCTTAAGAAAGTTATATAAACAATGAGAATTTCTTCACTAATGTATGATTCTAAGCCAAAGCTCCTTTATCACTTCTTCATAAATTTATTGCTTTCTTATCAAAAAAAGGTATAAGAACTGCCTGCTTTGGTCATCTCTTTGAAGTCTATGTATGTATGAAATTAAATTTGTATTTTTTTCCAAACAGTCTTATGTCAATTTATTAGGCCACTCAAATAACTTAGAATGCATGAAGGGAAACATTTTTCTTCTCTACACTATCATACAGGAAATTTGAAGGGTTTGAAAAGCTCTGTGCAAAGTAGCCAGGGACAAAGAACAAATGTATTATACCATAGTGTATAGAAGGCATATTTATTATGGCACCCCAAACTTGCAGAATATTGGCTCAGAACTGATGCTATATATTTACATATACATGTTACGCAGACAAATTCCATGATTCAATTATGCTGGAAAATATAATGTGGCAATGATTATGAAAATGGTCTAGAGAAAAGAGAATATATTAAATAACCAGCCCATAGAGACGTGACCCTAATACATGGATCAACAGGTTATAAGCTGGCATAGGAGAAGGGTAACTTCCTTCCATGCGTTTAGGCTTTTAGGTTCTGTGACTGAGTCCAGGAATTAGACTAATAAGACAAACTAATAGGGAAAATATATACAAATTTTATTTAATCTCTTTATATCCACAGGGGAATATTCATAGGGAAAATTAAAGCTTGAAGAAATAGGAGTGAGAGCTTATAATTTTATTTTTTAATTTATGATACATTTGTGGGGAAGAGACAAAACAAGGAGGTTTGAGTTAGGAACAGTAAATTTTGGGGCAGTGACCAGGAAATATAAGGAAAAATCTAAAGGAAGACAAGGGTTATTCTCATGTTTGTTTATACAGAGCCATTATTGCATTAACTCTCATTCTGGGGTGAAAATAATGTTCTTCTATTGACATGCAAAGGCATTTTTGTCATGCTATTTTATGACCTGCTTTTTTTTTTTATAGAAAGGCAGAAGTCAGACACCTACCTGCATTTATTTAGTTCAAAATAATCAGCATGTTATGTCAACATATTTAAGGACAGCATGTTATGAAGCCCTTCAATAGTAATGATAAGAATGGAGAGGATAAAAGTTCTTCAAGAGTTATTTAAGGGGAACAAATGGTAATGGGATAAGATACTAGATGTGGATATTGAAGAGAGCCAAGAGCCAATAACTCCAAAATCTTGGTAGGGAAGAAAGAGTTAACATAAATTAGGACAGGAAATAGAGGAGTAAAAGTGGAGTTTGGTTACAGGGTATATGTGAGTTGATTCTGCATATAATATACCTGAAAAATCTGGTAATTATTTCTAGTAAACTCATGTAAGTAATAAGTTTTAAATATAGGCCTACTTTGGAGATACAGATATTTCTGAATTTACTGGTGGATTAATATAATGTAAATTTGTTTGGTTGCATAATCTATTTGGAAATAGATACAGAGCAAGATGAGCTGACCAAAGATAACACCTATAGCAAGCATTAATATTTAAAAGTTGAAGAAAAACAAATCAGTAAAGAAAGCTGAGAAGATGGGATCGAAGAAAGTAAATTTGAAAGAGATAACCTGGAAAATATATGTGAGATAAGGAGTTCTTGAAAGAAAGCATTGTATTAAATGCTGAAGATAGATCAAGTAGGGGAATTACTAAAAGGCCACTGGAGATTAGCAAACAAGGGGTCACTGATTTCAAACCAACGATGTCTATAACAATATCGGTAAAGTAGTTGGAACAAAATATAGTACTAGATTAGAAAGTGAAAGGAAGCAGAGTCATCCAGAATTCAATAGTCATTCAAAATCTTTGGTGTTAAGAGAAATGAGGAAAATCAGCAATAACTCAAGAGAATTACTAGATTTGGGAGGGTGTTTTCAAAATGGGTAATCTTGTGTATATTTTGTATGCTGAAAGAGGAAATCAATGGAAAGGAAGAGATGGAAAATAACAATTCAGTAAAGTGTCTGGAGTAGGCTTGAAGGAACTGATGAAGAACACATTAGGAACAGTTAGTAGAGAAAAGACAGAACCTCTTTGACCAGTTGAAAATAAAGTTATTTAAAATTTTTGTTACACAGTACATTCTGTCACTTTATTACTGACAATTTTCAATTATCTGTTTTTCAGGGGACAGAAATAGGTAGAATGCAAATTTGAATATAAACAAAAGATTTGTGTTGCATATGATAAAAATGTAAGATAGCAAAGTGGTGAAAACAATCCATAGGGTAGAAGTGTAACCTTTACAAAGAGGAACAGACTTTTAAAAGAAGACAAATAATTGATTGAGCTGAATTAAGAGCTTTAGAATGACAATTATATACGGAAGTCACTCTCTAAAAAAAAAATCTTCAGAAGTATTAAGATTTGCAATTGTGGGCCTTCCCTGGTGGTGCAGCGGGTTAAAGCACAGCACTAAGAAGCTTAAGCCACTTCTGCATGAGTTCGATTCCTACCTGCCCTGGAGGAGATCCACATGGCGCGGCAG
>NW_004567120.1:27602469-27623442 GCF_000260355.1 Condylura cristata
TACCCCAGTTCTTTATGAATGAATAAATAAATCTTTAAAAAAATGAATTTAAATAATCATAACAGTTAATCCATTCAGGTATTACTAACTATAGAGAGTGGTTATGCTAGAAATTAGAGCCAGTGTTGTAGGCTACAAAGAAAATATTTACCGACTTTTCCCTGGCTTGTATATTTTTTCATGTAATTTAAAATTTGTTAATGAATTGAGACATTTTAAAAAATCGGATGTGTTCAATCCGATTTTAGAGTAAATCGCTGTTAACTTATCTCCTACCCAGAAGATATACTGATAAAATCTGCAATAAAAATTTAACAAGTTTGACTAGGAAATTAATTTCAATTCAATGTCCCTTTAATTACAACACCCCCTCGCCCAATCCCAAGACAATTCTCCTCATTAGTTTGAAAATGCCTTTCTAGATAAGTTAACTATTTTTAATGTTCACAGTTCTTTGAAATTAAAGAATCTATTAAATAATGAGCCTTTTAGTGGCATGAGAGACATGAAAGACAGTATGCAAATCGTTGCATTTTAAAACAAACCATTCTCACAGAGATAGATATATAGAAAACAGGACCAAAAGAACCCACAAATTACATTCAACATATATGGTCAGTTAATATTGTATTATAGAGGTGACCCTTTATGCATGCTGGGAAAACTGGAGTACCAATGAAACTGGACCCTTATTTCATACTATTCTCAAAAATTAACTTAAAGTGAATCAAAGATTGAAAATATAAGACCTGATATGATAAAACACCTAAAAGAAAACCCAGGGAATAAGTTTACTGATATTGGTCTAGGCAATCAGTTTAACATAATGCCAAAAACAAACAACAAAAGAAAAAAAATCAAACAGGACTACAATAAATGTAAAATTTCTGCAAAGCAAAAGTAACGACCTAACAAAATGAAATGGCAGCCTAATGAAAAAATTTTAAGTTGGATATTGGATAAGAGGTTAGCATTCATAATTTAAAAAGAAGTAGTACAAGTTCAGAAAAATAAACATTTTAATTTAAAAATGGACGAAAGAACAAAATAGCATTTTTCCAAAGATGATATAAAAATGGCTAACAGGCACATGAAAACAAGCTCAAATTCACTAATCATCAGGGACATGGAAATCAAAACTACAGTGAGATATCTCACACTTGTAAGAATGGCTATCATCAATAATATAAGCAGTAACAGGTGCTGGCAAGAATGTTGTGAAAAATGTGCCTTTATACACTGTTGGTAGGAATGTAAATTGGGTTAGTCACTATGGAAAACTGTGGAGGTTCCTCAAAATAATTAAAAGTGGAAGAGGTGCACAGTAGACTGTGGCGGAGGACTGTGGGTGTTTTGGTGTTCGGAAGACTATGGTGACCCTAACTGAGAGGAGAAATCCTATATTGTGAGAAAACAAACAAGGATGTAAAATAATGACATCACTAATAAAAATAAATCAATAGAATTCACATATTAAAGAAAAATTAAAAGTAGAACAACCAATGATGACAATTCCAATTCTAGGTATTTTGCCGAAGGAAATGGAAACAGCATGTTGACAACATACATAAGGATCCATGCTTACAGCAGCATTATTCACAATACACAAGACATGGAAAAACTCAAATGCCCATCAAAAGATAAATGGGAAAAATATATACAATGGAATATTGTTTGGCCATGAGAAAGGAGGAAATCCTACTATTTGCAACAACATGAATGTGCCATGACCATGATTACATTATATTAACTGACATAAGTTAGACAGAAAAATGACAAGCACTATATGATATCAGTTATGTGTGATGTCTTAAAAAGTCAAATCTGTAAAAATACAAAGAAGCATACAGTAAACTGGAAGTTACCAAGGGGTAGGAGTGGGGCGTAAGGTTGATGGTGTTTTAAGAGTATAAACTTTTCGGGAAGATTGACGGAAATACACTGCTGAGGGGAGCAGCAGGCAAGACGGGAGAGGTCTGTGCCATGTAGCTACCTGGACTGGGATCGAACTTATTCTCCAGTGACTAGAGATAGCTTAATAGTGCTGACACTTAACCTCTGTTCCACCAGGGAAGCCCAAGACCACTTGTAATGAATAGTAAATAAGACATTGAGATCTAATGTCGTGTAGTGAAAATTGAAAATAATATTGTACTATCATGATGTAATATGATAAATATTGCAGTCATTATAACCTGTAAATGTATCAATGTAACATGTTGTAGACCCTAAATTTATAAAATGCAACTTGTCAAATTTACCAAATAAAATGATAAAAATTTAAAAACCGAAACATACCAATACTGAGATGCACAGTATATTAATAAATTCATGTTTAACATTTTCTTCCTTTTTTAAAAAAAGATTTATTTACTAATGCTTATAGAACTGGGGTACAGGCCAGAGGTGTGGTGGGTGAGAGGACTCAACAGAGACAGAGTGGGGAGCAGAACAAGCAGATGTACTGAAATACACTGCTGAGGGGAGCAGCGGGCGGGTCAGGAGAGGTCTGCTGCATCCTATGGGTCAGCTCCCTGGCGGGGGATCAAACTCGTATTGCATTGGCTTCAGAAAGCTTCATAATGTGGTGCTTTAACCTGTTGTGCCACCAGGGAGAGCCCCATTTTCTTTTTCTTTATTTGAAAAAGATTATGTACTGCCTGTTATTTCAAATCATGTCATACTATAAATGTCATTAAGCTAGAAAACTTTCATTGATGTACCCTTACTTTAAATAGAATATAGTTAACACTGAGTGTAAGCAAAGAACCTCTGAGAGCTTCTTTCCTCTCTGAGAGAAGTTCTAAAAAGGACATTCACAATGGATTCTTTATGTCAGCAGGAAATATTAGAAATAAAAAAAATGCTAAAAATAACTTGTTTTATAGGTTTAATCTCAGGGATTTAACTTGGAATTAGTATTGTGAAATATGGGCATATATTTTTTTCAATAAAAAACCAGTACTCGATGGAAATTTTAACAGTCATTCTGTTTGTATCAAGAAAAATGCATGGGGACTTCATTCTGTCGGAAATGGAAGAATTTGTCTCCAAATCCAGGCATTTGTTATTATATCCACCATGTTACTCAGTTAATCAACTAATCCAATAGAAGACTGACTTTTTTTAATGGGATACATATTTATGAAGTATTCTGCTTTATTCACATTATTTCTAAATCTATCCTTCAACCTACACAAACCCCTTTTTCTGTCTTGATTTTGGCTCTGGTTAACCTCAGGAATACTGAATCATGAAACAAATCAGAATTTATATGCTCTGAAAATTCATTGCCTTGGAATATTAAACAAGTTCAGACTTTTACTTTCACTCTTTGATTTCTGGATCTAAGGTACATGTTTACATCTTTACCTAACACAGGCTAGATACAATGTGCTTCTGTTGGTACAAAGCGGAAATATAATTTGAGTGCTTATGAATTAATCAACCACCACCAGAGCAACTTGTAAAAGAAGAATTCAATAGTAAATGATTTTAAAAGGAATAGCATTTGACTGAAAATCAAGATTATTGTAGTGAACGGAAGGTATGAAGAACTGAAGTTTAAAATTATCCTAAAGGGGAGAGTAAAGGGGATAAAAAAACATGATTTCAAGGAAATACAGCATCATGGAGGAAAAAACTACTCAGTTTCTATAATAAACCAGTTCAGTGAAATGAAAACCCATCTGCTTTTAAAACAATCTTCCTAGGTAATAAATGCCACTATTTAATCACCCTCACCATCTGAAAATTACTACTTTATCTAACACTTACTCTGCAGTTTGTTTGTTTTTTTTTTTAACCTAGTTTTTGGCACATAACAGATGTCTAAAATCTATTTATTGACAGAGTCCTCTTATAATGTTTTATAAGTATAATATTAGCCTGAACATAGTCAATCCATGGTCTAACTATGTCCCTTAGATATCGTTATGAGTTGAACTGTATCCGTTCCCCAAAATTCATGTTTTGAAGTCCTAATCCCCCGTACCTAACTATGTGAACGTAATTGGAGACAGGATCTTTCAGGAGGTAATCAAGTTAATGAGATCATTAGGATGGACCATAATCCAATATGCCTGCAGTTCTTATAAGGAGAGGAAATTTGGACACAGACATGCAGAGAGAAGATCATGTGAAGACACAGGGAGAAGATGGCTGTCTACAAGCCACGGCGAGAAGCTTGGAACAAACCTACCCCTCGTGACCCACAGAGGATACCAATTGTGCTGGCTCTTTGATCTCAGACTACAAGGCTAAAGTCTACAGAGTTGTATGAAAATAAATTTCGGTATGTTAAACTACCTAGTTTGGGGTTCTTTATTATGGCAGACCTAGCAAATTAATGTAGATGATTTTTATTGTGCAGAAAATTTCTTATTTTGGAGTTTCAAAATCAATTTGGTATTAAGCATAATCATACTTAGGTAAAACTCAAAAATATCCTTCAACCAAGTACTCATATATTTCTGCAGAATATTCACCAGGGCCCCTTTCACTATAACCATCTTGATCTCTACTCTATCGTGGCCCACATAGGTACAGTATACTCAAAATCAAATTGGAATCACTGATGAGAATCAAAACAAGTAGCTACCTAAATCTGTAAAAATGTCCTCCCTACAATTAAGCACAATGCATTACACACACACACACACACACACACACACACCACATATACATAAGCATACATGAATTGTAAAAGTAATGCTAAGTAAAAAAAAAAAATAGCATGGTATCATCCTATAAGAAACACTTTGACATAGTGATTAAGTGCATAGAATTGAAAGTCAGATGTATTGCTATTTAACTTTGATATACTTTCTGTGTGAGAAACTTTAGTCAAGTTATTTAAATGCTCTGTGCCTTGGTTTCTTCTGTATATAGGGATCATAGCAATACCTATATCATAATACTGTTGTGATACTTAAGCACATGTGAATTGCTTACAACTGTCAGGCACATAGAAACTATCATGCCAATATAAATTAAAATTACTTGGAAAGCTGTTTGGATGTTTCTCAAACTGCTAAAAATGGAGCTTCCATATAATCCAGCAATTCCACCCTAGGAATCTACCCAAAGGACACAAAAACATTAATTTAAAAGATTACCTGCACCCCTATGTTTATTGCTGCATTTACAAGAGGGAAGATGTGGAAACAACCCAAATGCCCCAAAATAGATGACTGGATCAAGAAGATGTGGTACATATACACAATGAGATATTACTCAGCAATCAAAAAGATAAACTCATGCCATTTGTGGTTACATGGAAATAAGCCAGAAAGAAAAAGAAAAATACTGATGGTTTCACTCACAGCGAAAGTATAAGGGATCAAGAAAAGTAACTAATTGTAATAAGGTAAAAATTAAAATCAGCTAACAATCTATAGGGGAGGAGAAAGGAATAGAATCAAAACTGGGGTGGGAAAAGCACACAGGACTATGGTGATGGCACAAGGTTGAAGTGTGGGATTTCATGGGGATTGCAACTGAGATGAAAAAATGTAAAAAATGAAGACTGGGCTAATATATATATGTACATACATATATATATATATATATATAATAAAACAATAAAATTACTTAAAGTTAATGCCATTTGTATACATTACAAATTTATGCAAACAAAGTAACATACATTTTTCAAGCATACCTTCAAATAAAAATTACATATTAAATACAATGTAATGGTTAACTATAAATAAGTAGGCAGGAAGTAGAAAATGAAGATTGAAAGGACTAAATGAGTGAGTGATGAATGAAAGTTCAAAAATGCAGGAGTGGGACCTTAGACAAGCTGGTGATTGATACTGAGCTGGAACTACAGAATATGATTAAGTCAACATTCTTCCTGGAGTTGCAAGATGAAAGGAAGGAAGAAAGGGAAGGCAGAAGTGAGAAAGGAAGGGAGGGAGAGGGAGGGAGAAAGCGAAAGGAGATGGGAGGAAAGATGCAAGAAAGGCTTGTTAGTCTCAGTATATACAAATGAAGTATTTGGGCTCAAAAATAGGCAACTGAAAGACATCCCTTTACATTCCAAAATTGGTATATCTGTAGAACAAATAACATATATTACCAAAAAAATTCAAGTTAAGAATCCCATACCTGTTCAAATGAATCACTCTTCCTCTGTAATCAAAATAGCTGTTGGAGACATTAGACTTTCATCTTCGAATATCACTCTGGGGAGGAAAAAAAAATGAGTGCATAATTAATTTGAAAGAAGTAGAAATAAACATTCATATTAGATTCTGATGGAAAAGCTAGCTTAGAAATTTTGAAAAAATATAACTAAGCCATTTGCTTCCCTTTTTTCCCAATAAAATAATGCCTTGCAGGTACTGACAAATACATTCAGTACTTTCCGTTACTATTACAGACCAGTGCTAAACCCGATTGTCCTTTTTTTCTTTTTTTAGGATCCTTTTAAAATAAAGACAAGGCTAAAAATAAGCACCATGTTTGCTTAACAAGCTTGTGCATTAGGATGTTTCAGGGCAATTTACTGGTTTTTGTCAGCTTAAACACCAGGTATTTTAAAAACCTTAATTGTTAAATATGGAAGATGAAAGTAAACAAAGGAATGATTTATTACTCTTTCTTTTATAACCAAACCAGTCTTGATTTATGATATGCTCCTTTTCATTGTACTTTCTAATACTGTGTCTCTGAGTTCAAACCCCTTTACAAAGGTTAGTTCATTTATCTTTATAATGTCCCCTTAAGGAGAGTAGTAGCTTATTACCACTATCTCCATGAAAAGATGAACAATGGACGAAAACTGATAGTTCATAAATGAAATAATTAAAGCCATATAAATTTCCATAGGATCATCTGTAGTACTTTCCCTCACATGCATTATCTTGTACTGTTGTCTAGCTTTTTCATGAATATACATTCTGTCTTCCCAACTAGTGTAAAGCTTCTCCAGTTTTTGAAAGTGTCTGCTGTTTTCTTCTTGCTTTGAGCTTTTCACCGAGCCTAGTATACATAGAGCTGAGCATGACAGGAAGCTCATACGTATTGCTGGTGAACGTTTATTTGGTTATTTGGAAAGGGTGACTGTATTCTGCCTTCTTAATGACTGATCTGCAAGTTGGTAGGCTCAGAACTTCACTGTCACAGATAAGCCCCATTGCCACCACAGATGAACACACTACTTTTCCAGTACTTTTCTTTTTTTCTAAATACTGTAGTATGGAATGTTGTTTCAATGTGCAGGTTATTAATTGAGGGATAATTTTTTAAAGCACATACAATTCAATAATATAGAATGTTAGAATATTGATTGACAACAGTCTAGACCTGAATCCTGTAAGAATTAGTTTCTTGCAAGATGAGTAAGTTTCAGAGGTCTAATGTACAGCAATGTGACTATAGCTAGCGATGTTGTGTTTATATTTAAAAGTTGCTAACAGTGTAAACCTTAAGTATTTTCACCACATAAACAGAGTAACCATGTAAGGTGATGAATGTTAATTAGCTTGACTATGATGACTATTTCACAATGCTTATAAAAATATCAAGTTATAAGCCTTAATTATATAAAATACCTATTTGTCAATTAAGTTGGTGGGGGAGAGAATTACTATCCCTCTTCAATCTCAAGTTCCCAAGTTTCTGAAGTTGACACAATATTTCAATCTTGATTCATACGCAGTATTTAGCTCACTTTGCCACTGTAAGAAGTTGATGTGATAGAAAATATTGTAAAGTGATCACTAAGGATGGGAAAATCCATTGAGAGTTGTAAGTTAACTTGTATTACTCATCTTGGCTGCAGTGGTCAGATATTATTAAGTATATGTTTAGAAAACCTTAGCATCCTCAATATATAGGTTTTGCTGTCACTCCTTCCATGCTAGTCAAGATTAACAAATTGCTGTTTTAATTTTTTTCAGATCAATCCTTGAGAGAAATGTTAAATTTAACATGCAATAAAACATGTATAAGAATTTGTTGCTTGGTTTCCAGAAAATTTTCCAGTTTATACACAAATTATTTGCCAACTTAGAATTTTCCAGGAATTCAGGTGGAAGTTTTATTAGCCCTTATTAGCTCTCCATTACTGTGCTATTAAACAAGCTGACATGATAGACACATCCTCTATAGTGAATGCTCTGTAAACTTTCCTATTTCCACCTCTATTATCTCATTACAGTTCTATCTGAATGCCATGTGCTACTTTTACTTATTTCTATGTCTTCAAATACTCTGTTCCTTAGGCCTAAAATGCCCTTCCTTACTGTTGAAGATATTCTTACACATTCTTCAAAAACCAGCTCAGTAACTTCTCCTCATCAATGTTTTGGGGATCTGTGATTCCCAAAGTGTCATAAGAATCTAATATTTTGAATCATCACACCCTTCAAAGAGAAAAGATGGTTTCATGCTTTCTACAACCACTGTATACTTTATATACTTTTATTATAGTGTTTCTAAAGCCACATATAAGTACATGAATCTAGGTGGGTTCCACTGTTAAGATTATGAATCTCAGGTAGGCAGAGATTGTATTTGACACATTATCTACGTGTATGTTAAGTGACAATGAACAGCTCACAACAGGATTCTTCCCAGATTAAAACAATGATTCCTTCACTTTTTCAAACTTCCGTTTCAACTTGTGATATAGTCTTTAATTTTTTTCTCTTCTTTTACCAAAAATGAGATAAATTTGCTTACAAAAGGATAAACTCTGCACAATTCCTTTGGTAATCAGACTACACATTTTGTTAAAATCATCACTCGTTTAGAGCTAAGTAATTTCGAGGGCCTTTCCTTATATGTATTAACAATCAATTGAGTGCCTCCATTTCTACAATTGTCAGGGCATGGGGGAAATCTCCCACCTCTCTGGGTTATCCCTTGGCTAGATGAATAATCAAAACAATATCAGATGGCTTAACAAAGGAAAACTCAATTTAATAACAAATGCACTGTGAAATTACATGGTTGTAAATTCTAAAACAAACTGGGGCAAACCAGTGATATATATCTTGTAGGGCATCAAGGAATGCGAGGGGAGATCTCACATGACAAGTAACAGATGAATTCATTTGTTACTCTGAAAGAAAAAGATGAATTTTTCAGATAAGAAGGACATATTCACTGATAAACGTATACAGGGATGACGCCTCCACCCCCCAAAATGCATTCTTCTATGTCATAAAAAAGGGAGCAGTGATTGCTTCTTGTTTTTTTCTTTTGTTTGTTTGCTTGTTTGGTTTTTGTTTGTAGGATTTATTTAGTTATGCATCCAGAACTAGGGTACAGGCCAGCGGTGCAAGGGCGGTGAGAAGACTCACCAGAGATAGAATAGGAGCAGAACAGGCAGATTGACAAAGTACACTGCTGAAGGGAGCAGTGGGCTGGTCAGAAGTCTGCTGCACCAAGTGAATCACCTCCCTGGTAGGGGTTCGAACTCGTGCTGAAGCTGCAGCCGAAGAGGCTGTGGCACTTGGATTTAACTGGTTGTGCCGCCAGGAAGGTCCCAGTGATTGCTTCTTTAATTAGGAAAAGAGCCAAGGACTGGTACAAATACAAAGCTTTTCTCAGTCTTCAGGGCTTTCACTGCTCTTAAAATGATCTGCATACTTTAAGTAATAGTAATAGACTTGGAGGCCCAGAGGAACTCTATAGATCCTAGTTCTCCATGTCAAGGTGACATTCGTTGAAGAGGCCAGCCCACTTTGGACACATTGAGAAAATTCTATCTGATCCTTTTGGGGAGCTCAATCCCACAACACAACCATTTAAATTTCAAACAAACGTATCAAGTATTTCAAAGTTCATAAAGGGATCTGCATTTTCATTTTAAAAACTGAGAAGTCTTGTAGATTATCTATATCTGGTAATATTCACAAAAATACTAAATTATAATTACTACTAATAATTTTTGTTGTTGTCAAAGACATTTTGTTCCTCGTGCAAACTTATTAATTTATATATAAAACTGATACCACAGCAATCATAAAGCTGCCTGAGATTATTTTAAAGATGCCTTTTTCTTAAACTTCACATATTCTTCACCAGGAAAGCAATTCCACCTTTGTTATATCAAGTAGCAAGATCATTTCAGGGAGTATTATCAAATCCAAAGAAATATGAATAGTTATCTAACAGGTATGATGTATACTTGAACAAAAATATACTTCTACAAGATCTATTTATTTTATATGGCAATATTACAATATGCCTCTTCTTGGTACATATTTGTCATTTACCAACAGTTGCTAATATTAAAAAATAAGCTTATATCCACTTTAGCAATCCAGTTATTAATATTTTTTACAAAAATCAATGTGACAAAAAAAATGTTACAACCTGTGGGTATTCTTTTATTATTTCATTTTCATATCCCCATAGGTACTCATGGTAAATGTCTATTTCATATTTTAATTAGGTTGCAAATGGAGGCATTATAGACAGATTGGATTAACCTCTGGTAATAAAAAAATACATTTTCAGTGGTAAATCTTCATTCAACTATGAATGATGTATTCTAAATGCAGTTAAAGTTAAAAGAAAAATTTCATTTCGTCTCACTTTACATTATTCATTTTAATTGGATTATGTGGTGATATGGTAAATATACCTATATGAGCTAGAACTACAGAATTTCTAGAATTGGGTGTTCTCTTAACAGTCAATAAATAAATAATGATGATAGCACTAAAGATATGAATAATGATTAATAATCCTGGTAAAGTTGGAACAACGGCTCTTGACTAAAATTATAATAAAATCAGGAAATGCACTTTATAAAAGAAGTATTTTATGTAGCAACTTCATTACTCAATATTATCATTTCAAGCAGGTGATTAATTCTACTTGCTGAAAAATTAAATTCTAATAATTGCTTTTCAATACTAATGCACTGCATTCATTTAAAAGAAGACCCGTTTGCTGAAGAACTCTAACTCACCCTGAATTCAAATATAGCCTCATTTTTTAGATTTATTAAGCACTACTGTGATGACAAGTGAACATTATAAATTGCTACTTATACTGCAAATTCTGGAGGAAAAAATATGCTTTATGTTCATTTTAATGTATAACAAATTATTTTGCTTGCCACTACAATTTATTGCTGTTTTCAATGACATTTTGCCTTTATTTAACCTTTTCTTAAGTCTGAGGGAAAACTGGTAAGTTTTGATATTGGCAATTATTGTACAATCTTTTCCTTGTTTAGCTAAAATTGGATAAAAATGATGAGCAAGATATAATGACAGTACACTTCCTTCTTTGCAAAGCTTCCAAAGAACGTGCTTTTGTTCCCCTCTGTTCTTTGTCCACTATCCCTGAAAGCCTTTCTGATGATACAGCTTTTACAGCGTAAGGCAAATTATATTAGATACATGTTCACAGAGAAGTTTTACTTGAAAGAGAAAAACAATTCTTTGTTTTTGTACATATGCAAGTAAACATCTCACAAATCTTAAAATATACACCATGCATATTAATGCATCTTGAATATTTTAAAAACAAGTTGATACTGGCTATTGTATAAATGATAGCATGTGGGCACAGGACAGTCTTGTAGCTCAACAAGGAACCACACATTCTTAAGTCTCTGACCTTATTTATCTGTGAGATCTTGGGTTACCTTAAAAACTGTGTGTAGGTCATCATACTGTCAAAAAAAAAAAAAAAAAAAACAGGCCCTCCCTGGTGGCACAGCGGGTTAAAGCACAGCACAGAGAAGCTTAAGCCACTTCCGCATGAGTTCGATTCCCCGCCTGCCCCAGAGGTGATCCACATGGCGCGGCAGACCTCTCCTGACCCGCCTGCTGCTCCCCTCTGCAGTGTACTCAGTGTACTTCGTCGATCTGCCTGTTCTGCTCCCCTCTCTGTCGCTGGTGAAACCTCTCATCCTCTGCATCTCTGGCTTTTACCCCAGTTCTATATGAATAAATAAATAAATCTTTAAAAAAAAAAGAAAAACAAAACACCCCAATTATCAACTTAATAGATTTATATCTGTAATTGGTTTTATTTAACAACTCATGAAACAGGCAGTATATCACATTTAGCTGGTAGAATGGTGTTCAAGTTGTTTTATGAAATGAAAGTTTTTAAGAGTCAAAAAGAAGCAGTGCAAGGAAGTTATTTAGAAAAAAAAAAAAAAAAGATTGTTTTTGGGTAAGGCCATCCTCCCTTAGGGGAAAGTAGGGGTTTTTATTCTATAGGCTACCTGCTATTATTGACCTGGACCACGTAAGATTATGTTCCTGGGCAAGGTGGGATCTGAAATTAATTTAGATGTTAAATCTTGACTTGGGGACTTCCCTAGCCTACCTTCAAAATAGTGAAACCATTTTGAGCCCATTACCTCTCTGTAAACAATACATTCTACACATCTGCATGCTCGCATGTCTGTATGCACACGTGCACACGACACAAGCACACAGGAGTCATCAGTTTGCCCCTATGTAGACCAAGCAAATATCCAACTAGACCTCCTACTAAGTGACCTATAGTACCTGGTGGCAAGTAAAGATCTAAGCATTCAAGGGTTAGAATCAGAGTTGGTGGTGGGAAGCCTCACTAATGCAGTTGAAACGAAAATATAAACAGTTTGACTGATGAGGAAAAAAGCAAAAGGTGGATTTTGCAGTGTTTAGTTTAGGAAGCAAGGCTATAATACCTGATTTTCAGATAGCAGAATTTATTTCTCAATGCCAGGTTTTTAATGGCTCCTTGTGTTTACAGGCAACCCTGAGCAAATAAATGTTTAGAGAACTTCAGGTAAATTGCTATTCTGAAACAGGCAGGATTTAGCCCTAAATGTGAATTGATGTAAATGTACATTGAACAGTTCCTCAACTATAAGTAAATAAATTAGTGTTCATTTTGGTGTATCATCAGTCATAATAAAGATATGTTTAAACTGAAGTTCTCTTCTTTTATAATAGCCAGTACTACCTGCTGATGTACATTTAACTAGCTTCTATTATATATGCAAGTTTACACTGCTACTCTGTGCAATCCATTATATTTTAATTAATAGATGGATTTGTAAATAGAATCCTGAAACCATGCACATCCTCCCCCCCACTCCTCCCCACCACTGTGTTTATCTTCTAAGCTTGCCCTTAGTGAGATAACAAAATTGATGCTTATCTGAGTCATGAAACTAGAAGCATTTGTTCTTAAGATGAGTTCCAAGATGGCTGGAACCAAGAGACTGCTGACACAGAACCAAGAAAAGAAGGGGGAAAGGAACAGCCTGGGCCACATTTAAAAGTGTTCCATCCCAAGAATCTGGAAATGCTTTCCATAGATGGACCAATTTGTGACTATCCCTTCACCCTTTGTCAAGCTCATAACTTTTACATTAATAATCCCCCCTTTCCTGCCTCCATTTCTATAAAACTAGTCCTAGTCTTTATACTGGGGAGATAAATTAGAGCCTTCCTGCCTGACTTGCTGCTTAATTACACAATAAATAAAAAGTCCTTTTCTCAAAAGCCTCTGCCACAGTGACTGGTTTCTCCATGCGTTAGGCAACTAGCTCACCGATCCACTTCAAACAAAATAAGTGGATTGCAGGTAGTTTTTTACCACTGATAATTCATGATGTTGCCACAGATGTGCAATTTTGAACTATGTTTATAAATTTAGATAAAACAAATGCTTATGTGGTGCTTCTCTCAGGCCATCTGGGCTGCTATAATAACATAGCATCAACTGGATGAACTACAGGCACCAATTTCTCAAGGTTCTACAGGCTGGAACGTCCAAGATTGTTCCACCAGAAGATTCAGCCCGGTGAGAAGCCCTTTCTTCAGACATCGTTGTCTTTTGGTTATAACTTTGGCTATGACAGAAGGGGCAAAGAGTGCCTCTTTTATAATAGCATCAGTTCCCTTCGAGAAAACTCCACCCTCATAACCAGTACTTCTCAAAGATCCCATGATGGGGCATTAAGTTTTAACATATGAATTTAGGGGGGAACATAAGCATTCAGTTGACAGCATTCTGTCCATGCACCCCACCTCAAATTCATGTCCTCACATGTCATCAACTGTGACGTGTAAATCTAAAGTCTTATCAAAATATAATTTACATCAGACACAGAGAAGACTTAAGATACTTTCAAGGTACAGGGAAAAATCCCCCATCCTCTAGGTTCTTCTTGGGCTGGAGGAATAATCAAAACAACCTAAAATGGCTTAACAAATGAAAAATCAGTTTCATAGCATCCATGTGGAGAACTTAACATGGTTGTAAATTCTAAGGTAAAATACAGTGACCCAGAGATACATTTCCTGTGTTTAAGGAGCTGGAGCATCAAGGGGAGCGAATGGGGGAGTTTTCACATGACAGACAAGGAAGGGGTGACCTCATCTTTTTATTCAAAGAGTCAAAGTCTTTTTATTCAAATAGTCCCTCTCCTTCTGAGAGAGGGAGGACATGGTCACTGATACAACTATATTTGGATAATATCCCCAAACTATATACTTAGGTCATATAAGGGAGGAATAGTGCTTACTTTTCTGATTAGGAAATGAGCAAATGACTGAGACAAAAACAAAAATTCTCTCAGTCTCTATGACTTTCACTGCTCTTAGCTTACAATAATCTGCATTCTTAGAGTAGTGGTAATATACTTCCCAAGGCTCACAAGGTCTCCAATTGACCCGTTTCCCATCCAAGATGACTCTTACAGGAAAGGACCTATTCTTGGCATGTTGAGAAAAGTCTATATGACCACTTTGGGGATACCAACCCCAAAATATATTTCATCCTGAGCTGATGTGCAGAGAGAAATTAAAAAAAAAAAGTTTATTGACAAGAGGGTAAGTAGAGAGATAACACAGAGAAAAAGAAGATTAATTGGTTGACAGATATTGCCAGCAATACCAAGTGGAAACTGGAAAAGCAAAAGTCAGAACACATATGTATTCAGTTACAAAGCAAGCACAACCTCTTAAGTTACTGGGAATAGGGCAGGGTTCTGCTGCCTGTCGCTACCAAGGAGTCAATAAGCAGAGGCAGGAAGTTAAATCTATAAACACTTTTATTTTTTAGATCATTGGCCATTAATCTGAGAGAACGCTGGCACAGCACCCTGAAGAGACCCTTCTGCCATGGTCATTGCATCTGAGACAACAGTGGGCACAGCAACCTGACGGAACCATCTCTCATGGCCACTGATCTAAGAGAATGGAGACTGTTCTGCCATTTCATCTAGAGCTACCCTTTTTGTAATAAGTTACTCAAAAACAGTCACAAGCAAATAGCCCATTACAGAAGTCTATCATAGCTGATGTTCTTGATATTCATTCTGGTCGGACCCTAGATTTTGTTATTAGCCTCCTGATTACCTTGATCTGGGTACATTCTGGACTGTTTGGTTAATTTCTGATGGTGGCATCGTCTGGCACTCATTTGGGCATCATTGGGGCAGGAATCTCAGCTCAAAGCAAGAGTTTTAATTTAAGGAAAAAAGATTACTGATTATATAGTGTGTCTGTGTCGCTTGTGCTATGTGTGTTGTGCAGATTCCTGTATTAGGTCTGGTGCCTTTCCCTTCCACCCTGGCCCCCATCATTAACTTTGGCCATAGTTTCCAGCAGCCTCCTATCAGGAAGTCTGGCCCATGGCATGTCGGCAGTTGTGATTCTAAGCACATGAAATCTCTTTGTGTGGAAATGGGGATGGAGTCTGTAAAAATGTCAGAGGGGAAAATTGTCAGAGGAGATGGAGTCTGTGAAAATGTCTGGTGTGGAAAATTTCCTGTTTCACAGATGGTTATACCCTTGGTTACATCCTCACATAGCATAAGAGGCTAGAGATCTCTCTGGAGCCTCTTTTTATAAAGGTACTAACACCATTTAGGAGAGTCCTGTCCTTATGACATAATCACTTCTCAAAGACCTCAACTACTATTACTATCACTTTGGGGGTTAGCATTTCAAATATTAATTAAGGGTGGGAGTAGCATAGATATTCAGACCATAGGATTATTCTTATTTTGAGAAAGTCAGATATATTTAGCATAAATGACTGAGCAGGAGAATGAAGGCAGTTTACCGAAAAGGAAGAAAACAAATAAAACAAATAACATGTAGTAAACTATACCAAATCATCAGATTTCCAGGTCCATTAAATGATCATTCAAATTATTTTTATTGAAGCTAAAATGGCATAATACCAAATATTACTGCAGGTAGTTGAGTAGCTTGAATTTGTTAGTATTTTAGAAAATGCTATTAAATGTTATTTGAAATATAGCCATTTGGTTTTAAACTAGCTTTATCTTTCTTAAGTTTTCCATTATAAAGAGACCCAATTTTAATATGCTTACAGTACTAAAGAGAAGAACTACTGATATTCCCTTGAACACTTTCATTATAATTATAATCACTTCTTATCATCAAAATTTCCTCACAATTTGCAAGTAAGGTACAGCTTACCAAGAGTAAAATCACTGACTTCCTATCAACTACACTAAAAATTTCTTAGGTAAGTTACAGTAGATAGAATTCAGTATTGATTCCTTTCTCTGGTTTTTGACATTAGTTGAAATATAAATTATACCCTGGAAGGAGAGTTGAGGAACACCACAGAGGGATACAATTCCATAGAAATGATGTTATTCATATAAGGAAAAAAAGTATACCCCAACCTTTTGAAATATGATAGGTAATTTCAAATGATATCAGTTCATTTTAATACGTGGCCAATTACCATTAGCCTGTCCAAAAATTCTCATCTGAGGATACTTCTTGTAAAAATAGATGCTCATTATATTCACTTATGCCTCTTCAGTCATTCTAAATATTTGCCATATGTACAGAATTCTTCTATATTTAGGGCTACTGTTAGCATCTCAACTATGCTTCATAAAGCACTTCTCCAATGTTTCTCTGTGAAGAACTTTTTCCTGGTGATGAATGTTTTAGAAATGCTACATACTATTCCTACCTCCTGAAAATTTACAATACACATAACCACTAAAAAGCCCTGAAAGGATGGGGTTAGTTTGATATTATTTAATTCAGTATTTCTCAGAGAAATTTGTCACGGAAAACCATTTCTCATGGAATACTATTTACATCCCAGGGAAAATGGTACATATGAAAAAGTGCTGATTTAAGAAATTCTCAAAGATGAACTATTAACAAGCAAATGGGACTACATCAAAATAAAAAGTTCTGCTGCAAAGGAACCATCAACAAAATGAAAAGGAAACCCACTAACTGGGAGAAAATATTTACAAATCATATATCTGCTAAGAACTAGTAGTCAAAATACATAACTCACACAAGTCACAAACCAAAAAAAAATAAAAACTGATTAAAAAATGGGTAGAGGTTCAAAATAGACATTTTCCCAAAGACACAGACAAAAAGTGCAGCGATTTGCTTTATTTACAATGAGAAAGACATGGAATCAACCCAAATGCCCAAAAGTAGATGACGGCATTAAAAAGATGTGGTACATACCATACACACGATGGAATATTACTCAGCAATAAAAAATAAACACATGGCCCTCCCTGGTGGCGCGGCGGGTTAAAGCACTGCACTACGAAGCTTGAGCCACTTCTGCATGAGTTCGATTCCGCCTGCCCCGGAGGAGTCCACATGGTGAGGCAGACCTCTCCTGACCCGCCTGATGCTCCCCTCAGCAGTGTACTTCATTGATCTGCCTGTTCTGCTTCCCGCTCTGTCTCTAGTGAACCCTCTCACCCTCCGCATCTCTGGCCTGTACCCCAGTTCTATATGAATAAATAAAGAAATCTTTAAAAAAATAAAAAAATAAACACATGCCTTTTGCAGCAACATGGATGGAGCTGGAAGGGATCATGCTTAATGAAATAAACCAGAAAGAAAAGGAAAAATACCAGATGGTTTCACTCATAGCAGGTGTATAAAAGACCAGGTGAGAAAATAATAATAATAATGAACAACTATATATCAGAGACATTTTACGGGGGTGAAGTGGGGAATGGGATAAAAAATGGGCGGGGAGTAGAAGCGCACTGGACTATGGTGACTGCACACGGGTCATTTGCTGATGAGAAGCCCACAGGGATTACAACTGAGTTGGGGAAAGGCACAAAATGATGTAAAAATGTTTTAAAAAGTGCAGCAATTAGTTGCTTAACATCACTAGTCATCAGAGAAATACAAATTGGAATCACAATGATAAATTCACACCTTTTAGAATGGTATTATCAAGAAGATAAGAAAATGAGGGCGCAACCTTCCAGAACCTATGCGAGGCAGCAGAAACATGCTAGAAACATGCTACAAGTACATAGCAGTGGAGGCCCACATCAAGACAGCTCAAATAACCTTTCTCACACCTCACGGAACTAGAAAGAGAACAAACAAACCAAAAGCCAGTAGAAAAAAAAGAAGAAATAATAAAAATTAGAGCAGAAATAAATAGAAACCAAAAAGATATTTTAAAAGATAAATGAAAGCAAAAGCTGATTCTCAAAAAAAAAAAAAAAAAAAAAAAAAAAAAAAAAAAACACAGAAAAACCAAAAAAAAAAGCTGATTCTCAAAAAAAAAAAAAAAAAAAAAAAACACAGAAAAACCTCGACATAGA
Source organism: Condylura cristata (assembly GCF_000260355.1). NCBI lineage: Eukaryota > Metazoa > Chordata > Mammalia > Eulipotyphla > Talpidae > Condylura > Condylura cristata. The sequence continues at coordinate 27,621,053 of NW_004567120.1, forward strand.
TGCACAAAGGATGAAAAAGATTTTCCAGAAATCAAAGAGAAGTTACAGCAGACATCTCAGAAATTCAGAGGATAATAAGAGATTATTATGTACATTTGCATGCTTTAAGTTCAATAACCTAGAAGTGATGGACAAATTCTTCGAATTATACAACCATCCATGGCTGAATAGGGAGAAATAGAAAACCTGAATAGACCATTCACAAGCAAGAAAATTGAAACAGTAAGCAGAACTCTCCCACAAAACAGATGACCAGTACCAGATGGTTTCACAAACCTTCAAAGATGTGTGGATACCTACCTTGTGCAAATTCTTTCCAAAAAACTGAAAGAAGGAATACTTTGAAACACATTTTATGAAGGCGACATAACTAATACCAAAAACCAGACAAAACAACACAACAAAGTAAACCACAGACCAATTTCCCACATGAACACTCTCAACAAAACCCTCAACAAAATCTTAGCGAACCAAATCCAACAATGCATTAAATATACTCAATGATCAAGTGGGATTTATACCAAGGATGACCATCTCACAATGTGCTTACAGTATCAAATTGTTTGGAATATTTGTAGAAGTCGCACATTTTTAAAAAACACTTATTTGTTTATGCATACATACAGAATTAGGGTGCAGGCCAGAGGTACAGGGGCAGTGAGAGGCTTCACCAGATACAGAGTGGGGAGCAGAACAGGCAGATAAACAAAGTACACTGCTGAGGGGAGCAGCAGGTGAGACAGGGGAGGTCTGCTGCGCCATGTGGGTCACCTCAGGGCAGGGATCCAGTGGCTTCAGCTTCTTAGTGCTGTGTTTTAACCCACTGTGCCACAAGGAAGAGCCCAAAGTACCACATTTTAACCCACATCAGGTAAATATTTTTCTCCCCATTCTAATTTCAAGTTGCCTTTTGGCATGTTTCTCCATGCAGCTGGATTTGGAGCAGTGTGGGTATTTTCTATTCATCATCTTGTATTCTTTCTTTTAAAGTGACCAAACAAACCATGTTAGTTAGAGTCCACAAAACCAGGATTCAAAGTCACTGTGGATTTGCTTGGTATCCTGGGATGAAGGTAAGAAAGAGAGAATGTGAGAGAGAAACATTCTTCTCCTGTCAGCTGTTGAAACCCCACCAAGAGTCAGTGGATAAGTACCATTATACACACAGATCAATATGCATTCTATATAGCATGCCACAGATATGCATATATGAATTTGTGTTTAGTTATTCAGTTTGGAGTACTATACTGTATATAATTTATACAGCACTTAAACCATATTTATATCTTAAAACAAAAGATGCGAGGGCCCTCCCTAGTGGTGCAAAGTGTTAAAGCACCACACTGTGCACTGCAAAGCTAGCTACAGCCTCCTCAGCAGGAGTTCTATCCCCTGCCAGGGAGCTGAACCACCTGTCAAAGCAGACCTCTCCTGACCGGCCCGCTGCTCCCCTCAGCAGTGTACTTCCTCGATCTGCCTGTTCTGCTCCCCACTCTGTCTCTGGGGAATCCTCTCACCACCCCTGCATCTCTGGACTGTACCTCAGTTCTGTCTGCATAAATAAATAAATCTTAAAAAAAGATGTGAAATTATTATGATCAGTTTTACACATTTGTTAATTTGGACAAACGACCTGAAAGAGATGATCAAGGGAAATGAATACAAGACAACCTAAGAAATCTTAACCTTCTTGGATTCCTTAAATAAATTGAATCTGGTTTTTTGATAACTTCCTACAAAATTACTCTGTGCCAGAAAGCTGTGCTGGTGAATTCTTCCCAGTTTTTAAAACAGAAGATAAAAAACACAAATTTTCCAACCCAGAGAACAGAAAAAAGAACACACCATTTTTTTTTAAGTCAGTCTAAGTTGAAACCCAATCTGGAAATAATAATAATAGAAATATTACAGACCTATGTCTTTCAATAAAATAGATGTGGGAAATCTTAAATAAAATAGTAATAAATCTAAACACAATTACACAAATCGACCGAGTGAGGACTACCTGACAAAAGCAAAATTGGCTTATTAAAATGATTTTCTAATTAATATAAAAATTTCACTTAATTTACTATATAGTGACAAAATAAATGATACAACTATATGATGGTTTCTAGATAAATGCCGGCAATAGCATCTATTAGTGAAATTTAACACCTCAAGGACATAAAACAATGAATGAAGTCAGACACAAAATAGGCCCATTCTTACCAAATTGAAAAACAGGGATAAACAGGGCCCTCCCTGGTGGCACAGCAGGTTAAAGCACAGCACCAAGAAGCTTAAGTGGCAGACCTCTCCTGACCGGGCCGCTGCTCCCCTCAGCAATGTACTTCCTCGGTCTGCCTGTTCTGCTCCCCACTCTGTCTCTGGTGAATCCTCTCACCCTC
>NW_004567120.1:27623542-27627020 GCF_000260355.1 Condylura cristata
AAATCTTTAAAAAAAAAAAAAAACAGGGGGAAATAGTTTATGGCGTTACAAGCCATCCTGCACATCATCTTTTGGTAACAAGAAGGAGCTAGTGACTGGAAGCATGAGGTACATATTGATGTCCTGGTATAGCTCTGGTTGTTGGGTGCTTACATGGATGTAGTAATCTGAGAGACTTCTTTAGCTGTGTACTTGTGATTGTGAATTTTCTCTGAAGCTAAAACATTTTTAAGTAATTTATGCTGGTAAAGTAAAAGACATTTTTAAAAAGATGCTTCCTTTTAAAAAGCAGGACAAAATGGTTATCCTGTATTAAAAAAAAAATTCTCATATTGTCACATTTGCCAGCTGTAGAATCTTTAGTATGTTAGGAAGATGAAAGGCCCATGCTTACAAGTTTGTCGTTCATGAAGTACTTTTTTTTTTTTTTTTTTTTAAGATTTGTCTATTCATGCATACAGAACTGAGGTACAGGCCAAAGGCTCAGGGGCAGTGAGAGGATTAACCAGAGACAGAGTGGGGAGCAGAACAAGCAGGTGGACGAAATACACTGCTGAGGGGAGCAGTGGGTGGGTCAGGAGAGGTCTGCCCTGCCATGTGGATCACCTCCAGGGTGGGATTGAACTCATGCTGAAGTGGCTCTAGCTTCTTAGTGCTGTGCTTTAACCAACTGTGCCACCAGGGAGAGCTCTCATGAAGTACTTTTTACAGCAATATACTCTTAGTTGCTGCTACATATAAAGAAGTCAAAAGAGATTTTCTAAAACATACTTCATTAAATTTCAGATATTTTTCCATTTGCAAAGAGCCTATTGTGCACTATAAGACAATAAAAATAAATAAAATATTATACAGCTCCTAAAATGTCAAGTTGGCCTTTAAATGAAGCATAGTTGCCTTAAGACATTCAAATGAAAATAAAATTAAAATTAAAAAATGTAAGTGTAAGTATGTGGCAGGCCATCTTATAAATCAATCCTAATCCACATAATGCTTAAAAAACATGCTAAGATTTTGCATTATTAAGTAAAAATTCATACTCATCAAATCCGATAACTTTGGTCAATGAAGACAAATATACAGTGTGTTGAACCAGAAAACATTACCTATATTTTAGGAAACATTTATTCATTAAATTTTAAGTTTTCTTATTCTTTTTTGTTTGCTTTAAGGATTTATTTAGTTATGCATCCAGAACTGGGCTAGAGGTGCAGGGGTGGTGAGAGAATTCACCAGAGACAGAACAGGCAGATCAACTAAGTACACTGCTGAGGGGAGCAGCGGGCAAGACAGGAGAGGTCTGCCATGTGGGTCACCTCCGGGGCCCGGGATCCAATTTGAACTGAAGCTGCTCCAGCTAGGTCCGTAGTGCGGTGCTTCAACCGGTTGCACCACCGGAGACGCCTGAGTTTTCTTATTCTTTCAGTTAGAATCTAAGAATGCATAAGCAAATTTGGCAAAGACAAATTCCCCAAACTGCATCACTAGTAAGTAGAAATAAGAATAAGTCAAAGCCTGAGTCTAAAATCATGGTAAACATTTAAATCATAGTTGACTTTCTTCCATGCAATTTATTTAGGTTAAGCAATAACCTTCAAGCAATAAACAAAATAAGCTCTGAGACAGACCAGCTGATTGGAGTTTCAACCATGAAAGCAGTTGTTCCCAAAATGTAAAGAACATCCAATTCTCTGAGAACCTTGTTTAAAAGAGTATTGGGGACTCAACCTGGAATCTGCATTTTGCTTGGTTTGGTAAGATCCCACATAGCTGTAGCGCAGCTAGTTCCAGGAAATAATGATCTCCACAAAGGAAACACCTCTTGAAGACCGACCAAAAGTCAAGTTCTACTTTCTCCTTTACCCATTTTTACTTCTAACTTGTAGGAAAATATGACTGACTTAAAATTTATTGTGGCTTTTATGTCCCTTTGCACTTGAAAACATAAAAGGAACAAATACATTTATTTCTCATCAGATAGAATACAAGCAATATCACTAAGATTTTTTTTTTTTTTAGTTCTTAAGATTTATTTATTTGTGCATACAGAACTAGGGTACAGGCCAGAGGCTCAGGGGTAGCGAGAGGCTTCACCAGAGACAGAGTCGGTAGCAGAACAGGCAGATCGACGAAGTACACTGCTGAAGGGAGCAGCGGGCGGGTCAGGAGAGGTCTGCCACGCCATGTGGTCACCTCCGGGGCAGGAGGGAATCGAACTCATGCAGAAGTGGCTTTGGCTTCCTAGTGCTGTGCTTTAAACTGCTGCACCACTAGGGAGGGCCCTGCTAAGATATTTTTTAAAAATAAACATAAGAGAAATAAAATGTAGTCTGTATATTGCCCAGAGCATTATTTTTTTCACAATACTTAAAAAAATCATCTTCATTTACCCTCTTAAAAGAAACTAAAGACTCATAGAGAAAAAGAATGTGTGTGTGGGGGGGGGGTGGGAGTGGAGAGGGAAGCCATGACTGTCAATGACCCGTTGGAAAAGGATACACATTTTTAATTACTACCCATGTTTTACAAGCTTTTTATATCTCCAAATCTATGGGACCACGGCCAGGATTTTACGTTTCACAAACATTAATTCCATCGACTATTTTAATTATCTTTATTTAGATATAACCATAACATTTGCTCTTTGAATGATCTTTCCTTTTTAAACTATTATTTTCTTGCTATAGTCCTCACCTTTTGAATTTTGAGGTTATTCCGAAGAGAACTATCTTAACTTAGTACTCTGTGATAGCAATTTTTATTACCCTATTGAATACATCAACATTTTCTATATGGTTTCAAGTCTTGTACTTTTAATAGCTTGTAACAACATGTCTACTTTGCATCAGCTAAATAAAGATGATAAATGTAAAAGCCAATAAAATATGTTCATAATCATCAAGTCTAAGTATAGATAGACACATAACCATTCTTATTTTTCAGTAACTTCTGGCTCCATTATACATTCACAAATGTATAATCTATAATTATACTTTTTATATTTAATGCTTTTATGTTTTATTTTAATCTATAGCTCACAAAAAATATCTCAGTTTATTGTTTGGAAAATATGAAACCAGAAAGGTGTTGGAAGTATAACTGACAACACCCCTATGCAATAGTTAGTATAAATAGTTAGTATAAAAGAAACCTACTAGATAGAACTAACCAGATGGCCCTAGTTAATGACTTGTATGAGATATCAAAAACTTGGACAGCTAAATCTTCATTAGAATATGATTTAGAGGGCCCTCCCTGGTGGCGCAGCAGGTTAAAGGACAGCATTGAGAAGCTAAAGCCACTTCCGCATGAGTTCCATCCCCGCCTGCCCCGGAGGTGACCCACATGGCCCGGCAGACCTCTCCTGACACCCCCCCCCACCACCGCTGCTCCCCTCAGCAGTGTACTTCCTCGATCTGCCTGTTCTGCTCCCCACTCTGTCTCTGGGGAATCCTCTCACCACCCCTGCATCTCTGGA
>NW_004567120.1:27627120-27639566 GCF_000260355.1 Condylura cristata
CCCCCCACCACCGCTGCTCCCCTCAGCAGTGTACTCCGTCCATCTGCCTGCTCTGCTCCCCATTCTGTCTCTGGTGAAGCCTCTCAACCGCCCTGCACCTCTGGCCTGTACCCCAGCTCTGTATGCAGAAATAAATAGATCTTAAAAAAAAAAAAAAGAATATGGTTTAGAGCCCTCCCTGGTGGCTCAACGGGTCGGGTGGAAGCACAGCATTAGGAAGCTAGCTGCAGCTGTAGCCACAGCCTTAACGTGAGTTCAATCCCCAGCCAGGGAGGGGTCCCACATGGTTGCAGCAGACCTCTCCAGTCTCACCCCCTACTCCCCTCCGCAGTGTACTTCCTCAACCTGCCTTTCTGCTCCCCACTCTAACTCTGGTTTATTCTTCTCAGTGCCCCTGCACCTCTGGCCTGTACCCCAGTTCTGCATGCATAAATAAATAAACCTTTAAAAAAAAAAAAGAGTGAGAGAAAGAGCAAATATTGTTTAACTCAAACAATGTTTGCAATTCATTTTAGAGGGTCAGTTAGTCCAAGATGTCAGATGCTTGAAGATGCATTTTAGTCTGGTAGAGAGAAAAAACCTAGGGAATTCCTATGCAAAGCCATCTCTCAAAAGCTTATTGATATAATGAATAATGGTGGAAATGTGAAAGATGAAATATTAAGACTCAATACAACACCTCAGGTATTTCACAGCAATTACAACTAATACTCAGAGAAGAAACTGATCCTGGTAGGCGATGACACAACAATTTAATGATGTTTTTAACTTTGTAGAAATTAACAAAATCAAGTAATACTCGTGAAATGCCACTATTTCAATTGCCATACTTCTTTGGGTTTCAAATTGATTTTTCCTGTTGGGATTCAGTCATTTCAAAGTTGTCTTATGTTTGAAATAAAAAGGGAAAAAAAAAAAACATAGGAACTACTTTCTGCAAAATGGGAGCACTCATTTATAAAGCTTCACATTTCAATGGATTTTTAGTATTTTAGATTACCTCTAACCAAAATTTTCTCAGAAATAGGTCAATAAAAGAGAAAGCATTTTTATACCATGCTATCATGCTATTCTCAATATCACACACAATAAAATGCTTAACAACTATTTGAAAATACAGTGAATATTTAATTTTACTGTACTAACATTACTGAAGGCAAGAACAAATATATGTGACTTTACTGGAATTTTTGGAGCCAACATGTTTATATTCCACAAATTAAAATATATATGCCAAGGTAAATATAATATGAACATATCTAGAACTGTATATGTGAAAATTGCTCAATTCTGCTATATAACACAGATGTTGAAATTCTTATTTATAATGTGGTAAGCATGTAAGCATCAAGAAAGTCAAATAAACTTATTTTGACTTAATCAGAAAATTATTTTTTTCAAAGCATACTAGGCATTCATTGTACCATGTACTTTACTGAAGAGTAAATATTCAAAAAAAGAACTCATGGTTTTTGGTAGGTACTTACAATGTTGGAAATATATATATATATGTAAATCACTAATGACAGTAAAGTGTGATAAAAAAGAATATGTTGTGTTTTAACACTTTATTCATAATTGGCTATAAAGATAATTTCAGAAAAGAAAAAATGCTATCCATTATAAAATGTTCCAACATTTGTTAAATATAGATGGCAAATCAGAGATTAAACATTTTTGACCAGATTAAACATTTCTTGGCCTTCCTCTTTTATGTATGCGTCTATATGCTTTTCCAGATTACAATTACAATAAACACTCCCAAAATGTTAAAATGAGACTAATCTTCCCAAATACACAGAATTTTAAGATGCCTACTTTACTCTGAAAAATTCAGCTATTTCCTGAGAAGTTAAAAAACTTCTTGTTGGTTATGTAACTTGACCTGTAAAACAGACTGGATAGCAAGAGGTAGCTTGTTTCATTCATTATTTAAAACAGATTTTCTAGCAGTACACTCTTATCACTGAGTTTAAAATTAGTTTCAGGTGTTCAAACTTTCTATGATGCTTCATTCTATCAACTGCCACTAGAAGTGACATTGCCTCTATAACTCACTATTTCCCATGGCACTCCTAAGAAATTTCATACTAAGAAACTTCAATTGTAAGAAACATGCCTACGTGCAGAATATAACTACTAGTTATACCTAAGACTGATTTTTAATATAGAGATTTCTCTCTTAAAACACACCAAAAAATTAAAATAAATCTTTTTCTTATATCTAGTATGGAAAATTAGATGTGCTCAAATAAACTGCAGATTAAATACACTGAGAATTTTAAAAAGTGATAGTTCAAATGATTTTTCAAATTATCCACCTTTTTACCTTTTTAAGGAAAATACATTAAGAAAAGAGAATGAAATATGATGCATTTCAAGACTCCTTTGCCTATACTTAAATCATCACAAATTCTCCTCACAATAATGGCAACTCTACACTCTGTTCCACATGTAGTATACTGTTAATGCTTAAAGATTATGATGGAATATTTGTATAAATCAGTTATAAATTAAACAATTTTAAAACACCCACTGACACCTCACATCTTCATTATGTCAGCTACTTTCAAGAAACCATAAAATAATAAATGTTCTTAAAGATATGGGGAAACTGGAACCCTTGTATGCACTGTTGGTAGGAAAGTAAAATTTCTTAGTCCCCATGGAAAACAAAAACCAAAATCAAAGTTCAGATTAAGCATCTGTGCTCGTGGATATATAGCCAAAAGACCTGGAACAGAGTCTGGAAGAAATATTTACATACCTATGTTTATAGCAGCATTATTCACAATAGTAAAAGATGGAAGCAAACAATGTCCATCAACATATGATTGATAAACAAAGTGTGGTATATACACATAATGGAACACTGTTCCATCTTAAAAAGCAAGTAAAACTTGATACATGCTACAACATGAATGCATCTTGAGGAAATCATGCTAAGTGAAATCAGACAGTTATAAAAAAGGTAAGTGTTATAAGATTCCACTGATATAAAGTACCTAGAGCAGTCAGACTCGTAGAAAGGGAAAAGAGGATGTCAGATGCCATCCTTGCTAGCCGGGAGGGTGGTATGGGAAACTTTTTTTTTTTTTTTAGATTGATTTATTTATGTATACAGGACAGAGGTGCAGGGGCAGTGTGAGGATTCACCAGAGACAGAGTGGGGAGCAGAACAGGACCACTGATGAAGTACACTGCTGAGGGGAGCAGCAGGCAGGTCAGGAGAGTCTGCTGTGCCATGTGGGTCACCTCCGGGCAGGGACTGAACTCATGCTGAAGTGGCTTAAGCGTCTTAGTGCTGTGCTTTAACCCGCTGAGCCACCAAGGAGGGCCCTGGTATGGGAAACTTTAATAGGAGAGTTTCCATTTTGCAAGACAAAGTTCTAGAGATTGATTGCACTGCAATGCTAATATACTTAACTAAAAAATGGCCCCTGATCTTTAAGAAGGTAATTAAGGAAACCCTCACGCATACTCATTATTTTTTGAGCAGCTCTCAGTTTAGCATGGCAATGCCTATACAATCTTTCAAAGAACTGGTTTCAAGACGCTTAAAGGGAAAACTATGATTTCCTAGCAGTATCTATATTCCCAAACACCTTTATTTGAGACAATCTTCATGAAGAAAGAAAAGAGGGGAAGAAAGAAGAGAGTAGCAATAGGGATGACAAATGAGAATATCTTAGAATTGCTCTAAGAATTTGATAAATATATATAGAGAAAGTAAAATTACAGGACGCCTTACTTTAAGAGATATCATTTTCTATACAAATGATATGTCTTAATTTATCACATTTTAAATGTATCATGTAATGTTCTCTGAAAGGGTATGCCATTACATCAGTGTGTTTTCATTTGAAGAGTAAAGTGTATGACTCGGAGGTGGAGGCAGTGGCAATGTGTTAGAAACCACTGTCAATTGGAAATCAATCTGTAATAAAGATGACACTTCTAAAATTATAATGTAAGTCGATTGGAGAATATATGATTCCATTTTCAAAAATGTGCTTCATGTACAAATGCCAAGGAGTGCATGTATTGTGTAAAATGGGGTCTAGTTTTAGTCACATAGGGCATAATTCAAAAACAGTAACACCCAAGCCTGTATCTGTGGGTTAGTAAAGAACGAGACACAAAAAGGAGACATTTCTGAGGTGCTGGGGAATGTTATTTGATGAACTTACTAGTCTTAGAGAAAACTAAAATTGCTGCCCTCTGACTGGAACATTCAAGTTTATCATTTGTGTGTAATATAAAAGGCCAATATAGATGTTAAAATTTAATCAACATGAAACATTAATACCTTCGGTTGAAACAGGGGATGGCACAATAATGGCATTAGAAAGGGTGAAAGTTGCAACATTACTCTCACTGACATCATCAATGTGTTTGCTTCAGTGAACTGTACCTCCAAAGTAGAAAAACAAAAAAGTCACTTGTAAGGAACTATCATCAATACTTAGTTTTCTTCTTGCTCAACTGTAGCATGACCTATATTCTACAAAGAAAACAAAAACACACCTAACCAAAATACTGATTTTTGTTTACTTAAAACACAGCAGGGCCCTCCCTGGTGGCGCAGTGGGTTAAAGCACAGCACTAAGAAGCTTAAGCCACTTCCGCATGAGTTCCATCTCCGCCTGCCCCGGAGGTGACCACATGGCGCGGCAGACCTCTCCTGACCGGCCCACTGCTCCCCTCAGCAGTGTACTTCGTCGATCTGCCTGTTCTGCTCCCCACTCTGTCTGGTGAATCCTCTCACCCTCCGCATCTCTGGCCTGTACCCCAGTTCTGTACAAATAAATAAATAAATCTAAAAAAAAAAAAACAAAATAAAACAAAACACAGCAACTTTAGTATATTTCCTTCATCTTTGTTTGGCTAACATGTATACATTAGGGGAATTAAAAAGTTGATCATTACTAATACTATTTTGGGGGAGCCATTAGTGTTTAGTACTCACCAAACAACGTTCATCCAACTATAAGTCTTTTAATTACCTACTATGTGCCAGGCATACAGCAAAGAACGTAAACACTGACAGGCAGATACTAAAGAGTTTGGAACGAGGACCAGAAGACCTGGATTTTGAGGTATTATACCGCTTCTTGCCTTTCCCAAGTACAGTTTCTGTAGTGTTGACTTCCACATCTATGCTCCTAGCCCCAAAGGTCTTATGAGCTCCAGATCCATATTTCTAATTACTAAGCAGACAGTTCCATTTGGAAATCCCACGAGCATGTCAAATTCACAAGGTCAAACTATAAAAATCCAGTCTGTATCTTGGTGCTCATACTTTCCAGACTCTGACAAAGTATTTTCAAAACGACACCAGCATTCCTTTTCTACTCTCATTTTACTTCCAAACCCATCTCAAGCACTGCCTCTTCTGGGAGCCCTCCATGATCTTCCCAGGTAAAAGAATTTTCTATTCTTTCAATATTCTCGCTGCACTTAGCATGCATGCACCCTTAATATATTTACCTTCATAGTATAATTTGTAGTTGTTTTTTTTTTTAATTAATGGATTAGGTATCTTTCTCATCCACTACACCATAAACCTCTAGGGAGGATGTTCTGTTTTCTTATTGCGGCCTCTGTTTGGGTTTGAATGGATTTGTTGGAAGACATTAAAATTAATTACTTTTTACAGTGAAATTCTTTTTCAGTAGGTCTGAGTTGAGCCTGGAGCACCTCTCATTTTAAAAGTAGGTGCAAATGCCGCTGATATACTTGATATACTTCAATTTTTACAAATATACATATTTGTAACTAACAATCTGTAGCAATATAGGAAGGAAGAGAACTAAAATCAGTGTGGTACTTGTAAGTATCAAGCAGTGTACTAGATATTGGTGTTATCAATAGAATGATTGGGAATAGGTCAAATTTAGACAAGTTGAGCCACGTACTAATAGCAATTTACTAAGCAAACTATAGAGCTGGGGTTCAAACCCAGGTTTTCTGATTCTAAAATAATGTTTACTGCATTTCATCTTTGTGTCCCATATATGGTATCCAGATAAACAAGTATCAAAGTTTCTCTGCTGCCCTGCCTACCCATAATATTCCATACTATCAGTTACCATAATCACTACCATGGAAACTGTTTTTCAAGATATTCTTTAAGATGTTGGTCAACATGGCCCTCCCTGGTGGCGCAGCGGGTTAAAGCACAGCACTGAGAAGCTAAAGCCACTTCCGCATGAGTTCGATTCCCGCCTGCCCCGGAGGTGACCACATGGCGTGGCAGACCTCTCCTGACCCGCCCGCTGCTCCCCTCAGCAGTGTACTTCGTAAATCTGCCTGTTCTGCTCCCCACTCTGCCTCTGGTGAAGCCTCTCACCGCCCCTGAGCCACTGGCCTGTACCCCAGTTCTGTATGTACAAATAAATAAATCTTAAAAAAAAATGTTGGTCAATTTAATCCTTATTACATTTGATAATATTCTGAACAATCAATCTGATAAAATACTTTAAGCCAAGGAATTAATGTGTTAGCTGTTGCCCTGGATCTCCCAGTGCTGTGTATACGCGGTCTATCATGCTAGGTGTTGGGATGACAGAACACACATTCAAATGGTGGATGAGGGTATTAGATACCCACAGGTAAATGTATCATGACCTAGTGAGTGCTATAATAAAGACAGTAACAGAGCATTCATTGTGACAGCATGAAGAAGTTAAGTGCTTATTCTGTCTGGGATGTCACAGAGAACTCAAAACCAAACAAACAAACAAAAAACGGTGGCGGAGGGCAAAGGAGGCAAAACCATTGCCAGCCCAAAAGTACCGAGCAGTTACAGAGCACGCCTTCCTAAGGATCCCTGTGACCTTTCCAAGGCAACCTCCTGTCACCACACTGTCGTTTCACTGCTGCCACTTTGCATTCTTGGTGTCTCTAGATTCGCAGTAGGTCAGTAGTGGGGAAAACTTTCAGGCAGCCCTTTCAGCAGACCTTAAAATAACAACCCTTAAAGCAACCACCTGCGGCCTATGCAGCCTGCTCTCGCATTAGTACCTGTCGTTCTCACTGAACTGCATCCCTGAGCAGCTCACAGTGACATGTTTAATGTAGCTGGGTTACCTGAGACTTGCAGAGATTAGGAAGCTGTCAGTAAAACATCCGGGAGGGCTTTGTGAATTGCTTTCTAAAGTCACTCTAAATTAGCAATTAATGGAAATTTTTTGACAACTTGTTCAACACTGAGTACAGCCGGATAAAAATCAAGCTCTGGAGAATTCAATTTTGTTTATCATTAATGCTAGAGTATATTTAACAAATGAATTTTTTTCCGAAGTAGTCACCTCAATTTATTTCAATGGGTATCCTTGATTAGTAAACACTCTGTCTCCCATTAAAAAAAAAAGAGAGAGAAATAAACTCATTCCATAGAGTAAAAGGGAGGAACATAAATTTTTGAGTCAGCAATGTTTTTGAGGAGGAGTGTGTGAATATGTAGTTAAAGATAAATGGAACTAGCACTTTTTAATGCATAGTTATAAGTGACTAAGGTATTTTTCGGCAACCATGATAGGTTATTTGTACATAGAGATTTGTAGTTCCTGGTGTATTTTAAGTTCTTTGCATCTATGGGTTTTCTGCAGCACTGACAGGGCAACTTTTTCAATTATTTGACATCCACAGCTTATACAATTAATTGTACATCTGTAGCTCACCTTGTCCCTTAACTGGGTAATATTTTAAAATAGTAAATTTCTGCATATAATATAAATACATAGTTAAGCAATTTATTTTTAAAAAGCAAGTCGCCTGGTTTGGCATCAAAAATACATACCCTAGTGCAGAAAAGGGAACACTCAAACACTGTTGGCAGGAGTGTAGACTGGTTAAACGTCTATGGCAAATAATATAGAAGTTTCTCAAGACATTAAAAATAGATGTACCATTTGATACAGTAATTCCACTCCTAAGTATCTATCCAAATAATGCAGAAACACTGATATGAAAGGATTTATGCACTCCTATGTTTACTGCAATATTATTTATAATAGCCAAGCTATGGAAACAACCTATGTGCCCAAAGACAGAAGAAAGGATTAGGAAGACGTATATAAACACAATAATATGCTACTCGGCAATTAAAATAAAATACGTTCAGCTTTTGCAACATGAGTGGAAATGGAGGGGATTATGTCAAGTGAGTTAAGTCAGATGGAAAAAGACAAATAATTAATGGCATAAATTATATGTGAAATATAAGTAACAAACAAAGGGTCAGATAATGCCAAGCCACCATTACAACCAAGAAATCTGACTATACAATAAAGCCTAGAGGAGGGAAAGGAGGGGGAAGAGCAAATAGGGAAGAGAGTACAATGGACTCTGGTAGCAGAATCTGGGTGATTTGGTGGTGGGCGTAAACCAATATTAGCCTAATAAAGAAAAATATATACCTTAAAATATGAAAAAGTTAAGAATGAGTTAGTGATGAAGTGAAGGGCCAAATCAGACAACGAACAGAGAAGAGATACTCTTTAACACTTATTCTTTCCAGGATTCTCCCTGGTGGCGAAAAGTGTTACAGCGCAGCACTGAGAAAATGGCCGCAGCCGCCTCAGCGCAAGTTCCATCACCGGAGGTGAAGCACATGGTAGCAGCCCTCTCTAGTCTCGCCCGCCTGCTGCTCCGCTCAGTTCATACCTTACCGGTAAGTGAAGCATATGGCAAAACAGACTTCTCCGGTCTGGCCGGCCTGCAGCTCCCCTCAGTAGTGTATTTCAGTGGATTCGCCTGTTCTGCTCCCCACTCTGTCTCTGGTGAATCCTCTCACCCCCTGCACTTCTGGCTTGTACCCCAGTTCTGTATGCATAAATAAGTAAATCTTTTTTTAAAAAATTCCATTCCATAGTGAAAGTGCTATTCAATCTGAAACTTCTCTTAATGTTCCAAAACAAAGCTGAAATAACCATTAAAAACCCGATGACCAACAGGAAGATAGGCATTGAATTTTTCATTGACGTTCAGGGCTGTTTTGGCAAATGCCTATTTTTAAGTAATAATACAAACTACCCCCACAAAAAAATTTCAAAATTAATTTCTAAAATAATATATTTTAGGTAAATCTTCAGAGTGCAGGTTAGAATATTAAATTCCAGTGCCATCTACAATTTATACATTTTGCTTTATCTTCTGGTAAAGAAAAAAATATGTGATTTAATGAATGGATAAGTACTATGATGAAGCACTAGGAATATTTATGACTAGATGCGACAAATGGCTACCTTGTAAATCAGGGAAAATTTTAAGCAAATGGTGTGGAGGGGTCCAAAAAACAATAGCATTCAAAATTATTTAACTGCACACTTTTATTTATGTATTTGTGTACTTCTACATTTTTCATAGCCTTGAACTTTAGGTCTCCAGAGGCAAATACATTCATTCAGTAAATATTTACTGACTACCTATGATTTTCTAGGCATTAGTGGAGAAATGAGAGAATATTAAAAAAGGCAGTTATAGTCTTTGCTCTCAAGATACATACAGCTGAGCTGGAGACACATATAAGCACACATTAAATACATTTTACTGTTACTTAACAACTATATAAAACTGTTAAAATAATCTGTAAACAAAGGCTTATTTTCTCTATTTCTTAACTCACTTTTAGTGTTATATTAGTTGGTTCAGATTTCAACTGAACAGCATGAAGTCCATGGATACCAAGGCAGCATAGAAGTGCCAAAACACTTAATAAAAAACAGACACACCACAATACTAGTCTGAGGTCAGCACAAACATCACAGGTTTGAGAAGAGTCGCTCTCATCTCACTTCCAAAATTCTCATATGGATAACAGTGTACAATTTGTATTTCTGAGACCCAAATTACTTTTCAACAGAATCCTATTTATTTTTAGTCTCCAGTTCATCACTTTAAAACAAACTTCCTTATTGTATATAATCTATATTACACTTCCAGTTATAGCATGATTATTTTTAGTAATATATTTATACTACTGTAAGTAAGAATGATTGAAATCCACAAAATAAATTCTTATTAATTTGGAAGTTAGAAAATAAGACCTTTTTCAGAAGGAGTGAGGCCTGGCTCGGTTTTCTTTTTTCCTGTGACTTAAATGTTAAGCAGACTTGGAACATTTAAAGTATGCTCAAGTATAATATTTGGTATTAAGAACAGCAACAGCAAAAATATCCAGCTTGTATACTGGATCGGTGTACATTGTGCCCAGTTTGCCATACATTCTACATTTATACTTTGAATCCCTGCTTTGAATGATGGCACTGAAACTCTGTGCAAGATGCTTAAACAGCAAACATTCAAATATATTCTACAGTCTTGATAGTACTAAGGCAAGAAGTGAAAAAAACACACATTCAGTTATCTAGCAAGCGCTCAGGAAAATGTAAATAAGGGTTGAAGGAGAAAAAAATAATTAGGTTTTCAGATTAATTCTAAACATTCAGACAGCAGAACCCTTGCATTCCTAAGTGTGATGACCGACTGAGGTTTTGGTACATGAAACAAGATTACATGAGAACTTTTTTCAAAAAAATAATAAGCTTTGAAGTATGTTTAGCACCAACAACTTACAAACTATAAACACAGAGATTACAATTTGCAAATGGAATGTTTTTAAAAGCTGGTAATGCAGAACGTGTAATGTATGTTCAAATATATAACATTGGAACAATGCCATAAAACTGTGGCTAGCTCTTCAGAACAGAGATACCAAAACCTGGTTTTAAAAATATTCTTAAAAACCACGCATCTGTAATGAAAAGTAACTAAAACGTTGAATTAAGACTAGTGATGAAAAACAAAGTACACGTAACTCTAAATTGTAAACCATAAACTGCACGGCATTAGAGAGAGAGAATATGTCAACGGTGCAAATTATACAAACAAGAATTAGTCAAAATTCTCTGTATGTGAATTCAAACATGATTTTGGAAAGGTGTAGAAAATCTTAACGTTCTGATTGTCCAAAGGCTCTCTCTCTCTGCCTAATATACTAAACACAGGTAAGTTGTGCAAAACAAAAGCCAACTGAGTTTAAAGCACAAACAGCATGAGGAAGTGAGGGAGAGGGATCTGGGAGGTAAATCTTGGGCACTTTGAGAACATGGGGCCATCCTTAGCTCCAGAGTCCTGCATAGTGCCCGTGGAGGCCTGAAGGGAGAGGCCCTCCAGCCACAAACAGCTTCATGTCAGGCCAGTTGTAGCAGTGGGTATAGACTGCATTGGGGAACTCTTCCATACCACCGAAGTAGTTCATCCACAGGTCATCATGGTTGAGCCAGCCCCTGCCACAGGTGAGTTTGAGCTTCCTCGCTGAGTGCCCAAGGGGAGGACCAGGGCTGGACGAGGCCCTCTCTTCCAGAAACTTCTGTGCACGGATGTCATAGAAGAGCAGGCAGCCATCACCAGTGCCTAAGGTGACGATATGCTGGTAGAAGCTCAGAGACCGCACGTCGGTGCCACCCTCTCGGGAGCACAGGGGCCGGATATTCTGCAGCCCTTGGCGCAGATCTAGGAAAGAGAGGTGTGACTGGGAGCCGATGGCGTACAGGGATGGCTCATCACAGTAGGTCAGGCACACATTTTCTCTGCACTGGGGCAGCCTGAAGGACATCTGCCTGATTAGGGTGCTACCGGCTTTCCAAAGGTGGAAGAAGCCGTCCAGGGACACAGCTCCCAGCTCTTGGTTCTTGCCACTGAAGGCCAGGTCCCGTACCTTGCGGTTATTGGGGTTGGTGCTGGCTCTGGGGATGGTCTCCATGGCCTGGGGACTGATGTGGCCATACACCGGGAGCCCCGCGTCGTTGTGCCAGGCGATGCTGCCATTGACCATATCAGGATCTATCTGCCACAGCGCCACGGTGCCGTCGCGGGAGCCACTCACGACCACGGTATCACTTATCCAGGCGATGGCGAAGATCCAGTCCTTGTGGCCGTGGCGGTCGCCCAGGCACACCGGGTCCAGCGTGGGCAGCTGGTAGATGGCCAGGCTGTTGGGGTTCTCGCCGCCCGTGGCCAGCAGCGTCTTGGAGGGGTTCAGCTCGATGGCGTGGATGCCGCAGCCCGGCTGCGCTCTGGCCAGCCCGGGGCCCCGGTCCCGCATCAGCGGGATGCGCGTGATCTGACTCGACTGCACGTCCACCACGAAGAGCGTGTTGCACTTGGTGCCGCACACCACCTGCCTGGCGTTCAGCCATTGCGACGCGAACACCTTGTTGAGGGTGCCCAGGGTCAGCTCGCGCTCGCTCAGCAGCTCGGGCAGCTTCCGCACGGCGTAGCCGCGCAGCTGGCCCTCGAAGGCCGGGAGCCCGGCCGGGCCCCGCGCGCCCACCTCGCGGCCCCGCAGGTAGTGCACCAGCGATCGACGCGTCGCCGGCCGCTTCTGCTTCTTGGGCTGCAGCGGCCCCTCTCCGTCCGCAGCCGCTGAGCCCTGCGAC
>NW_004567120.1:27639666-27654280 GCF_000260355.1 Condylura cristata
GCCGGGCCCCGCGCGCCCACCTCGCGGCCCCGCAGGTAGTGCACCAGCGATCGACGCGTCGCCGGCCGCTTCTGCTTCCTGGGCTGCAGCGGCCCCTCTCCGTCCGCAGCCGCCGCCCCCGAGCCCTGCGACGACGGGCTCGGGGCACCCGCCTCGCCCGCGGGCGCTTTCCGCTTCCTGCTACCTGTTTGCTGCGGGGCCATGGTGGGCGGCGGGCAACTGAGTGGCAGTAGCGACGGCGGCGGCGTTGGTGGCGGTGGCGGTGGCGGCGCGGCGGCAGCGGCTGCGGCGGCAGCGCGCTGCACCCCTGTAGGGGACGGGGGGGACCGTGGCGCCTCCGTGTCTGCTGGCAGCGTGGGCTCTCAAGAGCCAGAAGGTTATGGTAACGGGGGGGAGGGGGACGAGGGGTCTACCGAGTCCTGGTCGCGGCGGCCGGGCAGGAGGCGAGGAGCGGGCGGCGGTGGCCGTGGCAAGCGCGACCGGCAGGGCGGCGTGAGCGGAGTGAGTGCAAGGAGAGGACCACCGCGTGGGAGCCGGGCTTAAGGCGCGGACGGCGCGGGAGGCGTGGCGTCTAGCGTGCAGGAGCCGTGCCAGGGGGGCGCCTGCACGCGGGAGAGGGGTGGGAGTGGGGGTGGGGGTAACTGCCGGGGAAACAGGAAGTTGGGGATAAATTCACGGGTGGGGGATATGCTGAGGTCCTGTGTTCCAGGACCCCTAAGCTGGCCGTGGGATGTCCTGAAATCCCACTAAGTGGCCGGGAATATTTCACCACTCTCAGGACAACTGCCAACCTGTCTTCTTAAAATCCTTACTTACATAAAATTTGAAACCTAAAATATAGTCAAGCACGAGGCTAGAAGGAACCCTGGGGATTATCTGTACAAAGAAACAAATGTGCAGTTGGTGGGCATGCTTACTAAGGGGAGACACTGCTAAGATTAGCTGTGCAGTCTGGTGGGGGGTGGGGGTGTTTGGCAGCTGCAAGGAGACCTTCCCACTTAGGTTCCTTTTGCAGCTGCTCCTGTCCCAACCCCTCTGCTGCTATCTTAAACAGCTTCAAAGGGCTCTTTTTTTCTTCTTGTTATTTTTTTCTTTCTTTCAAACTAAAGTCTCTTGAGCTTCAGCACCAGAGGGGTGTGTTCCAAATGCAGATCCCCAGGCGCCATTATCTGGCCAGGGTGAGGTACAATACCCAGCGCAACCTTTACAACACGATGGACTATGCAGATGATGAAGGGGTTCATTGGAGTTGCTGCCTTTAGAGCCTTAAAGAGGTGGAGAGAACGAACCAAGGAAGGAACAGCTTGGCCACTGCTCCTAGCTTCGGTCCCATTTTCAGTCCCAAAGTTCTAGGTGCGTAGACAGAGATCCTGGAGCTTTGGGCAGGCGCCCTGAGAAAAAGGTAAAGGTCCACAAGCCAAAATGGAGATACAGAACGTTCTAGAAGGAAGCAACCATAGGGGCATAAAGACTATGCAAGGTTTTAGGGCAGGGTCGAATATTGCCTGCTTCGTCAGAGCAGCCAATCAGGTAGTCGGAGGGGTATATCCGGACTGGCTAGTAACTTACACCAACTCTGTACAGCCTCCCCTCCCCCAGGGGAAGAGAATGTACTTTTCTAAAGAATCAACGGAGTTAATGGGCGCTACTCTGTTGTGATTTCCTCCAGCCTGTCCCTACCGTCTTGGCTGATTCTCCTCCCCCAACACACACTTTTTGGCAATGTTACCTCAAGTACACAAATTCCAAATACAAACCATAGATCATCCCTACTACCCCAGTCCAGTTTCTGCACTCCAATGCTCCCCGATACTCTCTTGTACCCCAGTTCTGATAGCTCACCATGCCACTCGTGCCAGAGCAAAAGAAGAGGTTGCATGTGCTGGTGGTGGTGAACATGAAATTAGGGAAGTCTCCGTGGAGTAGGCTTATTTTGTTCTCACAGGTGGGAGTGGGGGGAATGACCATTTCATAGAGGTGACCACATGTGAAAAGACAGAGAATGGAGAGAAGTGGTTTACACACTTTAGTGTACATTAAAATCACAGGGGCAGCTTAATGAATATGCATTTCCCTTTACCTTATCCCTAAAGATTTGATGCAGATAGTCTATGGACTACTCATCCACAAACACTGAAGTTCTCAACTTAGGTCTAGGCAGACTGTGTTAAAATCTTCAGTGGATTTCAGGGTTTCCCTTAAAATGGACCCCTTATCCAGCAAAATATTATGAAAGCTCTGGGAGATAAAGTGGCTATGTTCTGGCTGACCTAAATAGAGACATTGTTCCTATTAGGTATATCAAGCTTGTTATATTTTAGATGACCTTACAGAAAACACTAATAGGAACACCATCCCACCTTCACTATTTCAGTGGGTCAAGTAGGGAACTGAACCATTTCAGTACGGCTGCAGCAGTACAGCAGCAGTTTGTTATACCGTGATTCCCTCTTAGTTTGTGAATCTGTAGGACACATATTTCACTATTTCTTGGGGAACAGGGCTGGCTCTGCATACACTCCCTTGCTCACTCTCTGCTACTGGGTGAAAACTCAGTACCCCATTGATGCCAGAGGTGGGGTGCATGTGGAATGTGTTGACTTCTCAGTCTTGGCAATGTTGGGTGGGACTCCTGTTGACACCAGTGCAGCAGAGAAGTCTGGTCCTTTGGTGAGTTGAGGCTTCACCCACATTGACATGATAAGAGTTAAGGAGAAGGTTCAAGGAGGGGCTGATCACCACTGTATGTCATCCTTCTTTGCTGCTCTGGTGTTGTCAGGGCTCCAGGAGGAAAAACGCTTGCATCCCCACCCAGCATCACCAAGAACGAGGAAGTCAACACATTCCGCATTCCCCCCATCTCTGGCATCCATGGGGTGCTGAGCCTTCACACCAACCCTGTAGCAGAGAGTGAGCAAGGGGGTGTATGCAGAACCAGCTCTGTTCCCCAAGAAATAGTGAAATATGTGTCCCTACAGATTCCCAAAACTAAGTGAATTCAAAAAAGTATAAGCCCAAATAAATCCATATCAAGACACAGCAGAAACTCCTTAAAACTAAAAACAAAGAAAAGAAATCCTAAAAGCAAACAGGGAAATGGCACATTGCCTAAAGAAAAAGACAAATTTGAGTGACAGATGTTTATCTGAAATGACAGAACAGAAAGAAGTCATGAGAGAAATGTGACTGAAAATTCTATATCCAGTAAAAAATAAAAAAAAAAAATCAGGAATAAACAGGACATGCTCAGATGAAGAAAAAGTAGAATTTGTTACTAGAAAATCTACCCTTGAAGAATGAGTGAAGAAATTTATCTAGGCAGAAGGTAATCATAAACAAAGACTTGGAATTTTAGAAAGAAAAAATGTCAAAATGGATAAAAATGATCAAATACAGTAACTACCTTACTTCTCAAGTTTTCTTAAATCATATTTAATGACTAAAGCAAAACTTACTACATGATGCGGCACTCAGTGTATGTGGAGGGAATACTCAAGATAATGATATTTTAAAGTAGATAAGGTGAAAGGAAATTAAGGAAAGTAATGTTTTTGTACTTCACTCAAGGTGAAAGACCATGATAGCAATATACTATCTCAAACTACATATGCATATTATGGTACCTGGCGTAACCACCAAGAAATGTTACAAACCAATATATTAAAAATACTGTAAATAAATGAGAGTGGCATCCTAACAGACAGAGAGATAATGAAATAAACGTTTCAAGTAATCCACAGGAAGGCAAGAAAGGAGAAAGAGAAACAAGAAAAAAGGAAACAGCAGAAGACATGCAAGTGGCAGGCTTAACCAGAAAACATGGCCTGAAAATATGCTTCTGTTAGGCCTTCCCTTAAAATATGGCTAGGGGTCTGAAAGTGAAAGGGCAGGAAAAGATAAATGATGAAATGATTAATCACCAAAGCGCAGAAGCTATCTCAATACTGTTTTCAAATGGAGACATGAAGAATCAGGATGGTTAAAGGTGATCTCAATAGCATGTCTTCTTAAGCCTTCTTCATGCAGATGTGCCCAGAGGTGTATGATTATGAAGAAAAACGCAGAGGTCCTGTCCATACAGCAGAGTTTTCCAGTAATTGCCCAGAAAGGTGGAGGACAATGTCCGTGAAGAAGTCTAAATTTTATGGAATGGCAAAGGCAGATAAAGAAGCTAGATCAGGAGGGCTGGCCTTCCCTGGTGGCAAAACAGAAGCTCCCCGCTGCTGCCGCCTCAGCAGGAGCGCTATCTTTTCCAACCCCCCACCACCACTCCCCACAATCCCCTCCAAGCCCCGGAGGTGACCCACATGGCATGGCAGACCTCTCCTGGCCCACCCGCTGCTCCCCTCAGCAGTGTACTTCGTCCTTCTGCCTGTTCTGCCCCTCACTCTGTCTCTGGTGAATTCTCTCACCGCCCCTGTGCCTCTGGCCTGTACCCCAGTTCTGGATGCATAATAAATAAATCTTAAAAAAACAAACAAAAAAGGTGGCTAGATCAGGAAATGAAGGAAATCGGACCATCTAAGGGAAACAAGAACCTCAGTGCCCCGAAATGGCCACCATCTGGATTCTCCCTTTTCTGTTCAGAACTCGGTCCCAAAATCAAATCCACGAAACCCAGCATCTCGGCAGGGCCTTGACAAAAAAAGCGGGACGAGATATGTAATAACTTAAGTGACAGTGAAAAGCAGCCTCACAAGCTGGCGGTGCTGAAGGAGAACTATTAGAAAGACATCGCTGACTGTACATCAAAAGGTAAGTTTGATAGTGTCCAGGGTCCCACTGGATGAAGTTGAAGATGATGAGAAGGAAGAATAGCAGAAGGAAGAAAATGAATAAAAACACTGGTTATAGGGGCCCTCCCTGGTGGTACAATGGGTTAGGACGCAGCACTGCAAACGAGCTGCAGCTACTGCAAGATGGCTGCAGCCACCTCAGTGCGAGTTTGAGCCCCACCCTGGAGGTGACCACACTGTGCTGCAGACCTCCCCTGACCCTCCCGCTGCTCCCCTCTGCAGTGAACTTCATCCATCTGCCTGTTTTGCTTCCCACTCTGTCTCTGGTGAGGCCCTTCACCGCCCCTGCACCTCTGGCTTGCACCCCAGCTCTGTATGAATAAATAAATAAATCTTAAATAAAATAAAATGTTACTTCTACTTCTTTTTTAAAAAAAAAATACTGGTTACCTGTCAAAAAATTAAGAAAGTGAGTTTTAGAGTGAAGAAAATTACTAGAGACAAACAGAGTCATTACACAATACAAGAAGGATCAATTCACAAGGAAGACCTTATAATCTACATGCTTAAGTGCCAAACAGAAGACTCCATTATCAATTTAGATTTATTCCAGGTATGAAAGGTCAGTCACACATTTGAAAAATTAGCATAAGTCATTATGTCAAAAGTATGAAGAAGAAAAACCATATGATCATTCACCTGATACAGAAAAAGCATTTGACAAAATTCAGTCCCCATGTTTTGTGAAAACTTTCAGCAAATGATAAAGAACATATACAGAAACCTCCAACAAACACCCTATTTAGAGGTGAGAAACCAGATGCTTTACCTCAAAGGTCAAGAACAAGGCAAGGGGTTCTGCTTTCACCACTTTTATCCAATATAGTCTTATAATTTCTATCTGATCTAAAAAGGCAAGAAAAAAATAAAAGGTCTACAGGGAAGAAATCAATAAAACTCTATATTTGCAGATTTGCTAATGGCATCTTTAAAAAAAAAATCTAAGAAGTCCACAGAAAGAAATTCCTAGAATAACTGAAATAAGCAAGGACAGAGAAAGGAAAGTCATTGCTCAGTAAAGAGTTTACATTTCTATATAGCAGAAGCAAACATGTAGAAACCAAAAATTAAAAATACCTTTAAAACTGTAAAATAAAATGAAATATTTACATATAAACTTATCAAACTATGTACTGGATCTCTATAGTGAAAATCATAAGACACTAATGCAGTTTAACTGGTTGAATTTAATAAACCAACCAGCTGCCCTTTGATGGGTCACATTTAAAAGTGTCTTCGTATCCTCACAGAACTTATAAGAGTGGGCAATACACTATACAAAGAAAATTATATGACAGTATTAAAGGATATAAAACGAGACACAAATTCATAGATAGGGAAAATTAATATAGTCACAATGACTATATTATCAAAAAGCATATATAGATTTAATGTAACCGCCATTAAACTTCCAATGATATTCTTCAAGGAAATAGCACAAAAATTTCTAAAATTTACATAGAACAACAGAAGATCCACAATAGTTAAAGCAATATTGAAGATAATAGAAACAAAATGGAGGCATCATGTGAACTGATTTTAACTATATTATAAAATAACAGTAATTAAAGCAATATGATAGTGGCATAAAAATAGACATGTAGATCAATATAACAGAGTCAAAAGCACAGAAATAAGCACACATGTATCAATAACTAATTTATTACAAAGAAGCCATGGTCATATGATGGTGAAAGTAGAATCTCTTTAACAAATGGTGCTGGGAAAATCAGACGGACACATAAAAAAAATGTCATTGGATCACTATCTAACGCCATGCACAAAAATAAATTTAAAATGAATTATAGCTGTTAAGACCATAATAATAATATGCAAGAAGAAAGAATTGGTGATATGTTTCATGACATCAACAATAGATTTTAGCATGGGAAATAAAAGTAAGAATAAACAATTGGGAATAGTGCAAATTAAAGTTTTTAAATGATACAAGAAAGTATTAGCAGAATAAAAAGACATCCTACTAAGTGGGAGAATAGATTCACGCCTCATACAATTGACAAGACATATAAAGAACTCATCCAACTTAACAACTGAAAGAGATAGAGAGAGACCTAGGTGGGTGAGAGAGGGGGTTGAGAGATAGAGAGAGGAGGGAGAGACAGCAGATTTGAAAAGGCAAGTTGTCAAAAAGGATATATAGAAGGAAAAAAATGCTCATCATGTATTTTAATAAGGGAGATGCAATTCAGACCAAAAGGAGATGTCATCTCACTTCTGTAAGGAAGGTAGACATTAGGAAAACCTTCAATGAAAGTGTTGGGTAAAATGTGAAGAAAGAGTAACTCTAGTGCATTGTTGGTGTGAATATAAACTGGCACAGCCATTTTGGAAAAAAGGTCTAGACCTACCAGTTAAAAAACTAAAAATGGAAATACTATATGTTCCAGTAATCCCACTTTTGGGTATCTACCTGAGGAATATGAAATAACCAACTTCAAAAATTATATGCTCCACAATATTTACTGCAGTCTTACTTAACAATAGCTAGGATGAAGAAACAAAGTAAATAAATGCACATTCATGCAGGACTGGATAAAGAAGATGTGGTATCCCTATACAATGGAGGACTACTATTCAGCAATAAAAAAAGACCAAATGCTACCATTTACAGCAAAATGAAAGGAACTCAGGGGAATTACGCATAGTAAAGTAAGCAGAAAGTTAAAGACAAATAGACAATTTCACATATACGAGCAAAATAATGAATTCAAGATGAACTGATAAACCAAAACAATTATAAACTAGCTGATTCTAATAACTGAAGTGAGATTTCTGGAGTTCAGATATGAGTAGGGGTGGGAGAGGGGAAATGGTCAAAGGAGTAGATGGTGGAAAAAAATAAAATTGAAAAAAATGTAATGCACTCCAGCCTTAAAAAAAAAAAAAAAAAGTTGCAGGTGTTGGTGAATTAACATTGCAGAGTAGTACAATAAAAATATCCAAAGGAAATAAAAATACAGCTGATTGGCAAATGAACAATGAGATTCCTGGTTATAATACTCTTTCTAAAAGCTTAATACATTCATCTCCAAAATTTTTCATCTATTTTAATATATTTTGTAGAAACAGACTGACAGTGTTCAATTTTAGTCAATTTTAATTTATGTGAATACAGGTACATTTCCTATTATCACTTGTCTAAATGTCCTGTAAGTGTTGTTATTCCACTGAAAAATTAAAGGAGACTCAATCAGCAGTATTTTCTCATGTTAACTTTGTGTTTTTAAGAAAACCTAATTGCTTTCATAGCAAAATGCTATCTATGGAGAAATGAACTGAAAATAGGAAGCAGGAATCCATCTCTCTAATCATGAGAGTATCACTCTATCTCTACAAACACACACACATACCGGATCACACACACACACACACACACACACACACACCGGATCACACACATACTTCCATACATATACACAAATAATTTGATAGAACAGAGACAGAGATATTATGAGGAATTTGCTCACATGGTTATGAAGGCTAAGAAGTCCCACTATCTGCCATGTGCAAGCTGGAAATCTAGGAAAGCCAATGACATAATTAGAGTTCAAGTCCAAAGGCCTGAGAACCAAAGGGATTGAAGGTTTAAATTCCAGTCCAAGAGCAGAAGACGGGTGTCCCACTTAAGTTAGCAGAAAGGGAGGTAATTCACACTTCCTCTCTTTTTTTCTCCTACTCAGACGCTCAAGGGGCTAGATAATAGCCAGGGACTAAGGGAAGGGCCATGCACTCCACTCAGTCTACTAGCTCAAATGTTAATTTCTTCAGGAAGCACCCTCACAGACATACACAGAAATAATGTTTAACCAGATATCTAGGCATACTATTATCCAGTTGACACATAATATTAACCTTCAAACTCATCATAGGAGGCTCTTAAAAAGCTAGAAAACTTATTATTGTACATAATTGGCATGGCTCTTTTTATACTCTAGCACATAATAGTTTTTATGTCTGGCTGAAGAAATTTGTTGAGGATACTCACTCTTTAAAACAAACCTATATGTAAAAATCAATTACAAGACATTCATTTGACTAAAGCGTCTACACAAAGTTGCAGAGTAGAAGTGATGAATTTTTAAAAAAGACATACTAAAACCTTCAATGTGTGAAATAAATTTCCACAGCCCTATTTTTAAATGTCATGATAGACCTGGAAACAATTAAGTGAATATAACTAATTAAAACCAAATTACTAAATCAATAGTGTAATTTAGCCCAAACTAAAACTCACTCTAGCACAAGTGAAAAATACTTAGATTTGACAAGCTGAGTACTGGGTCTCAATTAGATAATATGATGTTATTGTCCAGGAAATTTGTAGAAAAACATCTTCATTCTTGGATTAGCAATTAATGATAAGGTACAATGGATTGTTCTTAGAATATATGGGATATTCCAATATTATGAATTATCCACAGCATTAGCTCTGATAAGAATGATTACACAAAGTCTAACTAGCCACAACTCACAGATTGACAGGCAATATTATAATAATACTTAGCTTAAGATATGACTCTCATTTCAATAACTTAATTTGAATGTATAAATTTTGCTTTAATATTGTCCATTGCCCAGGTAAAATTATCCTCAGTGAAAGATTCCTAACATAACTGGAAAACAGGAATATGAGATCTCCTATGGAATTTCAGAAGTAGTATAAAATACTGAGGTCCAACTATACACCAGAGACAATTTACAGGGGTGGAGTGGGGAATGGGTTCAAAAATGGGGAAAGGAGTGCATGGGACGATGGTGATGTCACAGGGGTGAACTGATGATGGGAATTCCACGGGGATTACAACTGAGATAGAGAGAGGCACACAATGATGTAAAAATAAACTGTTATAACAAAAAATATACTGAGATCCTTGCAGGGATAATAAAATTGGGGACATAGAATAAATATGAATTACTTCTAGAAAAGGGTAGGTTGAAATATGAAAATAGGTATATACATTCTTGATCGTGGACCTGGGTGGTAAATTTATGATTTACGTATCCTTGTAAGTGGTACAGTTTAGGACGCAAATTGATTTATTCTGTTTTGCTATATGGACATAGATGCTCTGAGATAAGTAAGTAAGAACTTGATAGAATGATTTGGGCATTAACAATAATTCACTTGACTGTGATTGAGTGAGAACAGCGATTTTAAAAAAACAATAAGCATGCTTATGTTAATGAACAGACATTGATAGTGATGTTTTTCAAGTTCAACAAAATTCAGAAACATCTTTCAAATAATTAAAATGTAATCAAATCATAATCAATGCACTTAATATTTCTAATTATTTTGAGTGTTTTTAAACATTAATGATGCAAAGGTGACATCAGCCAAATAGTGGACTAGGACATTCTAGGTCCTCATTTCCCCCATGGAAACATTAAAAACAAAACAAAACAAAATAACCTAGAAAATGGCTATGAAAATGTTATAGGCGCTCTAGGAAACACGTCTGAAGCCTACAGCTAGCAAGCAAATACCCAATCAAGAAAAAGCAGAATTTAAATAGTAGAAAATGTATTGGTGTTCTACGAACCATGCCCACCACCCTTTTCCTGTGTGGCATGTTCTTGGTATGACCGAGGCAACGTCCCAGTTCCCAATCCTCTCTTCCAAAGTAGAGAAGGCAGAGCAATGTTCTATCTTACATGGGATTTGTCTAAGTAACTGGTCTGTTTCACTTAATTTGAACTTCAGTTAAGAAAAAGCACTGAGTGCTATTCATGAAAGCTGCTGAGTATCTAATACTCACCAATGCCTGGGGCAAGATGTTCTGGTAAAGACATTCAACTGACCACACAATAGTAGATGAAAGTTATCATAATCACTTGGCATAATGGCTAAACAAACTATCAGAAAATGAATAAGGAAACAACAGAAATTAACACTACAATAATTTAACCTAAGAGACATGTTTACAGAACTTCCAGGTTCTGTAAACAAGGTACATTTTCCTTAAGTGCACGTGTGTAATTTCTTAGGTCATACATATAGCTTGTAATCATAAATTTTAAGATATTGAAATCATACAAAGTATCCTTTCCTATTTCAATGGAATAAAACTAAAAACCAGGAATGAAAGAAAAAAAAAATAGAAGTCCATAAATATGTGGTAATTAAGCAGCACACTCAAACAATATAGCAAAATACATGGTAACACAGAAAAAACACCACACACACACACATATATTTATACATATATTATGCACACACACATAGCATCATTCTTTCTTTTTCTAAACTGAATAACAGTAAAGGCTTATAAGCCAAAAAAAGAAAGAAAAAAAAAAAAACACTGAAAATCAATCACCTAACTTTACTACTTAAGGATGTATAAAAAGAACAAACAAAACTAAAAGCTAGCAGAAAGAAGGAAATGACAGAATGACAGAAATTGAAGCAGAGAAAGAGAACAGAAAAACAATGCAGAAAATCAATCCAGGATTCCTGAAAATAATTTCAGAGACTGTGAAGGTTTCTCCATACAACTAGCTATCATGGACACCAAAAGGTTATTTGAGAATTCAACTCAATTCAGCTCAATTTTGACACTATCCACCCAGAGGCAGTTTCAGATTCCACAGGTAAAGGACTTAAGTCTTCTAAGTCTACCTGTACCTCAAATATCAGTCACAGGGTAGGCAGTTCTGGCTACAGGTGAGAGGGTCCTAGGATACCAGCTCCGGTTCATTTAATTTGCTACAACAGCACACACAACTCAGAAAACCCATCTACACATTTACACAAAAGTATTTATTACAGAGGGCGTATAAATGAGGAACAGTTAGATGGAAGAGATGAATAGAGCAAGATGTGGGCAGAACATGCAGACCTTCTGTGTCCCCCCAGGGTAGACATACTTCCCAAATCTCCACATGTTCACCAACCTGGAAGTTCTCAGAAAAACTTGATTTTTTCCCTTACATTAATTACACACACACATATACATATACATATACATATACATATATTTACACATATAGTATGCACACACACACATAGCATCATTCTTCCTTTTTCTAAACTGAATGCTTTCTCCTCTCAGGTGTAGTCTCCATAAAATTTCCAACACCAATGCACCGGTGCACCATCACCATAGTCCCTTGTGTTCTTCCCTGTTTTGATCCCTCTCCCTCCCCATCCCCTGCAGAATGTCTCTGATTAATAGTTGCCTATTAACTTTGTTTTTTAATTTATTAAAATTATTTTTATCCTGATTCCTTATTTGGTTCCCTTACATTCCTCCTGTAAGTGAAACCACCTGATTTTTTCTTTCCTTTTTCTCTCTGGCTTATTTCACTGAGCATAATCCCTTCCAGCTCCATCCATGTTACTGTGAATGGCATGTATTTATATTTTTTGATTGCTGAGCAATATTCTATTGTGTATATGTACCACATTGTCTTCATCCAGTCATCTATTTTTGGGCATTTGGGTTTTTTCCATAGCTTACCTATTGTAAACAGTGCAGCAATAATTATAGGGGGCTCAGGTGTCCATTTCAATTAATATTTTTGTGTAGTTTGGGTAGATACCTAGGAGTGGAATTGCTGGATCATATGGAAGCTCCATTTTTAGTAGTCTGAGGAACCTCCACAGAGCTTTCCATAATGCTTGAATCAGTTTGCATTCCCACCAGCAGTGTTGTAGAGTTACTTTTTCTCCTTACCATCACTTGTTTTTTCTAGTATCATCCTTGATAAAATTGGACTCACCTCCCACCCTCTCCCCTCTTCAGTGGTCTTTAGGGTACTCTTAAAGTTTCAACCCCCTCATCACTTAGTGTGCCTCTGACAATCATACCCCATCTTTTGGCACTTCCAAAAGTCATCTCCTTAACATGACAACAGACACCTTTACTATTTTCAACACTTAAGGAGATTTCAAGAGTTTGGTGACATAGTTAACTGTGGATGAAGGCCAAAAATATATGAGAAATGTATTTTTGTTATTGGAATGCCTAATATGTATTTCTTAAACTATAATATTGCAATCAAGGAAAGAAAAAATAAGTTATTTGAAAAGGTCCACAAAATTTCTAAATCTTTAGTTATACAGACTAAGAAAAAAGATAGATGATTTGAAGTACTAAAATTAAAAATGAAAATGTGGACATTACTACAGGTTTTACCAAAATAAAAAGAATTAGAAGAGAGTGCTATGAACAAATGTGTATTGAAAACTGAATAACCTGGATAAAATGGACAAATTTCTAGAAACACTTAACCTCCCAAGACTGGACCATGAAAATGTAGAAAATCTGGATTGATATATAATAAAGAAACTGAACTTTGAAACAAGAAAAGCCATGGATCAAAATTTTTTTTACTGATGTATTATTCCAAAAAGGTAAAGAAAAGCTGATACTAATCCTCAAACACTTTAAAATTTTGAAAAATAAAAAAACTTTGAAAAAGTTAATTTATTTTATACTGTATGCAAAATACAAAAGTTAACTAAAAATGCATCCAAATCCTAAATATAAGAGCTAAAATTATAGGCTTCTTAGAGGAAAACATAGTGGGGATGTTTCATGATATTTGATTGTCATATCCAACTTCTTGGATATGGCATCAGAAGTACTAGTAAAAGAAAAAAGATAAATTTGACTTTATAAAAATTAAAAACATTGTCAAAATACTGACAAGGCAACCTGCAGAATGGAAGGAGTATTTGCAAATCATATACCTAATAAGAGATTAATAACCGGAACTCAGCAACACATAATTATTTTTGCTGGCTATTATTTTTTTATTTTAATATAATAGTTTACTTTTATATCATTTTGTGCCTTTTCCCATTTAGGTTGTAATCCCTGTGGGCTTCTCATCACCAAATCACCCATGTGCCATTACCATAGTCCAGTGCACTTCCACCCAACCCAGTTTTTGATCCCATTCCCCACTCCACCTCCATACCTGAACAACAACATAATTTTTAAAGGGGGAAAAGGACCTGAATGAATATTTCTCTAAAGAATACATACAGATGGCCAATAACACATGAAAAGATGCTCAACATCACTAATCATTAGGGAAGTGCAAATTCAAACCACAATGTTCTACTATTTCACATGCATTAGAATGGCAAATTCAAAATGAAAAATAAACAGAAAACAAAACATGTTGACTAGGATGTAGAAAAGTGTCAAACTTTGTGCTTTGTGGAAATACATGGGGGTTCAGTCACCATCATACAAATTATAGAAGGTTCTCAAAACATTAAACATAGAATGACATAGGAATGACATTTGGCATTAGCCATATGACAGCAATTCCTTTTCTGGAATATACACAAAAGAACTGAAATCAGGAATTTGAACAGGTATTTATTTATATACTGGTATTCACAGCAGCAGTATTCAAGCAGACAAAAGGTGGAAACGACCCAAATGTCCATTGATGTATGAAAGGAGAGAAAATACATTCTACACATACATTTCTACAATATGGTTAAAACTTGAGGACATTATGCTAAATGAAATAAGTCAGTCACAAAAGGACAAATGCTGTATGGTTCCACTTTTTTCAAGTATCTAAAGTACAGACGTAAAGTAGAATAGTAGTTGCCAGCAGCTGGAAGAATGGAATGAGATATTATTTTTTATTGGGTATTGAGTTTTATTATGGGATGATAAAAATGGATGGTAACAATAATCGGATTACACAACAATATGAGTGTATTTAATGCCACTGAAATGGACACTTCAAATGGCTAAAATGCTGAATTTTATGTTAAATGTATTTTACCATAAAAAGTTACAAATTTAAAAATTAATGATTCACATTAA
>NW_004567120.1:27656095-27674519 GCF_000260355.1 Condylura cristata
TTTTTTAAAATTATAAATTTAAAATTATAATAATTTTTACATCACTTTGTGTCTTTCTCCATCTCAGTTGTAATCCCTGTGGGCTTCCCACCAGTGTGCCTTGGCCCCGAGCACTCCCCCCACCCATTTTTGATCCCATTCCACACTCCACCCCCATAAAATGTCTCTGGTATACAGTTGTTCATTATTATTATTATTTCCCCCCTGGTCCTTTATGCTCATGCTATGAGTGAAACCATCTGGCATTTTCCTTTTTCTTTCTGGCTTATGTCATTAAGCATGATCCCTTCCAGCTCCATCCATGTTGCTGCAAAAGGCATAGGTTTATCTTTTTTAATCACTAGTAATAGTCCATTGTGCATATGTACCACATCTTTTTAATCCAGTCATCTACTTTTAGGCATTTAGGTTGATTCCATATCTTCCCTATTGTAAATAAAGCAGCAATAAACATGTTATACCCTCCTTTTTTTTTTTTTAACAAAACGCCCCTCAACTATAAACTAGCAATAAGTTGAATTAAACTCTAACCTTCGTTCTTTCTTCCCTCTACTTCTTCCTTGTGTTTAACTGTTAACTGACTCCATCTGCATACCTGAGAACTTGGAAAATTGACTGTATTACATCCCTAATAAAATTCTCTGTGACCTTCTGGGGTTGATTGTGGCATTAAAAACAAAGATTTGCTGATTGCTAGAAAACACTCCTGCGGGCAAAGTAAAACACTTTGACGCAGGTCTCCCATACTGCCAAGCACCATCTTGGATTTGAAATGTGAAACCTGCACATCCCTCAAATTCCTCCCCCCTTCTATAATCCCAGCACTCCCATCTTTCAGGTTATCTTATGCATCCACTCCATTAAGCTACTCCATGTAAAGACATTTCTTGTAGAATGTGGCTTTCTGGGTGCAAATGTAACACTCAGTTTGGCTGTTAACACTAGGATGATGGATAAACATTTAAATTTACTCATTCAATGGCATACCATTCTGCAGTGAAAAGGAAGAAACTACTGATACACACAAAAATGAGATGAATCTCACTGAGACTATGCTGAGAAGTTGGGAACAAGAGAACCTATAATAAATATGATTTGTCTGTATTACTTCCTAGAAGAAAAAAAAATGAATCTATGGCAAAAAGAGAAAAAGAAAATATATGGCCTGTGTTGTGAGACTGACTGGAAAGGGGAATGAGGAGATTTTTTGCTATGAGGGAAATGTTCTGTATTTGTAAAGATATGAATGATATAGGTATGTACACTTGTCAAAGCTGATGCCATTGTACACTTTCAAATTGTACACTTCACTACAACTAATTTTTACATATAATGAAAGAACTGTAAATGAATGATAGATGAATACAAGCTGCTTTTAGTTAAAAAAAATGTATCCTTTGATGCCAAAATTCCACTGTAATAAAGTATTCTAAATAAATCAGTGCTCTAAAGATATAAGCAAATAAATCCACAGATACTTATCTATCTACTTATGATCTCCATGTTTTTCTTACTGTATTTAATGAAATTTCATATATATTAAAAAAATCTAGCACAACCTGCAAGACCTTTACTTGGGGAACATTTTAATAAAATCTGAAAGTATGCAGCCATTTAAAATTAGATTTTAGGGGCCCTCCCTGGTGGCGCAGCGGGTTAAAGCACAGCACTGAGAATCTAAAGCCACTTCCGCATGAGTTCGATTCCCGCCTGCCCCGGAGGTGACCACATGGCGTGGCAGACCTCTCCTGACCCGCCCACTGTCCCCTCAGCAGTGTACTTCATCGATCTGCCTGTTCTGTTCCCCACTCTGTCTCTGATGAAGCCTCTCACCGCCCCTGAGCTTCTGGCCTGTACCCCAGTTCTGTATGCACAAATAAATAAATCTTTTTTTTAATTAGATTTTAGTTCTATATCTATATATAGGGGGAAATGTTCGTGACTTTTTGAATACAGGAATGTATAAATATAGCAAATATAGTACTACTTATTATGTATACATTATTTGTGTATATAGGTAGATACATAACACATATTCATGAAAAGACAGGCATAAAACAGTTAACAGTGCTTCATTCTACAAGTAAATTTTAGCTAAGTATTCATGTTTTATTATAACCAAATTTTTATAATAAGGATATATTATCTATACAAGCAGAGGGAATTGAAAGCTATTTCCATTCTGGGAAACAGAATGCAAGTTACTTTTTAATAATAATTTCTTCTTAAATTAATGTGAAGAAATACATAATTTACTCTCCCAAGTAATTAAATGCCACTAAGGAATAATTAGTTAAGCAGAATAACAACAATTTCAGTATTTTCTACTATTGATTTCTGGTCAATAACAAGAATTTTTTCCATTTCTAGCATTAATATTTTTCAAAATACACAAAGCAAGTGGGTCCTAATTACCTTCTCTTTTCATGGTATATTGTGTATGCATATGTGTATAATTTTAGATTTAAATAGTATTTTCTTCTATTCGATGTTCATATAAAGAAGGCAGATGGTTGTCAAAGAGACAAGATAAGAAAAGACGTGTTTGTCTACCTTCCAGAAGTTAAGATTTCTAATTAATCTTGCTTTCATTTTACAGATGTCACTTGAGGTAAGCTATCAACCTTACAGTTGACAGGCGAGCTGATGAAAATTCAACGAACACTTCCTATTCTTCTTGGCATTTCTCACAGGTTGCTTGATGTTATAATAAGCAGGGAAAAATGTTTAAAGGTTGATTAAATCCTTATTAGTGGAAATGTACAATGTGCATCCTCAAGAGCCCTTTGTTATAATACAAGGAACTTTATTCCAAATTCTTTTACCACAGTGTGCTTAAGGGTAATGCATAATAGGCAGTATAGATTACAAAGAGATTGTAATCATTGAAAATAATCATTATTTTCAACAAATCAAATGCTTAACAGCCCTTAATTACCAGAGAAAATATATTATAAATGAAAATTTTATTTAACCTATTTTGAGCCAAGATGATCCTAAACCAATTACCCCAATAGAGACAAGTTTACCCAACCTTTATATCTCTTTCACCAACAAGTCACTGGATGCAGGTTGTTCCCAGGGAAATAGTGCTCCCTCAGGAGAAGCAACTCCTTTAAGCTGTCTATGCAACCAGGTGAATAAAACTATTTCATTTTTTTAGAATTGTATTTATTTGTGCATACAGAATTAGGGTACAAGCTGGAGTGCAGGGGTGGTGAGAGGATTCACCATAGACAGTGGGGAGCAGAACAGGCCAACTGACAAAGTACAATCTGAGGGGAGCAGTGGGCAAGACAGGAGAGGTCTGCCGTGCCATGTGGATCAACTCCGTGGCTGGGACCGAACTCGCACTGAAGCAGCTGCAGCCAGCTTGCAGCTCTATGTCCAAACCTGTTGAGCCATCGGGGAGGGCCCACTATTTCATTCTTAATTTCCATTTTGAATCGTTCATTGCTTCTGTGTAGACACACCACTTTTCCTTTTCAGATGACATCGCTTTAAATCTTTGTGCTTTTGCCGTATAGTATCTCACCTTTCAGGTGTTGTTACTGTCAACAAAACACCCACAGTCTGACCACCATATTCCATTAAGCTCCTTCCGATTTTGTTCTCATCCTTCCCTCTCACTTCTCTGGCAGTCAGTTCCACCGTCAGATTTCTATGGTTTCTTATTAATTTGGCCTTATCTGACCCTTTGCTTTGTCTATTTTCCACATATGAGTGATACCATCTGGTACTTGTCTTTTGTTTAAAGTGATTTCTTGTTTTGTTTGCTTTGGCTTGAGTTTTACTTTTAAGTTCTTTCTGTTAGCCTGCCTACAATCTAAATGAAGTTCGAACTTATTGGTGCATGAACATTTCTCCACAGTCTAATGAAAACAAGTTACTGAAGTGCCTTGTTGTAGCATTGAAATTTATCTCAGGTAATAAGGAGCACAAAAAGAACCACTATTTCAGTCCCTGAGGCAAAGTAGAAAACTTGAGCATCAGAAAAGCCCAGTAGGAAATGTTGATGGCAGTATCATAACTTCAGCAATGTGTTGAAATTGTCAGGTTGTATCATGAGGGCTTGCACTGAGAGAGAGCGCACTGACTGGCAAAGTCAGAGTATTAGCTATGATAACCACATACTAATTCATATATTCTAATCAATCTGGCTAATTTTTAATTAATACTAATTGTTTTATTATGGTTCTTAGCAAGCAACACAGCAGTCAGGAATTCCCAGTCTAATTGAGTTAATCAATTCCTTGATAATCTTTCTTGAAATTTTTAGAGTAAACTAATATTCAACTCGCATAACTACAGACATTCTACCCTGCAGAAAATTAACACCTAATGTCAGAAATAAAAATTCTCAACTAGTACTTGATAAATCAATGGGTTATCTTTAAATGCCTCATGGCAGAGACATTTGGGAATAAAAAAGACAAACAGATAATATATAAACGTAAAACTTTAGGAGCTGCTATCTATTGCTGAATTTAAAAAGTTAAGCTAGGGATGTTTTTATCAACCATCAAAAAATATTTAAAGGATAGTGAGCTTTCTAAAATGGATTGTCTCTGATTTTGGAAATGTTCTGAAAAATATATATTAGGATACTAGTGATTTTAGCAGCAGCTTCATCAACACATTAAAAAAAATGCATTGTCAGGCCCTCCCTGGTGGTGCAGCGGGTTAAAGCACAGCACAGAATTGGAATCCAGCCAGCTGCTTCAGCATGAGTTCAATTCCTGCCCCAGAAGTGACCTTCATGGCGCAGCAGACATCTCCTGACCCACCCACTGCTCCCCTCAGCAGTACCTCGTCAATCTGCCTGTTCTGTTTCCCACTCTCTCTGGAGAATCCTCTCACCCTCCCTGATCCTTTGGCCTGCACCCTAGCTCTGTATGCATAAATAAATAAATATTTTAAAAAATGTATTGTGGTTAAACAAACATTAAGCATGAGGTGAATTCAAATCACGAATTTTTCTAAGGCAAATTTTACAAACATAAAATTCTATACATTGTAAAAACCAATTAATGAGAAACTTGTAACAGATTTATGAATACTAGAATGGATAATTCATTTGCTAAAATTCCTATCTCAGACAAATTATATAAGGAGGTCATTTCATTATGGGCCAATTTTAGTGGGTATGTCTATTTGATTCCAATAGGAAAAATATTGATCAAATTATTCCAAGTCATTGGAGAAAGACTGAAGGCAAAAATAAATAATGCAGAACAAACAAATAAGAGTATACAATACTTGTTCTAAAACTTAAATATATGGCATATAATTTAGTGTTTTACAAGCATTTCAAACATTCTATTAGAATTTTAAAAGTAATGAAGCAGCTTTTCTAGTTCATATCAATTCACACATTCTCTTAGGGAATGATATTCCTTCAGCATTCAATACATACCTCTTTCATCATAAAGTGCTATCATCTTATAAATTACTATACTAGTTTAGAACAATAAACCCCACCATAATTAATATAGTTTCCCCAGGCTGTTAAATAGTTTTCCAGTGTGCATTAGCATACATAATATGCTACAAATTAAATGATGTATATGTAGATAAGAAAAAATAACTTGTACTTAATAAAACCATGTATAGTTCTGAGTTGCTTCATATTTATTTCTGGTTTTAAAAAGTAGGTATTATGGCAAGATTTTTAACATAATGCACAATTATTTGTTGAGTTTCAGTCTAAGAAAGAAGAAAATTAGGGAAAAATTTGCCTGCGCTTTTATCAAACTAATAGTAACAAGATGTCACATGTATTGACATTGTGATGACCCTGACTGATTGAGATATGGAGGCAATTGAGATAGTGCTACTTAGGTTAATGATTAAAACAGTAAACATTTGTTTATAGAGACACTGATAAACAGACATTTAAGAGGCAAGGAAAGATAAAAACCTGACTATGCTAAAACCCTCTCCCTAAAATAAAATAGACAGGTGGTCCTGAAAATTGCCTCTGAAAGTGATATGAAGATAGACACTGAATATAAGCTAATTTTTGACACATATGGATTCCACACTGGTAGTCCTAAAGCCTTCAGGTATTGGTGTAAACTTTCAGGGATTTCTGCATTGAGAAGGTGCCTTCCCACCCTGCAGAAAGACTGCTGGCAGGAACTCTTGCAGTAAGGCCCTCCCCTCTATCTTGCCATTCTCCTGAGCCTTATCAAGAGATTCTAAACCGATCTCCTTTTATTGCCAGTTGAATTATATGCTTATATTGTTGGATACCCTCCCCCATAAATTCATATTGTGATTATAAACATTTGGCTTGAGATACAAAGGGAAATCTTCCCATTCTGTGGAAGTTAGTACTTTTGAGATCTGGAGTTCTGGCTTCACCAGAACTGTGCTGGATATTTTAAATAAATTATTTCATTTAATCTTCACAAAATTCCACTGAGATGTACTGCCTACATGATAAATAAACACACTTTAAAAAAATCCACATTTTAGATTATTCACATGTTCCAACCACAGTCATTCCTAAACTACCTATACAGCCAAATCAGAAAGTTGAAGCACATTTGTATTTCAAATAATGTTTAACTCTAAGTTATTTATGGGTTACATAAATAAAGGAAAATCTTTTCGAAATAAAAATTTACATTTTACATATCAGATAAGTTAATTTTTTGACTTATAATTTTTAAAAATTGTTAATAACACAGTCACATGATCTTCTTCCTTTGGAGTTAGAAACAAACCACATTTCTTGACTTCAGAAATTATCATTTTCCAAATTAATGGTAGCAGCATCACACACACACACACACACATAACTCTTTAGAATGTTGCTGCTATGTTCACACCTTTGTAGCAGGACAAATGTTTGAGTACATCCATTAGCTATGGTATTTTGATAGTATAAAGATTATAAATACAGAATATTATAAAGCTGTTATTTAGGTTTTGTTCTATAATCTTTGCACATTTTCTGCATCGTTATTTCTAATCACCCTATTTTAGTTTTGCATATAAGCATTCAAGACTTTCTCTGCAAAAATTTATTATCACATGATGCAAAGTAAAATTCAGAAAAGAAGAAAATTTGAACAAAACAGCGATGAATTCGATTCTAAAATGTATGACGCTATCCATTTATCCAGCCTCAAAAAAGTATGGTTTTCATTATTAGGTTACAATGGATCAAGATTTGTGTTCATACTAATGTTGCCCTCATTTCCATTTATATTAAACTTGTATTTGTTTTTTAAAGGAGGCACATGAATGAACAGAGCCTTCCTCAATCTCTGTTTGTTCAGCTTGTAACATGCACAATAGCAAATTCAATCTTGTTAAGAGGTTTATTCCTCTATTGTAGAACTTACTTGAATTGCAAGAAAGTTGGAATTTGCATGGGTTATGTGCTTCTATGAAAGAAAGAATTGAAGTTCTTTAAAGACTTTATTTTTCTTTCTCAATAATAAGTTGCTTATGACCACTTAATTTCAAACATCTTTTGTCCATTCTATTACTCAGCTGAAGGGGGGTGAGATCTTCATTTCAATGAAAGGAGACTCAAGTTAATCTGAAAAAATAACACCTGAAATGTCAGTGATATCACAATTCTTAAATTGTCACAAGGACAATTCCTCACTCATATAAATTCCTTAAAACAATCACGTTTTTCTTTGATAAAGTATGATTCAGTTTATATCAGGTAAAAGGGCACAGCATCAATGTTCCTTTAGCTAGCAAATTATTTTGAAACATATGTTATTTTACCAAGAATATTTTCCTTTACACTAAAATCAAAGACTTCTAATTAAATTCTGGTCATATTGCAAACATATAGGTCATTTTATTAACCTAGAGTCAAATGTGGACAAGCAAATGACTACTACTTTTACTGCAACAATTAGGTACTGTAATATGATATAATAGTTTCCATTGGTCACATGGGTAAGAAACCTACAGAACACATTCAATCACACACACAACAGATTGGGGCAATATACTTTAGTGGACAAAGTCGAGCACTTATCAACTGTGACCTTGACAGATAACTTACCCTTTCTTAGGAACTTCAGTTTATGCCTTTATAAAGTTCTATTTAAGAGCCCTCCTTGGTGGCACAGTGGGTTAAAGCACAGCACTAAGACACTAAAGCTACTTCAGCATGAGTTTGATCCCTGCCCATTCCGGAGGTAATTCACATGGCATAGCAGACCTCTCCTGACCTGCCTGCTGCTCTCCTCAGCAGTGTACTTTGACGATCTGCCTGTTCTGGTCCTCCACTCTGTCTCTGGTGAATCCTCTCACCGCCCCTGAACCTCTGGCCGGTACCCCAATTCTGTACGCATAAATAATCTTTAAAAAAAATTCTATTTAAATCTGAAGTACACTGCTCCATATTAACAGAGATTTCAGACACATGCAGCTATATGTAATAGGTCATCTTTGAGTGAGTCTTGAACATTTGAAGGACAATGGCAGCCACTAAATATGGTGTTAATATTCAAATTTTCATAAATGCACTGTGTGATATAAAGCAATATCCATTTATTTGAGTGGCACCAGATTTACAACTAAAGAATATAAAACAATATTTTATGTTATCTAATTAGCTTTTTCTTTACTAGTTTCTTAAGGTGGAGTTTGAAATTTATTTGAGACCATTCTTTCCCTTCTAGTGTAAGTATTTATACTGCTGCACATGTCCCTTAAATACTCCTTTACATGCATTCTACAAAATTACTTATGTTTCATGTTCATTTTCACTAGAAAAAATTATTTTGATTATTTTAGAATTTCTGTTTTTGGTCTCTGCATTATTTAGAAGCATGTTACTTAATTTCCAAACAACTGGAAAAAAATAGCATAATTAGTAACTGACAAATATTTAGGGAAGATAAATTATCAATTATATATATACACTTCTAGGGAAAAAAATCTATCACCATTTCATGATAAAACCTATCAGTAAATCAGGAATAAAAGTAACTTCCTCAACCATATAATTTGCCAAAATACCTACAACAAACATCACATATAATTGGAGAAGACTGCTTTTTCTCCCAAGCTCAGAAAATATGTAAGAATGCCACTTTCAACACTTCCATTTATATTGTACTGGAAGTTCTAGCCAATGAAATAAAGCATGAAAAAGAAATAAATACATCCATATTGGAAAGGAAGAAGCTTATCTCTTTATATTAACATACAACATGTTTATCTCTATATAATAGCCTACGGAATAAAAAAAAAATGATAATTCCTAAGAGAGTTGAATGAAATTAACTGATTCTGGGTCAACAAAAAGTTATTTGAATTATTATATATAAGCAATGAATAATCATAAGTTGAAACAAAAACAAAAACATATCACTTAAAATTGAATCAACATGACATAATCAATAGTAAATTTGACAAAATATGTGCAAAAACTATGAAATGTTCTTGAGAGAAATATTTTAAGTACCTCAGTAAGTAGATAAGCATGTTATCTTTGTGAATTAAAGTTTTAATTATTATTAAAATATTAATTATTTCCAAATTAATTGATCGATTCAACATTGCCTGAATCAAAAAGTCAGCAGGACTTTTCAGCTAGAAATTAACAAGTGGGTTTTAAAATTCATATGGAAA
This sequence comes from Condylura cristata, assembly GCF_000260355.1. Taxonomy (NCBI): domain Eukaryota; kingdom Metazoa; phylum Chordata; class Mammalia; order Eulipotyphla; family Talpidae; genus Condylura; species Condylura cristata. The sequence goes on from NW_004567120.1 coordinate 27,665,711, forward strand.
TTCAAAGACCTAAAATAAAATATCTGAAAAAAAAGAACAAATTTGGAAACTGACAATATATGATTTCAGGACTTCCTATAAAGTTACAATAAGGAAGAAAATAATGTCTTTGTGTAAGGACAGATGAATTTATCAATGGAATAGAATATAGAGCCCAGAAAAACACCCTCGGGCATAGGCTTATTTTGATTCTTAATAAAGTTTTTATGACAAAAAGGCTTTTAAGAAACTGCATAAGAAAATATTTGCTGAAATATTATTTTAGAAAGAAAAAGAACATAAGCTCTTAGCTTGTCTCATATTCTAAAGTCAACTTAAATTTGATTATAAGCCTAATTTTAAGAGCTATAAATGTAAAATTTTTAGCAACGAAGAAAACTTAGTAATCTTCAGTTTCATAGATATACAAAGGATTTACAAAAGAAAAAGGACAATAAACTGGACTTCACAATAAAAATGTTCTTCAAAGGACACTACTAAGAAATAAAAAAAAGAAGGCATGCATATACAGTATTAGGATCAATTATGACTCAGTAAAATATTTTTTTAAGCAAGCTATGGGTTGGAATACAAATCCCAAATTCAGCAATGAGTTTCAATTAGTATATAAACAGCTGTTATGACTCAATAAGAAGACAAAATCTCAATTAAAAAGGGGTAAACAGGCCCTTCCCTGGTGGCACAACAGGTTAAATCACAGCGCTATAAAGCTATCACAGCCACTGCAGCACAAGTTCGATCCCTGGCCAGGGAGGTAACCCATGTGGCGTGGCAGACCTCTCCTGTCTCATCTGCTGCTCCCCTCAGCAGTGCATTTCATACATCCACCTGTTCTACTCCTCACTCTGTCTCTAGTGAATCCTCTCACCCTCCACACCTCTGGCGTGTACCCCATTTCTGTATGCATAAATAATCTTTTTTAAAAGGGGGGAGGGTAAATAATTTGAACAGATACTTTGCTAAAATACTTTCTAAGACAATGGCAATAAGTGCATAAATTAGTCATCAAGAAAATGCAAAATATAGCCATAATTAGATACTACTTCTGGCCTATCAGAATGGCTTAAACTTAAAACACTGACTACACCAAAGTTCAACAAGAATGTAGAGGAAATAACACATTACTACTGGAAGTGTAAATTAGTACAATAACTTTGCACAATAGTTTCATAATGTTAAACTAACCCCTACCAGGTAATTATTCTATGCAATTATTCCATTTGAAAGTAATTATCCCAGAGAAATGTAAGCATTTCCCCACACAAAAACTTACTGATAAATGCTTATAACAGCTCTATTTGTAGCAGTTCAAAATTGGACACAATCCAAATATCCATGAACAGGTGAATAGATAAACAAATTATTACACTATACAATAAAATGTTTATCAGCAATATAAAGCAATGAGGTATGTACTACAAAATTATTGTGCAGAATTAAAGTAAATCGATCAAATGAGTGTCATTCCATTTATATAAAATACTAGAAATAAAAACTTTTGTATACTGAGAGAAAGATCAGTTGTTTCATTGAAAGAGAGGTTGGGGGTTTGGCAAACTGGAAAGATTACAAAAGAGCAAGTGAAAGCTTTTGGGGAAGTTGCTATGTTCATCAACTTCATTGCAGTAAATGTATCCCTATGTCAAAAATCTATCAAATTTTCACATTTTAACTATCTCAGATTGCTTCATGTCAATTATACCTCAATAATGGTATAAAAATATCAAAACCAATCACAATAGCTAATAGCATTTTTCACAAGGTCTTTGAAACAAAAGGAGATCACAGAATCTAATGGCATTGTGCAAACCTTGAACATTTCATTTAATTCATGAAAGAATGTATAGTTTTGCATACAGCAGATACATAATGTGAATTTTATTAGTATACCTTTCTAATAATAACCACAATTTAGAAAGGAAGAATGCTGATGGCGATGCACACTGCTCATTGTTTCCTGCATTCCACATCACAACTTTATGGCAAAACCGCTCTTTCAAAAAGTATTTAACTATCCAACTTGGAGAAAAACACACACCATATGATGATTTCATTTATATGTAGAAGATAAAGGAACAAAATAAAAGAAGAAACCAAACAAAAATTCTTAAAAACAAAATAATGGTTACTGGAAGGGAAGTGGGAATGGGGGTAGGTAAAAGGAGTAAATTTTATAGTACAGGGTGGAAACCAGACCCTTGACGGTGAAAATTTATAGCACACACAGACGTTGCTTTTAATACTCTACACCTGAAAACTATATGATATTATAAGATAATCTTATAGATTATCATATAGCTATATTATATGATTATATAAATTATTGTATTATATATAATGCATTGTTACTTCAATAAAAAAAAAGCTTAATAAAAATGTACAGCTAATGTCGGGGTGTGTTTCCTCAGACAAAACTAAATTAAAAAAATCTAGAAACATGCCTCAGAATTGAGGCTACAAAATGGGAAGTGTGGTGGTTCGGAGACAAACCGGGTAAAGGGGAAAAGGGGCCACAAGGTATATAGGTTGGAGGACTCGGGGTTCCTTGGTTGTGGGTGTAGTATGGTGATACACATCTGAAGAGGTGGGAACTTATGCCTCTATATAATATACAGTGTTCTTAACAATCACCACCTCAATAAAGCATAGAACAATAAGATAAATAGAAAATACATTTCTCCTAACATGCCCCAACCGGAAGTCATGCCTTTCTTCAGCAGAGTTGTAATGAATATAAAAGACAGAATTTCTTTACAAAGTGTGAAGTACTTACTACATGTCTTAAGGTATTACTGTATAGACAGTATTACTTTGTCTATTTATTAAACTGTACTCTGGAAAACAGTCTTTTGGAACATGTGACAGGGGAAAAAGGAGTTGGATAAATACAGGAATTGTATAATATATTTTTTCCTCTTGAAATTTTACAAAGAATATATAGAATACTCTACTTTGGCAAGAAAGAAAACACTTACATGTTATTTTGTCCATATTTCACATAACTCTTGATATTAAGTAGACTATGAGGAGAAATATTGGTTTGGAAATGGGAACTCCTCTAGTTCTGTAGATTTTGATAATGACATATCATCTCTCTGAGAATTAGACTCTTAGTGTGAAACAAAATGAATGAAACTACTAGGTGCTCTTGTTATTAGAAGGTAGAAAACTTACAAAATTATATTCTCTCATTATGAAATGTCACACTATAATCTCACGTGGATATGAGTAAATATAAGCATAAACTGCCTAACTTACTTCCTATATCCGTGACTTACCCAAATGGCAATCAGGTTAAGTGTGAAAGAATAGTAGCATATATAACTCTATAAAACATATTAAAAATCTTATTCCTCCTACCTTTTCTATTCATTTTAATAACACAGTCATGATTCTTTTACCTTCTTTAAAAGGATACATATTTCCTCATTGAATCAGAAAGTGTAAGGTCATACTTTAAGAGAAACTGGTATTTCTTTAAAGAAATGCTCAAGTGTATTTCTTCTAAAGAAACCTAGAGGTGGCTAATGTTTTAAATCTCAGTAACAATGTAGGGGCTTAAGCGGAGACAGCTGTTGTAATCAGACTTGAAATTCTAGCTTGTTATTTTGGTAGGATCTATGAGAACATTTAAAAGTTTTGAGCACATACAAATTTACAAAATCTTCAGGGACACTGGATAAGATTTTTCTTTCTTTTAAAACTTAGGATATTTGTATTAATTCATGCAAAAAGAAATACTTAACTAAGCTCCCATTAAATAGTTATAAGAAGATGGCGTATTTTCCCAACAACCATATATAAATTCAAAAAGTTGTCAGAGCAGCAAAACTTTTAGATCTGATTAACTGAAAATTCCTCAAATACAAAAATTATTTACTTCATCAATGGCATACAAATTATGAGTATACAAATTAGGTAAGGATTCTTATTTTCTTACATGCTTACATGCATAATCAAATCATAAAGAAGCAGCCTTATGCTGCTTATGCTTATGTGGGGTAGATAATTAAACAATACTGTTACAAGCATACATAAACTCAATATATTTCAGATTATAAGCTCCTTAAGGACAAAAATTATATATTTAAATATTATCAATTAGCCCTTAATCTTAAAGTCTAGAATGATAGTCAGTCCAAAGCAAGTCAGAAAAATGTGTATTGAATAGACAATTTTATTTGCCATTAGCTTCAAAATATAGTTTACAGAAGTGAACAAGGCTTAATGAAATAAAAAATGCAGAAGACTATTTACCAATATTACATGTAAAAGGCTAAAAGTAAATGTAGAAAAATTCAGTGTCTAAACAGTACAAACCCAAATAAGGCAGGAGAAATAGCAATATTAGATGAAAGAAGAATTTAAAGTCACAAATCATTGAACGGGAAAAATAAGATTCATTTTATACAGGTAAAGCACACACACAGCAATGAAAACATGAGACAGAACTGATAATACTAGCGCTTATAAAATATGTAGGAATGCGGCCCTCCCTGGTGGTGCAGCGGGTTAAAGCACAGCACAAAGAAGCTTAAACCACTTCCGCATGAGTTCGATTCCCGCCTGCCCCAGAGGTGATCCACATGGCGAGGCAGACCTCTCCTGACCCGCCCGCTGCTCCCCTCAGCAGTGTACTTCATCGATCTGTCTGTTCTGCTCCCCACTCTGTCTCTGGTGAATGCTCTCACCGTCCGCATCTCTGACCTGTACCCCAGTTCTGTACGAATAAATAAATAAATCTTTTTTTAAAAAGTATAAAAAAATATGTAGGAATGCTTGTTTAATAGGAAATAGAAAGGACATTTCATGAAGAAAATATCTGAAAATTTCTGTATGAGAAGACCCGTACATACATATGCAAAAATGACTATTTTTCTACAATTAAAATTTAATTCAATTCAGACCAGAATCTAGAGGCATTGAGGAAAGGATCTAAACTCCTGCCTTTTGTATGTCTCAGAATTAGCCATTTTACTGTCTCAGCACCTTTGTCTAATATCCACTAATCATAAAAGTAAGGATTTGTTTCTGGACTTTCAATCTGCTGCATGTCTGTAATTTAGACAGTGTTGTATTATATACTGAATCTTCCAATACATAAACCTGAAATGTCATGTCAAATTTATTTCTAAGTATTTCATTCTTTTGTGGTTATTGTAAATGGAATTGTTTTGACTTGATTTTATGACTGTAGCTACTATAAACAAATCCATTTGATTTTGTATATTGATTTATATGGTGATATTGTTGAATTTGTCTACTAATATTTGGAGGATTCTATATATAGGATCATGGCATCTATGAATAAAGACATTTTCACTACTTGTTTTCTAATCTGAGTGCCTTTAATTTATTTGTCTTGCATTATTTTATTTGCAACATTTCCAGGATTACTGGCAAAAGCAGATATATCCTTGTATTATTCCAACGGCAGTCTTTCACCATGATGTATAATGCTAAATATGGACTTTTCACAGACACTGCTTAACAAGTTGAGGAACCATTCTCCTATTGCTAGTTGTTGGAATGCATTTTTTTAAAAGATTATTTATGCATACAGAACTGGGGTACAGATCAGAGGCGCAGGGGTGGAGAGAAGATTCACCAGAGACAGGGTAGGGAGCAGAACAGGCAGACTGACGAAGTACACTGCTGAGGGGAGCAGCGTGTGGGCCAGGAGAAGTCTGCGATGCCATGTGGGTCACCTAGGGGCGGGGATTGAACTCATGCTAAAGTGGCTTTAGTTTCTAAGTGCTGTGCTTTAACATGCTGCGCCACCGGGGAGGGCCCATGTTTGAATGTTTTTATGAAGAAAAAACATTGGACTTTGTTAAATGACTTTTCTCTGTTGAGATGGTAATATATTTCTTGCCCTTTATTCTATTAATACAATGTAATACATTAATTGATTTTGAGATGTCAAATCAATTTTGCCTTCCTGAGATAAACTGTACCTGGTCCTGATGCATAAACCTTTCCTTATATGTTGCTCACCAGTTTGCTAAGATTTTAAAGATTTTTTGTATGAATTATGGAATATTTTCTTCTCTGTTTTCTGAGTTTATGAAAGATTGTTATTATTTCTCCTTTATTTAACAGAGTTCACCAGTGAAGTCATCTTGGCCTGGGCATTTCTTTTAGGGTATATATTTTTTTTTATATTGGTTTATTTTTACATATTTTTGCGCATTTTTCCATCTCAGTTGCAATCCTCTTTTAGGGAATATTTTTAATCACTAGTTCATTTTATTTATTAGCCTGTTAATATTTTCTATATCTTTTTGAATCAGTACTGACAACTAGTGTCTCTATAGGAATTTGTCCATTTCATCCAATTGATATAATATATGCTCATAAAGTTGTCATTTTTTTCTTAATAACTTCCCCCCCATCATTCTGGCATTCACATTTTGATATGATTGTTGTCTCACAGGTCTTAGAGGTTCTATTGGTTTTTACAATCTCTCTGTTTTTACCAGTGAATAATTTCTATTCATCTTTATGTATACTAAATTTTATGTTATCTCAATTCTAACCCCAAATTCTTCCAATGAATTTTGCATTTCAGCTATTATATTTTTCATTACTATAATTTCCATTTTACTCCTTTTATATAATTCCTATCTTGTGACTTTCTATTTTTTTGTACTGTTATTGTCAGATTCTTTTTTTAAGATTTATTTTCATTTATTTATGTACACAAGAACTGGGGTGTAGGGCAGAGGGGCATGGGTGAGAAGATCCACCAGAGAAGGAGTGGGGAGCAGAACAGGCAGATCTACTGAAATATACTGCTGAGGGGAGCAGCGGGCAAGACAGAAGTCTGCTGCGCCATGCAAGTCAGCTCCCTGGCTGGGGATCAAACTCAACCCACAGTAGCTGTAGATGGATAGGTTCATAGTGCTGAGACTGTAACCCAGGCACCACTAGGAAGGCCCTTACTGTGAGATTCTTAAAATCAATGACATGTTACCTACAGCCAACTGAATTTCAAATGTAAGTTTTTTTTTTCCTTATTAAGATAACATTGGTTGTCATGATTTAGGGGAAGGAGTTGACACTTTTACAGAAGTATATTAATTATCACATCACCCTCGTTATCAAAGCACCTATAGTCCTTTACTCTGACCACTGGTCCCCTCCCTATTTTGTTCCGATTCCCACTTTCCTTTATCCCTCTAACAGCCTCATTTCAGCAGTCATATGTCCAGGGCTTGTTTTGGTTTAGTTTTGTCAGTTCCTTTATTTGTTTGTTTTTCTCTGTATTCCACAAATGAGTTTGTCAATCCTGTATTTGTCTTTCATTTTCTGACTTACTTCACTTAGCATAATCTCCTCCAGTTCTAGCTATGTCGTCACTAATGGCAGGAGTTCATCTTTTTTTGGAAGCTGATTAGTAGGCCACAGTATAGATGTAGAAAATATAGACATATCTTATATGTATATGCATGTGCCTATATATGTAGCTTATTAATCTATTATTATTGGGTAGTTAGGTTGTTTTCCATAACGTGGCCTTTGTAAATAGACAACAAACATAGCAGCACATGCATCCCTTTGAATGACTGACTTTATATTCTTGGTATATACAGCTAGGAGTGGAACTGTTGGATCATATGATATATTTATTTCTGATATTTTGAGATACTTCCCTCCATAATGTTTCCCACAGAAGCTGTCAAATATTCTTTAAACTCAATATATCTATTAGGAAATTAATTATTCTATCTTGTTTATCCTTCCTTACATATTCCATACCTTGGTAACGGGCCCTCACGTGGTCATATGCTCTGTCTTTCAAGAGAAAGAATATAGAGTCATCCTTAGGACCAACCTATCTTGTATTCCTCAATGCATGCAATCAACTAAAGCTTTCATTTTTCTCTCAAAAATCCTTAAATCTCTCCTTCCCATCCTCAGTATAATTAATTTGCAATTTAATAATTTCTGTTATGCTGCAAAGGCTTCCTATAATATTTCCTGTAATCACAATTCCCTGGAATTGCTGCTGCTACATTCTTCTTTATAAATTACAAATAATTTCCAAAATGACCTAATAAGTAACACGAGCACAGTAAATGAAGCAAAATATCAAAATATCTATAGTGGTTATCTAAGTTATTTTATACAAAAAGAATAGAAAGTTCAAAATGAGATCCTGGAACAAAAAAATAATGAAACCTCACTGACCTAAAGAAGGGAAAACATCTTGTAGTTCATAGTAGCTTCTTCCTAGAGAGATGTCAGAGATATTGCACCTAGAAACAACAATAATTCATCCACCTATCACCTCTCCTGAACTCTAACTCAGATAAATAATGTGACTTAACCAAAAGATCTAGCATCATAGCTGCTTTGTATCTTTGGATGTTAAATAAATACAGAAGACTAAGCACGGAAGACTGTGGGAATGTACCCTGTGCATTGTGATTTTAAATTGTTTCGAGTTGACTGTTCAAGCACACCAAGGCACTATTTTGGCTTCTTGTTTCGATTTTCCTTTTTTTAAATTTTTTCTGAAGGTCTTTTTTTTTTTTTAACCTATGAAAAACTAGGTAAAACCACAACAAACCTTAACTAATAACAAAACATTTACAATAAGCCCATATTTACTATTCTCAATGTTGAAAAATTGAAAGTTTTTCCATGAGATCTGGTATAAGCCCTGTGCCATCCCGGAGGCCCCAACAAGGTCTATATTTTTGAACCACAGTGACTAATTTCAGTCATCACACTTAAAATTTACCTAGCAATACTTCTGGATTTTTGTCTCACACTTAAGTCTCATGAAGGTCTTATATATATA
>NW_004567120.1:27675754-27691635 GCF_000260355.1 Condylura cristata
AAAAAAAAAAAACTTGGTTTAAGAGCTCAGGAGTTCAGGAGACATAGCTGGAACCCATTGTGAGTTGGGACAGTGAAATGAATTACTCTACACCTAATATTACAAATTATATTCAATGGTTTTGAGATCTTAGTAAATCTGCTTCTGGTTTATATAATTCTATAAAATATGGGACACATATAAGAGATGCAATTGGCTTAGTTTGAGGTAAAAAATGCTGCAAAGTAGAATAATTTTTAATACTGGATGATATGAGTAACTAATGAGAAAAATGAGGAAGAAGGATTTATTTTTACAAAAGGCAACAGAAAAAAATACAAATGAAAATAATTAGCATATGAGTAGTACCACTAAGTAATATAGCATTTATAACACTGATGACTAAATTGATGAATTTAGGTATGTGTTAAATGAGCAACATCTACTATGAATATAAGTAAAATCAATATGTATACATACCAGATAATAAAGGTAAAAGAAGAAAATATACATGAAGGGAAACATAAAAAAATGATTAAAAAAACTTGTCAGGTCAAAAATAAATTAAGATGAATAATCTTTCTAAAAACAAGATTCCTAGATTGGATTTAAGAGATAAATTCATATTTATGATATTTGTAAAATTAATTTCTATAGTAAATAGTTGGGAAAGCTAAAATTAGATATTAATTACAAATACAGCACCCAAGCATAATCAAAAGAAAAGAAATTCAGACTATTCTATCTTAAAAAAAAATAGAATTCAAGGTAAACAGATGTGTCAGGATAATGAAGCTATAGTAGTCATAATAGTCATCAATTTTATTATATAAATAAGAAACTATCCAAAATTTCAAAGAACAAATGGCAGACAACATATTCATCATTTATCAGCCCATGAGAATGTAGGTTCAGAAGCATCAATTGGAACATCTATTTAGAAAAGTATCCAAGAGGATAATCCAGCTGAGAGAAATATCGAGAAGTAGGGTAGGACTCATCTAGCAGATACATAACATATACTCTAAGAAATTTCACAGCTGAAGGTAGAGGCAGAAGGCAAAGTGCCACCTAACTAAAAATGTCCTGACAGGATGCTAGAGATGGAAAAATATAGAGGCTAGTGAGGCTATTTTATGAAGAAAGAAAGATAAAAATCCTTAAGTATTAAAACATAGCTTAATTTACAAAATGCTAATATGTTCATTAGGATTACTCTTTATCGACAGCAACAAAAACCTAAAAAAAAAACAAGTCTTACAAATTAAGTATTTTTCTCACATAAGAAGCCTTGTGGTGGATAATTGAAGTTAATAACATTGCTCCACAAAGCCATTAGGAACCCAGAATTCACATTCTCCTCTGATTTTCTTAACATGTATCTTATCTTTATTCCACAGCACGGTCACAAGATGGCTGCTCCATCCCCAGCCTCTAGTCCAAGCAAGGGGAAAAAGAAGTAAAAGGTAACAACAAGGAATAAGGAGTAGCTGCAATACCTGGAAGTCCCAGCAAATTCCCTTATGTGCCATGGCCCAGAATTTTGTACTTATTCCTAAGTACAAAGAAGACGGGTAATTGTAGTGTTTTTGCTGGGTGTGCTGATTCTATGAATAAAATCAATAAAATCCATGAATAAATCAGGAAGAAGGATGTATGGATATTGGGGAGTATCTGCTATAAATGCTGGGGGGAAAAGGCAGTTCTTAACATGTTTAATAGTGGGGTTTTATTTTATCCTTATTATGGTTTTACCAGGTGAATTATTAACTGTTTATTTATGAGTTTTATTATGTCTTTACCTGGTAAAAGATGAAGCTGGGATTACTTGCTAGTGTGCAAAACTACATTTTTAATTTTAGTATCTCTAAAATTTGAAGTCATAGAACCACTTCAATTAATTTTCTTGAAGTCTTCACTCTGTAAGAGTCAAAACATGAACCCATGACTTTCTAACTCCAAAGCCCATGCTCTTTCCAAAAATTAAACCTCCTCTCAGAGATTACTGAAATTTAATGAAATTATTCCTGACTTGAAAATCTTAATGCCTCTCCAAGCAATTACATACTAACCTGCCAAAATATGGTTCAAGTTTGTTTGTTTGCTTTTCTCCCACAACTGCTCTAATGAAACAACATAGCACATCAAAAGATCCACATACAGGAAAGCAAATCAGTAGAAAGGCTCAATAAGGTAAACAGACTCTCTTCTGGCTGTTCAAATAAAATAACATCTGATAATAAGTTACCATTTTATCCTTTATTTTATGTGTAAATACAGATCTGTGCAATGTGTTTGAACAATTAAGAGTTCCAGTTTGATGACTTTAGCATAGACAGACACAAAATTCCTCTTCATAGTAGATACAAAGATAAGTTTTAATTCTTTGATTCTCTTTAAAAATACATTGATACTTTCACTTTTGGAACTAGCTAATAAATGGAATTTAGCTGAAGAAAACAATTTACTTTCTCTCCTAGTCACCAACTGGCTACAAGCACCTTTTCAATCTCTGTGTAAGTCAATTTCTCCCATTTGTATAACAGAATTAGAATTAGCAATCAAAAAGAACAGTAAAGCAAAGCTTGGAAATTTCAGTGTTTCAAATTTTTAAAAAATAAAAAAAAATTGTACAAATAACATCTTTTCAAGGCAATTAAATCACCTTAAATTGATTAAATATTTCTAATTGAAATTAAATATTTCTTAAGTAGAATAGCCTACCTTAGGATACAAACAGATTTATATATAATTATGAACCTACAGATATGGCACAGAAAACTAGGACAGTTAAATTGCTTTTGATCTGAAGGGATTATTCAGTTCAGAAAAGTGAGGGATGGAATTTTTATTGACTAAGTCTCCATTTTCTTACCTCCTTTTTTACTCACTGCAGTGAATGAAGGGTTAAACAAACCTCTGAGAATCAAGAAGCTAGTAAATCAAATTCACCTGATATGGATTGCGAGGTATTTTCCAGGATCCTTAAGCACAACACCTCATGTTACCAAACAAAGCAAAATAACATCAACAAGGGCTTGCTACTTGAAAGGCCGTCAGGCAAGTGAACCCATTGACCACATTAGAGAACAACTCAGATACACAAAATCTGCACAGTATTCCATAATCAGTATATCAAAATGAAATTAATACTACAGAGCAAACTTCCAGTCACAGTTTACTATTAAATACCTACCCTGCTGGTGGGGAAGACAAAGAGACAAAGGCAAGGAAAAGAGAGATCCCTACCAAGGCTTTTTCTAGATGTGAGGATCATGGTCCCTTACCTTTACTTCCACCACCACCAACCCAGTATGAGTCTCACCATGGGTCTGCTTTCTTAACCTGTAAGACTAAATTCAGTCTAAGACACACTATCAGCCCATATTAATTGCCCCCCCAAAAAAAAAAATATATCTGAAAACAAAATTTTCCCCTCTTTTTTATCTGCTATCAAGAAACAGTTAAATCTTCTTGAATTAGTAAGAACATTCCTGAAAGGAGTCTTAGGTGATGATGAAACTTGAAGGTATATACTACAGAGTACTTTCCTACACAATTCATTATGAAGTTCACCAGACCATTGCATATTAATAAGTCTATCCCACCTGTTTTGGATTGTAAAAAAGTGTAATGAGCACTTCCTTGGAATTCTCCATATATCCAGAAATTTATTCTAGGGCAATAAAACCAATTCTCCATTTTATACCAAATTATACTAATACAACCTACAGGGCTGGCTGCTTCATTATCTGACCCTTCTTAACTCTCAAATTGTTAAGAATTCCATTCCTGGCACACTTCCTTAGTATTATCAAACTACAGTTCAAAGTCTCTCTCGAAATACTCTTCATCGTCTAAGTCTAATAATTATGTCAGCCACAGGCACATTGTCTTTCCCTGCTGTCTATCATAGAGTATGAAGCCAAGATACAGCCACAGCCACCGGTCTGTCAGTGCTTGCGTGGGCCATCCTATCACTCCCAAATTATTGCAGAAGATTTTGACTCTTATCAGGCAGTAATCTAAGTTACTTAAACAAAAATCCAAAACTATTTTTTAGAATATGAACAATCATAACTTCCTATGGTCCACATTTTTCTAAAGAAAGGCATTGGCCTGGGCAATGAATGCCACTGTAAAATCCCAGACATCTACATAAAATATCTATCCCCAAATGGCATATAATTCAGAGAAAGCCTCACTACGCTATCTTTGAACCTGTTGCTATAAAAATATCATGTTATCTGCTACTATAATCAAACTGGATTTAAATTAAGAATGACGTAAATTTTAATTCTGACTCTTAATTTCTAGCTTTGTGAAACTGAGAAAGACAATTAATTACTCTCAGTGCTAGCTTCCACAAATATACAAAGCGTGCATGAGATAGTATACATAAGATAATTAGTAAGGTGGATGTTGAGTAGCAGATTTCCAAGAAATGTAAGTTTCCTTCCCACTTTGGAATCATATTTTTGGTATTTCTTAATATAGTTAGATACTTGAAATTGTTTTCTAGTGGCTTCATACATACTCACTTTCTGCTCAACAATGAGATTGTTATCTCAGAGTAAAAAAAAATCATTTCTTTTTCCCTACATTGGATTTAATATTGCTACATACTCAGTAGATACTTAAATGCTTATTAAAATTACATGTTTAAAAATTCAGCTGGTAAATATGCTAAAAATCACTGAATGTATACTTTAAATGAGGGAATTTCGTGATGTATAAATTATATCCTAATCTCTTTAAAACAAAACAAACTCATCCCATATTAATGTAAGGCCCGCCTACGAGAAAGGAGTCTGAGACTGATAACAATATATTGTGGTACATATTTCTACTGTTTGCCAATATCTGATTATCTACTTCCAAGTTTGTGGGAAGATTCCATTTTCCTTTTCTTTGGAATTAGGCATAACCATTTGTCTCTCACTGACTAATAAAATCTAAGGGGGTTTATATTTCTGCAGGCTAGAAATATTTAATTGCTAGTTCCTATCTCCCCAGTGTTTCGTTCCCTGCCAAGACAGCTGAGGAAGAAGTGTCACGTAGATATAGCAGTGCCAAAAGACTGAAGTAGTCAGGATCGCTAAGTATGAAGGATGGCTGCCCTGCAGAGTTACACATAACCTGTAACAGACTCCGATTAAGCAAGAGATCAACATTTGTCATGATAAACTGTGATGAGCAGAATTCTAAACTGCCTCTCAATAATCCTGCCTCTTAGTGTACATCCCTGGGGTGTGAGAGGCTCTATGATGGTAGTGGTACAGTCACTCTCTTAATTATTTACCTTATATGGCAAGAGTAATGAGATAGTCATGTTTGTTACATAATACAGGCTCCCATGTCACAGACTGAAGTGAAATTCTCCTGCTGGCATTGAAGGATCAATGAGGAGGAAGGAGGGGATAACACTGAGCAAAATAAGGCAGAGGGAGAAAGATAAATACTGTGTGGTGTCACTTATATGTGGAACACAGAAAAATCAAAGAGTCAGACAAAGGAGAATATTAAAACCAAACCTTGAAAGCTGACTATAGACCTAAGGCATCCAGGAGGGGAGAGGAGGAGGGTTGGGAAAGGAAGGAGAAGAGAGTACTCATAGGCACACCATTTACAGTGAAATATGGTGGGGGACTAAGGGTGCTTAGGTGGTGGGACAGCTACAGTGATTACACCTGAGGGGAGAACTCCTATACTGTGAATATATTAACAAGGATGTGAAACAATGGTACATTAAACATATTTTTTAAAGTGCTAAATTATGAGAGAGCCACAAGCTAAGACCTGAAGGTAACCTTTAGGAACTCAGTGGCGAACTGGTGGCTAGGGAAAAAAAAAAAAAAAAGCAGGGACCTCAGTCTACAAAATCAAGGAACTGACTTCTGCCCAGGAATTTCAATGAGCCTGAAAGAGGATCTCAAGTTTCAGTTGAGATCACAGACCTGGCTGAGCCTTGATTCAATGTAGTAAGCCCATGATGAAAGCAGTTACATCATGCCAGTATTTCTTATCCACAGGAACTGTGACATAATAAACGAAAAGTATTTAATTCACCAAGTTTAGGTTAATTTGCTATTCAGTAAAGAGCAGACTTCCCAAAGAAGTTCAGACAGGCCTCTCCCAGATGTCCAGATTAGATTTTCCAAGACATGTCACCTGGTATGTGGATTACTGAAGGTTTGTTGTGGCCCTGCGGGTTCAGGAGAGATGTCTGCCACTCCTTTCATTATCCAGGAGAGTAAAGGGTGGGGTATCACACTGAATTAGGGTCTTTAACAGAAATAACTTTTCCATTGGAGTAACCTATCTGGCAAGGGAAGCCAAAGTACAGAAAATATGATCTTTGTCACATGAGTTGCCTTCTCTTCATCGTGTGAGTCCCTAAACTCTCTCCTTGGAACTGGATCTTTCCTCATTCCTCAGCTCAGGATATAAATACCTTCATTTCTGCCCCATTTACTTTGGAATCTACATTCACATAGGTTCTACATACATATATAATTAAATTTGTTCTTTTTTCCTCCTAATCTGTATGATGTTAATTTCATTGATCCACCAGCCTGAGAAGGAAAGAGAGGGGGGGTGCATTTTCTCTTCACTTGTACAGCAGTAAAAGAAACCTAACACATAGACTTATTTACTACTTTTATCTTTTGTAACACTTAGCCTTTCTTAACTTGTGTCAACAAAACATGCAGACACTTTTAAAAGGACCTGAAAGAAGGCCTTTTCTCCATTGGCTACACCTCCATTTGTAAATGAGTTTAGTCTCCTGAATTTTATTTATTTTATTTATTTTCTTGCATCATGACAATGGGGCAATCTTAAAAATCATCTATGTGAATATTCTCTAAGTGAAATAATTTTCATTGGCAAAGTAAATTAACATTCCTGAAATACTGTAACATATTGACTATTTTACATTTTCACACTGGACCAAAATGTCATCATTATGTTTCCACTTTAAGTAATAGGACTAGAACTATTCTGTTTTGACTCCTGTAGAGGTGACCATAAATTTATGCTAAAAAATTCTATAATAAAATTCTTCTTTAATAGGTAAACACACAATCTTACATTCAATGACTCTGAAGCACCAAGTACTTGAATGGAAATATTAAAATGAAAAAAAAAATACTGAACTTACAACTTCTACAAAGAAAATATGCTAGAATACCATGAGGGCCAAGCTTTAATTACTATAAACATTTAAATAAGTTAGAGGAATATTTGCTGAAAGTAACTGAAAAACCATTGCAGCACTACACATGAAGTAAAACCTGCACTATAAACTATTATTCTGCCACATGGCCTGGCTTGCATAATGGAGAATGTTCAGCTGCTTTATGGTAAGATTAATAGGCTTCCCAAAGTGTTCCCATGCCAAGGATGTATCTCACCCACCTGTTCTCTGATTCCTGTATCTATTAGAGAAGAATTTACTTGGATACATATATCTTGTCTTCTCTTAATAGGAACTATCCCTTGTAAAAACCACTTTAATTCTTATTATACACTTATTCTTTTAGTTTAGATGTCCTTCTAGAAGAGGTATTTTGATAAGAAATAGAGTGTTGACTTTTGCAGGAAAATGACAATATGTTGACCTACACTGGAGGGAGGGAGTGGGTCAGGAAAGGGATGACATGGTTTCCAGGGGAAAAGCTGCACTAATTTAAAATTTGTTCCTATATTTGGCACAATCTGACTGCATTCCAAAAGGTACTTTTTGAGGTTAGGTTAGCAATGAAACAAAGAAATATGTTTCCTGGAAATACGTTTCAGGATTGTATAGAACAAAGTTTGTTAACTAGTATCTATGGATGAATTTTTAGAGTCGGCAAACCTCATGAAACTGTATGCAAATTTTTGCAGTATGTGCATTTCTGGAGGAGAGAATCCATAGCTTTCAAAATATTCTTAAGTAGATTCATGATTCAAAAAATGATAAGACCACTGGCATGTAGAATTAAAATGCTATATAAGTAGCTAAAAGGTTGCAACAGCAAAAGTACCCGACATATATGTGAAGCTACCCATTGCCAAAAGGCCTACTGCTCACTTGTCACAGTCAGTATATTAACCATATTAGGTACTATTCTCTACTTTCCATATTCCTTTGTGGAAAAGGAATAGTGAAAAGGTAGCTGAGAAAGAGCTCCTTTTCTGTTGCACAAAGAGTCTCAAACTAGATAAATCCTTCTCCAATAAAGGGTCAGTGACATGGATAAATAGATGCAAAAGAGAATGGGAAAGATATTTACATATATCAATAACAGAAAGAAGGCAAAATAAAAATTTTCCTTCTGACTTGATTTTTAAAAATCATTTGCATAAAAATAATTATGAATATGAAACTATGTCATATTTCATCAAGATAATGAATGTCAACTGAGTTTTTTAATCTTGTTTTTAATATTGGAGAGTTTTGAACATAGGAGAACTCACTATATAAAGGAAAATAAAGATACTTTTAATAAAAAAAAAACAATGCATGTGGAAAGAAATAATTCAAAACATAAGGGGTTTAAAATAGGTGGTAGGATTGATTTGTTTTCATCTAAAAGATAATTTCAAATAACAGTCACTGAAACAAGATAAAAATGCACTTCTCTCTCTTATAAAACAAATTTGGAGGACAGTTCAGGACTAGTTAGGCTGCCTTTACATCCTCAAGGACCTAGGCCTTGACAGCTGAATGCCCCTCCATCTTGACTTCTACTCTCAACTCCTCTACAGCTATAGACATTATATTCGCATTCTATCCTATAGAAAAAAGAGATGCTGAAGAAAAGTACTTACCATATCTCCCTGACTAAAGGCATTTCTGAGAAATTATATTATTTATAGGTTGGATTATATCCCCAAAAGTCATAAACTAAATTCTCCACTCCCAGTGCTTCAGAATGTGACCTCTTTTGAAATTAAGGTAGTTGCAGATATATTTGTTAAGATGAGGATATAAGGGTGAGCACAAATACAAAATTACTTGTGTACTTACTAGAAGAAGGATATTTGGACAAATACAGATAGGCAGTACATGGCAATGTACAAGTCGAGGAAAGCAGCTTGCAAAAGACACTTCTCTCATACGCCTCAGAAGGAGCCAATACCTGATGATACTTCAGCACTGAACTTATAACCCCAAAGACTAATAAGACAATAAATTTCTGTTGTTCACAGAACTTTCTTATGACAGACTAAGATACTACTACATCACACAAAACTCTTTTTCTTACTTCACAAAGGAAAATAAAACTAATCTAGCCTTAAGGAGGCTGAGAAACAAGTGTTTATTCTGGAGAGCCAGTGTCCAGATAAAAATGTTGAATAGTGATACTGAAGAAGGAGATAATAGTTGTTGGGGAGAAAATAAGCAATATTTCCCACAAAGTAAAAAGTAAGTCTCAAGTCGCATTTTAGACTTGTTATTACATTTTTTTTTATTTTTTACATCATTCTTAACTTTGTGTACTTTTTCATCTCAGTTGTAATCCCCACAGGCTTCCCACCACCAATTCACCCATGTACCATCACCATAGTCCAATGCACTCTTCCCACCCCAGTTCCGATTCCATTCCCCCTCCCTAATAATCTCACTTTAAAATAGGGAGATTTTCAGAGTGGGCCCAAAATAATTGTGTTAGTTCTTATAAGTAGATGAGAAAGACAGAAAGAGAAGTCAAAGTGATTCCAGAAGTTAAGAAAGACCCAACAGGCCCTCCCTGGTGGCGCAGTGGGCTAAAGCACAGCACTGAGAAGCTTAAGCCACTTCCGCATGAGTTCAATTCCAGCCTGCCCCGGAGGAGATCCACATGGGAGGCCGATCTCTCTTGGCCTTCCCGCTGCTCCCCTCAACAGTGTACTTCATCGATCTGCCTGTTCTGCTCCCCACTCTGTCTCTGGTGAATCCTCTCACCCTCCACATCTCTGGCCTGTACTCCAATTCTATATGAATAAATAAATAAATCTTAAAAAAAAAAAAAAAAGACCCAACAAATTACTGCTGATTTGCAGATGAGAATAGCCACATAAGGAAGAATATGTATGATAGACATGTACCTCCCTGGCAGCACAGAGGTGAATCTGAGGACTATCAAGCTACTGCCATTATGGCATGAGTTTGACTCCGGGCCAGGGAGCTGACCCACATGGCACAGCAGACCTATCCTGTCTTACGCTGCTCGCCTCAGCAGTGTATTTCAGTAGATCTGTTTGTTCTGTGCCCCCACTCTGTCTTTAATGTGTCTCCTCCCCCTCCCCCCAATACCTCTGGCTTACAACCCAGTTCTTGAATGTATAGATAAATAAAATTTAAGAAAGAAATAATATAGGCAACTTCTAGGAGCAAAAAGCAGTGCCCAGAAATTATCTAACAAACAGGCACTTTATTTGTACAGTCTCAAGGAAATGCGTTCTGCCAACAACCTCAGTAAGTTTGAGATCTCTCCTCACAGCTTGCAGAGAAAAACCCTACCTGATCCACTACTTTGACTTTGGTTTTGTGAGACCCTAAGAAGACAATATTATATTGTCTTGCTGAGCAATATTATACCTGATGTTATTTAAAGCTGCTAAATTACTGATAACTTTGTTATAACAACAGTATAAAAATAATATGTCCATTTACTCTGTATTCTGTATAAATTATGAATTACTAAAGAGTTGCTATTCATTTCTAACCACCACCCCACCAAACCACAGCATAAAGACTACAGTAGTAATAATTATTAGAAGCTGGCATTAAATTAGTGACTAGTTTTTATTCAGCATTTTTGTGCCTGATATATTTCATATACATAAGTACACATTTGATCCTCACATAATTTCAAAATGTAAGCTTTCTGGTCTTTTAAATTAAAAAAAGAATATGATAAACGGATAAGTTTCAGACTCAGTTTTCCTTACAGTTATTTAAGTTGTTGTTGCAATTTGCATGACATGCTAAAGTAAAGGGGCCTTTTAAACATTGCTAAGGTATATTTATGTATGTTGTATATTGAATATTTTATCACAAGCTTTCAATGAATTGTTTTATTGTACTGAATTTATCATAACAAGTTATTTATTACATGTTCTCTTATTCGTGTTGTTACCCTGCTCAGTGAAAATAATTTATATATTCATGACATTTACTTGTTGATAGTAATTTTTATAACCTTGCATTTTGCTTCTAGTATTCATTTTTATCCATGATGATTTGTAATTTAAAGATTTTACAACAGCCTTCTGAGTTTTATGCATAGTGAATCATAATAGTGGCAAACTGTTTCCCTGTGTATGAGGTCAATAGTAGAATGAAAATGTTATTATTACAACATCTATAAAAGATGAAAAGTTTGGCCAAATCTTAATTTACTAAGAAATACATGTATACCTATTCAGTTTGATATAAATTATTTTTTTATTGTTTCATAGCTATGAGAACAGATACCCAGTAGTCAGATGACAAATTATGATGGATTGTGCTCAATAAATTTTGTTCCTACTCATTTGGCTGTGTCTTGTAAACTAAACAAAATTGTCTAAATAGAGAAAATCCAACTGGAATGCTCTATTTACTGGGAGAGCTAATATTCATCACTACAAACTAAAAAATAGACACTATATTGATGTTTTCTCAATCAACAATGGAAGATTAAATTTTGCCCAGTACATAGTGTATATTAAATCTATTTTATCTGTATTCTACTTCTATGAATAATAGTGTTATATGTATAGTCCATAGTAAAAATCTACTAAGTAGACTTTTCAAATCCTCAAAACACTTCATTCCTTTAAATGTCTGGATAATGATCTATCAAGCTAAACTCTAAGACATTCTCCCTATTCTTCTTAAATTAAATGTTAATATTAGCTGCAACTGCCCAATGTTATTCATTTGAAAGATATAACAGAGAACAGGGGGTTCTTTGATGTGCCAAGCACCAATTAACCCATTTCCTTCTACGAGGAAGGTGGGGAAAATAGGGGGGAAAGCCAACTCAGTAGATTAGTTTTCCCCTTCAAACTTTTCCCAGACACACTGAAACATGCCAACAATTCATAGAGTTCCATTTGCATTAAGGATCAACTCTTTTTTTTAAAAAAATTTTATTTATTTATTCATTAGAACTGGGGTACAGGCCAGAGATGTGGAGGGTGAGAGGATTCACCAGAGTGGGGAGCAGAACAGGCAGATCGACGAAGTACACTGCTGAGGGGAGCAGCGGGCGGGTCAGGAGAGGTCTGCCACGCCAAGTGGTCTCCTCCGGGGCAGGCGGGAATCGAACTCATGCGGAAGCGGCTTTAGCTTCTCAGTGCAGTGCTTTAACCTGCTGCGCCACCAGGGAGGGCCAGGATCAACTCTTATAAAAGACAAATCAATCTTACTGACTTCAAATTTACTTTGTCACTTGTTGATGCCCACTTGGAGTTAGTTAGCCTCTGAGGAATGTTGGCTGTCACAAATAACATGAAATTCTGGTTGATTCTCCTATATTTTTCTTCTTCATTGTCATTGTTGAGTCTATCAACCTTTCTTTATATAGCTTCCCTTTACCTGCATCTTCAAGTATAATACACTGTCGGTTGTAATACAGTAGTTACCAAAAATTATTAAGTTAGCAAACATACTTTTAAAAATAATGCTAATCAACAGGCTGTCATATGATGGTATTTTGCAAAGAGATACGTTAGATCAAGTTCATGAGCTTTTTCACTGCTCAGTGGACAGTTTGATTTATTTTGATTCCTGTGAAATACAGTGTTAAAATGTGAAAACTGATGAATGGAAGCGTTAACTCTACTCATTCAATTTGGGTCATCAAGTTAACAACAAAACCTTAATAATGGGAGTTTTATGTCATTGCAATTTCCTACAGATATAAAAATTTTAATCACTGCTTCCACTACTAACACCACAAAGCAAAAAAAAAATAATAGGTCATTACTACTTCCTGAGTATAAGATTCAACAATAGTAGGAACATAATCCACACACATATAGAAGAGTGAACTTATATTTCATACAATAAAAGCAATTACCTAAGGCATGAATCAGTACTAAGGTGTAGGTTTTATAGTTTCTCCTCCTTGATATGGGTTCTTGGAGGATGAAAATGTTCATATTCAATTTTTTGTCCTTTCATTCCCAGATTCACATAGTGCATTTTCTCTAATATACTAGGCATCAGTGAATATTTGTTGAATGACTGACTGACTAGATTTTCAAATCTTAAATATAGCTATGTAATCAGTTATTGAACTACCCAGAGATGATGTTCTCTTTAAAGACAGGGACCTTACTTAATTCATTTCTATATTTTTCTTACCACTTCACACAGTTTGGTGAACATGCATCCAATAAAACATTTTTGAATTTAACTGAATTGAATGAAACTGAGTATAAAAAGGTATTAAAATGACCAAAGCAATCTGTCTCATCTTTGAGACATGTACTGGGATTCACCCAGACTATATTCTCTAAACATAACCTATGTCAACCAGCTAGAAAATGTGTGCTATTGACTTTATAAGGAACAGGTGAGAAAATGTTGATGGTTTAAAGCAGGTGTGTCACACTTGCTCAGGAAAACCTAGGGTTATGCACAGTGTCCTAAAGGAGGAAAATGAATGGAAAATAGGGCACCATGACCCCTCCTGAAAATGTTTGATTTAAAATGTTGAATGTATTTAAAGATTTCATTTCCATAAAGTATTGCTGGGATTTAAAAAGTTGCAAACCATTGATTTAGAACAGCTTGTCATTATGAATGGTAAAGCAACAGGAATTGAATCCCTCCTAAGACTAAACAGAATAGACTAGTTTATTATTTAGCAGTAAGTGCATAGGTACTCAAGGGGAAGACTTCTATTTTTTTATTCTCTCACTATGAGAATATTTCATTCAAATTCTACCAAACATACACAGAAGATGAAAATGGAGATTTTTCATGAATTTTTAAAATTATCATAAATTGTACAGTCTATTAACACATTGAAACCTCAAAGGCTGGACTATCATGCCAAAAAGATTTGACTCAATAATATTAAGGTCATCATCTGATTCTATCATATTATTTAAATGGTATTAAGATTAAAGACTATTTGATTCCATTAAACAAACATGTGTTTCTGTTCCCTTGAGAATCTCAGTGTATAAGAAGGTCAAAACAGTATTCTTCACAAATATGAAAATTGACTTTGTGCAAAAATAACCTTTCCCTCTCCTATATCTTTTCTCAATATGTATTTGGAATGAATAAACAAAAGTTGAATTTGTTTTTATAGATAGCGGTACACTGGCAAGAAATAAGTAGTAAAGCATTCCTTTATTGCAAAATTTTCTAACTGTTCTCAAGAACACTTGTGCTTTCTCTATATCCCACACAGAAATGACAGCATCCAGTATTTGTCTTTCAACAAAGGGTCAGATAAAGTCAAACAACTCACCCTTGGAAGCTGATTATAGAACTGAAGCTACTGGAGTGGGAGGGAGAGAGAGGCTAAGAACAAAGTGAGGAAGCACAATGGACTGTGGTGGTTGGAGTGGTGTGGTGCCACACGTGAAGGGGAGATCCTGCACTTCTAAGACACAAATATATAAACCAATGTCACTGCAATTAAAAAAAAAGTATCTATTCATTGTTTTAAAATAGTCCAGGAAAAATATAGGTGGAGGAATAGATAACACAAGATTGACAATATTATCATGTAATCAAATTTAATTACGATTATAATTTATAAAAATGTAAGTGGTAATGGGTTTATGTGATTCATTACATGATTCTACTTAGCTTATATTTGAAATTTTTTATAATAAAATTTTTATTTTAAAGCTAAAAAAAAAACCCACAAAATTTGTGCTGCTATTCAATAAGGTCACCAGTGGTCACATGGAGCTGCTGGACACTTGAAATGTGGCTGGTCCAAATTGAGATGTATTAGAATTCTAAAACATACATTATGTAGTTTGAAGATTTAGGCTAATAGCTCATTAACCATTTTACATTGATGACATACTGAAATGCTATTTTTTTAATATCCTGAGTGAAATAAATCACCACACCTATTTTGTGTCAGTTTTTAATGTGAAAAACATAAAATCACTTACGCAGGTCACACCTGTAGCTAAAATTACTTTTCACAGGACAGTGAAGTTCTAAAGGCTTCTTCAAAGTAGGGGATGGAGAGCTAAAAAAGCAGGTTTTTGTTTCCTTCTCTCCTACTTCAACAAATTAATTATGATTTAATTTGTTCCATGTAGTTGGCTTATGCTTAAAAATTAAAAATAAAAGTTGCTTTGCTGATAGTCAATTCCATTCTCCCTAAACCCTCTGAGCACTCACTTGAATAAATTTAATTTTTCTAAAAAAAAAGTTAATTAAAAAACCCTTATTAATTGTACAAAATTTTCACATTTATGAATGAGAAAAACTGTATCACACACTTCTTTTAAATCACCCATGATTTTCTTTTTTTTAATTTCTGGTATTTTGTTCCACTTCTGGAGTCTAATGAAAAACATCCCAGTTTGCTTGGGAGAGTCTGTTCCCTCATTTTAATTATTAACATTGCCCCATTTTGCTCCAAAAACTAGTTCAGTTTGGAAGGTAAATTTTAAGGTCACCTTGACTCTGACCAACCTAAGAGTCCCTGGCATCCTGCCCTCAACAGCATGTCTCTTGTCTCCTACCCCAGGATTCCTTGCCAGCTGGCATAGATGGGGTCAGCTTCCTTGCTCATGTATGGGGGCACAGAAATAAAGGAACCAAGGCACCATGATAAACCCTTGACGAATGGGAGACTGAAACAAGTGAAAAATTATTTCTGCCTTCTCTCCACACCCTCCAATGACAGTCCAAACAGAGTCTCAATAAAATGTGGGGAACATTATCAGTTCCAAAA
>NW_004567120.1:27692881-27694513 GCF_000260355.1 Condylura cristata
GCCCGCTGCTCCCCTCAGCAGTGGACTTCGTCGATCTGCCTGTTCTGCTCCCCACTCTGTCTCTGGTGAAGCCTCTCGCTGCCCATGAGCCTCTGGCCTGTACCCCAGTTCTGTATGCATAAATAAATGAATCTTTTTTAAAAAAGTGAAAGTTAATTTTATGATTTGGTATTTTATAATTTGGATGTACATTTCACAAACAATACAGTCTATGGAGCTGAGAATCAAGGGCACATCTGATAGTCGATGGCCACTTTTGTCACTTGAAGCAGGTAAAATCTACCAGGCAGAAGAAATAAGGTAGGAAACACCGTAAGACTTCTAGAGTCAATTCAGAGCACAAGACCAGGATCTTGTCTTCAGTAACCCTGTATGACAAATCACAATCTCACAGAAGTACATGTGGACTTACCTGAAGAAAATCAAACGTATCCAAGAATAAAAAACACAGCATCCTCAGTAGTATGTGTCCTCCAGTATTCCCGCCAAGGACTGTAGGCTCCCGAGAAGCGGCTCTTTTAAAACAGCCTGGCTCAAGCCTGCCGGAGCAGCACAGGCCTTCCGGCTTCAGAACCTCAAGAGCGCGGCCTGCCTTCTCTCACAGTCGTTAAGGCTGGGGCAGCGCCAGTTCCTGCAGCCTACAGGCCAACAGCAGCCCCAGGCCGCGTAAGCACGCTCCCAAGCAGAAGCCCTCAGGTCACAGCAGCCGCTCCTGGCCCTCCACAGGCCACCACATCCGGGTCTCTTGGCGGTCCTCGGTTTCATCTGCCCTTTCAGAATGATTGCTCAGAACGGCCCACAAGTCTGTATGGAGAGGCTCGGTGCTTCCCCCAGGCCTCAAGGTAGGGTCCTCCAGCCCTCAGTCCTTCCCTGCAGAAGGAGCCCACCTGGAGTGTGGCTCAGGGTGGCAGGGAGGCCCTCCCGCAGAGCTCTGGGTAGGTTCCCTCGTCAACCGCAGAAGCTAGTCGCAGAGCTTCCCTGTGTGCAAAAAGTTGCCGCTGCGGAAGAATCTGCTTTGACGAGGTGGGTGGAAGCGGCGGGCGCGAGAGCGGAAGCAGATCCTAGGAACCAGATCTGTTGTTATGTTCCTTTCATCTACACCCAGATTCTCCATGTGGGCAAATGCTGACACCAAATATATTTAGTTATCATTCTCTGCAAATCCTAAAATTTACATGTAGATTAAGTTTCAGGCCCTGCCCTTTTTCTTGTGCAATGTCAGCAACTTCCATTCCTATCAGTGCTGTGAGAACTAAGAAAAAAGAAAATAAGATTGGGCCAAACCATAATTAAGAAAAATCCAAAAGATAGTCAGGAATAAAACCCATTCTCCTGGTCTTTGTACTTAAATAACTGGGAAACACGTGCATGCCCACACACATATACACCTGCAGAACAAATCTTTTAAGTAAACTACCCTAGCAATAAGCTATTGAAGGTATCAAAACACAAAGACATAACATAGGGAACTTAAAAGAAACAAATCACTGCAATTAAGTCACTTGACTTCCAGGTACACAGTGAAACAGGAAAATAAAATAAATAGCAGTCTACATTATTAACTAGCAGAAAATGCTAAGCCTCTTAAATTCTCTCCATGAAAATCTTCTAGATCAAAAGTTTATCAAACTT
>NW_004567120.1:27694613-27708553 GCF_000260355.1 Condylura cristata
TCGCAGAGCTTCCCTGTGTGCAAAAAGTTGCCGCTGCGGAAGAATCTGCTTTGACGAGGTGGGTGGAAGCGGCGGGCGCGAGAGCGGAAGCAGATGGAGTCCATGGCAGCAGAAGTGGCGTTTCCTCAGAAATCCTGCTTCAGGTAGGCCACCTCCAGGGTGAGATGCTGGTAATCTTTTACTACCGATATTAAGGAAATAATCGTTTTTTGAAGAGGTACAAGAACTGTACTCT
This sequence comes from Condylura cristata, assembly GCF_000260355.1. Lineage (NCBI taxonomy): Eukaryota > Metazoa > Chordata > Mammalia > Eulipotyphla > Talpidae > Condylura > Condylura cristata. Next base: position 27,694,849 of record NW_004567120.1, read on the forward strand.
TTAAAACACCATCAATGTATCTCCCAACAATACCTTTTTGGAGACTTAATGATGCTAGCAGAATGGCAAAGAAATAGGATATTGATGTTCTGCCGGTGTAGGTTTGGAGAAAGTGTGCTAAGGAAGTGTGTACTCTAAAAAAATCTGTATAGCTCAGAGTGGAGATGGAAAAACATGGGTTGTACAGCAAAGCTGACCATAGTTTTGTATAGTAGGATTAAAGTACAGTTTGATCATGTGCATTTCTAGTAAGTCCCCAGGTAATGTTGATGCTGTTGAATCAGGGCTTAGACTTTGAGAGCTGGTTGTTTAAAATGCCAAAGTGTCAACCTATTAGGGTTAGGAAATAATTACAATTGTGTAGAATAGAAATGCACTAAATGAAAACCTGACTAGTCACTACAAATGACTAGTTGCTTTCCGGAGACACCACTCAGAAATTGTTTCACTCGTTTTCATAAGGAAAACATGAAGGTTATTAGGTGATCCTTTCTTATTTAAACTAGGAAAGCAATAAAAACTAATTTGGAAATTATTAAGCAATACTGTAGTTCATGTAGAATGATAGCATTTGGAAGTTGCAGGAAAAAAAGTTCTGAAATAATTTCTTAAAACCCAAAACATGGCCCTCCCTGGTGGCGCAGCGGGTTAAAGCACTGCACTGAGAAGCTAAAGCCACTTCAGCATGAATTCAATTCCCGCCTGCCCCGGAGGTGACCACATAGTGTGGCAGACCTCTCCTGACCCGCCCGCTGCTCCCCTCAGCAGTGTAGTTCTGCCTGTTCTGCTCCCCATTCTGTCTCTGGTGAAGCCTCTCGCCGCCCTTGAGTCTCTGGCATGTACCCTAGTTCTGTATGCACAAATAAATAAATCTCCCCCCCCCAAAAAAAAAAGCACTCACAATCATAGCCCAGCCCTTTTAATTCTAAGACTTTATCCTTAATAAATAATGAACTGGGGAAAAAGATTGATATCTAGAGTTATAATAGTATTATTCACAGTAGTAAGGGCAAAAAATACCCTATGTTAAAATAGTAGACTCATTAAATGATATAAGATTTCATGATATACAATAATATATAGTCATATGAAATATGTAGAAACTATTTGATGACAATTTTGCTGTAATAGTTGCTTAATTAAAAGAATAAGTTACTGGATTTTATTTAAAAGATATACACATTTATTTGAGAGGGTATAAGTTGTACATTATTTTTGCTTTGGCCTTTGTTCTTAAGGTCACACACAAATTTTTAAAAATTTTGTGATTACAGACAATTCAAAAAATACTTATCACTTACAGGATGCCACTTACCGTGAAGGGAGAGAAAGCTGGATTATCAAATATATCTGGAATATCCCTTTTGAAATTATACATAGTTCCCACTGTCTATCATCCCTCATCACATTGAAATTACAAAAATAAAAATAAAAAAACAGGTACAGAGGAGCCATAATGACAAAAGTAAAAATTATTGAGAGGAACAACAGCTCTTCTAAATTTGTGTTATTTTTGAAAAAAAATTAAAACCTATAAATTAAGACATTTTAAAAGCTCTCAGATAGGCAGTAGCAAATGACAAATATTAACGTTTATCTAAGAAAATGTAAGGTTAGTTTAAGAGTAAGCAAGCCCTTAGCATACAACCATTAGGATAACATCAGTATGTGCTGAGAAGATATTCCAATGGAATTTAATATACATTCTTAATTTTTTCTTAGTAAGCTATGACTAGAAGGATGTGTTCTTACTATGGTAAATAATAATTATTTCTGACTCTTTAGCCAGTCCTCTGCCTATTATTTATAAATAATACTACTATAATACCAAAAATAGTACAAAAGTGTTACCTAAATAAAATAATATATAACGAAAACACTGTATTTTCATTGTCAATGTGGTTGATCCTCAAATTTCTATTCCCTTTTAAACTATTTTTCTAAGCCAGATAGAATAGTGACATTTTTCTAGCATATGACTACTTTAGATATAAACATTCAACCAAAATCTTCTAAATAAAATATGAAGGAAATTCTTTTGGTTGAATTTCGTGAAGTATCCTCATTCCTAAGAGACTCAAGAATTTAGGGTATTTTTAATAACATTGTTTAACAACACTATATGCAATTCAGAAGCATAGGATCACATGTCTTCAGATCACAGCCCCCACCAGTACACCCATAGTCCTCCAAATAAACACATTGAACTCCCTCCACCCTGCTCGAAACCTCTTCTCCATATCTGGTAACCTTGATTGTACAATCAGACTTCTCAAATTTGTTATTGGTTTGCATTTGTCTGACACTTTGTTTTATTTCTCCCACATAGCGGTGACACCATCCAGTATTTGTCTATTCTCACTTATACTAGTTAGCATTATCCCCTCCATTTCTCTCCATGTTGTCACCAGTGGCAAGAATTCAACATTTTTTTTTTAATAGCTAGGTAGTAATGCATTGTGTGTGTGTGTGTGTGTGTGTGCGGCTCACATTTTTCTAGCCCACTCCTCTGTCTTTGGGCAGTTAGGTTATTTCTATAGAGTGGGAATTGTAACTAGTGTTGTAATGAACATAGTAGTGCAGTATCCATTTGAATTAGTGTTTTTGCTTTCTTTGGGTAGATACCTAGAAGTGGAATTGCTGAATCATATGGTTGAACCATTTTTTGCTATTTTGAGAAATGTCATTATTTTCCATAAGGGCTAAAACAGTCTACATTCCCACTAAAAGTGTGAGAGATCTTGTTCTCTGGGTATGGTAACCTAAACCACTGTAGCCATCTTATGAAACTAAGTTCCAGAACAATTAGAATTCCTTAAGGGTATTATTGGACCATGACTAATTATGCTTACCCTTCCTATAGTTTTTCATTTATCTGAGATCAAAGTGATGTTATTATTTAAGCCAGTTTGAGCTGAGTTTTTTATTACTTGCTTTATAAATGAAATACCTTATAATAAAGTGACTGCCAATGTTAGACTTATTTCCCATTAAAATCAACTCTCATGTACAACAGCAATTGAGATGCCTTTTATCACTCTTACTACTTACCATGATTCTGGAAGTTGTAGCTAAGAATTAATAGATATAACTTTTGGCAATGAGGCAACAAACACATCATTATTTACAGATAAAATAACATTATGCTATGAAAACCCAATTAAATAACTAAAAATTTCCTGGAAGTATAAATGTTTCAAAATGTGACCAGGAAATATGGTAAATTTACAAAACTCATTTTAATTCATGAGTAGCAACAGCAGGCATTTAAAAGCCATATGGAAGCAAAAGCTCCACTAATAATGAGAACAGGAATATTAAATTTATTGACATATCCTAATATAAAATAATGCAAGTATATTTAAAAAGTCCTAAAGTGTTAAAAGATTTTAGTAGCCCTGTTTAACTCAGTGTGGTTATTTGCTCTTCCCTTTCTTTATAACTTCTATGGAGAAATATGTATTTACTATGTCAGATTGTAGATATGTTAATCAACTTGACTGCAGTAATAGGTTCACAATGCAGATGTGCATGAAGACATCCTTTTGTATACTTTAAATATATTTAATTTTACTTGTCAATAATAATCAAAAAGCTATTAGCGATCAAAAAGCTATAAAAATAATCAAGCACAAGGACTTTATAGGATCATAATGCTGATAATTTTGTTATGTTGAATAAATAGTTTTAAAACTCCAGCTTCTTGGTGGTATATCTTATGTTTCTTCCTTTACTTATGTTTTGGTTCTTGTTTTAGAATCATGATCTAGAGAGGCTGACACAGTGAATCAGGCTTGAGACTAGTTCTGATGGTTTTTTTGTTTTGTTTTGCTTTGTTTTCACCAGTTGGCTTCCCTTATAAGCAGTGTTAAGTTCAAAGTAATAGGGGGTATGTTAGAGTCCTCTTAGGTACACTCTAGTTGGGTAAAGGAAACTTCAATAGGGACAGCATGTTTAAATTCACTGCAGCCCTGTGCTTTACATAGGGGGGCAGGTTGAAGGATTAGAACAAGTTTAATCATATAAAATACTAATACTGACATTTCTTCATTCCTGACACTTGGGTCTGTTTTTCTAAATTTACTGAAGCCTGTAGACAGCAGGTGAACTACACATATATAGCAGAGTAACCTTGACCAAGTCATAAAATTCAAAATATTATTGAATTATTGTATTAGTATATATACTAATACAATATTTTGTGTTTATGTAATTTTGGTCACAGAAGTAATACAACTCCATGGTGAGCAAGCAGCTCTCCCTCTAAAGAGGACTGTCTAATCCTGGAGGATGAATTAAAGAGACCTTTCAACTGGTGTTGAGAAGCTAGGCTCTAAGATAGAGAAAGGCTGCCTCTGATGATGTGTTGTGCAATCATGTTGTATGTAAATGTCATTCCTAAACCCATACTCAGTGGCAGCAGCAAAATCAGGGGCAGAACCAGAAATATAAGATAGTGGATGACTTCTGGAGTAACCAGTCTCTGGGGCGGTGGTTGTGGAAAACTGTCACTTTAAAGACTTAGATCTGAGTTCAGACAATACTATCAAGCTATAAGAGATACCAGTACTTTCCAGAGCACACAGTTATAAATTCTCATCAGTAAATCATTTGAGGTGATCATTAGGGGTGGAGTGCTACTGAATAGTATCCCACCAAATCCATGTCCTGAAACTCTTACCCCAAAGTGATTTTACCTGGAGATAGGGCCTTTTAGAATTAAGTAAGATTAAATGTGGTCATAAGGATGGGCTCTTGATAGGGAAGAATTAGTGTCCTTAAAAAACAGCAGAGTGCAACCTGCTGCCCCCTCATCCTTTCCATCACCCATCTTCTGAGGACACATCCAGCGAGCAACATCTACAAACAGGGAAGCCAGACTTAACCAGAAATATTAGCCAACATGTTGATCTTTGACTTCTCAGACTTCAGAACTGTGAGAGATAAATTTCTCTTGTTTAAATTACCCAGCCTCTAGCACTTTGTTATAGCAACCCAAGCATACTGAGACTTTTGTACTGAGACGTGGGGTACTGCTCTAACAAATACCTGAAATGTTAACATAGGTAATATATAGTGACCGGAAGAGTTTCAATCCTTGGTAGATGTGCTAATAGGAAGTATCCTTCAAGAAAAAGAAAGACCGATTCTGAAGGTAATTCAGAGGTCACTAGGACTGCAGTTCCCACCAGAGTTGCAAGGGGAAAAACTTTTCTTCTCAGTTTCAGAGAGTGGTCTCCTGGCAGGAAGCAAAGGAGCAGAGGTTGCACCTCTGAACTGAATGGACAGGGCTGCCCTCCAAGGAACCATGGCCTACATAGCACCACGGTGGGCTTAAAGGACAGAGTATCAGACCAAAGAAGATACCGTCATGCCTCAAAATCTTACGGAATTTGCCTGACTACTTTTTGTACCTGCCTGGGACCATCTTCCCTTCCTTCTCTTGTATTTCTCCCTTTTGGAATAGAATATCTATCCTATGCTGGTCCTACCCTTGTATTTTTGGAGCATATTTTGGAGCATATAAATTCCAGTGAGGAATTTGCCTCAAGATAAGTTGTGTCTGGACTCTCACCCTACCTGGTTAGATGGTATATAAATGAGATTTTAGATATTAGGGGCTTTTTAAAATAAGTTTTCTATTTGTATCTTTTACATCATTGTGTATTCCCCATAAAATTTACACCACCACTTTACTCATGAATCGCCACCATAGACCCTTGTTTTGATCCCTTTTCCTCCCCCTCCCTCAAAGAATGTCTCTTATTTATGGTATTTATGATTGCCTGCTGGTTTTGTTTTATTATTTTTATTATTGCTTTTTCTTTTCCTGATTCCTTATTTAGTTTCCCTATGATCCTCCTATAGGTGAAACCATTCAATAATTTTTATTTTCCCTCTGGCTTATTTCACTGAGCATGATCCCTTCAAGCTCCACCCATGTTGCTGTGAATGGCATGAGTTTATACCATATGACCCAGCAAGTCCACTCCTAGGAATCTACCCAAAGGATACAAAAACATTAATTCAAAAAGATACCCACACCTACATGTTTATTGCAAAATTCTTCACAATAGGTAAAATACGGAAACAACACAAATACCCACAAAAGAAATAACTGGATCAAGAAGATGTGTTATATATACATATTGGGATTCTACTCAGAAGTAGACTTGAGAGTTGACGCTGGATTGAGTTAAGATCTTTGGAGGTATTCAGGTGGAATGAGGTGTTTTTCTTGTGAGAAGGTTGTGAATTTTGAGGGTTTCAGATGGAATCCTATGAACTGAATTGTGCTCCCCTCAAAATTCCTATGTTAAAGTCCTATCCCCCAATGTGACTATATACTTATGATTAAACTTGGTTATAAAGACAGGCCCTGATTCTGTAGGACTAGTGTTCTTATAAGAAGAGACATCAGAGAGGAGTGTCTCCCTCAATCCACATTTCTATCTCTCTATTTTTATTTCTCCTCACCATGTAAGAAAATAAGACAGCTGTTTGTTTCCAAGTCTGAAAGAGAGACTGCAGAAAACATGTCAGCTAGTAACTGATCTTACACATCCCTATCTTCACAACTATTAGAACTAAATTCCTGTCGTTCAAATCACCCAGCCTGCAGTATTTTATTATGGAAAGCCCAGTAATACAGGAGAAATGGCATACATGTAGAATAATTAGGGCTATTCCTTAAACACTGAGGTACACAAAAACGTTCATATTTCCACCACAATTAATATTCAGTAAGTAGAACAGGGTGAGTATAAATGCAAGACACTGGGGTTTGGGGTAAAATGTTCTGCCTAGCAAAATACAGGTATGCTTGTACACTGGAGAAAAATTCAATGTATATTAAGGAGCTACTATTTAAAACTGGAAACACATTTTATATATGTTTGGAGGAACTTCTCACATGGAGCTAAGAAGATCTGATACCAGTGAGCATAGGTGAGAACTGCTTTGTGACTTCAAACTTTCAGTGAATTCACATTTTGTAGACAAAATCCCAACTGGGAATATGGCCTCCAACAGTGGGAAAACATTTTGTATCACTGCTTCTTGTTAGTAATATTCAGATTTCTGGCAGAATGTATATAATTTTGAATGGCTCCCTGAAGGCAAAAGTTTGTGAGGCATAAGCAGAAGGAACCACAGGACTAATGAAAGCCCTGGGATCTCTACAGGATTGCGAAATACAGAACGAAGAGCAGAGCATTGGAAACTTGGGAAATTCAGGCCACAAACTTTTGCCTTTTACAAATGTCAGGCACTTTGATCATGAGAGAAATATAGTATGTACACAAAATTGAAGGAAGAAGTGTACTTGTGTTTTCCTAAGCCATTACAGAAAAGAATCTGTGATATGATGTCCTTATATATTGAGAAATACATGCAAATTCAGAGAAAATGAGCTTCCGGAGAGATTTATGATTTTAATCCAGTTTTAAGAGTAGAAAATTGGAAACCGATTCTGGCAACCACCTTAAAGAATGAGCACACATAATGGAACGGATCAAAACATTGACAAAAGTTTTTGTGACCATCGGGGTTATGAGCAGCAGTGTAGACAGGAGATGTGTAGACTTTCAAACTAGACATCTTGGTTTTGCATCCTGACTCTCAAATTTAGAAGGATGATTCCTTAGGAAATGATTTCAGTTCTCTGTACCTTAATTCCTGCATTTGTAGAAAGAAAAATGCCAACATCTTTTCCTGGTTGTTGCATTAAATAAAATAATTCCTGACAAAAAAAATTGCAGGGTCTCTGATCATAATAAGTGTCTAGTTGCAGTAGTGCTGTTAGCTTGTTAGTTACTATTTTCTTTAATTTTTTCTGAATTTTCTACAATAAGTTTGTATGCCATTATCATGTTATAATAAAAAGTTACAATACTGTGAAGATTATACATATATTTTTTAATTTGTGTGTCTTGCGATTTTAGATTTGGATAGGATTTCAGACGAGAATATATTAGTCATTCCTTTTGCAATCCAGTGAAATCAATCTGGACAAAAATATGCATACAATCTACATTTTAATGTCCATAGCTCTTGCATTCCTTTTCTAGCCAGGACCAACTATGGATGTGTTTGCATGTTATTTAATCCCTTTATGGAAAATTAAGATAATACCAAGCAGATATGGTTGTGATCATGATTATCTTAGATGAACATGAACTGTTCTTCTCTGAATATTAGCCGGCATACAATAGACACTCAATATTACTTACCATCACACCCTTAAATGCTCATTTTTAACAGGTTAGATCAAGGAATCTAGACCATTTCAATACATATTCTTGCCAATATTTCTATATATACAATGCACATGTTGCATGGTCAATACATAGTGTGTCATATTTTATTTTCCTACAGTAACCATGGAAAAATATCTGCAATGGAAATTTACGAAATGGAGCACAAATGCCTTATTTCAGGAAGTTCCTCTAAGGGACATCCTATTCTTATTGAAATTAAAACCATGTCCAGTCTGAAATTCACTTACCCATGTAATTTGATCAATCTAAAGATGTGAGACAGGGAAATCTTTTAACATAAGTGCTTCCAGAAAGGTGACATATCATCTGAGTTAGAAGTAGCAGACTTGGTAGCAATTTGTTTTTTCCTGAAATATTCAGATACTGCCATTATGGTAACATAATTAATACTGCAGGTTTAACCTGTGAAGACTCAAAAGAGACTTATAATATATAATTTATTAATATAAATTGTAAACACACAGCAACAGAAAAAAATATAGATTGTCTTGAGATTTATAATGATAGAAAGTTCATCTTTGGTTGATTTCTGTTTAATTCTTTTTTTTTTTTTTTACATGGAATTGCCCTTGAGTAGTTAGCAGTTGGTGTTTCAAAGCCATCTGGCTTTTTGTGGATAGATGCATCTCTAAAATCATAAGGTGATATTGCAATTGTAAAAAAAAAAAAAAAAAACAGAGGTTTATGTTCTTTCTAATGTACTAACATAAGCTCAGAGTCAGTAACTGTTTTCTAGCCTCAAAAAAGAACTTAAAACTTGAACTTCAGTGCCATATTATAAGGCTACCCTAATCCCACTATCTAACTAGGTGATACAATGCAACAGAAGTTGCGTTTTGTGACATAAGAGTTGATAAATTAAAAAAAGTCAGTATTGCTTTTTAGTCTACCCATTTGTAAACAGTTTAAAGATTTTATTTAGTTTTGGAGTAGCATTTTGGAATAACTATCTTACAAATTATATTAAATGAGAAATAGAAGCCTTGATATAATATACTAAGTTATTAAAATTCTCAGCCTTTTCCTTTTCTAAACCTAAATTCTTGATGCGTACTGATTAAGGGCAGGGAGATCTTGCTTTGAATCCTGCCTCCACCCATTTCTCGTGACAGTTGATGAACTACTTAATCTCTGTGTGTCTCAGTTTTTTCATATTAAATGGTAATATTCACCAAGTTTGTTACAAGGATTAAGTGACTTCACATTATCATCTCCAAATTACTAATCTATTCCAGTCATCTGCATTTAGAACTTCACTAACCTAGCAATTGTCAAGATAAGCAATGACTTCCATATTGCCCTCAAGCAGCTTTCACCCGGGATGACCATCTACTTACTCTCCTCTCTTCACTTCTGAGATACCATATTCTCCTAACTGCCAAGATCCTTGACAATTCTTTTTGTGCTTTTTTGGGAACTCAGCTTTTTCTGTTAGATCTTGAATCTTGGTGTGTCTGAGATTCAGCCTCTTTCCTTTTCCCATTTCTCTCCTCTCTGAGCTCCTCTTTAATAATTTCTAGAGAATGGCTGTAAATAGTATTAGTATGTTGGTTAGTTAGAAATTCCTATATGAAACTCAGACCCCTATTTTAGGTTCAGATTGTTCCTTTTGTATAGTTTACTTGATATCATCACTCAGATACTTAATAGGCACACAAGATATTATGCAAAAAAAGACCTTTGTTTTTATACAAAAACAATGATTGTCACTCTCTTGCCTTCAGTTTAGTAAATTCACCATAAACATCAGTCCCCTAAATTGAAAAAATATGAATTTATTGTCAATCTCTTGCTTTTCTTTATTCTTCATGTACAATATATCACCAACTACTATGGCTTTGTCTTCAAAACAAATCTCCCATCAGTTCATTTCTTACTATATCTAGTGATCCAATCATGACTCAAAATAACATTTATTAACACCTTGAACTAATTCAATAGCTTCCTAATAGGTCTCCTTGATTCCATACTTGAACCTCATTGCACATTCTCCCCACAATAGAAGGAAATTTTAAAATACAAATCAGTTCATATCTCTTCCATACTTAGATTATTTTATAGAATTCCATTGCTTTCAGGATAAAAATCCATATTCCTGAGGTATCTATTTTTTTCCACTTCTCCATTGTCCCAGTCATTACTTCTCACCTATCCCTAGTAAGAGATCCTCCTCTCTCACATGCTAAATTTCTTCCTAACCTATACCGAAAATCCTTTGATTGCAGATTCTTATGAGCTGACCTCTTTTCATCTCAGTTTAAATGTCACTTCCACAGAGAGGTCTTTTCTTTATTTTTACTTTTTTTTTTAATTTTTTTAAAGATTTATTTATTTGTGCATACAGAACTGGGGTACAGGCGAGAGGCTCAGGGGCGGCGAGAGGCTTCACCAGAGACAGAGTGGGGAACAGAACAGGCAGATCAACGAAGTACACTGCTGAGGGGAGCAGCGGGCGGGTCAGGAGAGGTCTGCCACGCCATGTGGTCACCTCTGGGGCAGGCGGGAATCGAACTCATGCGGAAGCGGCTTTAGATTCTCAGTGCTGTGCTTTAACCCGCTGCGCCACCAGGGAGGGCCTATTTTTACTTTTTTAATTAAATTTATTTTTTTCTAATTGAGGTAATATTTGGATGCACACATCAGGCATTACCACCATAGTCTACCTACCACCAGCTGACTCAGAGTCCACCAACAGAGACCATTGTGTTTCCTTCCATCTTTGTCCTTCAAACACTCCATTATTTTTCTACTGAATGAATGAGAACATCTCCTATTTTCAAGTGGATGGAATACCATAACAATGCTAATTCTGCCTTATAGTACATCCATTCGCAAAGAATAGTTTGGAAATCTGTATGTAATCTGGTATTTTAATAAATTAACTAGATCATGATTCCATGTGTTTTGGATCACTTTCTACCCAAAAGTTTTCTAATTCAAGACCCTCTGTAAATGTTCTCTGAGTGGGAGCAGTCCTCTCTTAATAGGTGCTAGATAGAGAGACCTAGCTATATTCCATTAACACATTTTCATTGAATTAATGTTGGTTTACATTGCTATTTGTGTCTTAAAGACTCTTCCCCTCCAAGTGTTACTACACCTTCCATGCCCCCAAAGCACATACAGTGCATCCCCATAGTCCCCTTTTCTCCTTAGCCACCATAGTTCATGTAGTAAATTCTTCTGCAAATAGTTTGAGCCCTCCTTTTCATGCTTTACTAGCATGTTTTCAAGGGCCCTTTGTTATGTGCTTTTATATTAGAAACTATACTGCTTGATATCTTTTTTAAAGATTTTATTTATTTATGCATACTACAACTGGGGTGTAGACCAGAGGTGCAGGGAATAAGGGATAAGAGGATTCACCAGAGACAGACTGGGGAGCAGAACAGGCAGATTCACTGAAATACATTGCTGAGGGTAGCAGTGGGCGAGACAGGAGAGGTCTGCCGCACCATGTGGGTCACCTCCAGGGCGGGGATCAAACTCATGCTGAAGTGGCTTTAGCTTCTTAGTGCTGTGCTTTTACCCACTGCACCACCAGAGGTGGCTCAGATCCTGCTTGATTTTTTAATGACATACATTTTCTTGTACAATTATGAATGTTAAATCTGGTTTAATCACATAGAACCATCAGTGAAGGGTCAATTCACTGAATGAACTCTGTAAAGTTAATCTCAAACACACATCCTCTGTCTCTCTTCCCTTCATTCTCTTCTTTCCTCCCTTTCTTCCTTCATATATTGAGACATGAACATCTGCTCTATATGAAGTATCATGTTCTAAAAATACCCTGTACTGAAGTGTTGAAGAAGACAACATAGCACAAAAGCATTAAAAAGAGCATTCTCAATTGTGTAACATGACATCACTGGACATGTGTGATGGCACTGATAATTGTGGCTTAAAAGCAACATTTTAATGAATTATGTTAATTTATTTGCATCAAGGATGGTGTGTGTGAGACCTTATTATTACATAGATCAGAACCAAAATAGCTAGTTATGTCTATGCTTTTGTTTCTAAGGTAAAATTGAAGCCACTTAGTATATGAATCCCTTTAAGGGTGATTGGCTGATAAACTCTTTAATCTGCTGAAAGCAGTCATTTAAAATACCCTGTGACCTCAGTTTCCATGGTGAACTCCCTATCCAACTGTTTTCTAAGAATATGGAAAGTAGACATATAATTGTATTCTGTTATCCCATTTTTCTTGTTAAAGAAATCTTAAACTTCTTAAAATTCAAAAGCAATAATTTAACTAAATGGTCTGTCATTTTGATGTCACACTACTTCTTGTTAAACTTATGTAAAGCCATAACAATTTTAAACTGCAGGGAACTAAAGAAAATAGAACACTAACCAGCACTGAAAGACAACACAAGTATAGATGTTTCAGCACAGATCCATTTGCTGCATAAACTAGCTTTAGAAATATAAGCTCTAAAAACATTCTATATCTTCTTACCTTTTTTTTTTTTTTCATTTTCATGGGTTTTTGTTCTGGATGTTTCTATGTTGCTAAACAGATAAGATGCTCGATATCCAGTCTCTTTAGAAATGAATCCTACCAGGGAACCATCAAGTTTTGCAGAAGTGAGAACTTTAATCATTTTTGTCCAACTCTTCTTCAGGAGCTTTAAACAGCCTGAAAGTAATAAAAATGTTACACCTGCTAGCCATAAAATGAACAATGCGAAAGATAATACAAGAAGTTCAGGGTGAGAATTAAAGTATTGTGCACCATATTCTTTGAATCAGATTTCAAACTGGAGACAATCTGAATAGTTTGAAAGTCTTTCAGAAAGCTGTTTATTTTAAAATTACTCGTGCATAAGCTGTATTTTTCAATATATTCTCTTATGAACACTTGTCCTATTAGAGACTACACAGAGAAGAAAATATGTCAATTTGTTATAGTCTGCTAATAGGACATCCTGCAATATGAATTCTTTAGAAAATTCAGTGTTGCTTACAGTTCAGACAGAATCATGAGCAGCAGTTATAAAACATTTAAGCTTGCTTGACTGAGAGGTCTCCAAATCTGTTTGCCTAACCTAATATTTCCCCACCACCATATGATATTTATTTATTCATCCTGAGGAACTTGCTGTAGAAAATGATTAAACTTTTATTTCGTGTACTAAATAGGTTGTTGCACATCGCCTATTCCAAAAACCCAGTCTTTTCCCTATTTCTAGTTAATTACTCATCAATAAATTTGTCTTAAAAGCAGTGATATCATAGCAGAAGCATAAATGATCAGGGGAAAATAACAATAATAATGAACAACTATATGCCAGAGACATTTTACAGGGGTGGAGTGGGGAATGGGATCAAAAACGGTGGGGGAAGGGAAATGCACTGGACTATGGTGATGGCACATGGGTGATTTGGTGATGGGAAGCCCATGGGGATTACAACTG
>NW_004567120.1:27709263-27729194 GCF_000260355.1 Condylura cristata
AGGAGAGTTCCTTTTTCTCCACATCCTCGCCAACATTTGTTGTTGCTAGTTGTTTGAAGATGTGCCATTCTCACTGGGGTGAGGTGGTAACTCATTGTGGTTTTAATTTGCATCTCCCTTATTACGAGTGACGTTGAACATTTTTTCATATGCTTGTTGGCCATCTACATATCCTCTTTGAAGAAGTGTCTTTTTAGCTCTTCTGCCCATTTTTTGATGGGGTTGTTTACTTTATTTTTATTGAGTTTCTTCAGAAAAACTGGACACTTATATGTCAATGAAATACAACAGAAAGGAATACTCTAATAGTCAAATTATGTCTCCCCCTTCCCAGTCTGCCAATTAACAAAATTGCTGTGTTTATTCTGAAATCCCTCAAAACAAGGTTTCAAAACATGGTCTCAAAACTTCTTTTTCACTGCCAAAGTCACAATTGATTGCTAGTTCCCTCCAGTCTATCTCAAGTAATCCACTTGTATTTATTCAAATATAATTTATTATAAACCTTCACTTAAATATCATCGATAGTTTCTTGGAAAATGAAACTTTAATTAAAAAGATGTGTGAGAAGAGCAGGTTATCACATCTCAGCATATAGTTCAATATCAGCCAGGATTTTTTTTTATAGAATCAAATGACATTATTTGAAGACCTGGTTCATATTTTCACATCACCTATACTTGTTTTCACTCTAGCAATAGATGACCTTCTTTGGGCTTTTTGACTGTTGAATCAACGAACATTTTACTCTTTAGTTTTACATATAACTTGCTCTTGCATGTGTTTCCTAGTTTCTATGTTCATAATGAATCCCTAATAGCTATGCATATTTCATAGGTAACTTCCTATGCAATTAACCCTGCTTAAGCCTATATTTAATTTACCTACTATTAAGGTGGCTTTTCCCTGTGCTTACAGTACACACTTAAGATTTTTAGATTGCTATAATAATAAAACCCTGACTTTACTCAGAATCTATTTTAGCTGTGCACTTTCATTTCTTTAATTTATTGATCATCACACCCTAGCCTTTATTTTAGAAAAAGGAATATATTTCTTTTCCAAATGTTCCATTAATGATATGTTATTTGAGTTATATGTGGATTAAATGGTACCAGATCTTCTGGTCTGAGTTATATAACTAACATTTATGTTTGTAACATCAAATTAGTTAATAAAGGCATGATACATATAGGGATTAATGCAGAATTAATACTTGACCTACAATGATTAACACATCATTTTCATCTACCTGTGCTCTTTCTCACCATCCTTACACTGAAGCTCAGAATGCTACATAATTAATATGTAAAAAGAGAAAATTGACATCATAAAATATAAGATCAACTACTCAGGTAAAGCCCCACTGAGTATCATCTTCTTTATTTTTTCAAAATTCTGACAAGAATGACAATAAGAGAAACCCACAATGATGTGCCCAAAGTAGGGCTGACCATAACAAAAAGGAAAACTCAACATTCAAGAATAGTATTAGTGATTCCAAGTGGTATATATGAGTCTGGAAGTGAAAATAAATGATAAGTACAAAATTATATGTGGATAAGGGATGTGAGGCCAAAGATGTCCTGGGTCATTTTTCTCATTATTCAACTGTGCCATGAAATATACCTGTTTAGGTATTTAAGGCATTAAGAGCCATAGTCATTCCTTCAACTCAACGCTGGCTCTAATTTAAGAAATAACAGGAAAATTTATTTTTCCTTCCCCATTTTCCTCAAAATTTAATATCAAATTTTGAATCTATTAAGTCTTCTGTATTTACATTCACAAATTCAACCAACCATATAAAAATCAAAAATGTGGGCCCTCCCTGGTGGCGCAGCGGGTAAAAGCACAGCACTGAGAAGCTAAAGCCACTTCCGCATGAGTTTACTTCTTGCCCTAGAGGTGATCCGTATGGCACAGCAGACCTCTCCTGACCTGCCCACTGCCCACCTCAGCAGTGTACTTCGTCGATCTGCCTGTTCTGCTCCCCACTCTGTCTCTGGTGAAGCCTCTCGCCGCCCCTGAGCCTCTGGCCTGTACCCCACACATCAATAAATCTTTAAAAAAAATCAAAACTGTGTACTAGTAGTTATCCCACAGTGGCTGTATCTGTACTACAAATGCACAGACTTTTTTCTTCATTGTTACTTGAACAATACAGTATAACAACTATTTATGTCACATTTGCATTGTAGTGGGTGTTATTTGCAATCTAGAGACAATTTTAACTATAATGGAAGATGTGTGTAGTGTGTGTTATATGCAAATACCATCCCATTTATATAAAGAACTTGATGCAGATTTTGGTTTCTATGGGGGTAAAGGGTGCTGGAGCCAATCCTCTGAGTATACACATACATGTCTCTAAAAGACTTTAGAAAAGTGAGATGACATTTTCTAGAGTTATAAGATATTGAATTAATATAACTCAGAACAGAAGTTGAAAATATATATAACACGATTTGTATTATCTTCAACTTGAGTCTGCTCCTTATACAAGGCTCACAGAGAATGAATGCATGTCCATTGTATGATAACCTCATATTCCTTCTAGCTATCCAAACCCCTCAGATCACAAAATTATACCATTGTTCCCAAATTTCAAGATTCTAGATTAAAGTTAAAACACTACACCCCCCCCCCAAACACACTGTGTGGCTCTTTTGTGAAGAAGTAAATTTCCCAGCTTGAAAAAATTTCCCCACTCAGTATACAAACACTGGTCCCAAAGTACCAACATGCTAAAACCCTGGGAAGGAGGCCCAGACAGCAAAATAAAATCTCTCATCTCCCTATGGGTCACAGAACATAAATAACATCAACACAGAGCTAATAAGTGGACTCATTTACCCTTTGCTGTGGCTTTCAGGAAACCTTTCATCAAATTTATTGCCAGACCTGCTGCACATTATTGTGTTCTTTATTAGGCATTCTTCTCCCTGAAGATTAATTCAGGACTTTATGAAGCTGCGTGTTCCAGAGTAATAGATGATTGCAAGTAAGTTAAGAGGTGTCACATTCACGTCACTATAGACACACAAAATTGTGGTCAAATATCTGATGACATTCTTGACATAGTAGATTGGCTCAAATCCAACATTATAAATCTTTTTTTGGACCAGTGCCAAAGTACAAATTTTCAAGGGGCTTTCAGATTTGAGCAATATAGATAACACAGAATAAAAACAGCTGTATTTTGTCTCCTCACCTATAAGATGGTGATAAATCTTTTAGGAAATTGAAATCGTCTGTCAAATCTGCGGTTCTTGTTTCCCATCTCCCTGAGTTCATCAGTGACCAAAACATCAGTGACAAAAAACCTACATTGAATTAATGAACAAACTAATTGTATATAGACACATGTATATGCCAGTATATGTCTACAACCTAACTTCTATGGGATGAATTATTATTAATTTCACTTGTACATGTGAAACCTAATTTGAATTATAACATGCTGACATAAATGAAACTTTGAATTTATCTAATGTCTTTGAATCAATCCATCGTGTATTTATTTACTCAATAATTATTGAGTACCTAGTATCTGTTAAGAAATCTAACAGGTACCAGGGTAACAAGAAAGTGTGCTTTTTAGTTTGAGAACAAGCTGAGTTGAGTTGATAGTTTAAGTTCTATATAACATATAAATTGAGAATTGGTTAAATGGACCAAAGTCTCCTGTTTTCACTCTGTAATTATAAATTCAATGATTCTTTCACTCATAATTAGGAAGATAGCACCTGCTAGTGAAAATTATGGCCACATATATAATATGGGCTAAAAAGAATTAAGGGGCCAGGAAGTGAGCTGTCATTAATTAGTATGAAGTAAGATCTTGATTATTTATCTATGGCAAGCAATACAAACAGTTTGCTTATGTGTTTCAAAATTTTCTTCTGGAAACCATTTTCCACTATCAAACATAAAAGTTCCATTATTTCTAAAACTGTTTGCTTATTGCCCAAAAAAACTAGATAATAAGAAGATGGATTCTAATGCTAAAAATGATGCAATATATATAGAACTAAGGTAATTCTATGTGTAATTTTATTGGGGAAATATCTGAAAAGCCTAGTACATATAGCAAAGATGTTTTAAACCACTGCATATTTTTGACCCAATTACATATTTACATATTTTCAGGGCATTTAGTTATTTAATGAACCTGCAAAAATAAAAAAAAAAGCAAGTGAGCAAATAAAACTTTAGAAGTCCTGGAAGATAGGGCATAATTTATAGATACTTGCAGGTTATTCTTGTTGAAAAAAATAACCCTTTGGGTACAGCATTTTTAAGTTCTGTAATGTGTGAAGCAGTAACAAGATGAGATTCCTATTAGAAGTGGAGAATATAGAAATAATTTGTTATATACTTAGCTGCTATGAGAAATGATTCAATTAAATCATGTGCACTCATTTGGAATATCCATTTGGTAATAACTCATCACTTTTGTCTTTCAAAAGGAACAGAAAGACACAACGCTACTTGAGTTTTGGAACAGCAAGTAAAGAACTCAGCAAAAACAAATGATAAAATTTGAAAAATTTATCATAAATAAACATTTCAGGACTCTGGAAATTGACCAAAGGCATACTACAAATAGAGAAAAAGTTTATTAAAGACAGACAACTAAACATTAACAGAAACAGTGAAAGTATGTAGAAGTTTAACTTGAGGAGTCCCGAATTCCTACAGCCCAGCTCCCTTTTGTGAATACCCTACCTGTGCATGGTATGCCAGAACACTTGGCAAGCTCATGCTGGATGGCAGTTATCTTGACTCAGAGGAAGGAGAATAAACACTCATGCTTAGAAGTAGTGTCAAAACCAGTAGTGATCTTGCTGACAAATAATTATAGAAGTCTATTCATCCCTAGCTGAATATGAAGACTTGAATATCCAGAAATGACTGACTTGATGAGAATTGACTTGTAAACTGACTGAGAATATGTGTCCCAATCCACCCACACATAGTAAAACATAGAAACCTTATTCACTTAAGGAGTATAGGCACAAACTGTGAGCAGTCAGTTGTGCTGAGCCAGAGGTAACACTTATGATAGTAGACTTTAAAATGAAAAACAGTATAACTTTAGAAAAATAAAATAAAGACATCAGTAGTCACTCAGTAAATAGGATACAGACTCTACAGAATTATTCTAGACAAGATACCAAACATAAAACCAAACAAAAAACAAATAGTGTCAGCAACAAAAACCCGTAGAGGCCAGCCATCTAATCTTTAGACACTAACCTAAAATCTCTAATATGATCAGTTTTCTAGAAAATCATTACAAGTGAAGAAATGGAAAGTATGACTGCACTCAGGGGAAAAAAAAGCAATTAAGAGAAATTGATGCTATTATTGTCCAGATGTTGGACTTAGAAATAGATCAAAGAATCTATTACAATTGTTATTAGGAAAACAGTGTTTCAAAAATTAAAGGAACATGTGTTGCTAATGACTCAACAAAGAATATTAATATAGAGACAGAATTTATTTTTTTTAAAACAACAAATGGAAATCCCAGAGTTTGAATAGTACACTAGAAGGGCTCAATATAAGATTTGAGCAGACTGTAAAATAACAAACTAATTTGGAATTAATGCAGTGCAATAAATAGTATCTATGGAATGAAAAAGAAGTCAGTGAAAGAGAAATGTAAAAAAAAAGGTTTGAAATATAGAGAATGCAAATGTTAAAACAGAGAGGTAAATTGCCAATAAATTGCTGTCAATTGAATCCACAAAGCTTTATACACTAAAAGATATTACAGACAATGAGCAGTTATCACAGGGCTATGAGGTGGTTTTATCTCAAGTAAATCAATTATTGTAATTATTGCTTTTAGTCAAATAAAGGACAAAGCCAAACAATCATCTCAATAAAAAGAAAAAATCACGTGACCAAATGAAACACTAATTCATAATAATAACCCTCAAAAAACTAGTCAATGTATTTTTTCCAATGTAACAAAGCAATTCAATGGGAAAGGATATTTTTTTCAACAAATGCAAGAATTGGACATTCACATACAAAAATATGAATGAACTTTTAATCATACCACACATAAAAAGTAGCTGTAAAGGTATTACAAACTTAAGTGTAATAGTTTAAACTCTAAAACACTTAGAAGGTATCATAGTATCATATATTTGTGACCTTGGCTTACACAATGATTTCTCAGATATATGTGCTTTTCTTTGTTGGCTCACACAACAATGAATTGAACTTCATAAAAATTAAAATATTTTGTACTAGTAAGGATGCCATACAAAATGTAACTATAACTCGCAGGATGGTTGAAAGCATTTGAACACTATATCTGGTAAAAATTTGTATTCAGAAGATATAAGAACACTTACAAGTCAATAACAAGAGATAATTTTTTTTTTAAGTTTCAAATTTTAGCAATCATTTCACTACAAGGATTTATATATGTCTAAAAAAATCTGAAAAGATATGTAATCTCATAAATCATCAGGAAAATGCATATTAAATATATATAATGAGATATATACTTGTCATCCATGAATAGCTTTACTGAATATGACAGAAATAACTGTTAGATGGGATATGGGAAAACCAGTACTTTTATACATTTCTGGTGAGATTGTAAAATGGTACAACTACTTTGGAATATAGTTTGTAGGTTTACTTCAAAATAAACATAAATTATCCATATTAACCAGAAATTCCATTCTTAGAAATCTATGCAAGAGAAATGAAATATATTCCCATAGGTATATAACCATAAGCATGTAATAATGTTCATGAAAGCATTTGCAATAACCAAACAGTGAAAACTATGAATAGGTCCATCAATTAATGAAATGATAAATAGAATGTGGTTGTAGTGGGTCCAGTTGTATCCCTTGCCCTCCCCACCAAAAACACACATAACAACAAAACAACGATATATTCAGTGTTGGTAACATGAACTTATTTGGGAATAGGTCTTTGTAGATGTGATCAAGTTAAGGTAAATTCAGGCTAAATTAGGGGATGCTTTAAAACCAGATACTGATGTCCTTATTTAAAAAAGAAAAGGTTAGGCCTTCCCTGTGGCACAGCAGGTTAAAGCACAACACTGAGAAGCTAAAGCCACTTCCGCATGAGTTCGATCCCTGGCCCTGGAGGTGATCCACATGGCAATGCAGACCTCTCCTGACCCTCCCGCTGTTCCCCTCAGCAGTGTATTTCAGTAGATCTGCCTGTTCTGCTACCCACTCTGTCTCTGGTGAATCCTCTCGCCACCCCTGCACTTCTGGCCTATACCCCAGTTCTGTATGCATAAATAACTATATCTTAAAAAGAAAAGTATATTCAGACACATAGAGAGGCTTATGTAAAGACAAAAACAGAAATTGAAGTTATGTTGGCACAAATCAAGGGACTTTGTGTCCACCAGGGGGTTGGAGGAGACAAGAAAATATTCTTCTCCAGAGTCTTCAGAGCAAGCATGGCCTTACCTTGATTTTGGATTTCTAATCTCCAGAAATCTAGTAGAATAAATTTCTGTTATTTTTTAGCTAAATGCATGATAAGTTGTTATGGCACATTTAGGAAACTAATCCAGTTACATATTCATATAATAATTGGCATTTTTGAGGAAAAAGATGAATGAAACATTGTTATATTCTTAAACATGGATGAACCTTAAAAAACATTACACTAAGGAACTCAGAGCTAAAGACTGCCTTTTTTTCAAATCTGTTTAAATGAGACATGTGGAAAAAGAAAACTACAGATGCGAAGAGTAGACTAGTGGTTGTGTAGGCCTGGGTACAATGACAGCAATGAGTATGAGTGATATTTTGCATGATGATGGGAATGTTCTGCAATTTGGATTATTTTTATAATTCTGTAAAGTTACTAAAATTTATTGAATTGTATATTTAAAACAAGTGAGTAAACTATGCCTCAATGATGTTTAATGAAAAGAAATAATGATATTTCCTAGCCACTAAGAATATTGGATATATTGCTATGATGAACCTTTGATCTATGCAACATAATTTTTTTTTAATTCAAATTTTACTGATTTCCCAATCTTTTACACACTTTATCTTTTTTGGAATATCCCTTCGTATCTCCATGTGCACATATGCCTTACTCACCCTCCACTAAAATTCCAATGCCAATGCCTATCCCTTTTCCTCCCCTTTCCTCTTCACTCTTCCTCCCCCATTCACTCTCGTAACCAGTAAATTTTTCAAGGTCTAAGATTTACTTTTGTTTTCTTTTGCCATCTGTAATATTAGCTATCTCATATAGTCACAGAATTTTGGAAAAAAATACATAAATACATACCAAAACCTAATGTCAACCCCATTAAGTGAAGTTCAACATTCTTTTCTTATTTTTTTTTTGAGATTTATTTATTTTTGCATACAGAACTGGGGTACAGGTGTAGGGGGTGAGAGGATTCTTCAGACAGAGTGGGGAGCAGAACAGGCAGATGTACTGAAGCACACTGCTGAGGGGAGCAGCAGGTGAGACAGGAGAGGTCTGCTGCACCATGTGGGTCACCTCCACAGCCTGGGAGCTAATCGTGCTAAAGTGGCTGTGGCTAGCTTCACAGTGCTACAATTTAACCCATTGTGCCACCAGGGAGGGCCCCAAGTTCAACATTCTATACCAATGGCTGTAGAGTTTTTCTGAAGAGTATAAGAATTTAATTATATACGTCTTTTTTTTTTTTTTTATGAAAGCTATTCCAAATTGTTTCATTGATTCAGTTATTATTGACTTAATCCTTTCTGGGATCTTGTCTGGCTCTAAGCTCTTTTAGCAGAAGTTATAAATCCCTAGAAGATATGTTTAAGCTTTGGGAGTATTTTTAACTAACTGTACAGATGTCAGATACTAGTGCTACTGTTAGGTGATAAAATTAAATCTTGCAGACGGGATCACTCATTGTTATATCAAGCATTATTTTTATGGAAATATATTTAAACACCTATATCTGACACTATAATATAGTTAAATACAAGCAAGTGTTATGTAACAGAAACAGTAAGATCTTGGAAATCAATAACTTGATGTTGAGTCTTAATTCTGTCACTTATGGTTGTTTAAGAAAGCTATTTTCTCTCCCAGGTATAATTTTCCTGACTAAGATAATCATGGCATGACATGCTTTCACTCCTCGTCTATTCCCTCCATACATACATACTCTTAAAATAAATTAAAACACATAAGCAGATTTTTTAAAACATAAGACACAACTACTTTTACTGCTTTTCCATTACCATTTGTTCATTGATGTTTGAAATGTTTTATTTAGTTTCTAAATGAAATGGGAGAGAGGCCTTTTAAATGTCAGTGTCACTTACTCATGCAAAAATTAAAATCTAAGAGTGGTTATTAGACCTCAGTTAAGAATGTAACGGTTCTTACATTACGGTACTCAGTGCGTGCCAGTAATGCAGGCCTATGAATAGTAAGACATTTTAATGTAATGGCTTAAATAATCTTATTAAATATATTATTGCCATCATAGTGTTGGCTGGAAAATAAACCTAGTGCTTATGACTTAAGCGCAACTATTTGAGGATTAAAAAAAATTATTGCATTTTCCTAGGTGTAATTTGGAAACAGAGTTAATTGCCAAACCCCAGAAAGTGCAAATTTCCATACATTTCAACGATTTTTCTTGCTACTAATACAGGATGTTACATTCGAGTGAAAAGCTGGGAATAGAAAGTAAAATTACCATGGAATTTTATTCTTGAATTTTAGAAACATTTTTAGTATTTCATTCATACTATTTTTCGTTTTGCTTGTCAAGTTGTCCACTGGGTCTGCTATGAGTATGCTTCATCTAAACTAATAGAACGCTGAAAGGTTGTTGATTTTTCTACAATTTTAAACTTATGGGTGTGAAGCTGTGAAGAACTTAGACTGTTCATTCATTTTAATTTCTTATGGTGAGCCTGCAAAATTGAAATTTGGTACTAAACTGAATCACAGTATATCTTTATGGAGTTGTTGTTTTTACAGTTGGATTCCTTTCAAGATGCAAAGCATAAAAAACTACTTTAAATTTTAACAAAACAATTATTTGATATAATCTTCCACTAGTATAAGGACATATATGAAATAAAGGAATAGCAGTAATCAAAGAGATCTCTGTTTTTATCTCTCATTACAGAACTTTTAAAGCAATACAATCATCTCTCAAGAGCCATGATGGCTTAATGCAAGAAATTATTATTGTTTAAGTTAGAATGGTAGAAGATAAACTGAAAGAAGTAACATCAAAGTTAGAAATAATAAAGCATTTAAGAATTTAACTACACAGTATATCCATAGGTGTTTGCAGATAATAATGCCTTATAATTATCAGGTGGTTTAAAACAAATACATCAATCACTTGTCACAACAGTATGCACCAATCTCTAGGATAGAATTAGGAAGATTTTAGATGTATAAAGCAACTCTAATTAACAATGGATTTAAGCAATAAAATAATGCCATAGGCAATCAGAGCACACTAACATTTAATTGTTCCATACAAGCCAATCAGACATCATTTTCTTACATTTCTGGATACATTGCCATTAAAATATTTACCATTCAGTCACATATTGATGCATTCGAAACACTCAAGTTAAAAACTACACTTTTTAAATGTTTTGAATGATAGGATTCAAACTTTCAAATTTAAATTATTCAAATTTTGTTTGACAAATTATTTTTCAAACTCAGACTTTGGAATCAGATGTCATTTTAACTAGCTAGAGATTCACATGTGTTCACATCATGTATTCACATTAGGCTGGCTATAGTGTATATGGGAAAATACGTAAAGTTTCTTTACGTTTAGGAACACATTACAAGTTTATAAAAGTTTAAGCTTTCTTTTAAGAAACCAATGCATATGTGTGAATATGTGCATGGGTAAATGCAATTTTCTTTTAAATGGATGAGCCTCACTAGTGATAGTAGTTTAAGAAAATATATATGACTTTCTTGTATACATCAAATTGCTTTAGAGTGTGATATATGGAATAAATAGACTGAAATATTTTGTAAATTGATAATAGCAGGGTCTCTAGTAAACGTCTCCAACTTCTGCTGACTTACACTTGATTTGCCTTAATATGGGTTATGAGAAAAGGGAGACTACTGGGACTCCATTTAGAGCTGCCTAGCAATAGACAGGTAGGAAGGACTTCAAAGTACTCTTTTTCATTACTGGAGGATCCCTTAGGACTACGCAGGAAAGAATTCTGTCTACCCCAGATAAGAGTCTTCTAACAGTTTAATGTGCCAATCAGTTGTGCTCAGTAGCCCAGAATCACTGTATTGCAGCTATTGAAGAGTTCCAGACCATGTGTTTCAAAGGATGGAGAATGTGATATATGTCATACTTCCAAAGAACTGTGATAAAGGGCACTAAAATGCTGAGGAAGGAAAGGGGAAAATATAAGAGACTGAATTGCGTGGGATCAACAGTGACTAAGGATGGGGAAAAAGTTTATAGAAGCAGCAGGCATCTCATGGCATCTCCAATTATGTCTACCTTCGTTGTATTGACCATTTGATGCTAAATTGCACAGTTCCTCTACTTTTTTTCTTTCAACAGCAACCTCCAGACTCACAGTACCCTCGATGCATTTCAGGGAGATAGGAGGAGAGACTAGGTAGCTTCTATTTCAGCTCAGAGTTAATATGAAGGTAGGAGTTACCTTCAAAATCAATCTAGAATAAGATTAGCTAGTGCTTGATTTATATGAAAAAATAAAACAAAGCCTCGAATATGATGTCTTTAAAATAAGGAGGTGAGGGGAAATATGCATATTTTATTGTTTTCCAACTCGAAGACTCTATTATAAGATTTTTAAAAAGCTAAATGAGATGTATATATTATCTTCATTCCTTAGCATGGAATAATACAGTTTACCAAAGAATAGGGACACAGTTCTAGGATAAGAGTATGCCTTTTAGAGATCTAAAGCACTAAAAAAGCACTCTCACTCCTGAAATATAATAAAAAAGAAGTTAAAGGAAGTTCCATGGTAACTTTTTTAAATGATATCAAATTCTTTTTTCAGTTTTTTTGGTGACCTTTTTTTTTTTTAACTGGTGCTTATAGCCTGGGTAGCATCTGCCCATTAGATAGTTCAGCATATTAATTCTCACTGTTACAGCTCAGTAGATCATGGCTGAACTAGTAGTCATGGTTAAGGGATTGTGTGAAAGTATATGCATGAATGCTTCTCTCAAGATGTGAAAAGTAAATGAAGCGAGAAAGTTGGCCATGTGGACAAGGGAAGAGGTTCCTAAGCGCAAGGAAGAGAAAATGTAAATGTCCCAAGTTTACAGCATATTTGAGATGTCCAAGGAAAAGCAATTGGTTAGAGAAGCATAAGATAGAAGAGTGAGGGAGGAAATATGAGGTAAGAAAAAGCCATCTATAAAAAGCTCAAGAGTAAGAGATGACTCCCTGGCATCAGGATGACTTCACTTCTGAAATCAGATGCCATCCTCAAATGCCAGGGAGAATATCGGCACATAGCTGTACCCATGTCTAGTATCAATTGTATAAATCTGGCATTTTGATATATCTGAAGGTCAGTGTATAGACTGGGAAAACCAGAGAATCCAGATGGCTAACATACATAACATAAGCTTTACATCAAGGAGACAAATGGACAAGAACTAGAATTCTGAAGACAGAACAAGGCAACTTAGATGGAAAGAAAGACATTTTTGTGATTTCTAAGCACATGACAACAAATGCTGGGTTATTAATTCACAAAATATGTATGATCTTATTAAGCAAAAGATACACAGAAATCAATGAGGTCTAATAGAATACAGAAACTAGAAATAGCACACAAGGAGATGAAGGAATAGTAAAATTTGGTGACAACACTAGTAGCTAACATGTGTGTACTACCTCACAATGTTATTTGAGTGCAATAGTATTATGGACATGATCAGAAACTGTAAGGTCAGAAAAGAGCACTGAGTGTATTAAGAAATTTTAGAGGAATACATGTTCAAAGTCATAAAGGAATTTACTATGGAAACATAATGAGATAAAGTGTTTGTTCAACTTTGGTCTCCAATTAATGGGGTTGACTAAATACCAATGTCAAATCTAAGGCAAAATTTAAATTCCTGTCCTGGTTGGAAATATATGTTGAAGAGACCCTCCTCCCCCTGCCTGCCAACTTCATTCTATAGAGAAGTCCTTGTTCTGTCTTATGATAATCATGATGTTCTAGTTTGGAACAGCACAAGGTAAAACATCTGACTTTGTTAGCCTCTGTTTCTTTATTTTTTCAATAAACTTAAGTGCTGTTTAGCAGTTAGTCCAACTATTTAACAATTAGTACTTACTATACATGAAAAATGAAATATTTCAAACTAATGATTGCAAACTAAGAGACATTATATGGAATCCAAGATATAACTCTGACTTTCAAAGATGGAAAACTATAAAAATTGAATTACAACACCTAATTCTGTAAATCTGTTATAGTGATCTTCCTAACAGTCTATAGGAATTTTTATTATAAACTCAATATGGGCAAAAATATGGAAAGTCTGTCTTTTCAACCAACTTACTTAGACCTTACTTACACATGACAGAATATGGAGGTCATAGCTACAGCTATAGAAAAACTATATTTCGTTATCACAAAATTTCAGTTTCTGTGTAATCAGAATCTGACAACAGACATCTTGCTCTAAGGGTAGTGACTCATTGTTCAGTAAGTATTAAACCACAGAAGGAGAACAAATCCACAGAACCCAGTCAAAAAGATATGGAAAATCTGTAATTCTTATCAGAAGTTTGTCACAATAAAGAAAGTCAAAGAAATGGAGGGAGTTCAGGAAAAAGAAGGAATGAACTAAGAAATAAAATCAATGTATAGAAGATGGAAGTTGAAGCTTTAAATAAGAAAATAATGACGATGCAGTATGTACGAAGGAACAATAAAGGAAATAAAAAAAATCAGGAGAAAGCTGTGGAACTAGAATAGAATAAATGAAAGAGTGAATAAGGAGATGTGAAGATTTGAAAGAAAGAAGAATCCAGGTAGTCACAAATGAAGAAAAGAGAGAAACAAAGTAAAAAGAAGAAGGAGAAGAAAAAGGAGAAAGAGAAGAAATGCTCTGAGAATTATCCAACTCCAAGAGGAAAGGCAATATAGGAATAATGCATGAAACAGTGGGCTACAGAGGAAGAAGGGAACAAAAAATATATTTAAAGGGATGACATAGGAAATTTTCCCAAACCTGGAGAGGAGGCTAAGTATACAAATCAGGGAATCTAAAAGAACTCTGGGATACCTTTTTTAAAATGTGATATACTCCAAGACATAAAGTAGTGAAACTTCTAAGAGTTCAAGACAAAGAAAAGCTATTGAAGTAAGCAAGGCAGAAGAAGCAGATAACCTACAAAGGTAACCTGATCAGGCTACGTTGGCCTTCTCTGAAGAAACACTATGGGCAAAGGGAGACTGGAATGATGTGATCAAAACACTGATACATAAACACTTCCAGCCAAGAGTACTCTATTCTGCAAGGCTTTCCTTCAGATGTAAGGGAGAAATAAAGATCATTTCAAACAAAAAGAAAATAATGCAGTTTGCAAAAACTGGACTCCCCTCCAAGAAATATTGAAATGAGCACTTGTATCTAACTGAACAGAGAAAACATACAAAGAACTGATAAATAGAAACATAGCAATTAAGCACAAAATGACAGCCATAGACTTTCATATATCACTCTAAATATAATCACTCTAAATATAAATGGACTGAACTTGCCAATTAAAAGACACTGAGTATATAGTTGTATTAGGGAACAGAATCGAAACTTCTTTTGTCTCCAGAAAATGCACCTCTGCCCCCAAACTAAACAAAGACAAAGAGTAAAGGTGGGAGAACATTTCTACTGCCGAAGGAAGGTCAGGATAACCATAGTTTTATCAAACAAAATATATTCCAGCTTAGAAAAGTAACAAGAAACATGGATGACCAGTATATAATAATTAAGGGAGTGATAGATACATCAGGAAGAAATAACACCTAACAATGAATACTCACTAAATGAAGAACATTAAAATATATTAAGCAAATTATTATCAACAAGCATTAGAAAAATCTCACTTGTGGTTAGAGGACTGCAGCACTCTCCACTCTCACCAATGGATATATGAACTACACAGAAAATAAACAGGGATTTAATAAACTTAAACAAAGAATCAGATGATACGGAGCTAATAGATGCTATAGACATTGAACCTAATGAGGACTGAGCACACATTCTTTTCAAGTGCACATGGGACATTCTCCAGAATTGGCCACATACTGTTCACATGGCAATTATCAACAAATGCATGGAGATCAGAAACATACCACACATTTTCTCTGGCCAGAAAAGTATCAAACTGTAAATAAACTATAAAAAGAAAGCCGGGAAATTCTCCAGTATGTGGAGACTGAACAAAACATTACTGCAGGACTACTGAGTTAACAAAGAATAAAAAAAAAAATATGTCAAGGCAAATGACAATGAGAACACAGCCTTCCAGAACTTAGGAGACACAGATAAAGCAATGCTGAGAGGGAAGTAAAGACAAATAGGGACCAACATCAAGAAATAAGAAAGGATTCAAATAAAAAAAACTTGATCTCCTATCCCAAGAAATTGGAAAAAGAAAAATAAACAAAAATGCCAGTGGAAGAATGAAAATTAAAAAAAAAAAAAACATGTGAAATAAATACAAAAGAGAGTCCAAAATATTAATGAACCCAAACTGGTACTGTGGAAAAAATAAACAAAGTAGACAAGAATCTGTCTAGGCTCACTAAGAAAATAAAGCAGACAATTCAAATAAATAGGATTAGAAATAAAAGAAGCGAGAACTACCACAGACACTGCATAAATGCAGGGAACAGTAAGAGACTACTGTAAGCATTTTATGGTAAATTTTTAAAACCAAGATTAAATGGACAAGTTCTTAGAATTACACAATCATTCAAGACTAAATAGGGATGAAATAGAAAATGAAAACAGATCAGTTACAAGCAAGGAAATTAAAACAGTGGTGAAAACTCTTCAAAAATCAAAAGTCCAGAGCCAGTTGGCTTCACAAGTGAATTCTACAGATCTTTCACAGATGGACTAATACCTATCCTTCTCAGAGTCTTCACAGAAAATGAGGGAGAAAAAAATGCCCCAAACACATTTTATAAGGCCAACATTACTCTAACACCAAAACTAAACAAAGACAACACAGTAAACAAAAATGCAGATGAATTTCGCTAGTAAACACAGATGTCAAATCCTCAGTGAAATAGGAGAAAACCAATTAATTAAAATAACAGAGAAAAAACAATGAATTAAAAGAATTATATACAATGACCAGTTTAGATTTAGACCCAAGGACACATGGGTGGTTCAAAATCTGAAAATTAATAAACATAATTCAGTACATCAGCAATAAGAAGGATTAAAAACCACAGGATCATATCAATCGATATGAAAGGGTTTGATAAAATTCAACACCCACTTATGATGAAAACGTTTGAAAAACTGGGGATAGGTGGAACTACAATAGAAGTAATATATGACAAACCCACAGTTAGCATCATTCTAAATGGTGAAAAACTAAAAACTTTTTCAGTAACATCTGGTGTAGGACGCAAATGTTCACTTAGCGTAAAGCTACCATTATTTGCAGATGGCAATGTAATATACATACAAACCCTAAAGACACTAAAAAATAAATTAATTGAACCAATAAATCTTTTAAAAAATAATATAAATTTGTTCAGCAAAGTGACAGGTTTAAAAATCAATATATAAAAGTCTTGCTTTCCTATATACACTGTTACTGGGAATGTAGATCAGTCCAAACCCTCTGGAAAACAGTATGAAGGTTTCTCAACTTATTAAAAAATGGTTCTTATGTATCATGCAGAAATTTCATTCCTAAAGAGTACAAAAACAAACATTTGAAGAGAATCTGCACTCCTGTATTCATTGCAGCACTATTTCCAATAGCCAATCTATGGAAGCAACCTGCGTGCCCCAAAACAGATAAATAGTATGAGTAGTATGAGGAAGATATATATGTGTGTATGTGTGTATGTATGTATTCATGTATGTGTTTGCAGGCATGCATGTGTGTATATATATGTGTATATATATATATACATACGTACACACACATACACACAAAGGAATACTACTGAGCTGCCCTTCAACAGATGATTAGAGAGAAAAACTGTGAAGCATATAGCCAGTGGAATATTACACGGCTGTGAAGAAAGAACAAGTGGTGGTATTTGACACAAAATGGAAGGACATTGATTGTGAGGTTATGTTGAGTAAAATCAATCAAAAAGGGAAAGACATATTTTTACTGGTTTCACTCAAATGCAGAATATAAATAACAGAGGTTTGGGGAAAGCAGTCCATGCAAACAATAGAAGAAACAAAAAGCTGAAAAGACAGCAAAAAAGACAGAATGTATGGGGACTATTATGTTAAGTGAAAAAAGTCAGATGGAGAAAGACAAATACCAGATGGTGTCACATGTGGAACATGAAAAAAAAAACACATAAATTAAAAATAATAACAAACCCTAGAAATCAGACTGATGTTATCAGAGGGGAACAGGGAGGGGGGGAAACTAAGTGAAGAGCAGACGCAATGGGCAGTGTTGGAGTACTGTGGGTGCCTTGGTGATGGGTGTGGTGTGGTGACATGCA
Organism: Condylura cristata; assembly: GCF_000260355.1. Classification (NCBI taxonomy): domain Eukaryota; kingdom Metazoa; phylum Chordata; class Mammalia; order Eulipotyphla; family Talpidae; genus Condylura; species Condylura cristata. Next base: position 27,727,017 of record NW_004567120.1, read on the forward strand.
TCTGAGGTGTGACCCTGTCTCTGAATCTCATGCAGTATTTTTTTTTTAATATTTATTTATTTATTTGTACAGAACTGGGGTACAGGCCAGAGATGTGGAGGGTGAGAGGCTTCACCAGAGACAGAGCAGGAAGCAGAACAGGCAGATCAACGAAGTACACTGCTGAGGGGAGCAGTGGGCGAGTCAGGAGGGGTCTGCCTCCGGGGCAGGCGGGAATCGAACTCATGAGGAAGTGGCTTTAGCTTCTTAGCGCAGTGCTTTAACCCGCTGCGCCACCAGGGAGGGCCTCATGCAGTATTTTAAACCAGTGTATCTCAACAAAATGAATAAAGAAAAACAAACATCAATAACTTTTCTAAAACATTATTGTATCTATCATATGAATATAGTCTAATCATTTATATTCTTCTCATTCATTATGTATGGGGTATGTAATTTGTTTCCTTTTTTAGCTAATATAACAATTCTGCAAATTGAAATAATACATAGTTTTTCCAGACTTACGCAGTGCTTTGGCAGAACAGATTCCTAACGTGTGTTAACTAAATCAAATAGTTGTGAATTTTCAATATGAACAGATACTATAAAAATGCTTTCCAAAAATCCTCATATTTGTATTCTTTTTGAACATTATACCATTTCTATTTTTTATATTTACCAGTGTTATAAAGGTATCATTTTGTCCTAATTTTCATTTTTCAAATTTTTCATTAAGGGCTTTATAACCTTTGTTTATACCTGTTTCTGCAGACACGCTTTTTGCCAATTTCTAAAAATTGAGTAATTTTTTACTGGGACATTTATAGAAACTTTTCATATTATAGAAATTTGTTTGTTTGTTTTCCCTAATGAGAAGTGAAAGAGTGAGTCAATACTATTGAAATTAAATAAGATGTAAAAAAAAAAAATTCCAATGTTATTTTGGGTCTCTGATTTTATTTATGGCATTTGGGCATGCAATATTCACCTGCATTTAGATTTAAATTTTTGTTCAACAAATGACTTTTTGAACTCTTGATTGAACTAAATTAACACTGATTTAAAGTCTCATGAGGTATCCTAGGCCATGATTATTTCCTGTTCTTAAAACAACAGCATATAAGGACTTCTTGGTGACCTAGGGGTTAAGTCTCAGTGCTTCCACTGTGAAGGCTTGCATTAGATCCTGGCCAGGGAGCTGACCCACATATGGTGCAGCAGACCTCTCCTGTCTCCCACACTGCTCCTCTTAGTGGTGTATTTCACTAGATTTGCCTGTTCTACTCCCCACTCTGGTAAATTCTTTCACACATACACCCACCTCTGGCCTATACCACAGTTCTTCTACACAAAAATAAATAAAATCATTTTTTTTTAAAAAAAGACAGCATATAATAGTAAACCCTAAGGGAATCATTTCCATGATTTTCAGAGGCTCCATTTCACAGACTTCAGGTATATAAGGAGCAAAATGGTTTTCTTGTTAAATTTTTGTATAGAAGTATCCATCATTAGCTGACATGAAGCTGAAACAAATTATTTATTGGGAATCCTTCCCTTCAATCACATTCAAATTTGATGGAGACAATCTGTGAAACCCCTTCTTTTATTATGACTAAACACTAAAATATGTCTGGAGGTTCTGTGTGATTTATGTATGGCTATAAGCATAAGTCATGTAACACAATAAAGTCTATACCACTTATAAGAATGACTCATAGGGTGCCATGCAGTATGTGGAATTTATCAAGCACCTACGAATATGTTGTCACCTTGTTCTTAAACAAACAAATGAATTTCAGCTAATACTTATGAGATAAAAACAGATAAACTAGTGCTAGTTGAGGTACTTACCTTCTAGGAAGTGTGAGGGACAGAAAGACCTCGATATAATACATGTGTCAACTGCAGGAGCATTTTTTATTAAGGTAGAAATTAGATGAGTAAAAAAGAGGAAATAATCTCACTGGTATCTTGATTTGCAGTGCAACAGGATTCACATTTTATTAAATAATATGACTGACCGAATATTAGTACCAAGCTGGGTTTGGAGGTGGGAAGATAATTACAAAGTTAAATGCCTTACTCTAAAAATAAATGCTTCCTCTGAAGTATAATTATATGTAGTTTGTGTCATTTTTACCCCTAATATGTAAAATCCTCTATAGTAGATTAGTAGTTGGAGAAAATATTTTAAAA
>NW_004567120.1:27729299-27747383 GCF_000260355.1 Condylura cristata
TAGTGTCCAGTTATTATTTGAAACTGTGAAAACTCTGTATTTACTGATTTGCAAATATTTTAAGAGCCTCATAAGACACCTTGATTCCAGATATTCAGACTTTGCAAAAACAGTTTTAGAAATCCATAAAAACAGTTTAAGAATCCCTACCTTATCTACTGAGCCCTTAGAAGACAATCGCTGCATTTTTAGACCTTCAAGCTCTAGTATTTCTCCAAATAAGGAGTCAAAGGGCGAATAAAATCCTCTGGAAATATTAGCTCTCTGTGTGAGGTTAGTGTGTGGAAAATCATTAGACCTCATTTATCACCTTGACAACCAACAGATTTCTTTAAGTTAGTAGGGATTTACAACTCAGTAACCACTAGCCACACACCTATTAGTACTCCCATCCCTACTTCCCTGTAACTATACCAATACTGAGCATTGACCAGACAGACGTTTGCCACCAAGGGTAAAAAATTGCAACGCTGCATTTCCCTGAAAAGCTCAACTTCAGCGAACATATCTCAATGGATTTTCATATTATACCTCTTATTTTGTTCCAGTGGGGTGATTGCAAATGCCAAATTGGGATACAAAGAGATGAGGGGCAGAAGTCATCTAAGAATCACTGTGTGGAGGAAGAAGAACATTTTTGTATCAGTGATCAGTATTTGAGGAAAATGAAGCAGAAAATATTGCATATATACAATCCTATGGGGCCTACTGGATCAAGCTTTCAATGAAGTGAAAAAAAAATTTTCTCATCTCCCCCAAGAAGAGGAATTCGATTATAGACACATTTTGTAATGAAATCAACTTATTTGGGAGATGAAAAAAGGAATAGTAGAGAAACTATTTCTCATATTTTAGCTGATATCTCTGACTGGAATATAAATCACATTAAATATAAAATCTATCTTAAAACAATATCAGGGATGTCAAACTGCCAAAAGTAAAAACTACATAGTTAAAATGAAAACTGCAGGTACTTTTTAAAATATAATAAGCTGAACTTTCTTCTTATGATATTGTCTCATTAAGAGAAGTTTGAATCTAATCTAGCTAGCTAGCTGCCTATCTATCTAAATGTCTATGTGCTATCTCTATCTTTTCAATATGATCTCCAGTTTTTACCATATACAGAATTGTGTGTCACACTGTAAAATAAAACTCCAGAATCATCTATAAGAGTGAGAAGTTAGACACTTTACAATCTAATTTTTGAATAAAAAAACAAAAACAAATATCCCATCACAGGAAGAAATAAGCATCTCTTTTAGGGATAATTCACATGGTGAGAGGATGTGAATTGCTATTATCTATTTTCAAATTATTTTAAATATGACCAGGGTTCAAATGTCAGAAACAAGTCATTAAATGAAATACTAGTAATTTTTTAAAGGAGGCAATCAAAGTTTACAAATGTTACTGTGACAAGACTCCAGTGTCTATGGTATAATGTTCAAAAACAAGAAGATGCTGACAAAAATATCCAATCTTGGTGATCTATCCAAGGGTTGCTTGACAGCTGACTTCACTTTTTGACCAAAATGACTAAAAGTGATGAAGAGAGTGAGAGTGATCAAGATAGAAATAGGAAAATTGAATAGAAGGGTACATTTTTAAATGATTTGATATATATTTTGATATAAAATTATTAACATATCATCTGGTAGTCTTCTCTGAGATCCTTTGAGTAGCATATTTAGCTAGATTAAAGGGGCTTCAATCCCACTACTACCTACTTCCCAGACCATAAACTTAAGGCCTTTCAGGGTGAAAAAAAAAGTCTGAAAATTCTCGGTTTTGGAGTGCTGTCTTTGGGGTACACTTTGCTGCAAGAAAAAATGAAAATATGTAAAAATTGGGCTATAATTATAATCAACACCTTAGTAAGTATAGATTTATTGTCATTGATGAATTAACATGAACATATTTTATGACATTCACTGACCAATGAATTACCAATGTCCTATATGAATGAGGCACACAATAGTAAGATTTAATTTCTAAAACCTCATCTTAGATGATCCCATCCAAATATTTAAAATAGTTTCATGTCCTATTTACAATAGCTAAGATATGAAAATAGCCTAAATCCCCCCAAAACAGATGACTGGATCATGAAGATGTGGTATATGTGTGCAGTGGAATACTACTCAGTAATGAAAATGTCATACCACCATTCAAAACAATATGGATGCAGCTGGAAGAGATTGTGCTCAGTTAAATAAGTGAGAGGGAAAAAGAAAACTATCAATGGTTTCACTTATAGGAGGAATATAGGGAAACAGAACAAGGCATGAAGGGGAAAAGGACAAAACTTGAGGGCAAACTGTAGAACTGAGACATACCACAGGGTAGGGCGAGGAAGTAGGGGTCAAAAAAAGGAAGGGAAGAGCACAAGAGACTATGGTGACTTCACCAGTGATTTGGCAGTGGGTATTTCATGGCAGATTACACCTGAGGGGAGAAATCAAATATTATACCAAAATGAACAATGTAAAATACAGTAATAACAATAATAATAATAATATAGTGTCATGCCAATGACTTTCTAAATCATCACTAGATCTAAAATTATTCGTAAGATACATATTTATATGTATATGTGCTTTTTCCTTATGTAACAACTCTATATGGTTCTCAAATTCTATATGTCCACCATGTACCCAGTTACTAAGGCTAAATAACACAGGACATGTCTTCTATTCCTCTGTATTTCTAAACATAGTTCATCATTAAATTTTGTTGGCTCTTTTTCCATTATATATCTTAAATTCATCTACTTCTCTGTACCCCACTGTCACCAACCTAATTCAAACCACTGTCATATTTTATCTATCCCATTACATTAGCTACCTAATATATCTCCCTACTCCCACAGTTGACCTTCTAGCGGTATATTTGCTACCCAGACGCCAGAGTGATTGTTTTTAAAGATTTATTTATTCATATAGAGCTGGGGTACAGGCCAGAGATGCTGGAGGGTGAGAAGATTCACCAGAGACAGAGTGGGGAGCAGAACAGGCAGATCAACGAAGTACACTGCTGAGGGGAGCAGCGGGCGGGTCAGGAGTGGTCTGCCTCGCCATGTGGATCTCCTCCGGGGCAGGCGGGAATCAAACTCATGTGGAAGTGGCTTAAGCTTCTCTGCTGTGCTTTAACCCGCTGCGCCACCAGGGAGGGCCCTAACCTCTTTATTCTTAATAACACTTATTTGATGTCACTTATCATTGGCTAGAAATATCATATTCACTTATTGCTTTCCTTTTCATTATTATATATTCCTCCCACTAAAATGTACCTTACATAAAAGCAAGGTAGTCTCCATCTTGTTTATCATTGAATATTCATACCTATACATAAACCAATGATTGGCATAAAGAAAATCATGATCAATATCTGATAATTGAATGAATTTTGATGGAAAATTTGTATAAGGAAAAGATGTATATATTGGTTCACACTCTCCAATAATTGTGTCTCTAAAACTAAGGCTCTGATAAAGGAGTGTGCATTTGGATAGTGAAATAATAATAATTCAGATTTATAAAGAACATAATTATAGAAGGCATTGCCAAAGTATCTTATGTATATTAAATCATCGCAAATAACCTGTGAGGGAGGTATTACTGTCAAAAGTTTAGAAAAGTGAGGCAAAAAATGGAGATGGGATAGAGGATTCGGGGGGAAATGTCCAACAGGATCCTTGAATCCTTTAGGGACACTGAGGATAGGTATCTGGAGGGAGCAGCCACATGTGGGACAGAGCTTGGGACATGAAGACCAGTGTCTCAGCAAAGAGAAGAGGCAGAAACATCAGAAAGGGTAGGAAGTCTGAGAAACAGTAAGTCAGGAACAGTGCAAGTACCAGAGCAATACCCTCTCTTCCAATACCAATTCCTCTATGCTGTCCACAGCCTTGGGCTAGCAAGGAGTGTACTTAATTCTCAGTGACAGTCTATCAAAGGACACCTCAGTAGCCAGTACCTAGGTTCACCAGTGGGTTGAACCACTTCTGTATTTACTACTGTACACCCTTGGGCCCCAAAGTATCTGTGCCTGCCGTGAGGAGTCAGAGAAGTCACACATCCCTTGCCCTTATGCAGCCCCCTAGGTCCATGCCCACGAAGAATAAAAAGAAACTGCAAGTGATTACATGAACTGAGTTTGCCCAGAAGAATTAACAGAGCCACAGATCTAGAACCAGCATGATTTCTGGTGCTTGCTTCCCGGCACAGAGGCAGAGTGTACATCTTAGTATAATGTTGATAGACCTATATGTAGGGAGTGACTTTGGAAAGCCAGGGAAGTCATCTCCCCCAATCTACATGACCTCTGGGCCTGTGCCCTGATTTTGTAGTCAGAAAATAAGAATAACCAAAATAAGGCAATCTGAGAACAAAGGACATCCTGGGTGTGGCCGTATGGGAGTTAGGCAAGATATCTGACTTCCCTAGCATGCTCTTTGAGGCTTTCCCTGTGGCTCCTAATTTATACTGCTAGAGAGTACAGAAACAGCAAAATCGGCAGACAAATAGCACAACACATGGCAACTGTCCTAGTTAGAGAAATTAGACCAAAAAAAAAAAAGATATAAAAAATTCAAATTGGGAAATGTAGTATAACTATCATTATTTGTAGTTGACATTATAATCTACATAGAAAACCCTAAAGACTTCACAAAAATTCCAATTGAATTAAAAAATCAAAACAGTAAGTGACAAGTTACAAAATCAATTTGCAGAAATCAGTTGCATTTCTATATGCAACCGACAAGCTAGAAGAGAAAGAAACCAAGAAAACAAGGCACCCCTGGTGGTGCAAGGGGTTAAGTCTCAGCAATATCAGCAGCCACTACAGCACGAGTTGGATCCCTGGCCAAGGAGCTTGCCCACATGGCACAGCAGACCTCTCCTGTCTTGCCTGCTGCTCCCCTCAGCAGTGTATTTCAGTCAATCTACCTGTTCTGCTCCCCACTCTGTCTCTGGTGAATCCTCTCACACATTCCCTGTACCTCTTAGCTTACACCCCAGCTCTTGTATGCATAAGTAAGTAAAATAAATCTTTTTTTTAATCAAGAAAAAAATCCCATTCACAACATCAAAAAGAATTAAATACCTAAGTAAACTTAACAAAGGAAGTGAACAGTTATAACTATAAGACATTGTTAAAATAAATGGAAAGAGATACCAAAAAATATGGAAAGTTATTTCCTGCTCATGGATTGAATTATAACATTGTTAAAATGGTCATCTTACTCAAATAACTATGCATATTACATTAAGTCCATATGTATGTTCCAATGGCATTCTTCAAAGAAACGGTACAAAGTAAAATTCAGATGAAACCATAAAAGACACAGATTGCTTGGCCCTCCCTGGTGGCGCAGCGGGTTAAAGCACTGCACTGAGAATCTAAAGCCACTTCCACATGAGTTCGATTCCCGCCTCCCGCCTGCCCCGGAGGTGACCACATGGCTTGGCAGACCTCTCTTGACCCGCCCGCTGCTCTCCTCAGCAGTGTGCTTTGTCGATCTGCCTGTTCTGCTCCCCACTCTGTCTCTGGTGAAGCCTCTCACTGCCCCTGAGCCTCTGGTCTGTACCCCAGTTCTGTATGCACAAATAAATAAATCTTTAAAAAAAAAAAAGACACAGATTGCCAAAACAGTCCTAACAAAATAGAGTGGTGGTGTCACATTCCCAGACTTCAAAATATACTACAAAGCTACTGTAATAAAAACACTGATTGAAGTCCAGAAACAGACTTGCACATTCATAGACAGTTCATCTATGAAAAAGGAGCCAAGAGTAAGCACTGGAGAAAGTCGATTCTCTTCAAGAAATGGTGTTGGGAAAACAGGACAGCCACATGCAAAATTATGAAACTACAACACCATGTCAAACTTCACACAAGAATTAACTCTGAATGGATTAATGACATGGATACAAGAACTAAAAACCATAAAATACTTAGAAGAAAACTTAGGCAGAACACTCAACTGTCCTTATTTGCTTCAGTAATATCTTTGTGAATTCATTTCCAAGATCAAGAGAAACAAATGAAACCACAGAACTAAAAAGCTCTGTACAGTAAAATAAACTATCAGTTAAATAAAAAGACAGCCTACTGAGTGGAAGAAAATATTTGCCCATCATACATCTGACAATACCCAAGATATCTAATGAACTAATACAACTCAAAAAAAAAAAAAAAAAACTAAAAAACTGGGCAGACACCTCTCCACAGAAGACATACAGCAAAAAATGCTCTTCATCGTTTACCATCAGGGAAATGCAAATCGAATCTACGATGAGATATATCATCTTACATCTGTGAGAATGGCCCATATATCAAAAAGACAGAAACACTAAGTGTGGGGGAAAAAAACCCTACTACATTGTCAGTGGGAATATAAACTGGTCCAGGCTCTATGGGAAACATATGGAGGTTTCTGAAAATATTAAAAATAGATGTATCATATGATCCAGCAATCCCACTTCTAGTTTTCTACCAGAAGAATGCAGAAGCACTACTGAAGTTATAGATGAGGATCCTATGTTCATTACAGCACTATTTCCAATTTCCAAGTTACAGAACAACTTAAGTGCCCGGGAATAGATGAGTGTATTACCAAAATGTGGTGTATATATATATATATATATATATATATATATATATACACACACACAGAGGAATACTACTCCATTTTGAAAATATTGGACTTTTCCACTTGAGACCACATGAATAGAACAGGGAGGATAATGCTAATTGATATAAATCAGCAGGAGAAAGACAAATATCAGTTGGTGTCGCTTGTATGTGGAATATGGAGAAACAAAGCAAAGAATCAACAGAGACCAAACCAATAATAAACCCTCAAAATCTGACTGGAATCATGACAACAAGGGGCAAAAGACAAAGACACAGTGGAGAGGGGTAACAATGAGAATGGTGGAGTACTGTGGTGCCTTTGTGGGGGGTGTGGTATGGTAACAGACATCTAAAGAGGTGTGACCCTAATCATAGGTGTGACCTCTGAATCATAGGCAGTACCATGCTACCTTATTTTTTTAAAAAGGACAAATTTTCAAGATTGGTTTTCTTTAATAATAGTAATTAGTATATGCATATTATTATCATTATTACAATTAAGCTCTCTCCCCTTTGTGTAAGCCAGAATTTGAACCTAGATTATCTTCAGAATTCATCCTCGTAAGTGGCATGCTACATTATTTATAACATGGGACTGGGGAAGGTTATATTTTCAGTAAAGTGTTTGAGAAGCGCATGACTACACTTCATACAGGATGCTTAGATGTGGCTTAGCTTTAGGCCCTTGAGAGAAGGAGAAAAGGTTATATTCATCACCTCTGGGACACCATTAGACCCAAGGAATCCAGGGAAATTTTTTTCTGAACCTCATTTATTTCATTGTAGAACTCATGATGCCCTTGATACAGACCATCAATGAAAAACAATTTGAGCACTCTTCAATGAAAACATTTGAAAAAGTCGTTTTCCCCTGTTCTGAGAAATTGTCAATGTGTTCCTACCACTTATATCAAAAGAAAATTGCCCATTTCTGCTAGCTCCACCTACTTCTGCTTCCTTCCTGGGTGACTTTAGAAGGAATTCTTTCTTGAGGCAAGCAATCTCTGTATCATTAGCACAAAGCAATCCTTAGTATAATGGGCTTTAATTGCCTTTAATTATTTTATATCTGAATTACCTTACACTGCAGGACATTTAGAACCATAATAATAAAATATCTTATTATAGTGGTTTATTGAAGTACTACACTCAGCTTTAACTTCTGGGAATCACTCTGAGGTCTAACAATGCCTGTAAATCATTCTAATCTCACAGCAGAGGTTGAAAGTGTAATGGAACACTGAATACAAAACGAAACACAAACTTTTCAAGTTATTTCTGTGAAGGCTTGAACTTCATTCTTACTTCATCCGGCTTGAGTTATGACAAAACTTAAATAGCCAATTCATTCATCAGCCACATGGTAAACTTCCTTTTAAATTAATAATAAATTGGCAGCCACTCCGCTGCCCACCTGTGCCTATGCAGGTGCTTCTTTCCACCCACTCTCTCCCTCTGCAGGGCAGCAGCCTCCTGTCTGCCCGTGGCCTGTACCATGCCGGGACTGCTCTGCACTGACCTCCCCCAGCGGAGGCTGCTCTCCTTAGGCCGTCTGCCTGCAACCATGCAGGCCCTTCTCTCTGCAAGCCTGTCCCTTTCTGGGCAGCTCTTCCTGCCCGCTTGTGCCTATGCAAGTGCCTTTTCCTCTTCTGTCTCTTTCTAATAAACGTACTATTTAAATATATAAAAAATTAATAATGAATTAGTGTATATTTCCAAAATTACAATTGTTATGTTTCTGTTCTAAGGTATCCCAGCAACTCGGGGAAATAAAGAATCATCAGCTCCATTATTATTAATCTTCAGATGGATTATTGATCTGAATGGTACACATAGTAGAAAAGGATTGATATATATATTTTTTAAGATTTATTTATTTGTGCATACAGAACTGGGGTACAAGCCAGAGGCTCAGGAGCAGCGAGAGGCTTCACCAGAGACAGAGTGGGGAGCAGAACAGGCAGATCAACGAAGTACACTGCTGAGGGAAGCAGCGGGCGGGTCAGGAGAGGTCTGCCGCGCCATGTGGTCACCTCCGGGGCAGGCGGGAATCGAACTCATGCGGAAGCGGCTTTAGATTCTCAGTGCTGTGCTTCAACCCGCTGCGCCACCAGGGAGGGCCAAGGATTGATATTTTTAAGTCTGAGACTAAAATCTGTCTCTCTATAGCCTATTAGCCTGTTTCAGTGAAATGCTCATTAAGCAACAGTTGCTGTCAGACATGGAAAGTGTAGTGGAAAAGTATGTCAGATATGCTACCTTGATGGTCGGGTTAGTTTTTGTCATGTCCCAGTATTTCTGACAGTTGCCTGTATTGAATGCCGTTATATTCAGTGTCTACTCACGCAGACACATGCGGTGCATACAGTAACCTCTGTGATGGGGTGAAGACCCATGTAAAGAGACAAACTGGCTTCACCAGATGGAGAGTGCAGAATAAGAGCTCCTCGGGAACTTGGTTCATGAAATAAAACAGTTGGTTATTATAATCTTTCGGAAACTCACTCTAGGGCTGTGTCACCTCCCCAAGTGATTGAAATACCCCCTGAAGGTAGCAGCACCTATGCTGATCAACTTGGGTCCAGAACCACAGGAAAGCTGCTATAGTCTGCTAATGCCTTTTTATTATTATTATTGTATTTTTTTTACATCGTTCTTCATTTTGTGCATTTTTCCATCTCAGTTGTAATCCCCAAGGGCTTCCCACCACCAATTCACCCGTGTGCCATCACCACAGTCCAGTGCACTCTTCCCACCCCAGTTCTGATCCCATTCTCTCTCCCACCCCCCCACCCCCCCATCGATAGTAAATCAGGAAAGCTGAACCCAAGAAACCTCATTTCAGGTGGCAAATGTCTTTAAATAGCAGGGGCCTATAAAAGAGTCTATGAATAAAAGGTGAACTCAATTTTGTCACTTCAAACTACTTCACAAATGTTAGACTATGCTTTCATTCGCTTACTCTCTCAATGTAGCTTTTTCGGAGTGCTCTGAGTCTGTGGTTTGAACAAAATAATCACTAGGCCACATTTTGTTTATACCTTACCTTCTGCCTGTCCAAGCCATGTGATTGATTCATCTTCTTTGAAATCAATGCAATTTCATGGGCCCTCCCTGATGGCACAGTGGGTTAAAGTGCAGTACTGTAAAGCTGGCTGTGGCTGCTCTGGTGCAAATTCGATGCCCACCAGGGGAAGTGACCCACGTGGCACAGCAGACCTCTCCTGACCCACCTGCTGCTCCCCTCAGCAGTGTAAATTCGTCCATCTCGCTGTTCTGCTCCCTGCTCTGTCTCTGGTGAAGCCTCTCACCACCTCTGGCCTGTACCCCAATATTGTATGCATAAATAAATAAATCTTTAAAAATAATCAGTACAATTTCAGATCAATAGGGAGTTAATTCACTTTGTATGTAATAACAAGGATATACTTGCTATTTTACAAACTTGCTGCTATACAACATTCAGGAAACACTAGAGAGCGATTTCCACTTGTCTTATTTTCCCCTGCCACCTGTCACTAAGCTAACTTGATTTTCACTATATTGACTTAAAAATTGGTTTTGAATTATTTTGTATTTTTGTGTTTTATAAGTGGAGGTAAAATTCTCTAATACTACTAATTGTATCTTGTACTTAAAATGAAAATCTCACACAGAATTTCTCAAATAATGACATGAAAATCCTCAGTTTGGGTAACCTCATAAAAATAAAGATGAGAGAAAACAAGGTAATTTTATCATATTGTGTGTGCCAATTGTGCAGTGATGACTCTATTATATATATTTCATAATTTCCATTTGATAACCATAAAAATAGTACCATTGTATTTTTGTAAACCTTTTTTATTTGTTTTTTTTTTAAAGATTTATTTATTTATGCACACAAGAACTGGGGTGTAGGTGGCCAGAGGTGCAGGGTGTGAGAGGATTCACCAGAGACAGCGTGGGGAGCGGAACAGGTAGATCTACTGAAATACACAGCTGGGGGGAGCAGCGGGGAGACAGGAGAGGTCTGCTGCACCATGTGGGTCATTCGCTGGCCAGGGATCAAACTCATGCTGCAGTGGCTGCAGATAGTTTCATAGTGCTGCACTTTAGTCCATTGTACCACCAGGGAGGGCCCTATAAACCTGTTTTAAAGAAGAGGAAACAAGCTCAGAAATGGAGATTACAGAGCTAGAAAATTTATCAGTCAAAATTTTAGCAAAAGCCTTTCTGAATCCAAGCTCATAGTGCTTTCCACTTTATCAACAAATTTATCTCACAACCTGCCACTAAGTTGAGTTTGATGCTCATTCTGAGCCCTCTAGAACTCACAAACCACTAACAAATCAAAATTTCACAAAATCCGAATTTATATCAGATGTAAAAACTAGCTTGACATGGTATCTATGGTGACCATTTATTCTGAAAAGTAAAAGTTGGATTTAACCAGTAGCTCCAAAAGCACAGTGTTGCAACAATCAAACTATACCTCCCAGGTCATGTCCTAACCTGAAAGCTTCACAGAAAGCTAAGGCCATGTCTGCTCGTTTCTTTACTCAGAAAGTAAGGTAACTACTGTACTCCTTGACCCCCATTAAAAAAAAAACAAAGCAAAACAGGGCCTCCCTGGTGGCACAGCGGTTTAAAGCACAGCACTAAGAAGCTAAAGCATGAGAGGTCTGCCACACCATGTGGATCACCTCCGGGGCAGGCGGGGATCGAACTCATGCAGAAGTGGCTTTAGCTTCTTAATGCTGTGCTTTAACCCACTGTGCCACCAGGGAGGGTCCAAATAAATCTTTTTTTTAAAGCAAAACAATTAAAAATAAAATGTAGGACTGCTTTATACAAATGGAGGGGGAAACAGTAGTATGCCAAGAGCTTTCTTGTTAGAAGTAAAATTTTATTCTTTATGTTGCCAGTTTGAAAAACAATCAAACATTTTTCTAGTTTATTAGGGCATACCTCAAGAGGAAAGATCCCTAGTCTTGAAGTTATTTATTAACTGTTAGCTCTATTGTGATACACTTGCATCTGGGGTAATAATGAGGCAGCAGATAAACTTCTCTATTAGAAAATGTTTAATTTGTTCTATAAAGCTACATGTTCTAAATTCATTTTTGCATTTGAATTTTTTTTTTAAATATTTATTGGCCCTCCCTGGTGGCACAATGGGTTAGGATATAGCACTGCAAACTAGCCGCAGCCGCTGCAGCCTCCCGCCCTGGAGGTGACCCATAGGGTGCAACAGACCTCTCCTGACCCGTCCACTGCTCCCCTCAGCAGTGTACTTTGTCTATCTGCCTGTTCTGCTCCCCACTTTGTGTCTGGTGAAGCCTCTCACCACCCCCGCACCTCTGGCCTATACCCTAGTTCTGTATGCATAAATAAAGAAATCTTTTTTAAAAATAAATAAAATATTTATTTATTTATTTCATAGAAGAACTGGGGAGTAGGTGCAGGGGGTGAGAGAATTCACCAGAGACAGAGTAGGGAGCTAAACAGGCAGGTCTACTGAAATACACTGCTGAGGGGAGCAGCAGGCAAGGCAATAAAGGTATGCTGCACCATATGTGGTTAGCTCTCTGACTGGGGATCCAGCTCACACCATACGGGTGATGGTGCTGACACTTAGCCCCTAGGCCACCAGGAAGAACTGCATTTGAATTTTATTTTATTTTTTATACATCTATTGACATTATTGTTCATTTCATAATAATGTTATCTTCCCCCTCCCTCCCATCATCACCATAGCCCCCATATTCCTCACTCCTTCTGATCTCACTCTGTCCCCCTCCCCTGCAGGATCTCTCTGGTTTATAAATGTCTACTTTTGTATTGTTTTGTTGTGCTTTGTATTGTAATAACAATACACTTGTTTTCCCCTGCCTTATTTGGTTCTCTTAAATTCCTCCTATAAGTGAAACCACTTGTATTTTTCTTTTTCCTTCTGACTTATGTCACTGAGCATAATCCCTTCCAGCTCCATCCATGTCGCTGTAAATGGCATGAGTTTATCTTTTTTTGATTGCTAAATATTATTCTGATAGACAGACAGACAGACAGACAGAAAGAAAGATAGATAGATAGATAGATAGATAGATAGATAGATAGATAGATAGATAGATAGATAGATAGATAGATAGATAGATGTGGTATAGATAGGTGTGGTATATTGGATCCACATCTTCTGGATCCAATAATCTAGTTTTGGGAATTTGGGTTGGTTCCAGGATTCACCTAGTATAAGTAGTGCTGCAGTAAACATAGGGGTGCATGGATCTTTTTGAATTAATGTTTTTGCAACCTTTGGGTAGATCCCTACGAGTGGAGTTCCTGGATCATTTGGTAGCCTGAGGGCCTGAGGAATCTCTATACAGATTTCCATAGTGGTTGCACCAGTTTGCATTCCCACCAGCAATGTAGGAAAGTTCCTTTTTCACCACATCCTCACCAACATTTGTTGCTGTTAGTTTTTTTTTGGATATGTGCCATTCGCACTGTTGTGACTTGGTATCTCTTTGTGGTTTTGATTTTCATTTCCCTGATTATGAGGGATGTTTAACATTTTTCCATATGCCTGTTGGCCATTTGCAATTCCTCTTTGGAGAAGTGTCTTTTAAGTCCTTCTGCCCATTTCTTGACTGGGTTGTTTGTTTTGTTTTTGTTGATCCGAGTGAGCTCTTTGTTTATCTTTGTGATCAGTCCTTTGTCTGTTGTACTGAGTGCAAAGATTTTTTTTGCCCAACAAGTAGGATGTCTCTTTATCTTGGTTAATGTCTCTTCTGCTGTGCAGAAGATTTTCAGTTTGATGTTGTCCCATGTGTTTATCTTTTCCTTCATTTTCTTTGCTTTGGATGAATTGTCTTTAAAGATGTTGTTGAGATGGATGTCTTGTAGTGTTTTGCCTATATTTTCTTCTATATATTTTATGGTTTCAGGTCTTATGCCAAATCTTTTATCCATTTTGAGTTGATTTTTGTGCATTGTGTGAGGCAATGATCTAGTTTCTTTTTTTGTTTGTTTGTTTGTTAGTCCAGTTTTCTCAGCACCATTTGTTAAACAAACTGTCCTTGTTTGCATATTCTTTGCTCCTTTGTCAAAGATTAATTGTCCATAAAGGTGTGGGTTTATTTCTGGGTTTTCTTTTCAGTTCCATTGTTCAATGTGTCTGTTTTTGTTTCAGTGCCACAGTGTTTTAATGATTATGGCTTTATAGTATAGATTGAAGTTTGGAAGTGTGATACCTCCATTTTCCTTTATTTTCATCAGTAGAGCTGTGGCTATTCTTGGTTTTCTGTGGTTCCATGTGAATTTCATCAGTGTTCTATTTTTTTGAAGAATGTTGTTGATATTTTTATTGGAATAGCATTGAGTTTGTAAATTGCTTTTAGTCAGATGGCCATTTTAATAATGTTAATTCTTCCAACCCACTAGCAGGGGTTATTTTTCCATTTCTTTGTGTCTACTTCTATTTCTTTTAATAGTGTTTTATAATTTTTATTTTATAGGTCCTTCACATCTTTTGTTAGGTTTATTCCCAAGTATTTGATTATTTTGGTTTCAATTTTAAAAGGATAGTTTCCTTGATTTCTTCTTCAGATTGATTGTGTATAGGAAAGCTACTGATTTTTGTCTGTTGATTTTATATCCTGCTACTTTGCTATATCCTGCTACTTTGCTGAACTGGTTGCTAGAGCAATAGGACAAGAAAAAGTCATACAAGGAGTTCAAATAGGGAAAGCAGTAAAGCCATCATTATTTGCAGGTGATGTGATGGTACATAGAGAGAACCCTAAAAACTCCATAGAAGAACTACTCAAAATAATCAACCAACTCTGCATTTGAATTTTAAAGCCATAAATCTTTCAAACAGAGGTAACCCTTATGACAGACTTTCTGTTGCTAGTTAGGTTGTTCACCCAACTTGTCTGTTGGAGATTTTTCTTTTTGAGTGATGTAATCTTCCACATCTGACATTAAGACCTAAGAGTCTGTGATTAGGTAGTAATTCCATTGGTGAATCCTTGTTTTAATGCAATATTCCTGTGATAAGTAATGCATCATGCCACTACTTGCATCAATAACCTGACACAGTTTATTGAATTGGTTTCTAATCTACTAAGTTCCATTTATTATGACTTGTTATTGGTAGGGTGGGAGGGAGGTTTTAGGATTAGAAATAGATGCTGAAAAATAATGTAGAAATGTCAAAATCAGCTCATTTACATATTTACATGCCAGTTATCAAAGTAGGGTCCTAGGAATAAGCATCACAGCATCCAAACAGTGCCTCAGAAGGAAGAAGAGCTGCCTTTCCAGCTGGAATGACTCCAACTAAGTTACTTCTATAACTTTAGGAAATGAAAATACATAATAGTGAGTCTGAATAAAATGTATGCCTCAAAATGAAGATGAAAAACAGCTGTGATCTCTTTCACAAAAATCATTAGGCTTCACAGACAGATGGGAACAGAGATGGAGTGATGGACAATCAAATGCACTATTAGCTCTGGCAAATTAAAAATATTGGCTGACTTTCGAAGCTTGCATGAAAATCAACCTGATAGAAACACTACATATATTCAATGAATGTTAAAATAAATTTGGCAAAAAATATTTAACTCTATTCTCCTCAAGATTTCCCTTAGATTATTTCCAGTAAGTCTGTTCTGTCCATGCCATAGGAAAAAAAAAGAATCATTTAAAAGGCAAATATATGGAAATATAGTTTTAGAGTTAAAAGAAAAGTTTTCTCTTTAACCAGCTAACAAAGAGAAAGTTCAGAGTTGATGCTAATAGAGAACTGATCTGCTACTTCATTTTAATGATTAAATGGACTGCATTTTGCTCATCTGCTTTTGAAAAGATGAATTTCTGTGGTATTCAGAAAGAATGCAAGTGATCTATGTATGTTGTCTAATTAGAGTGGCTTTTGTAGGCTTGTAAGAATAAGGGTCATTCAGATTGTATGCCAACCTCCCCCCAAAGTAGCACCTGTTACTAGCATGCATACTTTCTGTCACATTGTGATGTCTTTGAAAATAATACTTTAAAAAGCCTTCTGTGTCTGGCAGCTAATATGTGTGAATATGATTCAGGGAAGTACTGTGTTACTGAAGATTAGAATCGCCAAAATGTAAGGCTCTGCCAGTCAAAACTCCAGGTGTGTGAGTAAAGCAGTTGCAGCATAATGACATTTTTTTTTAAGCCAGAGAGAATTATTTGTCTGCAATCATGTTTATGAATAATTTTGATTTATTTTTTATGCATTATAGAAAAGGGTGCCTTCCTGCTTCACGTCCTATGACATGGTGACATATAACACTGTAGGGTACATTTTCCAGAAGCTGTTGTATTATATATGGAGGCATAAGAAGAAGGAAAGGGGATTGCTATGTGCCATAAATTAAATATGGACTATTTGAATGTACAATATGGTGCCTTTAAAGCATAGTGATACCTCTTTATTCCACATGCCATTTGCCTTCAAATTCAGAAACATATATAGTGATTTGTAAGCAATGTCCTTCCTCTGGCCAAACAGATACCTCCTTATTCACGTAGGTTTGCTTCGACCAGGTTCCTGCCAATGAAATGTTCCAAATCCATCTCTGTCACCTCATTTGTTCTGCTGAATCAGCACTCTCTGGGCACAGAGTTTTCTTGAAAGTTTCCTCAAAATATTACACACTGGAGGGGATACTTTCACAAAGGCTGATTCAGCAAGAGGAGCAAGAGAGGAAGTGAGAGATTTATAGGGTTCTTTCAATGCTGGAAGGAGCCCTGCTGACGGATAAGAGGATGATTATGCAACATAGCTTATGTGGGCTGACCTTCCAGAGAATGAACCTCAGTCTCTTCATTTTGTTTAAAATGAACACTCAGTAATCGAGTCTTCCATCACACTTGCATGCTTTCAAATTTGCCATTTCATTTGTTCTTCATAAAACTGCTATGTACACAAGTCAGGTATGATTAAACAAATTTGACATGTTAGGAAAATAAGGCCGAGAAAATAAGGCAAAACAGCTTTAACTCAAGTAATAGCTTAAACATCATGCTTCTGTTGATAGATATGAGAAAAACATAGTTTGTGATTTGTATATTTGAGTGTGGGCATTAATTTCAACTGTGACGTCAAGTCTTTGATAGAGCTACTGAAAATGTCTCACTGTAACTCTTGGTAGTGTTTTTTGTTTTGTTTTGTTTTGTTTTAATTTAAGATACCAAATACTAACAGAAAGTTATTTAAAAGTAGAGAACTGTATTTCTGGAGTTACAATATCACACACTCATCTGACAATCCTCATATTGCATGGTCCAGAACTGTAAGCCACAGGATACAGAGTTTTCCTTGAAGCACAAATTAAGCATGGATCTCTAATTCTGCCTTTTTACCATAAGCAATCCCCCATTCCTAAATTGCCCTTAATTTCTTAAGTGACACGTTTTAATAGGAATACATTCAGTATGTTTTAAGTCAGAGCATTTACCTGTATTGTGTTAAGTGAGCTAGGATGTTATTAATATATACAAATTAGAGAAAACTGAAGTCCACTCATTCATTCAACAAATGAGTACTAAACACTAACTATGAGCTAGAAGCTGTGCTATGCACTTTGGTTCGGTCCCTGACCTAAAGAACATATAGTATTTTGGGAGAAGAGAGTCATTAATAAAACTGTTGCACAAATACCGAGTTGCAAGTGTTAAGTGCTGGGAAGGAAAAGTGCATGTTTATTTTGAGTTCATAATACATATATTTGACATAATTATGGTAGTTGGGGAGATTTCAATGAGTAGATATCTATTGAACTGAGAGCTGATGCATAAGGAGTTAAATTGTTTAGGGTAGACATTACAAAGCAGAAGCAGCATGTGTGATGAAAATAAAGGAGCATACTTTTGCCAACTGGTTTAGTAGTCCTTAGGCTGGATCAAGAGCTTAATGTAGTCGCAAATTCAGCTAGGAAAAATTGGAAATTATTTCAGCAAAATCAGGATTTTCTGTAGAAGCTCCCGATCTTATTTTGGACAATTTTCACCCTATAGCAACAGCCTTTCCTGAAGGTCTAAGCTTCCAGTTACCCATTTTAATCATATATCCCATTGTCTCAAGAATTGTCTTAACCGAATTGCATAAATATGAATGGTAAATGGGGGTCTACCCATGATACCCCGGTCTGTTCAGTCACTTGGCAGTGTCTTTGCCAATTAGTATGTGAATGATGTTTTTGTTTTGTTTTCTCAAACTGGGACAGAAGTCAAAGATGGGGTCAGATTCTTTTACATTGTCTGAATGATCACCTTACAGAAAAATTGTATAGTCCATTCAAGGCAACAAGAGCTAGTTATCATCTAATAAAACAAGACCTACACTTAACACGAGCTTATAAGTGATCAAAGCAATTTAAAAGATAATTTTGATGTTTGAAAGAGTCGATCAGTATATAT
>NW_004567120.1:27747483-27753832 GCF_000260355.1 Condylura cristata
ATATATATTATATGAGGGAGTAATTTACTCAACTTTGAGCCTAAACAGCTGCCTCAGAAGATGAATAAAGTCAAATGAAAAAAAAAGTACTAAGAGAATAACAATGAAAGCCACACCAAGAGGCTGAAAATAAGTGTCTATTGAATGCATAAAGATATAGTGAAAAGGTTTATCTGCCACATCAGCCCACCTACCCTTTCTAGATGGTCCTGTTTGCTTCCTGTGATTCACGTGCTACGGCTTTCACATACCATTTACACTTCACTTATTAAGCCTTACCTATTACTTATCATTACAGTATTTTCTTGCCCCCAGGGAGATGATAAATGGAGGGCAGAAACTATCCTCCCCTTCTACTCTCTATCTTTCATGTACTTCCCTAATTCTAGCTATGTACGACAAAGATTCTAGATATTGTGTGTGCTAGCTGAGGGATGAATATTATATCAGAACCCATTCAACTGATTTGGCCAAGGCTGACTGACCAGTAAGTGGTAAGGTCAGTAGTTTCTGAAGCCAGATACCCCTAGGTTGGAATTCTGGCTCTACTATATATTTAGTTGCATGAAAGTGAAGAAAACAAACTTATTATGTAAACGTATATTATAAGCCAAACACTGCTAAAAGCCTTTCCTCGGTCAGTATCCTGTGAAAAATATAATGGTTCCAGAAGGGCTGGGGAGCGGGAAAGAGAAAAAGCAGGGATGAGGGAATGATGGAGATACAGAACTGGCACTGATGATTTCGCAGAGGGTGAATGAAGCATATGCACATATAGAGGTGTGAATTGTACCCCCAAAATTATAGTTATAAAAATTAGTGGCAGATGGATAAAATTTGAGGAGAAAACACAGTAAAACTAAATCCTAAGAGGAAAGTGCCGTTATTGTTTCCATAACACAACCCAGGAAGGTCAAAGAGTTAACGAGCAGCAGAACTGGGATACAAAGCCAGTAGTTTTAACTCCAAGCTCATCAGCATTGCTAATGTTGCCTCTTTAATTGTAATCAACATTAATTTATCACATGCTAGATCAGACACTTCTGGACTCCTGGAATTGGATGGGAAATTTTATTCTCTGCATATGTTTATTTTCCACTGAAGTTTGCTTTCATCAAATATTTAAAGTCGTCCTTGACACAAAATAGTAAAAGAACACTTATTAGCATCGGGTGGGGTTGGAGAAGGCAGATACACAAAGGAGTCTAGCACGTTTCCTACAACAGCTGATGGTACTGAACTCCAAGTATGAGGAGTTAACTTGGTCCAAGAGGTGAATAAGATATAAGAAATAAGACGAAGTATGTCTCTTTCTAAACAGGAGGCTAAGAGGAAGGATGAGGCATTCTGGCTGAGGCAACAGGGGAGACAGCATAGTACATGACATTTGTGTGTGTCATGAAAAATGGAGAAGATTCTGAGCCTTAAAAAGGGTAAAATAGGCCCTCCCTGGTGGCGCAGCGGGTTAAAGCACAGCACTGAGAAGCTAAAGCCACTTCCGCATGAGTTCGATCCTGCCTGCCCTGGAGGTGACCACATGGCGTGGCAGACCTCTCCTGACCCGCCCACTGCTCCCCTCAGCAGTGTACTTCGTTGATCTGCCTGTTCTGTCTGTTCTGTACTTCGTCGATCTGCCACTCTATCTCTGGTGAATCACCCTCCGCATCTCTGGCCTGTACCCCAGTTCTGTATGAATAAATGAATAAATCTTTAAAAAAAAAAAAGGGGGTAAAATAAACCTTGTAGGCTGCAAGGATGGAGGATATACTGTGAACAGACAATGTCACCCTGTGGTGTTGCCATAGTATGGGAACCATCTGTAACTTCTAACTAGTCAGCATAGCTATGAAACATACTGCTCACATTGCTTCCTGTGGATGTCCTCCTGACTTAGGAAAGCTTGACAGAAAGTTTTCCAGAGCAACTGTTTTAAGGTAGTGGTTTTCATAACCTTTCATTCAAGCATCTCAAAGCCAAAGTGAAATTAAATTAATTTGACCCTTAAAAATTACATTTGTAATAAGGAGAACTAAAGACCATAAAATGAAGATAGCACAACAAAACAGAAATCAAATTAAGAGACTGTCCTGAAGACCTTTAAGGTGTGGAGGACCTTTGATGCATTGGGTGTTGTTAAATCATTCAGTTCATTTCACAGTGGCTTGCTTTTGATGCAGTCTAGGATGAAATGTACTTCATTGCTACTGTGCATAATTAATATCAAGTTCTGTAGTCTTCATCAGACAGGTCACCTCTGAATATAAAACAATTGCATTTTTCCTGAATTTCCTTTCATAATGGATTCTTGAAATGTACATGAGGGAACATAGCAGAGTGTCTTAAGGACTTTAAGTGCTGTCCTTTAATGAACTTGACCTGTACCTCCATCATTCATTCATCCTTTCATAGATCTATTAAATCAGTAAATATCCATTAATCCATTTATTTCATTGCCTAAGTATCTATCAGATGCTATACTAAACACTGGGTAAATGAAGATGAATAAGACGGCTTCTATCTTTCAGTTGCTTGTATGAAAGGATGAGAAACTATTAAATATGCAGATAAATGCAAATGTATTAGTTACAAAAGTATAATTCTTCAAGATGGTTCTATAGGAAGTAACTAAATACACGCCCTCCTATGAACATTCCCTCCTATGAATAAATCTGCAAATATATACAAAATAATTTGCATGGAAAGAGACTTGAAATCCAGATAAGTGGAGCTTCTATAACAAAAGATAAAATGACACTATAAAAACAGGTAGGAGAGGCACAGATACATTTTTCGCAAGTAAGAAACTCCACCCAAGTATAGAAAATCACAGAGGGAAGGGTCCTGAAGGTATAAAACTTTTCCCTTGGGGTCAGGGAGAGAATTGTGCCTTGCCTGGGGCATCCTGACCCCTTGGTTTGGCAAAGAGGAGATAAGTCTCAAGTCCTGACATTAAGGCCTTTCAAAACAATCAAAGATCTACAAAGAACAGTGAATTTATCCTTAAAGGGCATGTACATAGACTCACTTGCCCTGGAACCCAGCACAATGATATCATTCTGAAAAATGCTAAAATCATAGGTGAAAGAATCCCATTCACAACTCTTACAGCATCTTACTGAGCGGCAGGAAGCTTTAGGGATAACCCCTGGGTCGTAGACACAGGTGGCTTCCATCTTTATAGCCTTTCACAATCTTGTTAATACCAGCACTGGCAAGCTGCTATTTTTGTTTCCTCCATCCAATCTGCTAGAGCTTGTAGGGAGCCCCATTGTGAACTCTGCCCACCCCTGCCACATTGCGACTCTTTGTAGCTCCAAGCCTGAGAATTGCATCGCCCCTTTGCAAAGGGCCAGCAGTTATATGGGCCAAGCTGCGAGTCATGCTGTAGCAGGCGAACGGATCAACTGCGTGCCTGGCCTCCAAACGGCATGTGCACTATGCCACAAGCCATGCACATCCTGGACTTCATTGTCAAGAATGATGTAAGGTATGTATTTCGATTTTTTTTTTCTTATATGGTTGTCCCAGGACAATTGCTTGAAATATTTTTCTCACATTTTAATAACTTTTTTCTTCCTTTTTTGAGTTTTCTGTATAGACAGCCATGCTGTCAGACAATAAGTTTGTTTTTGTCTTTTAATTTAATATGTTCTTTTTATGTCTTTTCCAAATAATCTGGCTAAGACTTCCAGTACTACACTAAACTGAAATGGTGATAAGATGCATGCTATCTTAGTCGTCATTTTAAAGGGAATGCTTTCCTGTACACCAGATATGAGTGAAATCATACAGTGTTGGTCTTTCTCCATTTAGCTTATTTCGCTAACCATAATATACTCTAGGTCCCCCCAGATTGTTGCAAATGGTAGGATTTCATCTTTTTTGTTTGTTTATTTTTAATTTATGTAGGCATACAAGTACTGAGGTGTAGTTCAGAGATGTGGGAGGTAGAACAGGTGGATCTACTTGAAATGCACTGTTGAGGGGCGCATCGGGTGACATAGGAGAGGTCTGCTGTGCCATGTGGGTCAGCTCCCTGGCCCAGGGTCAAACTCAGGCTGCAGTGGGTGGTGATAGCTTAATAGCACTCAGACTTTAAACCCTGTGCCACCAGAGGCCCAGAGTTAGTCTTTTTTATTTTTAATAACTGAGTGGTATTCAATTGGGAACATATACCGCATCTCCTATATTCATTAATTTGCCAATGGGCACTTACAATAAACAAAAAAAGGATCAAACAGGGATGAGCCAGTAGTAACTTCTCTGGTATTTTTGTTTTGGGAAAATATGGAGATAAAATATTCTTATTGCTGATATTAAAGGAATATAGGTTATTTTAGTTAACATAAAACATTAAGAAATTTAAAAGTCTCAGAGAAGTGGACTTGTTTCATTATTTGTAATGTTTTTTTTTTTATGATTTACATTCATCCTTTTAAAAACATAAACTAAAGGACAATTCCTGATCTACAAAAGGGGATATAAAAGTTGATGTTGACTTCTGCTTAAACTTAGCATGTTAAATCTATGAAAACTGGATGAAAATGACAAGACTGATGAAATGAAAGAAAAAAACAATAGAGCAGCACGAGTAATATGGGAGAGCAATTGCAGATATAGTAGAATTTAGAAAGCTGAAAACTGAGTAGATTTAAAAAAACAGGATGGAGCACATTTTGTGTTCTAAACCAAGGAAAGATTTAGAAATTACAATCACCAAGTAACTCTGAATATGAACATGGTTCAAAAAAACAAAAACAAATGTAAGAGGAGTGTTCTGTTTGGTGAGCTATATAAAGACCACTTTGGGCCTTCACCTCCACTCCCTATCTTGACATAAGAAGATTCTGGACCTGAGCACTGTTGGCTCAGCTATGATGTCACAAATATACTGCAATATAATCTGGGAATCTAGACCCAGAGTGATGGAAAATTCTCAGCCCTTTCTCTATCTCAACTTCTAGAGTATTGACAACCAAGATTAAAATCCTCAGGAAAGAGATTGGTAGAAAGATTCCTGCCTGGGCTGGTTGATTGACTTTGGAAAGATAACTCACATGTGTAGATGGCAATCCGTTTTTCAGTTCCTTTCTATTTACTCATAAATATGAAAACCCCTAAAATAAAATCTTCTAAAATGAAAAATAGATGAAAATAAACCAACAAAAATGGGGGTGTAGAGAAGGAACATATAATATAGGGAGTAAATAGGGTGTCATCGTTGTTGTTGTTGTCATCACCATGCACACAACGATAAAAGAAATCAATGGAATGGTTGGAAAAAGAAGTTGATGAAACTGAAAAGAAAGTAGAGAAAATGATGCCTCTTGAAAACAACAGAAAGTATAAGAAAACGGATACATTCAGGAGGTCCTACTTTGTCATAAAAGGATTTCCTGAAAAGTAATCAAAATAATATTACTGACATTATAAATAATAAAATGGCATTACCTAAGACTGAAGGACAGAATGAAGGTGCCAACCAAATATGATGAATAAAAGAAGATTTACTCAAAGCATGTTATTGTGACATGTCAGAAATCTGGAATTTAAGTTTCCATTCCATCGGTATGATGGAGGGTAGAATCGTATCTATTCTGAGTTAGAGTGAGGATTAAGTGAGATAATATACGTAAGGTGCTCAGTACACTACATGAGACACTCACCTTTACTCAGAGATATTAGTTCCTTCTTAAAATCACCACAGCTAGTCATTTATTCTTATGAGTAATTTATTTACTGTGATTTATTTAGCCTCTAATCACCATAGGAATGTCATTTCCTAAATCCTTATGTACCCCCTTTTAAAGTCAGGCAAGTGCCACTGATAATGTTTTGCATTAAATGATTCCTTTCCTAGAGGAGGTTTAGGAGGAAAATACAGCGATTGAAATCTTCAGGTTTTTGACAATACCAAAGCTCCTATAGGAGAAAATATTAAAATAGTTAGCAACAGATGTACAACACATCTTGACATGTGTCCGTTTTGATAGGAATCTACTGTATAATTTTTAGGAGTTATTTTCTTGGGCTGTAGTTTCTTTTTTCCTTTCCTTTTTTTTCAAGATTTATTTATTTATGCATACAGAACTGGGGTACTGGCCAGAGCTGCAGCGATAGTGAGAGGATTCACCAGAGACAGAGTGGCAGGCAGAACAGGCAGATCAATGAAATACACTGCTGAGAGGAGCAGCGGGCAGGTCAGGAGAGGTCTGCCGCCATGTGGATCACCTCCGGGGCGGGATCAAACTCATGTTGAAGTGGCTTTAGCTTCTTAGTGCTGTGCTTTAACCCGCAGCGCCACCAGGGAGGGCCCTCCTTTTTCTCTCTCTCCCTCCCCCTCTCCCTC
>NW_004567120.1:27753992-27783257 GCF_000260355.1 Condylura cristata
CACAGGCTTATTAAGGAAGTGGGAAAAGAGAGGCATCTGCTTAGTCACAGTTGGGCTGGAGAGCTGTCACTGCTGCTTTGCAAAAGGAAAAGGTTTGTAAAAAGAAACATCTGCTTATGGCAGGCAGGTGAGTTTCAAGGCTGCAGGTTTTTATCTAAGATTTATCCATATCTCAAAGTCATTGTACCTGAAATTCTCCACCAGGTCTCTCCAGTTTTAGTCTACAACTTGGAAACATCTTAAAAATCATTATGTCTATATTTGTCATGTTTTCTTTAAAAAATTCTGAAGAAAAACTTACATGTTAAAGCCAGGTATTTGTAAACCCTTCCTTTATTCACCTACAATACTGCATTATTGCATTATTTCACTGTATAGTTAGTGACTCATATGCTTTCTTCCTTTCACTTTCTGACCTCTGATTTATCTGTCTTCTCTCTCATGTGTATATTTTCATTTGGCAAGATCTCTGGTAATCCAATTCAATATCTATTTATTAGTCATGTAGTTAGTATCTGGACCCATATTTGACGACAAAGAAAAGCGCTGTCCTTTAGAAGATTTAAATAGACACTTTCTCCAAAGAAAACATACAGATGGCTTACAGGCACATTAAAAAAGCTCATCATCATTCATCATCAGGGAAATGCAAATCAAAACCACAATGAGAATGGCCCTTGTCAAAAAGGTCAGAAACAAAAGTGTTAGGGAGGGTGTAGAGAAAAAAAGGAATGCTCATGTACCATAGACTGGCCCAGTTCCTATGAAAAACAGTACGGAGGTTTCTTGAAACATTATAAGATGGATTACTGTATATAATCTATCAACTTTGCTCCTAGATATCTAGATATCTACCAGAAGCATGCAAAATGCTAACTTAACGTGATATATGCCCTCCGTTATTGATTGCAGAACTATTTCCAATAAACAAGCTATGGAATCAAAACAGATGAGTGGATAAGGTAGAATGCTCTTCAACTAGACAGTAAGATGAAAAGTTGTCTTTTATGATAACATGAGTGGAACTGGAAGAGACTATGCACAAAGTGAGACAGAAGGAGAAAGACAAATACTGAATGTTTTCACTTTTGTGTGAATAGGAACAGACAAAAACCAACCCTTGAAAGAACTGAGGTTGCCAGAAGAGAAGTATGGAAGATGAGAAGCAAAGGGTAAGGAGACCCAATGTGTGAAGTGATGGTTATTGGTGCTTTGGTGACAGGGATGGTGTGGTAAAATGCATCCGTAAAGTTGTGAACAAATGTCACTAAAACATATGCGGTGTTGTAAAACAACATTACCTCATTAAAAATAATTTTAAAAAGAAAATGGTTGCCCTTAAATGGCTTACATGCAAAAAGAGAAAAGATGGTTTAGATATACTGCTATTGGTTAATCTTAAAATTCTGACTCTAAGTATGTAAGAAAATCTAGTATGATACTAATATAGCTCAGTGCCTAGCTTACAGAATGTGCTAAAAAAAAAAAATTTAGCTATTATTTCCTCTTACTATAATGATATTTTCCTACTCTATTTGCTATTATCTATTATTTAAATCTAGCTTTTATTTCTTATTACATTTTTGTTTTCATCACCTTTTAACCTTTTAAGGAACTCATTCCAAAGCTACCCAGTATATTATGATTTTCATATTTAGTTCTCAGTCAATGCTACTGTGGATTATTGTGATGAAATTTTTAAGTGTCTCTCAGTTCATGGTATAATTACATCCTGGTTCTTTTCCTATATATCCAATTGCTTCATTATCTCTTTTGTTATTTTTCTTTTCACACTCAAATTGCCAGAATCAGCAGAGTAAGTGAAGGATATGTGTAGAATATTTAAGGGTTTCAAAAAGATGCCTCTTTCTTGTATACTCTTATTTTACTAGCATTTTTCATTTACATAACCATATCACTCTTTATTAATTACTAAAGAATTTATTAAATTTATTAATAACTAAATAAAATCTTTAGTAATTCTCTTTCAACAAATAAGAAGATGGTTTCCAAAACTTAGTTAACTTGTTCAAGGGCATTCAGTTAGTAAGTGTTGAATCTAGGATTAACGCTCCCAACCCAAGCAGGTTTCTTGCTCTGAGTATAATTTTTCAACACATACATTACTCAAAAGAGGAAGCGATCTAAGCCCTACATTTCCTTCTGAATTAAAATATATAGCTCTTGAAAAAACCTGTGCTACAAGATCATTAATACAAAAAAATTGAATCTCTCTTTCTCGGTAAAATATCTAACTATGTCAGAATGCTACACCCTTGCTTCATGTTAGGGACCAGGACCTTGAACATGACTGTGTTATGAATTTATACGTACAGATAAAGCACTCCTGCCCCATTGCATACCTCAGATGCTCGTGTCAGTGTGAAGAGCAGACCAGTTAGAGCATTACATTGAGTATTCTTCCTTGGTGGCTGAGAAGAACTTTTCCTTTTCTGATCTCTACTTCTGCCTACAATGTAATTATTCTACCCCTTCTACATTCTATTCTTTCTTTCATTTGTCAGGCCAACCTTGTTGGGTTAGCTGCATTAAATCTTTCATTTCTCTACAAAGGGAAAAGCCAGGAAAGGGAACAGAGACGGGAAATGTGACTAGGTCTCAAGAATTGAAATCTTTGTACTCCACTTAGCATTTCAAACCCAAAAAGGGTGACAGAAAAGCTTTAGTTTGGTTTCTTATTAGGAAAAAAATACAACCTCAAGGAATATCTAATTTGGGTAAAACTCACACCAGGATAATATGAGTCTTAGGAAAGTCAGAAGATTTCATTTCCTCAGCTAGCCTCTAGTTCTCTCTGGGACACTAGAATAATTCATATTAATGTCCATAAACCCACTTTTTCAATCTTCATATGAGAGAGGAATATTCAACTACCTCTTCTATAGAGATGTGTGAAAATTGGTTAGCACTTCTCTTGGTTGGTCCTACAGAAGTCCCTGAGCTGTTTTTCTTTTTATAGAGCATAAAAGCGGCTAAGACTTTGAAAAGTACCAAATGCAACACTTCATAGCAGAGTTTTCCTGGAAAGAGATTATCAGAAAAGACAGTAAAGTGGCAGCCTCTGCCACTCGGACAATACATGTTAGTACAGCCCAAAGCTATCAAAAGAAGTTTCCTAGATTGAATGAGGTTGTTGTAGCATGTGGGATGCAATTTGAAATTACCTGTAGTAGGCAAGAGAAAGGCAGATTAGTCGTAATTGGAGAAAAGAATTTGTGCAGTTCTGATGGTAGAGTGGCAAACTTTATTTTAGTATAGCATATTTAAGAAAGCCTTTATGATCATAATGGGACCTTAAAATACCTCATGCAAAAGGTGTCTTTGCCTTGAGGCACCTGTTTAAACTTAACTGGCCTGAAATTTAGCCATAGTTAGCTCATTAGAAATTCTGTTGGTAGAAGAAGCAGGTCCCTGGACTTACATTTGAAAATAGTTCACTGAACGTATTTTCAATGATCCCACCACACAGCTACAGTTGTATTATAACAACATCAGTAGTCAACCATAGGGAAATTGAATGCACTGTGAAAATTAGAATTTGTGACATCTAGGGTAGCAATAAACAGGGAGAGGTGAAAAAGTCCTGGGTATCTTAGAATTACAAAACTAACCACAACATGATAAAGGGCACATAAACAAATCTATATACTATCTACCTTATGGTTAGATTCTTAGCAAGATTTTACTTTTTTAAAATAAATTTATTTATGTATACAAGAACTGGAGTACAGGCCATAGGGGAGTGGCGTGAGAGGATTCACCAGAGACAGAGCTGGGAGCAGAATAGGCAGGTTGATGAAGTACACTACTGAGGGGAGCAGTGGGCGAGTCAGGAGAGGTCTGCTGTGCCATGTGGGTGACCTCCCTGGCTGGGGATCAAACTCATAGTGAAGTAGCTGTGAATAGCTTCATAGTATTGTGCTTTTACCTGTTGTGCCACGACGGAGGGCCCCAAGATTTTGACATTTTTTTTCAGTGCCTTTCTAAAATGTTCTCCAATCTAATCTCCCACCATATCGTCTACCTATAGAAGAACTGTAACTCACATTTCATTAGTCACATTTAATGTATATGGTAAGCTGAAGTTTTCTCATCATTAATGCATCTCATGGCAGGGCCTCACTGGAGTTGAAGACTCAGTGCTGTCAACCTATCACTAGGCACTGCAGCACGAGTTCAATCCCCGGCCAGGGAGCTGACACACAGGGCCCGGCAGACCTCTCCTGTCTTGCCCACTGCTCCTCTCAGCAATGTGTTTCAGTAGATCTGCCTGTTCTGCTCCCCACTCTGTCTCTGGTGAATCCTCTCCCTGCTCTTCTGGCCTACGCCCCAGTTCTTGTATGCATAAATTTTAAAAAATTCTAAAAAAAAATAAACCCTATGGCAAAATAAAAGTGTGGGAGAAATGTACACTTATCTATAAATCAGACTTGTATTTTGATCTTCACTCTGCCTTCAACATGGATCTCAATATTTTCTTTATCCTCCTTTCTCTCCCATTCTCTTTCTCTCCTTCAGTTTCACTTTTTGTAAAATAAAGAAAATAATTAGATATTCTTTAAAGTACCTTCCAGATATAAAATTCTACAGTCCTATGATCCTGTTACAAAATACATAGCAAAGGGTAAACTGTAGTCTAAACAATAGCCAGGAAGAGTAACACATCTTATTAAAACAACAAAATGTGTACATTGATGAGAACCACAATAAAATAACCTTTTTTGATGAAATTGGCTCATCAGAATGAATAGAATTGTACTTTTGTGCTATTAATATAAAAACTCTGCTGTTCCATGCACTGAGGGGCACTACAGATTGCTATATTAGAGTCAGTTGATAACCGGTAATCACATTTAATGGGAAGAGATTCAGCAATTCATTGGAGCAAAATGAGGACTAGAAGGTCATTCACACAGACAGAAGAGGGTACACTTAAATAGAAGAGACAGTTGGCTGGAAAAAGGCTTGTGCCTTACTACGACCAAATATTTGCTAAAAACTATGGTCCTGAGCAAAAGAAACTTTTAGGACAAACATTTTAAAAGTATGTACTCTTGTCTGCACTTATGTCATCAAGGTAGATACTTATATTGATCAAATGGTGTTTAAAAATATAAACCCAGATAAAAAGCATGGGCTGTCTTTTGTTCTCTTGCTACTATAAATATGAACCAGTTGCATTCCTGAGCTGCAACACAACACAGTGACAGAACATTTGATCCCAAGGGAAGATTACATGTGAAGTCCATGGAGAGGAGCCTACTTTGCATGTTGGTTGTCATGATCTCACTCTTAGGTCACAAGTCCTTTGAGTCTATAGTTTGTTTATTTATCTTTGTATCTCCACCCTGGTTTCCTACTGAATATCTAGTATAGTCTCATAAACCTGTCATGTGATCAATAAAAATACACTTGAATTTTAAAGACTCAAAGATAGTTAAACAATGGGTTATTATCTACTTTGCTGTGTTTAGTGAATAAATAAGAACTGTTCATAATTAATATAATAGTGCCCCCAAATAGACTGACAAACCTAAGAAACTTTGCAAATGTTTCTTGATAAAACATTCTCAAATCCATTTTACATAGTTAATTTATGGAGAAAATATTTTGTCCACAGAAGACTAAAAAGGTAATCTATGCAACCTACATATGAGTTATTAGTGACCCTGGCATCAGTCGCCTGTGTAAAGGGAAGCTTGATGAGTATAGGGAAATGCAGTCTCACAAATACAATCTTTCAACCCCACTAGGCCACATAAAATTGGTGTTGCACCTGGGATACTTCCTTAGCAAGAGTAGTCTGCACAGCTGCTGCGAGGCTTATCAGCTTGTGTGGGAATATCCCTCCAAGTCAAAAGCTCAGTGAAATATTTCAGTCAGAGAAAGACACATACCCTAAACTTTGGCCATACATAAAATATTAAGAAAATAGGACATGAACAAACAAATGAATTCTAAGAACTGACAACAGAATAATGGTTCTCAAAAGAGAAGATGACGGGGTGGGTAAAATGGGTCAGTTGTAGGGAGAGAACACAGTGGACGATGGTGGAGGACAGTAGACGTTTTAATGGTGGGTATAGTGTGGTAATAGCACCTGAAGGGGGAGACCCTGTATTTTTAAAACACAAACAACATTGTAGACCAAGGATACCTCAATAAAAAAATAATAATGAAACAAAATAAAAATCACATTTCCTCAAAAAAAAAAAAGGTCAATTTGATGGTGTTAGATAGAAGCTACACTTTTGGTTTGGGTAGTGCTTGTAATGTAGTATGCACAGATATCAAAGTATAAAGCTGTATAACTGAAAACCATGCAATGTCATACCTAATTGATAAAAAGAAAATAAAAAAAAACAACAACTCAGTGCTTGTTTCTCTGTTCTGCTTAGGCTAGTACTTCAATGGCTCTCAGGCACAATCACAGTTTTCCACATTTCATACTCCATGGGTTGGGAGGTTTCATCTGCTGAGGCATGAGAGTGGCGCATGTTGGTACCTGCTCTGCATTGGGTACATGGGCCACCCACTAGCCACTGGAAACTAACATCCACTGTTGGAACTGATTTTACTCTATCTCTTTTCTATGTCAGTAAAAGCTTTGTCCATCAAAGCTTGAATATTTCATTTTCCTGACAACTCCAATATCAAGGTATGAAGCAGGAGTGTTTGGCTTCTCTCCCTGGTATCTCATACTGTGATTCCAACAATCATGTAGTTGGAATATTTCTTTGGTGGTGCATAATGTTCTTGGCAACAATTATAGCTAGCAGGGCCTCCTGGTGGCAGAGGGAGGGGTTAAGTCTCAGCACTGAGAAGCTATCTCCAGCTATTACAGCTCCTTTGATCCCTGGCCAGGGAGCTGACCCACACAGCGCAGCAGACCTCTCCTGTCTCACCCACTGCTCCCCTCAGCAGTGGATTTCAGTCAGTCTGCCAGTTCTGCTCCCTACTCTGTCTCTGGTGAATCCTCTCACTACCCTAGTCTACCTGGACACTTCTGGCCTACACCCCAGTCTGGTATGCATAAATAAATAAATATTTAAAATAAACATTTAGAGATATCAATGATGAGATGGTACTGATGTAAATGATATTGGTAATTTCCCGTTATACATCTTACTACAGTAAGCTTAAAGCACAGGGCTACAATACCAAAACCCCAGGTCTTAATTTCTATGCTATACCAGAGTGCCAATTAACATCTACAAAATTAAAACAGTATAGTTTAAATACTAAAAAAAATGTGTATTCCATTATGCATAAGCAGTCAATAAATGATGAATGACTAAGTAACATACACTTTATACAACTTCATTGCTTTTATTTGATTCAGATGTACTACCTTATCTAAATAAATACTCACCCTTTCTCATGACAATCTTTATTTCTAAATGTGCTGATTTATCTTTCATTTACATAACAATATAATTTGGGGAGTACACCTTCCTGACTCAACATCCGCCCATGCCTCACTTAAAGGGCATGCCTCACTCACATGCCTTTCTACCAAAGCCCTAGTGCTCATAACTTCCTGTCTTCCTGTGTCTCCTCCCTATACCTCTCCTGTCCTCTCTGGTCACCACTATATTTATTTATTTATTTATGCATGCATGCATGCATGCATGCAGAACTGGGGTACAGGCCAGAGGTGCAGGGGCAGTGAGAGGATTCACCAGAGACAGAGTGGGGAGCAGAACAGGCAGATCGTGGAAGTACACTGCTGAGGGGAGCAGCGGGCGGATCAGGAGAGGTCTGCTATGCCATGTGGTCACCTCCTGGGCAGGTGGGGATGGAACTCATGTGGAAGTGGCTTTAGCTTTTCAATGCTGTGCTTTAACCCACTGTGCCACCAGGGAGTTCCCACCACTATATTTTTAAGAGTCTAATGTTTATTTGTGTCGTGTTTTGCAAGTTTTTTTTTTCCCTTTGGTTATTTATATTCCATAAACGAAAAATCTGGCAATCGTCTATGGTTTTTCATGACAAGTTTCATACATTTTTTTACTAAAAGGCACAATTTTATGTTTTCGATAGCTGAGCAGTATCCATTGAGTATATACCCCCACAATTTCTTTACCCAATCATCTATCAATGGGCATTTATGTCGGTTCCATGCTTGAGTATTGTGAATAATGAAGGTGTACTACATCTTTTTATGTTAGTGTTTTCACATTATTTAGATAAATACTTAAAAGTGATAGCACTGAATCATATGGAATTTCCATTTTGAATTGTTTGAGGAATATATATATATATATAGTTTTTCATGGAGGCTGCTTTAAGTCTCAGTTTTGTCATATGTAAAATGTTCTCTGTCCTATAGACTGCTTGGAACACATTCATACTTGCATAGTGCCAGCTATAGAAATTCTTAAAAAGCAATTCCTGGCTAAATCTTTCAAATCGAAAATAAAATATCAATTGCAAAAAAATTAGAATGGTGACCATATAGATTTCAAAAGTTAAATATCATTTCTGTCTCTGTGTAAGACGTCTTCCTATGCCAAAATAACAATCCATATCTTCAGGACCCATTTAAGTGTGAACTAAAAAACTGTATAAATAATTAAAAGATTTAGTTAAAACGTGTTTAATAATTCATTATAAAAGGTGAGAATAGCAAGTGGGAAATATTCGTATTTCCACAGTACAGAAAGAAATTATAAAATTAGTTATCTTAATGCTGGAAAATTTAAATTTGGGGAGCCAGCCATATGACATCATTTTTGTTTCCTTTCTTTAATGATGACAGTGTCCTTTCCATGCTAAACTGAATTGCCTTGCATAGTTCCTTCAGGTTGAACGTTAGTGCTCTCAGAAGCCCCCAAGTTTGGAAGGGCTCAAGTACCCACTAAAATTAAAACCAATCAGCCCTTACCAAACTAAGCGCACAATTAGGAGTTCTGAGCATGTATTAAATGTTTCATTTTTTAGAAAAACACCAGGAGGACTAGGCATTTTAAGATCCAATTGTATAGTACTGTCCTACTCTAATCCTTATTTCTCATTATATAGTCAATTAGAAAATTCTTAGTTGGCAAGCTCAGTAATGTCTGGCAGTTCAGGTATTGCCTGCAATCAGTCTGCGAACTATTTTTTATTCTACATCAATATTCTATATGAATGTAGTCAAATTATGGAACATTTTTAAAGGTCTTTCTCATCTAAGTGACTGACAAAGCAGTGTCTGAATGGAAATCACTTTAATGTTGTTTTTAAAGACAGTGTTTGTTTATTTTTAGCTACTCTCTAAGTGAAAGTGCTAAAGCTAAACAGACCGGGGCATGTTTTCTATTCATAATGAGCCTCGTTTTGTTTTGCATAGCACAGAACTATCCTTGGTTTAGTTTCAGCTAATGAAAAGGACTGTGTAAAATGGTAAAGAAAAAGGGAATTCTTCATTGAGAAAGTGTAAACTTCTATGCAATACTCCTTTTAGTCTACCCCTTTTCCTTTGTAATATGAATCCTTTTGATTCAGAAATCAATAGAACTACCAAAATGAATGCAGTCAGTGTAACTTTTGGTGAAAATGGACATGAGGATTGCTCATGATATTCAAGGAATGAAAACTACATGCATGTTTGTAACAATAACATAGTTATTCAGAACTTTATATAAGAAGGAACAGAATGGAATTTGAGAGGGTTTTAATATAATTTCAGTTCCTCTAGTGGTACAACCTACGTATATATATCTTCATGGCTATTTCTACATTTCAAGAAGGGTCCTTTAATTTCATGTAATATCATTAATATTCTCCATGTAGAATATTAGTGATAGTTGGTGAGTAGAAATGGAGTAGAAATAGGTCTCAGTAGCATCACAGGCATTAAGAGAATCCCATCCTAACTAAATTACATGTATTGGTATGCTAACATATTTGCAAAAGCCATATATTTTGCTAGGAATTTTGTAAACAAACTAGAAGAAGAATCAGTATCTACAACTATTACCGTGCAGTTGAGGGTGAGTGTGCTGAAGAAAGCATGCTATAGTCAGGTGAGCAATCCGAACATGGATTGATGAACAAAAGAGAAAAAAAAAAAAAAAACAACCTCATATGGAAGTAATCTTTTCAAAACCACAAGAATTGCCACATATTTTGTCTCACAATCATGAAGCTAGGCTTCCAATGAACACAACAAAAAAACTACTAAAATATATTGGAAAGTACTTATGAAAAAAAAATCAGACTTTCAGAACTTGATTTTGATGATTTGAAAGGCAGAGGAAGAGAGCAAAATTAATTTCCACCTGAATAGGGTTTTGTTTTCCTTGCTGTTTTGCAATCAGAGCCAACAGTAATAAGTAGTTTAGTATGAACCTAAAGCTTTCTCTACATTTTGATTGGACTTATTGGTAAGTCTATGAATAAATAGGTCATTTTCTACAAAAGGGCTGTGATACATGTACTTTCTACTGCCATTTTGAAAATTCTTTAATATATTAGTTGAGCCACAATACTTTTCACGCTGACTTTACAAGTATATTCTATGACTGTGGACTTGCTGGTAGTTAATAAAAATAAGTATTCATTAGAATTGATAACAAACATAGCAGGGTTTTCAATGTGTTGTGTTTGACATAATACAAAGTTTGAAAGACGTCTTTTTTTTTTTCGGTCTTTCACATCAGAAGATACTATTTGTTGCTCTTGTGTTCCAGCACTCAGTATGATGCAGCAAGATTAATACAATGGGCCAAATGTCAAACACCACCAAGAAAAACACCGGGCAGAAATCTTTAGACTTACAAATAATGAGACACCCGATCCCTTTGCCTGGCATTCTCATTCTTGTGCATGGAACCCAGACTTGTCTCATACTGGATACATTACTATTTCCACTTGTATTCCTCTTTAGAATGGAGCTAACAGGAAAACAACAAACAGTGGCAGGTGTTCATTATCTTAAAACAAAAATTTGAATCAAGCCAAGCTCAGTTGTGATTCAAACGTACAGAAGAATGAACCAAACTCTATGATCCATTTCTCTTCTAATTTATATTGGAAAATCAAATCTCTTGAAATGTCATTTTTCATATTTCTCTTGAAAAGTCACATCTTCTATTGGTGTATGACCAAAATTTTGCTAACTGATATAGTAACATCTGTAAAAGCAGTCAGGAGTGGGGAGGGGTGGGGTGGGGGAGGGGCCCTCCCCTCCCTGGTGGTGCAGTGGGTTAAAGCACAGCATTATGATGCTAGAACCAGCCACTTCATGAGTTTGACACCTGGCCAGGGAGGTGTCCCACATGGTTTGACAGACCCCTCCTGACCTGCCCGCTACTCCCCCCAGCAGTGTACTATGTTGATCTGCCAGTTCTGCACCCCACTCTGTCTTTGGTGAATCCTCTCACTGTCCCTGCACCTCTGGCCTGTACCCCAGTTCTATATGCATAAAATAAATAAATCTTAAAAAAAAAAAGAATAGTTCTTTTTATGATAGAAATTAGATTTGTAACTTAATAAAACTTATCAAAGTATTGGCCCAATGTAGAGACAGTTCAAAAAGTGATAATGTAATAAAATATCTCTCACTATCTTACATTTTCAATGTATCCATCTGCTGATACAGAACTTCTCAAATTGTTTTCCCCAACAAATTCTTTTAAATAGGAGGATATGTATTTCAGTGTATCTGGCAACATAGGTAAAACGATCCCTCTGGCAAGCTTCTATGGAGAAATTTTTGGCATGTAAACATGAATGTTGCATTGTATGTGACCTTATTCATAACTATGTTGATAATAATAATTTTGGGAACTATATATTTTAGATTGAAATATGGTCAACTATGTCTTACTGTATCCTTTTTACAGATATTTTAGTTGAATATCTTTGGTAGGGAGCATAAAAATGAACTAATTGGTCATTTCAATACATTAAAATAATCTGTATAGATAGTCTGAATGTTGAGATACTGTAACATGAAACATTTATTGGCATCACAGTATTTCAGATTCTTGGGTGTTGTAATTAGTTCTCTCTCTGGCATTATTATGCACATTACTAATACATAGAACTAGAGGCACTGTAGGTGAGGAGATTCTCAGTTTTTGCATTCCTACTGCCTTTTTAATCTAGATGCTAATCAGTAGAATAAGTCATGCCAACTCAGAGTTAGAAATAAGAAATCAGACCAAAGTATTGTGTTTTTCTAGCAAAATATTTTTCCTTCTTTGCCTAATCCTATCTTAAATACTCTAATGCGAAACACCTTACAGGGGACCCTCTTTGGTGGTACAATGGGTAAAGTGCAGCACTATGAAGCCCTCCGCAGCCACTGCAGCACAAGTATGATCCTCAGCCAGGGAGGTGACGCACATGCCACAGCAGACCTCTCCTGACCTGCCCACTGCTCCCCTCAGTAGTGTATTTCCATACATCTGCTTGTTCTGCTTCCCACTCTGTCTCTGGAGAATAATTTCATCACCACTACCTCCCCCCTGCACCTCTGGCCTTCACCCCAGTTCTTGTATGCATAAATAAATAAATATTTTAAATAAAAATATAAACACCTCACAGGGCAACACTTGTAGATTTTACCTTATCATAGCTGATTCCATTCTTTTGTTTTTTTTTTTTGTTTTTTAGATTTATTTATCTATACATACAGAACTGGGGTACAGGCCAGAGGTGCAGGGGCAGTGAGAGGAGTCACCAGAGACAGAGTGGGGAGCAGAACAGGTGGACTGATGAAGTACACTGCTGAAAGGAGCAGCGGGCGGGTCAGGAGAGGTCTGCTGCGCCATGTGGCCCACCTCTGAGGTGGGCCTCAAACTCATACTGAAGTGGCTTTAGCTTCTTAGTGCTGTGCTTTAACCACTGTGCCACCACACAGGGCTCATCATAGCTGATTCCATTCTTCATTAAATGGTGTGACAGCTCAGATCTGAAAAGCACTCTACTGTTTCCCTGACAGACATAAAAAAAGACTGGTGTATCCAAGGGCATGCTTCTTGATCCTACCAAATTAAGGGTTGTGTCTATATGAAACCAGTAAACTGGGTGATTGAGCCTGTTCCATAAATTCATTAAAAAAAATGAAGATAACTATCCAACTGGATTATCTAAAACTAGAATAGTTAAAAATTAGATGTTTGAAATGTGTTCCATAAGATGTTTTTCTTAAGTACTTTTATGCAAAAAGTAGAATATTATCATATTCATTTCCCATTATTTGACTCACCATAACATGTAGCTTTTTAAAGACTGTTTTAGAGAGCAGTTTTAGGTTTATAAAAACACTGAGAGGATATACAGAGATTTCTCATTTGCCCCAGCCCATCCCTCCCTACCCTGCACAGCCTCCTTCATTATCAACATCACTGATCAAAGCAGTACATTTTTCACTAAAGACACATCTTTATCATCCAATGCCTAGAGCTCAAATAAGCCTCCACTCTTGATTTTGTATATTCTATGGGTTTGAATAAAAGTTTAGTTACATATATCCATATGTTCTGTATGAAGTATTTAATATCATACAGAGGACTTTCACTACCCTAAGCATCATCTGTCCATCCCGAGTCCTTGCAGCCACTGATCATTATATTATCTCCATAGTTCTGCCTCTTCCAGAATGTTATATAGTTGGAATTCCAAAGTATGTATTCGCAGATTGTTTTTTTTTTTTTTTTAAACTTGGTAAAGTGCAGTTTTACATGCTTCCATATCTGTACATGACTTGATAGCTCATTTTGTTTGGGCACTGAATACTATTCCACTGTCTAGATATACCACAGTTTATTGATCTATTTACCAACTAAAAAACATCTTTGTTGCATCTAAGTTTTAGCAATTATGAATAAAACTGCAGTAAATGTCCATGTGCATCATGCTTTTCTGTGAAAATTAGGTGTCAGTTTCTTTGGATAAGTACTAAGGACCATGGTATTGCTGATAAGAGTGTGTTTATATTTGTAAAAACTTGCCAAATTGGGCCCTCCCTGGGACCACAATGGGTTAAAGCGCAGCACTAGGAAGTTAGCTTGCAGCCACTTCAACACAAGTTTGATCCCCCACTCGGGGGGTGACCCTCATGGCCCTGCAGACCTCTCCTGTCTCACTCCCTGCTCCCCAGCAGTGTGCTTCATCCATCTGCCAGCTCTGCTCCACATTCTGTCTCTGGTGAATCCTCTCACCGCCCTTGTACCGCTGGCCTATATCCCAGTTCTGTATGTATAAATAAATAAATCTTTTAAAAAATAACAGGATCAAATTTAGGAATATACTAGAATTAAAAAAAAAAAAGAAAGAAAGAAAGAAAGGAAATTGCCAGACTGTCGTCCACAGAGCCTTTGTACTCCCACCAGCTACGTAGGAAAGTTGCTCTGGCTCTGCATCATTGTCAGCACTTGTTGTTATCAGTGCTCTGGATTGCCATAAGTAGTAGTGATATCTAATTTTCACTCATATTTCCCTGATAATATATGATGTGGGGCATTCTTTCATCTGCCTATTTGCCATCTCTATGTCTTCCTTGATGAGGCATCTGCAAAGTCTTTGGCCGAATTTTTAATTG
Source organism: Condylura cristata (assembly GCF_000260355.1). Lineage (NCBI taxonomy): Eukaryota > Metazoa > Chordata > Mammalia > Eulipotyphla > Talpidae > Condylura > Condylura cristata. The sequence continues at coordinate 27,768,550 of NW_004567120.1, forward strand.
TTTTTTTTCCTTATTAAGATTCAAGAGCTTTCTATACATTGTAGATAGCATTCCTTTATCATATGTGTCTTTTGTAAGTACTCCCCCCCCCCAGCTTTGTGGCTTGTCTTCATTCTCTTGACAGTATCTTTCATTAAACAATTGTTAATTGCGATACAGACCAGCTTATTATTTCTTTCATGGATATGTCTTTGGTGTTGTAACTAAAAAGGCATCATTATACCCAGTCATCTAGATTTTTCTTCTATGTGATATTTGAGGAGGTTTATAGTTTTGGTTTTTTTTTTTAAGATTTATGTATTTATGCACACAGAGCTGGGGTACAGGCCAGAAGTGCAGGGGCAGTGAGAGGAGTCACCAGAGACAGAGTGGGGAGCAGAACAGGTGGACTGACGAAGTACACTGCTGAGAGGAGCAGCGGCCATGTGGGTCACCTCCGGGGCAGGGGATTGAACTCATGCGGAAGTGGCTTTAGCTTCTTAGTGCTGTGCTTTAACCCACTGCGCCACTAGGGAGGGCCTGAGGAGGTTTATAATTTTACATTTTACATTTATAGCTATGATCCATTTTGAGTTAATTTTTCAGAAGGGTAAAGGTTCTATTCTAGACTAATTTATTTTTTGCATGTTTATGCCCTGGTGTTTCAGCAACATTTGTTGAAGAAACTATATCTGCCTGATTGCAAAGTTCACCTTTTTGTCCAGTAATTTACATGTTGCTTCAGTGAAGGCAGTAGAAATGGATACTCTATTCTGTCACTTCAGATGATAACTGCATTTCTATTTTCTTTTTATTACAAATCAATAATGCAATTAACATAACAAGGTCCCCAGAGGTACCTATGTAATTATTGCTTTTATAAAGAAAAGTATAACCACATAAGATGTAAAACAACTTGAAACAAAACTCATAAAGCACTTCCAGAAAACCACTCCCCAGCCAAACAAAATAGTGTGCCTTTTTATGCAATCTTGTCAGACCTTTAAGACCTAAAGATACACTAGCACTGACTAAGTCAGGGAACACACTATATGCACCAAAAGAATCAACACAAATGAGTCTGGATTCTGAAAGGAAGATGCATAGTCCTTAGGTTACATTAATACTCTTTTAGGCCATCAATTCCTTTATAATTCCTTTGCTTACAACTGTGGGAAAATAATTTTAGAATATGACTAGGACACTAAGAAATCTGACTCTGCATGCATACCATTTATTATTATAATCCTATAAAGTTATAACCAAGACAATCTGATGTATATTTAAGGGCATCCATGAACTGTTGCAAGTAGACATTAATGGAGGTACTTAGCATAGACAGTGCTAATTGATTAGGACTACCTTTACATAGACATAGCCTGTTCTTTTAAGTACACCTTCACAGGCATGCACACACACACACTTATCTCTCTTTAGATCTCCTATTTTTCAAACAATTGAATTTTATATATTATAGATTGAACACAGTGAGGGCACTGGCAGGGACTCATATTGAGATAGATCACAAATATGTATGGGAGATGCAGATAATAAGATAATAGCAGTCAAAAGTGGGGCTCTAAGGCCCTCATTGGTGGCACAGCGAGTTAAAGCAGAGTACTGTGAAGCTGTCCTTAGGGGATTCTGTGCAGTTCGATCTGCCCTGGAGGTGATCCACATGGCACAGCAGACCTCTCCTGACCCACCCACTGCCCCCCTCAGCAGTGTACTTTGTATATCTGCCTGTTCTGCTCCCCACTCTGTCTCTGGTGAATCCTCTCACTGCCCCTGCACCTCTGGCCTGGACCCCAGTTCTGTATAAATAAATAAATCTTAAAAACAAAACAAAACAAAACAAAACTGGGGCCCCAAGATCTGAGTGTAAGAGGAAGTCACTAATTAATGCATGCTAACAACTGGAGGTAGGGCGAGACAACAGAGCTACTCCCAAATCTATCCCTGGGGCCATGTTCTTTGTCAGTTCAGGAAAAGCTGATTGCAAACAATCAAGGGTTTCAGGTCCAAGTAGTATTGTGATCAGTACTTCAGAAGTAATACTTGAAAGTACAGGAATATACTTAAGAGATTCATCAGAAAATATGATTCTTATTTTGAAAAAAAAAAGAAAAAAGATGCCAGAATGACTTTTCTAATCTAAATCATGTTTTCTTTCTCTCTCAATACTTTCATTAGTTTTGCATCACAATTTAAATAAAATGTAAACCCTTTACCATGCCTTAAAAGACTTAACTTTGAACTTTGAAACAGTGCTACAGGGGTGTTATAGCCATCCAAGAACAATGTGGCTGGCTGTCTTCCCCTACCCAGTGTCCACCATGTCACTGTGACACATGGTCGCTCATCCCATGGTGCCATCCCTCCCAAGGAGGGCCTGGAGCAAGGGCCAACTCACTGCTGGAGGCCTCCCAGTCAGGGGCGCTGTGTGCTGCAGCACACAGTGAGTCTGAAGGCCGGGTTGGACAGTACCGTACGCTGGACCAGATGGCAAGAAATGCAACACTGCGAAGCGGTACTGGGCAATCTGATCAACAGCAACTTGAGACGCAAGGCCCGGGGCCTTGGTGCTCTTTTGGAAAACCAGACGCAGGATCGGCTGCCTCCTTGCTGTAAAACACTTGCATTCTCTTTCCAGAGGTTGGCTGCTGGATGTATATCCTCTCGTCTTTCTTCAGAGACCCAAAACTGAGTGCAAGAAGTCTGGGTATCTCGGCCAGCGGGTGACTGGGAATCCCCAGAGGGCTCCTGCATTTCCTTACACCCCTTTCAGAGTCCTCCACCCTCATTGATACCTACTGATTGGGCCTTTTATTTTAATGCAGATGGTGCCTGAGGGAGGAACTGCCCTCAGACCGCAACTTTTGCACAGATGGGAAACTGCCACATTTTCCAAAGGCTGCTGCTACTCTAGTCTTTCCCTGCAGTCCAACTCCAGGGCCTCGGTTTCACCTTGACTTACCTCAAGCTTACCCTATCTTTGCTCTTCCTTGGATTGTGTCAACCTCACTTTTTTTCTTTTACACTCTCTCTACTCTCTGCCTACCACTGTGGCTCACTCCCTTAATTCATTGAGGCCCCTTTTCAAATGTCCCTTTCTCTGAGATAACATCTCAGAAGCCAACCTAACACAGCAACCCACAATTCTCGGATTTTTTATCACTCTTTATTTTTTTCTTTACACATACTGTTGAAGATATTTATTTGTTAATTTCATATCCCCTTTTAGAAGCTGCAAAAGGCAGAACTTTTTGTCTCTGGTGTCGGTATTATATCACAAGAGTTGAAATCACTGCTATGGAAATAATGAGTTTCAGAACTCTCATTTGCATATGACCCTTTCTAGGCCTGCATGCAATTCTGTATTTATAATTGTATAGTCTTTGCAGAGTGTGTTTATTTTTAGATTCATTTTATTTATTTATGTATGCAACAACTGGAGTCTAGGCCAGAAATGGAGGTGGGGGTGAGAGGCTTCACCAGAGACAGAATGGGGAGCAGAACTTGCAAATGTATTGACATATGCTGCTGAGGGGAGCAACGTGTGGGTCAAGAGAGGTCTGCCACGCCTTGTGGGTCACTTCCCTGGCCAGGGATCCAGCTCCTGCAGCAATAGCTGGTGATAGATTCATAGCATTGAGACTTTCAGCCCTGTACCACCAGTATGCCCAGCAAAGAGTGTTTATTAAGATCATGTAAACTTAGCATCTAGTGCCTGACACTTCATAAGCCGTCAACAAAATTTTTAATGAGGTAATAAAAAATAAGTATTTTAAGTGCCATAGGAAATAAAAAGCTGTGCTAATTCTTTCACTGATAGCAGGTTTGGATAAGGATTGAGCTTGGTTGAAGGCTATAAAGTTGCTGGATGTCCACTGAGGATATAGAAACAAGGTTGATCTGGAGAACATAGAAGAGGCTGCCTTTGCTGTTTCATACGTTTTCCAATGTTAGGATACTAACGAGGCCAGAAACATACATTATGATTTACTACACTGATAAATAGTGTTCCGATTATAACTCTATTCCTTGTGACACAGCCTTCTTTCTCTTATTTTTCCTGAGACATGAACTACCTTTTCTAGTATATTCAGAGAGTATCCGTACTTTAGGAATCAGTGAAGCATGACTACTTCCTCATCATTGCATTGGGTTAATTCTTCCTTTTCCCTAAATTGTCTTTATATTCCTCAAGACTTTAAGGAGAATTTATGTATTCAACCAGGATTGTACTATATGTATGTATAAAAGATGTATATACACCCATATGCATGTAAGATATATATACAAATAGTTATGTGTGTATGTATATATGTATTTATTATATATGAAAGAGATTTAGTAAGCAAACCCTAGATTTACTTTCACTTGTCCAAAGGATCATCTACCTCTTTCTAAGTCATTAATAACAAATTCATAAACATGAGCCACTAATAAAAAAGCTTAGTTAAATAATACATTATACTTTAAATAATGGTCAAAAACAGTTACAATGAAAACTATCTATAAATTGATCACTTTCAATTTATAGAAGCCCATCTGCCTTGGTTTTTAATCTATTCAAATTGTTTTTGGGCCAATAGCACTGCCTAAGGCAAATTTATATCAACTTGACAAAAAAAAACAATAGAAAAGTCTGGCTTCAGAGGTTCTCATTGCTTAAAGCTACAATATTTCTTTAAAAGCTCCAAGGTGTTATAATTAAAAATGTATCAATTGCTTAACTTGTCAACCAAAGTCAGGTACTGTAGAACACTTTTTTCCTCAGTTAGACTCTCATTGCTCATGTATGATTGCATTTATAGGAAAAAATATGTAATTACAGTGTAAATTTAACTTCTGGAAATGAAATCTCATCAAAGCATCTTTAAAATTTTCTGCAATCTGCCCACTTTCTGGAAAGCTGTACATACTAACTTTCTATTCACATTTATAAAAAAAAAAAACATATCTAAACACAACTATCATGTAGATTTTTTGATGGTGACTTGAGAGAAAGTGATATGTCTCTCCAGAAATGCTAATATGATTTTTGTAACAGATTGAAAATAGAAATTATAGCTAACCATAATCCTTTTTAGTGATCTCTTCTTATTTTAGCCTTCTCTTGTCTCCCCTTTTCCTTAAGAAAAGCAGAATGCAATTAGCACAATGATTAAAGAACTAATTATTCACTATAGACTCACATCACAAAAATTTAGGAAAGCTTCAAGATTTTACTGCCATGTCAAAATGGCCAATTCTATGACAAAAATATTCTTGAAAAAAATTACCCTATCTACCCTGATTCACTACCCAAAAAAGGTAACAAAAATGGCAACAGGAGCTTTCTTTTACATTGTATGAACATGATTAAAATAATTTCACCATGAATTAGATTTTAAAAAACAGTTCTAATCTGTTGTGTTTGTGCAAAAAAGTTGCTTTTCACAGAGAGCTTTTATTTTAATTAAATAACAGACTCAACCCACTGCAAATAATTGTCTTGTTAATCTCACTACATTACTTTGAACTGAAAGTGAGGAATAACTGGTCAATTTTAATCAATTGCCTTGGAGGAACAGAGAGCTCTTTTGACACAGTTGCATAATGGATGAAGCACAAAATGAGATAATTGGGAGATGTTTGTCCTAGAGGGTGCTAAGTTTGTAATTACAATTAAAAAGTTATCTTATATCCTAGTATTATCCTTTTTAAAGACATACACTCTGTCTTTACTTGACTGCATCAATATACATTTTTCCAAACCAATAACGTTCTGTTCATCTACAGCCTGGCCTGAGGTTGGAAAACTAACTTAGGAATGTAAATAATGCTGACTCTGTAACCAGACTCCTGTGACCTCTGATTCCCTGGGGCAAGAGACTTTGTTGGTTCTGAGGCTCTCTGGACTCAGCCTGCTGCCTACAGGTGCCCCACTCCCTCAGTGCCGGTTCCACCCGCTCCCACCATGGCTCCTTACAGCCAGCAGGCCCACAAGACTGCCCTGAACTCAGTGCAGACTGGGCTGGGCTTTCCCCCCTTTCATATCTGGCTCTAGAATTCTAAAATGAAGCAATCAGGTGTGTGCTAAATAGACCAATCAGGTTCAAGCTCTTTTCATTAGTTAGTAATTTGTATGGAAAATTATCTGGTGCTAAACTATCCAATCACATACTTAGGATTGAAAATGGTACCATGGGGGGGGGGCCTTCCTGGTGGCTCAGCTGGTTAAAGTACAGCACTCTGAAGAGCCATCTGCAGCCACTGCAGCATGAATTCCATTCCCAGCCAGGGAGCTGAACCATAAGGCACAGCAGACCTCTCCTGTCTTGCCCGCTGCTCCCCTCAACAGTGTATTTCAGTCAGTCTGCCTGTTTGTGTCCCCACTCTTTGTCTGGTGAATCATCTAGCCCTTGGTACCTCTGGCCTGTACCCCAGTTCTTGTGTGCATAAATAAATAAATCTTTTTAAAAAAAATAAAGAAAATGGCCCAATCAGTACTGAGTGGGGAGCCTGAAGGGAATATAAGGCAGAACAAGAGCCAGCTTTATTTATTCTGCTCCCAACTTTCAAAGAAGCAGCATTCAGCCTGCAGCCAGCCTCTAAAAAGGATTTGTTGCACCACTTTGAAAGATCATTTTTCTTCTCCCGACATTCGAAGAGGAAACATTCATTGGACCCTCCATGGGATTCAAGGGACTTCAGTGGACTTCCAGACCTCCAGCCTCTAGATCACCACACCACTGTGGACCTTCACAGAGACTTGACCACTACACTTGCCTCTGGCCCAACCTTTGTCTTCACTTGAAAGGATCACTGTCAGGCTCACCTTAACTTCTCAAATTGCCGACCACATCTCCTAGTTCTCTGACACTATTTCCTAGTGCTATCGAGTTGGTTACTGATTACTCTCTTGTCTGGCATCTGCCCCAGCCTTCAGATGGCTGCTTGGGCTGCTGCACTTTTACTTCATCTTCCACAAGTGGCCTTTGTTTTAGACTTGTAGACAATGTGGGTAGCATCTGGAATGAGATTCCCAGCTACTTGTAGTTTTAGAAACTCCTTTTCCTCGATCTCCTGTGTTAAATAAATCCTATGTTGTGGGACCCTGAGCCTGAGTGCAAGGGAGTGGTTTTGCAATTGTGTGTGCTTAAGAACCCATTGGCAGTGACCTCTCCCACAACTTGGCACTGTCCCTTAGCACTCTTAGGCACTTTTGAGCACTGTTTATTTACTGTTTCACCTATACATATATATATTTTTCCTAATGTGAGTACTAGTATATTGCCATTCAAAGACATACCTTAGCCAGAGAAGTGAAACCTTTCTTGAATATATGATCACAGAGTGACTGAAAAAAATAAACATTGGGATGCTTTATTCCAAAACTTAAATCTGTCTTGTTAGGATTATATTATAGAAATATCTAAATTTCCAAGTGAATGTTTATATACTAGGATGTTAAAAAGAAAGTCACGTATAAATAATTTTTCAGAGATGCTTTATATCATGTCATGATCAACAATTTGTTTCTCTCAAGAAAATGAAAGCATATCTATAACCCATAATACATAGCAATGCAATAATTACTAATATATTCCATTATATTTCATTACAGTTTTTTTTAAGATTTATTTATTTATTCATACAGAACTGGGGTACAGGCCAGAGATGTGGAGGGTGAGAGGATTCACCAGGGACAGAGTGGGGAGCAGAAGAGGCAGATCGACAAAGTGCACTGCTGAGGGGAGCAGCGGGCGGGTCAGGAGAGGTCTGCCACACCATGTGGATCTCCTCTGGGGCAGGCCTGGATCGAACTCATGCGGAAGTGGCTTAAGCTTCTTAGTGCAGTGCTTTAACCCGCTGTGCCACCTGGAAGGGCCTCATTATGTCTTTTTTATTTTTTTTGGCTCACAACCTTGGGAGTTCTTAGTGAAATTTAAAATTGACTCTTGTACATGGAGGGTAAGTAGAGAGAACAAAAAAAAAAGAAGAAGAAGAAGAAGAAGAAGAAGAAGAAGAAGAAGAAGAAAAAGAAAAGTGCAGAATGGTAAATCCAGATTGGTAAATTCTGCCCACCAGAATTTGAAGTGTTTATACAGAGGCCTTATATATCTCCAGGTGTTCTCAATACCATATCCTCTCAAGACTGAATCCTTAAAATAGCACCTAACACAGGAACAGCATGATTTCGATCCCCGCCTGCCCCGGAGGAGATCCACATGGTGTGGCAGGCCTCTCCTGACCCAACCGCTGCTCCCTTCAGCAGTGTACTTCGTCGATCTGCCTGTTCTGCTCCCCACTCTGTCCCTGGTGAATCCTCTCACCCTCCACATCTCTGGCCTGTACCCCAGTTCTGTATGAATAAATAAATAAATCTTAAAAGAAAGACTGCAATTAAATATCATAATGGAATATATTAGTAATTATTGTATTGCTATGTATTATGGGTTATAGATCTGCTTTCATTTTCTTGAGAGAAACAAATTGTTGATCATGACATGATATAAAGCATCTCTGAAAAATTATTTATACGTGACTTTCTTTTTAACATATATTCCAAGGACAGGAGAAATGGTGAGGAGCCTTTAATTGCTCAGGTTCAACTCAGTTCAACCTGCTGTCCTGTGCTCTGAATGACCTGCTCCAACAACTTTCTCATTACAGCCAACTTCCTTCATAAATTTTATTTAATTGCAGTCATGTTGTTTTGCAACAATCTTGTGAAATAGTTATTATCAAGCTAGCTTTCGTCATCTCTACTCCAATATATAATTGACAAAATTGGGACTTAGTAGGTAGAAGAAAATTTGAAATCAGGTCTCTTTATCTTCCTATACATATTATATGCTTATTTTCCTCTACAAATTAAGAAACAATAATTTAAGGTGGCAAAGATGGTTAATAGTGGTTAAAATCATGATATCGGTACCTACTCTCTTTTCTACGCCCATCATGGTTATATTTACTAGTTTTATTAATTTTACAAGTTTCACAATGCTAATGATTCATGTTAAAATACCCAGTTGAGTGAATGGGATGTACAGATTATACAAAAAGTTCACCTTAATATAAATGCTTATAATTTGCATCTCTTATTGGTTAAGACCTTAAAAATGACTCTTAAAGTTTCTATCATGACAACACAGTATTGGGCGAAAACAAGGGGTCACTTGAAGACTCAATACTCAGAAGGGGATGAATCTTATTTTCTGTTTCAAAGCTTAAGTGTCATTTAAATGTCATCGTTTCCAAAGAAACTATGTAGGGTGATTAAAAAACAAAAATGTGTCCAAGCAATTTCAACATGTTTATTTAACACTTCATTTTCCTACTTTTTACAAATAAAGAAAATAAGGTTTACTAATGTGACTTGCCCAAATTTTCAGTTAGTGGTATATTGGAAATAGAAATCTACTACTTGGTCTCAGATAATTCTATTAGATCTCTTAAGTCTCCACTGAAAGGTGTAAGTTTGAATAAAGTGTATATTAGTTATTTTCATGCTGTATGATATTTTTGTAATTATCAGTAACTAAAAATAAAGTGATTTTTATTTTATGTTTAATAACATTAATTTTCAATGCCTTTAATAAAAAATGATATTACTGTGTTTACAAATTACATTATTATATTTTATAATTCTGTATCACTCTCAGCTTAATGTTTTTTAATATCAAAGGCTTTGTTTAATGTACTCATGATTATCAGAACATGTCAGTATGAACCATTTCTCAATTTCATCAGTAAATGTCTTATGAACATATGACCTATAGCTTCACATTTTAAGATGAGATGTTCAACTCTAGGTGAAGATACCAACTTCAGATAAGGTTGAACACTTCTGTGTTTTCTTAGACTATTCATACTGTATGCTGAGTCAAAGGTAATTTGCCTTAATTTGCATTGCATAAAAGCACTATTTGGTAGAACCCACCACATGCTAAGAAGAACAAAAAAAAAATTGATGTTTGCATTTTCTCATAGAATGCAAAAGAAGGACATGAGGACTTTAAACATGACATGATATTTAGATAAAATTACAAGATTTTGTTCCTATTCCTCTCTTTTTATTGTAATTACAATCGTTTGTAACCAATGTCAATGCCTCTCATTCTCTTTTTAATTATAAATTCAGCTGTTAGATTAATTTGTCTAAAATTCAGTTTTCGGGACACTACTTTTCATTTCTCCTCAATACCTAAATTCAAATGCCTTCACAATCTGTCCCTATCTGTCCTTTTCTCCAGCTTGAGCAGTCTAAAGGCCAGTGCACTTCCAGCAGTGTCCAGGGGAGGGTACCCTTATCCACAAATAAGGAGTATTGGCTCCCTGGCTATGCCTGAAGTGAAGATGCGGACCTCAGACTATCTCAAGAAGCTGACAGGAACCATCAAGACCATTCAAGGAATCCCTCTAGTTCTTAACATTTTAAAGACAAATAAAAGTTTTGGATAACAGCTCTGTGGACCTCTCAAAGTAAAGGCCCATACTATTCACCATGTACCCCAAGAAACTCCCTTTCTCATCTTCCTTGCAAATATTCCTCTCTCCCTAAAATACTTCTTTTCTCTAACTTTCTCAACACTTCTGAGTATGTAACTTTTAACCTTCCTGTACCTCAGTTTCCTCACCTGTAAAACAGACATGATAATACTACAACTCCTATTCCAGAGTTGATACGAGGATTGAAAAAAAACCACATGGAACAATACCTGACATTTAGCAAAATTTTAATAAACATTGATATCATTCATTTTGTTGATACCATTACTAGCGTTATTAACATTATCATTATTGCTGTTATTACTACTATGATTTTTCAGCAAGTCCGATGCTAACTGAGTATGATATAGAACAGAGATGAATGCCAGTTTTATTTTTCCCAGTATGTTTAAGTTCAGGTTTTTATTTTTAATTTAAAAATGCCATGTACTGAATTCATAATCTATAACTAACAATAAAAACAGCATCAAATCAATTTTCTATATGACTATTGCAATCAATAGCCTTAAGTTGGGGTGGCGAGATGGTGGAAGTGGAGAACAATCTCTATTTCTACTAAAGTGGGTAAAAGAAACTTTAGAAATAAGAGTGAGAAGGAGAACTCTTTCACCACATGGCAACAAAGACATATCCCATTAAAGATTTTCAACTATCTAGGGTTTGTGAAAGCAGTATTCTTTTTCTCCTTCTATTTCTGTATAGAGCTAAGGTGCATTAATTGTTGAAATATGTCCTGAATTCTAGAATAATGCTATTTGTTTATTAAGTATATGTTGAGTGCTTACTTTCAGCCAGACACTGTATAAAGTAGGATCTCAAAGAAATGTATGCAATGAATGCAGATATATTACGGGGTCTTAATAAGGAGCTGATACTGAAGACAATCAACAAGAAAATGAAAGTTGTGTATATATCTAATGCCCTACTTTGGGTAAATTGTATTCTTAGTTAATTAATTCTTTGTTCAAATCCTTGCTTGCACTGTTATACTTACTTGCACTTATACAAGTATTTTATCTCTCCAGTTAGATTGAAATGTCTTTAAAGGCAAGGACGTTGTCTGCTGTGAATGTTATGGTTCCGGAGCTTTTTAACCAACTGTTTCCTATAGATTTTAATTTTTCTGGATTCACTGAAAATAATGTTTGGTTGCACATGTACCCCAAAGCATCTCAGTATAAATGTAGATCTGTTTTTTTTTTTTCCTGCTATTCATGCGTTCATTTTCCTCAAGTGACCTTTCTGTACTTTCTGGTAACTACTTTTCAACTGACTGAGATTATCAAAAACTCACTTTCCACCTGTATTTTTTTAACTATCAGTGAACCCATGTTTTCCACCTCTGCCTCTTCCTTGTTTCTTAACCCCACAAAATGGAAAGTTCTATGAACAGCTTACTCTCCTTTCATTTCCCCCCCCTCATTATATAGAGATCTGTGCTTTGCTTTATCTTTAATGAGGGTGTTTGCAACATCATCATGGTTTTATATCTGCTATTACAGATTATAAACCTGTGATTAGGGTATTTCAATTTCCTACTAAAAGAAACCTCGGGATGATTTCTGTTACACACCTCACTTAGCTGGCAGTAACAGCAGTGAGGTTGGAAGTTGGGAACAATGTTTTTACCCCTGCGAGTCATAAAACTTCAGAGCTGGAGGAAAAGAACTCAGAAAGTCTGTATTGTAAAACCACTTGGTAATAATTGTAATGCGCCTTACTTAGAAAGACAATATCGTCTGCAGTTTGAGGGGATGAAAGTGTTTTTCACCTACTTTTAATTTAACGACTTCCTCTTAGAGCTATTGAATTTTAAATGACAAATTTTCCCCTTTAGTATTCACACTGAATAAAGGAATTTGGCACTTAGCATATCTGTTACTCAACCAAATTTTAGCGATAAATATTTGATATTTCAGATAACATGCTTAATGAGCTCATGGATGTTGCAAATAAGCTGCCATTTTTTCCATTCCTGCATGGATTTTATTGCTAATTGAAACCTCTGCACACCTCTCCCCTTCTTTCTCTTCTCTCCTGTCCTTTCCTCTCACTCTGGCAGCCTTTTAGTGAAGGTACACATCTGCCTCCATAAACACACAAATTAGCACATCAATGTTTCTGATGGAAAAAAAGTCAGTGCAATAAGAGAATGTTTTGAAAGCAAGCCAGTTTGTCAGTAAATTATAAGCTTCATTACCATAAAACTCTAACAAATAGAACCCACATCTCATTAACTGAAAGCACAATATGACTGCAGCAATATTCATCTCCCCAAAGAGTGCTTATCCATAGGAAAAAAAGATAAAAGTTTTGCTTAGAGTTGCCACTAATGACAGCATTAACTTTATTTATTAAAGAATGTCTAAGCATTTTGCAAAATGTACATTTTACCCCCTCCCTCAACTTTTTTTTTAATTATTAAGCACAGTTGCATTTAGAGAGTATACGAATTATATGATTGTTAACCATATTCCACTTTAATATCATTCGAATTATGCTCTACTAAGGATGGAGAACATTTTTCTAGGCACTGCTTCTACTGTCCTTGGCTGGTAAATTCTTCCACATTACATTCAAGACTAAAATTCAATACCCCACTTCATTCCCCGATGAGTTAATTTCTGTGAAGTCAAAGGGAAAGGAATTCATTTAACCACTTTTTGAAAAATAAAACCCTAGCAAGTTCAGGAGGTTTTGCGAGTGCTTGGTTAGCCCTAAATCAACTTTTATTTAGATGATCTTGTCAGGATTTGGTAAAGTAATTCTTTCATAGTGATTGTTGTTTGTGCAATTCTGTATGTTCAAAAATATTAAGGAAGCAAAACTATAGTAAAATGTTGGCTAAAGAGCATGAGTTTGAGAAAGGAGACTGACTGCCAAATTAGATGGTTCAAACTGGTAAAGGATACCAGTTTCAGAAAGACGGCCAAATCCCAAATTAATTAAGTAACGAGGCTGGCAGAAGGGAACACAGAGTAATTAGGAGTAAAGACATTGCTAACATGAGTGAGAGTGGTTGTGTAGTCAACTATTTAATTATGGACCAAGTTTGTGAAATAATAGGGTAATAATTGAAAAGACATGATGTCTTATTCTTGCTAGAAAGTGCTTGGTAAGTCAAGACTGGAGAAAATGTTGATAATTGTTGAGCATGAGTAATGAGTATATGGGAGTTTTCTATTCTCTTTACCTATGTGAATGCTTGGATTTATTCATAATTTATATTTTAAACAGGGAAGATGTATTTTAAAACACATTGGGTAATGAAACCAAGCCTTTTTATCTGTTTTCTATTCTGCCAGGAAAAGGGAAAATCTGAGAAACAACATTATGGAGAGAAAGAGCTGCTGTCTTCTGTATCAGAGCTGGACTTGGATTGTGAATGTGGTGGCTAATAGCTTTATAGCCTGGTGCAAATGTTGGAACTTATTTCTTATTTTATAAAATGAAGTCGATGTCCATGTATTAGAGTGTTACCAGGATTAAGTAGAATAAGATTTGTGACAGTGGGACTAGCCTATCAGTGCTGCACAAATGCTGTCTTCCTTTGGCAGAAGGAAAATGAGATCTAGCAAAAAAATAAAAATAATAATTCTAATTTTACTAGAATTTCAATCAATTGCATAATTTTAATGTACGTCCCTTGTGATATTTGGGGCAAAAGGAAGCCAATTTATCTTAAAATCAAACAGAACTGGTGTCCTGCTTTTGAACGGTCAGCCTTATCTATAAGGAATGCTTTAATAAGTAAGATGATTTTGCAAGGTCTTGCTATCACAGGCTTCCAGATAAGAGTATTAGTTTGCTATATAGTACTAGGTTTAGCATCCGATTGAAGCTTTAGCATTGAGAGAATAGAAAGAGACTAATGAGAACATTTTTAAGTAGAATAATAACAGACCCAGAAATATGAATTCTCCCAAACCTTTAAGAGCTAAATATAGCATGAAGTTATCCATGAAGAAAAGACTGGTGAAAAACAAAATAGCATTTAGGATCCTTGGTTACCTAAATTTGTTAACACACAAAAGGTCTTGACTTGGGGGTTGGGTATGGAGAAGGAAATCTACTTTAATTTAAATCAAATTCATTCTCTGTTTCCCTGTCTCTTTTTGTCTCTGGCTGTCTATCTCTCACACATGGCTTCATCTTGTCTGTACCTTCTTTTGCTCAATTGTTCATTTATTTTGTATGTTTCTTGATTTATATATATATTCTCTCTC
>NW_004567120.1:27783407-27846299 GCF_000260355.1 Condylura cristata
CTCTCTCTCTCTCTCCTAACAATGTGCCTATAACTCTTCTGAAGGATCTTCTGGAATTTTTTTAAGGATTTATTAAGTTATGTTTACAGAACTGGGGTACAGGCCCTAGGTGTGATGGGTGAGAGGATTCCCAGAAACAGAGTGGGGAGCAGAACAGGCAGATGTACTGAAACACACTGCTGAGGGGAGCAGTGGGTGAGACAGGAGAGGTCTGCCACACCACCGCCACCGTGTAGGTCAGCTCCCTGGCTGGGGATGGAACTAGTTCTGCAGTGCCCTTGGAGAGTCATAGTTGCGCTGCCAGGGAGAGCCCATCTTCTGGAATTTTAACAGTGGTTTGTTTCTTTAAAGCTCTATGTTAGAGGAGGCCTTTTTACTGGTTCAAGGAGTTATGTCTCAGCACTATGAAGCTATCAACAGCCACAGTAGCACAAGTTCGATCCCCAAGCCAGGGAACTGACCCACATGGTGCAAAAGACCCCTCCTGTCTCCCCCACTGCTCCCCTCAGCAGTGTATTTCAGTACATCTGCCTGTTCTGCTCCCTACTCTGTCTCTGGTACCCCCCCACCTTTGACTTATACCCCAATTTTTGTCCACATAAATAAATCTTTTGTTTTGCTTTTTTAAGTGCCAGCCTTTTTATAATAGCATACCCTATTTTGGGGGAAAAATTCTTATGAAAAATTTCAATAGAGTCCATCAAATAATTTTTCTGAATTAGGTGGTTTTTCTCCAGTAGGTATCACACTCATTTCTAAACAGCTGTGCACCTTTGCCATCTGCTTTCAGCTCTTTGACATAGTACCATTTCCTGATTGCTACCTGCTCGGGGGGCTCATGCTGTAACCCTAAGTCATCCTTTACCTTGCTTGTCATCATGTCACAGCCTTGCTTTCTGTCTAGAAGCAAGAGTAAGGTAGAAGAAATTCTTTAAGAATTTTTGGCATATTTCCTTTTCTCAGATTTTCTTTTCATGGTCAAGATCTTTTTCATCCCAAATTAAAATATTTACCAATATTTTTATAAGTGCTAAAGTGAAGATGTGATAATACTTAGCATGAAAATAATAATTCCTTAATATTACTTAATAGAATCATTTGCCTACAAGTGCTTAGGAAAACTATTGGATTGGTTAGGTAGAAAATGTTTAGGGCATGCTTCCTTCTTAATGTTTTTACACTTAAGCTACAGAAAAATAATCAGTAAAATAACATAAAACTGTTGCAAACCATGAAACTTATTTTGCTACTATTATGATGGGTAAAATAAAAGTGATCATGATGGCATTATGTAAGGTTTTATGTCATAAAACAATATACTAATCATATATATCTGTTATGATTAAAAAAATTGTTTGTGGCACACCGAAAAGTATGTAGGACCTCCATGCTGGTGCAAGGCTTTAAGTCTCAGCACTATGAAGCTGTCCAGAGCACTCCAGCACAGGTCCGGGAGCTGGCTCAAATGGCACAGCTCCCCTCAGCAGTGTGTTTCAGTAGATCCACCTGTTCTGCTCTCCACTCTGTCTCTGGTGAATCCTCTTACCCCCTCCCCACACCTCTGGCCTGTACCCCAGTTCTTACATGCATAAATAAATCTTAAAAAAAAGTATATATACATATACTTTTCATGGAACAGCACAGAGGTATAATACCATTTTCATCAGCTCAAGAGTACATGACATTAACATGACTTTTCTCTATTGCTAACCTTGACTTCCAGGCTGAGCTAGTGTTGTCTAGATTTATCCACCATAGAGTTACTCATTTTCCCCTTTGTACACTCTACTCTTTGGAAGGAGTTCCTTTAGAAGTCTTCCTTAATGAGTAAAATATGTTCTTCCTCACTGAGAGTAGAGTAGCTGTATCAGCAATTAGAATTCTTATGTAAGGAAGAGTTGTCTTTAGTCCCCATTTTATTTATTTAGTCACTCTTCTATTTATATTATTGTGAACTCTTAGATGTTTAGTTTACACATGGATTATAATCCAATATTATTTCAATTAATTTGCTTCTAAAATTATTATCTTTACTATTGGGAACATGCTATGTTCTTTGGCATACTTCATCAGAATCCATCTTTGTGGGGTTTTCTTCTTTCCTTTTATTTCTTTCTGGCAGTCTCATTTTATACATGTCTGGTCTCGGTCTTAGCTATATTGCCAAGGAGCTCTAGTTTCCATACCAGAAAACGGTCTTAGAAAATGAGATCTGAGTACTCTGTGTGCTCATTGTTACTGTGGTATTAATTGCTTTTTGGGCCTCTCACTGTAAAAGCATGAGAATATATGTGTATATCATAACCAATGTGTACACAGATATCTAAATATTTTATATATGTAATCACCCGTATCTATATTAAACTTAATATGAGTCCATAATGTCTCCTACTCTAATTTATCACAGATGCATCACTCTAGCTTCCTTCTCTTGCTTAACTGTTAAAATCTCACTCTGCTTGACTCCCACCACTTGCCATCTACTTCATTATTTAATTCCCATACATGTACATAAAAATATCAGAATTGTTAACTTAAAGAACTTTATCAACTTGAGTTTAGTGTTCTGTACAGCTCTTTTTACCATTTGTCATACAGATTCTACTCATTTCCAAAGTTACTAGACTCTGCAACTTATTCCCCCACCAACCTCAGTGAGGTAGTTTTACATATTTGTAATATAGTAACCTGATTTGTCACATTCTGTATTCCATCCTGGGATTCCCCTAACCTCATATTTTAAAATCTGCATGCATTAACTACTTGTGCTTTGAAATTCAAATGGTTTTAACAAAAAATAGTGTACTATATCCAGTTACAGTATGATATCCTCTAGTTTCTCTGTCTTAACAATTCCATGTGGTTCACACCTTTAGCTCTCCCTACCTACCTGCAATCCTCAGGTAAGCACTGATTTTTACTGTGTCTATAGTTTTTCCTTTTACAGAATGTCATATATTTGCAGCTAGGCAAATATATTCCTCTAACAGCTTCCTCTACCTTAGAATGTGTGTTTAGAGTTCATTCATTCATGTCTTTTTATGATTTAAGAGCTCATTTCTTCTTGTTGATGAATAATATTCCAATGTCTGGATATTTCACAGTGTGTTCATCCATTTACCCATTGAAGGACAACTTGCTTACTTCCAGTTTTGGTGATTAAGAGTAATGTTCTGGGCTCTCCCTGGTGGTGCAGCGGGTTAAAGCACTCCACTGTGAAGCTCTCTGAAGCTACTGTAGCATGAGTTTAATCCCCAGCCAGGGAGCTGACCCACGTGGCATGGCAGACCTCTCCTGACCCGCCCACTGTTCCCCTCAGCAGTGTATTTCAGTCTATCTTCCTGTTCTGCTCCCCACTCTGTCTCTGGAAAATCCTCTCGCCCACTGCACCTCTGGCCATACCCCAGTTCTATAAGCAAAAATAAATAAGTCTTTAAAAAAATTTAAAAAAAGAGTAATGTTCTATATACATTCACTTGTAGGTTTTTGAGTGGACGCAAGTTGCAAGTGTAAATAACTAAGACTATATTAAGCTTTGTAAGAAACTAAACTGTCTCAAAGTGACTGTAACATTCTGTATTACTACCAGCAATGAATGAGAATCTTTGTTGTTTTACCTCCTTGTAGGCATTTGTTGGTGTTAAGTTTTGTTTTGTGGAAATATCATAAAGTGTGCTACTACAAACCAGGTGGCCTAGCCTACTGCCAGTCTAGGTATATATAGAAACCGCTGTCATATATTTCCTCTGTTGTTGACCAACACATCATCATGGGGTGTATGATTATACTTAGTTTGTCCCCAATTCTCAGGTTAGATAGCCTATTTCTCACCATGAAATATGATGTTAGGTGTAGGATTTTTGTTGATTTCTTAATATCAAAGTAAGGGAGTTTCATTATTATACTTAGTATTTGCGACATCTATCAAAAATGGACATTGAATATATCAAATGCTTTTCCTATGTCAATTGTATGGCTACATGATTACATGTTAGTATATTGAATTACTCTAGTTAATGTCAAATATTGAACAGATTTGAAAAACTCAAATAAATCCCACTTAGACATGTATAAAATCATTTACATACTTTTTTGGTTTTTATTTTTTTTTATATTTATCACATCAGAACTCAATTACCACTACCAATTTTTCTAAGAATTCAGGCTCCTATAACAAAATACTACAGTCTGTGTATGTTAGAAAAAACAAGCAATTATCTCTCATAGTTCTAGAAACTTGAAGTTCACATTTAATTTGCCAACATGGTAGGGACCTGGAGAAAGTTCTTTTCTGGGTTGCAAAGTAATAACATCACATTGTGCCCTCAGAAGAGGGCACAATGAATTAGTGGTATACGTAGTACTAGAACATACTCCAAACCCATTTTATTCTAATCAATTCTTGGCATCATTCAAATTAATATACTACAGCTTTCACTGCACTTTACAAAATATAGCAAATGATGAGAATGTTGAGAAATCGATTGTGTTGATTAGAGAGAAGGAATGACTATTCAGCCTTGTTGAGGGAAAAACAAGCTGAGAGAAACATTAAAAAGCTTAATTACAATAAAATAACTCAAAATTAAACATAGTGAAATCCTTTCAAATAGATCAATTTAGGTTCTTTCCCAATCTATCATTTTATCTGAATGATCATTATCTCTCAGTCTATAAAATGATCTATATCCCCAAAGAGAAGCATTCAGAAAAGGAAAAAAAAAGTATTTTATAAGCAAGCAAATTCTTTAACTCCACATTGTACCTTGTCAAATACCTTTTTTTGGAAGATAATTTTCTATGATTTTTTACATCCACATTCTCTATCTTTAGCATCGGGGCCATATAGATGGACTTGTCTGTCACTTCTTTATGTGCCCAAATGTTCTCGGGTATTCTCATTATATCCATAGACATTGACAACAGGCTCTCAATTTTTCAATTATGAAGACTTTTCATTTCTAAACTTTTATGGGACCCCCCACATTATAGTTATATCTTAGTAGTTACTAAGTATGCATGCCAAGATCCCTTCTTCAACACATTTAAAGAGTTTGCATTGTCTTTATCAAGTCATGTGCATATGTTTGAAGAAGCTATACATGTATTTGTAAGGCATGACATTTACTCAGTTACACGATGACCAGGGAATATAAAGTTTTCCTGACTCTACAATAACACTGTCTCCCAAAAGGGATGATAAGCCAGGGTTTGAAGCCACATGTAAGAAATCCTGCTGGAAATGTCTCATGTTGTTCTTTCTCAACACAACTTAGTTAATGGGAGGAAAAAGTACAGTGTTCCTGCCTCCTACAATAATCATATCCACATTCATATAACATCAGCTTTATGAGAGGGGAGACTTTGTCAGACTTGTCCCAGTGCTAGGAAAATTGCCTGGAGTGAATAAAAATTAGGCAAATAATAACTTCTCAAGATGCCATATTTGAATATGCCTCTCATCAAGGTATTCTCTTTACCTCAGTGCTTCAACTCTGACAACTGTGGAGAACACTAATGAATGACCAAGACATACCCTCCTCTGACAACATAAACCTTCCCATGTCAATTAGATGGTGCATATTACCCAAGGTAATAGAATGTTCCATTTTAGATGTGTCTAGCTATCCCTTTTCTTTTTTTCTTTTTTCTTTTTTTCCCTGAGTTTGGTTAGGAACAGTGCAGATAACAACGGGTGCTTATATTTGGAAACATAGTGCAATAATTACAAAAGTAAGTCACTTACAACCATAAAAGAAAAAAAAATCTTTATTTTTCTCTTAAAAATAACATTCCAAAGCCTGTATTATGAATCTAGGAGTGTTCTGCCTAAATGTTGTAGCAAGTATTTTAAATAATTTCTATTTACCAGGTGCATTGCATCCTTTTATTTAATCATAAGCTTTTAAGGTCTGCAATATTTATTATCTTTATTTTACAGAAGAAGAAACTGAAGTTCAAAGAAAGTAAACAACCTATCCAAGGTCATGATCACACAGGGAATTCTTTAAGCTACTCTCTTAACCATTATGTTAAGACACGATAAATGAAAATTTCAGTAGTTGCCTACCTAGATAAGTTAGGCCTTTTCTACTTTTATCCTTAGCTTACTAGAATATTGATTATAATGGTCATTTCCTATGATTCTATTTATTTGGTTTCCTGCGTTTTTGTTTTCTATTTCCCTCTTTAAGAGAGGGCACAATTTATAAGTTGCATTAAAAGTGACTTTGCAAACACTGAATTTTATCAGAATTCACATCTAGAAATGCACAATTACTAAAACTGAACTCTCGTAATGAGTGGATTTCCCTCATAAAATGTTGCTAGGTCAGGATTTGGAAAAATCTATGAAGTTGTCAATTTCTCTATTATACACGTCAGTAATTTTTAACTCCTAGAAGTTATCAGTTCTCCCCTTTTATTCTGTGCTTTTTCAGAGTTCTAATTTTCTAGGGAAAAACCAAAACACAAAACCTAAGGCCAACTCACATTTGAGGAGCTACAACTGTAAACTTTTCTCTATATACCTAATTTTTTGTTACCTCCAAGATTTTCACAAGAATTAGTCATTTGATATGTTCTCTTCAAGTAAGACCTGTTTTTCTGTTTCTTATCTTCTCTTCTTATCTTTTAGGAGATACCTCTTACACATACCAAAAAGTGACAGATACATAGTTATTTAGAACAGAATGGTTAGAACTGGGAAGAATTAACACTGAATATCACCTTTCCTCTCTGTGGTTCATTTCTTTCTCTTCACTTGTGCTTCTCAATAGTATAAATTATTTTAGAGGTCAGTGGCACACTTTTCAAAGTGATTCTCAAAAGATGTGTATAGGGGCACTTTCAGATACTTTTGTTAAAAGTAATTTTTTAGCAAAAAATGGCAAATCAATTTTGTTCCCTGACTGGCAAGCATGGAAAGTCTTCATCAATACAACTCTCAAGAATTCAGTTAATGTACTAGTAATGGTATGCCTCATGTTATTTCACATTCTCCAAAGAACTCTTAGGCTCTTTATTATTGTGTTCAATAATAATCTTGGCGGAATTCTCTTTCAGTATATTTAAAAAAAAATTACTTATAACTGTTATAAAATAAAATATATATATATTTATTTACTTATGCATACAAAAACTGGAGTACAAACCAGAGGTATGGGGTGAGAGTATTCACCAGAGACTTCGTGGAAATTAGAACAGGCAGATAGACTGAAATATACTGCAGAGGGCGAGAGAGGAGAGGTCTGCCCTGCCATGTGAGTCAGCTCCCTGGCTGGGGATAGCTTCATACTGCTGTGCTTTAGACCACTCTGCCATCGGGAGGGCCCACTTTCACTATCTTTAAATTTCTAGACACTAGATCTTTTAAAACTTTTGATTCATATCATTAATTTTGGGTTCTAAAATTCAGACAAATCAAATAAAGTGTTTTTGTATACCTATAAATAAATCCCCACATCAGTTAGGTTCTTAACATAGGATCTGTGCCTTTATGTATTTGACAGCTATATGAAGTATATTTATGCTTAGATTAATGTACATGTTAAGCTCACAGGAGTGACATAAAATGGCATATTGGCTTATGAGAATCTTTGTGCCTTTAAGTTTTAAAGATTCTCTAGCATCTACCTTTTATTGTAACTTGCTATTATGGTTGTATGTTCCGGTTTGTTGTCAAGAAACTGTCATAAAATGAGCTTATATTTAAGCCACATTCCTTGTGATATTGTGATTTATAATAAGAAACACACACTTGGTCTTCCTGTTTCTTGGCATCAGGTTTGTAAAACCCTTGGAATTTCCTAAGTGAGGAAACAAAAGTAGTGGGTTTTGTTAGGTTAATGAGTTGACTTTTGTAAAGCACCTAAGAATGGGGGTTGGTTTTCACTGGAGCTAACCATGTGATTGGAGGAGTAGGAATGTTCTGTCCCACCCTCAGCCTCTGGGGAGGGAAGAGAGTGACAGGCGGTTGGTTCAAATACTCGGAGCCAATGATTGAATCAGGCATGCCTATGTAATCAGGCCTCTATAAAAACGTAAGAGGAGGGGAATTCAGACATCTTCCAGATTGGGGAACCGGAAAGAATCCAAGTGCTGTTGTGCCAGGCCCCAAGGTTACATCAGGTGTTCATCTGTAAGTAAAATGTTTCTCTGAATTCTGTGAGCTATTCTGGTAATTGAGCTCAAGGAGTGGGTCTTGACCTCTTACAGCCAGCCAGTCAGAAGTACAGGTACCAGCTGTGTGTGTGACTGCATCTGAACTCCAAGAAGTTCCTGGGAACTTGCAGTCTGTAGCTGGTTGGTCATATGCAGCCTGGCATATCACCTGTATAGTAACTGAAGTGGAGAAGATGAGCCTTTTATTTGTGGAATCTGATGTTATCTCCGGGTAGATAGTATCAGAATTGATCTGAATTGAGTTGAAATTTTCAGACATCCTGCTGGTGTTAATGTGTGGAAAGCCACACACACACACACACACACACACACACACACACACACACACACTTGAATTGGGATACAGGAACCCCATTTAATTTAGAAAAATCTTTAAGTTAATTTTGTACTGTAAGATTTTTTAATAACAGAAAGTTGAGCAGCATAAATTGTGAATTCACCTAAGCCATAGGAAAATGACTTTGCAGATGTATCACATCTTAGTTTGGATTTAGAAGGTAGTGGAATAAAAAATGTAGCTTATGTTAGCAAATAATAAGGTATGCGATATAATGAATACTGAGAACTTTATATTGGCTGTTCCAAATCTCTTACTGTGAGTGATCCAAAGCACAAGACTAAACAAATATAATTAGGTTTTGCTGCATAAAGTTATTATTTGTTTAAATGTTGTAATCCTCTTACTAAATATAATCTGAAATTTAATTTGGTGACAAGCAGTAAATATTAAAAAGCAGGCTCAGCTTTCATCAAATCTAGTTAGTGTGCACCCCTCTTTCATGATTTTTATATTTGCATAACCTTAACTTCTTACAACTGCTTCCTCAAGTCCAGTTGAATCAAGGTGAAAATTACTTGGGAGTACAGGATGGAGTTGAATTTGTTTATAAAATGACTTTTTTTTTTCTTTTCGGAATGTTTCTCATTGGGGATATAGATCATATTGGAAAATGAAAACATGATTAGAATGGGAAAATATAATTCTGTTATTTTAATCATATAGAACTTATACAGTTGTACCATATGATGCACAACAGATACATAGAAATGTTATTATTTCAACTGGACAGCCATAGCCTCTTAAGAAAGCCTTTTGGAGATCTCCACAATAGAGCAGAAAGGACTCAAGTATAGTAAGGAGGTGATTTTTCTCTTTAATAAATAGTCTGATACAATTAACAAAATCAGGAACTGCTACTTTAATTGCTACTAACATCACACAAAGTAGAATTGTAAAGAAAGTTTACAGGGACTCGGGAACCATTGTCAGCACTGAAGGAAAAGACATTGGTTCCTTTTTTGGAATACTTGCAGAAGCTGAGTCAAATGTGGCTCTGGGCTTAAGCTAGCCAGTGACTGGAAATCCATGTGTAAAGTTAGCTGAGGCTCCCTAGAGAGCGCGTGGTTCTCTCCCTTGAGTTTGAAATAATCTAAGCACCTAGAAATACGTAAAACAGACACTAAGCCCCCTCCCTACCACCCCTAAATATATAGAGGTTTATATGAAGTAGCTGCACTGAGTAATAGCAAAGGCTGTTGGCAAAAGAACAAAGGTGAAAACCAAGCTTGTGAAAATTATCTGATTTAATTCCATGTAAAAGAATTCCTTTGTAATTTCTAAGGCTCTGAAGGAAGTGTTCCAGTTTGTTTTAGACCTGAGTAGTCGGTATACTATTTCAGATCTCTGAGATAATATTTTTTTAATTTAAAGTATGAATTGTTTAATGAAATGATGCTATTTGTAAAAAAGAAATAAAATGTTAGAAAGATACAAGAATGAAAATAAAAAATTCCTTGAGATTCCATCTAGTAATTTATAGAAATAAGCTTAACTTAAAATTATTTTTTTTTCTATTCAAAACATGTTCATTCTTCAAAGTAGAGCTGTAGTTATGTTCTTTTGGTTTTTTGGTTTAATTTTAAGGAAAATGATGCGGACATTTCACAATTACACATTTATTTAATATTCATTTTTATTTTCTCTAGATAAATGCATATCTCTTAAGTCAAAACACTTTTATCTCATTTACAGTAACTTATTGATAATACGTGAGACACTCAATAAGTACTTGCTGATTCTTATTAGTCTTTTCTATCATAAGGATTTATAACTAGAGGCAAAAAAGCAAAAGAATCAGAATATTTTAAACAGGTTTGAGACTTGCTTGATATATTAGAGCCATTTCATCAATTTACATTAAACTGATACACAATCAAAACTATGTTTAATTAAATGGGACATAATTTATAAAGCTTTTCGAGCTAAGACAACTTTACGTACTCACAAATTATCGAGAACTCCAAAAAGTTTTTGAGTGTTATGTCTATCAATATTTGCCATATTAGAGATTACTTTAAATTTGAGTTTCAAAGCAAATTTTCTGCACATTGAATTACAGTCAGTCTATAAATGTGTTACATTTTCTCTAGCAACCTATTTATTTGACCAGTTGAAAAGGGTTATGTGTGGGACAGGTGCTACTAGACTGGGAAAAATTATTTTCTTCTTTAAATCGTTCAGAAAATCAATCAATCAAATCTTCACAACCAGGAAACCTTTTTTTTCCAAGCTTGTCTTTCTAATCATCACAGGGCTTTCAGAGATTCCTACTGTGAAACACAAGTTTCGAAGCCCAATTAAATACTTGGTCAAATACGAAAATGCAGACTCTTTATTCTTAAACAGCTACTGCATTAAATACAACAATGGGCGAGATTTATGTAGCACCAATCGAAAAGTTTAAAGTATTTTACACCATGGGGTTTTTTAAATAGTGTGTTTAATCCTCCTCACCTTAATGATTCAGGAAATGAAAAGCAGCCTGAAGTGTAGGTAAAATAAGTGGCCACCTACATAGTGCTATTTAAAATGTCTCCCAAAGTTTTCCTGCCACTGAAATAACATCTATAGTTATATTAGCCTAATATAAGTAAAATCATTTACAAATTGCAAAGCAGTTTTGCACAATTATCATATTTAATTTCCTCAACAGCATTGAACTAAGTAGAGATTTCACCATCCTATTTTACATGTAAGAAAACAGAGTTTAATATATACAAAGAATGGAATAACATTTTAATCATCAGTAGGTAAGAGTCATTTAACATGATTTTTTTAATATAGTTCTCTATAATCCCATTTTACAATGAGAAAGAGGTTCAGAGAATTAAGAAACCTGCCTAAGGTCACATAGGAGGTATATACGAAATTTTAAGTTAGAACTGTTCTGACTCCAGGCTCAAAGTTCTAACAAATTGGTACATATGGTTATTTTTTTTAAATGTATTTATTCATACAGAACTGGGGCACAAGTCAGAGGTGCAGGTGCAGTGAGAGGTTTCACCAGAGACAGAGTGGGGAGCAGAACAGGCAGATTGACAAAGCACACTGCTGAGGGGAGCAGCGGGCTGGTCAGGAGAGGTCTGCCAGGCCATGTGGTCACCTCCGGGGCGGGCGGGAATCGAACTCATGTGGAAGCGGCTTTAGCTTCTTACTGCTGTGCTTTAACCCGCTGCGCCACCAGGGAGGGCCCCATATGGTTAATTTTTAATAAAGTTTGATAAAATGCTTTTAACATAAATTTGCAATATCTTAATTATAAGCAGGAAGAAACTAGTCTATTTTTTTCTTTTTTCTAGCTAAGTGCTTAGTAAGCATGTCTTCAACTCCTCTCAGTAATTCTGGCATATATGACATCATTATAAACTTATGTACTAATGGGCTACTATCCACTAAATTTCCATTATTTTTTCTCAATTTACTAACTGGTCCATGTTCATGTTTATAGTTTAACGTGCAATCTATACCACTGAACACAAAATGCATTGTTTTTATTTTAGGTTTTAGATAATATGTTCAGAAAGATATTCTGCAGATTTATCATTGAAAAACTCAACCCTGTTCTATTTACACACACACACACACACACACACACACACACACACACACACACACACACAACTTTGTTTTCCCAGTTACTCCAATGTTGGAAGCTGGATGACTTAGCCAGACTCAATCTTATCTTAGTGCTATGAAAGTAAAATAAGGAACCCTATATCTGTATCTCAAGTCATACTGGGCTCACATTAAAATCTGTGGTACTCATCCCTCAGAGCTGTATTATGGCTAAGTTCTGTCATCCAGCCCAATTACTCCATGACAGAATGTTTAGCATTCACCATCTTGCAGGAGTACAATCAAATGCTGACTCTCTAGTTACTGCCGCGTCCCCTAAGGAGCAGGCTCTCTCTGGGATACATTGCAACTTGGATGACTTCTTCATTGCAGAACTACTTATATGGGTATCAATGAGTTAAATAAACTAAATGCACATATGGTACACATAGTTTCATCCAAGCCATCTATGTGATTCACCTACAACGATCGTTATGATCACTAACGTGATCAAATAGGAGAAACAGGCTCTAGTGTCAGACTGACTGCGTCTGAATATTATTTACTGTGTCCTAGTGTGGAACCTTCGAAAACTACTTTTAGCACCCCAATTCTAATTATCCTTATTAACCAATAAGTATAATGATAGTAATTGCCTTAAAGATTTGCTGTAAATATTAACTGTGGTAAAAATTATAAAATTTCTGGTAAGAGTACGAGCTAGAAAAATCTGCTTCCTTTTCCTACCTGTTTCTCATCTGGCTTGTGCCATTACTACTTGATTTCTAGTTCTGACTCAAGAAAAATTAGAACGACATCTATTGAATGAACTTCAGAAAACTTCTGATTTATACAAGGAGATAACCTGCTTTGAAGTAATTGTCATAAATCACCTAACTTTTATTTTTTAAAAACCTAAAGGACTTGAGAAAAGCAATAATAATGCATTAAATGTCATACTAATAAGTCCAACAGTAAAGACGTATTGTTAGTTTCTTTTAGCAGTACTGGTGGTTAATCACCACGCTCTCACCTGTTCATCCTTATCACTTACCACACAGAATTTGCAAGACAGCTGGTGGTAGAGAGGGCAAGAAATAGTGCCGATGGTTGTACAACTGAATGATGTCGTGTAGCTGAGAGAATATCAGGTTTTCATTAATTTCATGTTTTTGATACACTAAAGTAAATAGCAATGCCCCCTGCTCTGCCTTAGACATTCTAACCTTGGGGAGCTTTCTATGGGCAATGTTACATTTTGTTTTGAAAGTGAATTATTGGATGGGATCTTTTGACAACTGTCTCCCCAGAGATCCATGTTACAATCTCTTCATCACCTCCTTATCAGCCTGATGGAAATGGAAATGCATCCTTATGTCTCTAGAGAAATTCACCCTTATGTTCCTATTCCTGAATTCTTTTTCTAAACAAAAGAAAAGGGATGCATTTTGAAGGATACTTGCTTGTACTTAAACATATCTCCTAATTTCTTTGGAAAAACACCCAATAACAGGATTTTGACAGTACAATCACAATTTAATGATTTCACATTTACTATGAAAAAGTAAATATATCCTTATATGGCCCCACTTATCCCAATAAAGTCCTCAAAACCTTTTGAGAGATAAGTGGACAACATTTGGAATTAAACCATAAATTATGAAGGCATGGGTCATGAAAGACATTTATAGATTAGCTGTTTTCATATCTAAACTACTTTTTGGCAAATCCTCAACCTTCATGATCCATTTTCCCCTCCCCATAGCAGTCACTCAAAAAAAAAAAAAAAGCATCCTATTATTATTTTTATTATTAGTTCGTTTTTCAGAGAACATGGAATAATTGAGGTAGCCTAACGGTTTTTTGTTAAAAGGTGTTTGTAGGTTTTGATATTCTAGTTTACCTTTAACTATAAATTCTGGCTACCTTCAAATATTCTCTGAGGGTTACAAATTTTTAATCATCTGGTTACTTTCACTTTTTCTAGAGGCTCAATTCTTTATTTCTGCCAAATTTAAATCTACTTTGAATTAAAAATTGGAACTACAAAATTTTCCCTTCGTTCCTTACTCCATAATAGTAGGGCCAGTATGGTCTCTCCTCCTTTGCCTATGTATATGGTATTCATCCTTCCAAACATCTTGTGCCCCAACCCCACATAAAATTACACTTGTGTTTTTGTTTTTGTTTTTTAATCTGAATTTCCACTGTGGTCTTAATTTATACCTAGTAACTAATGATCTGTGTCTATTTTCAAATGCCATTCTTCAATTAGTTTTAGGTGTTATTTTGTCTTTCCAAAAAGTTTCAACACTCCTTCAAGTCACTATGGGTTGCATATTTAACTTTTTGTTTTGATTCACAAGCAGTGAATGCATGCAGTAGGCATTGAATAGTCGTTCATTGTAGTCAAATTAGTTGCAAGGCAAAATAAGAGCCAGGATTTAAGTCTCAGCACTGTGAAGCTATCAGCAGCCACTGAAGCATGTGTTCGATTCCCGGTCAGAGAGCAGACCTCTCCTGTCCTGCCTGCTCCCCTTAGGAGTGTATATCAGTCGGTGCCAGTTCTGCTCCCCACTCTGTCTCTGGTGAATCCTCTTAGCCCACCAATCTCTGACCTGTACCCTAGCTCTTATTTATATGCGTGAATAAATAAAATAAATCTCTAAGAAATGGAGTCAAGCATTAACATGTGAACAGGTCTTACAGACAAGTAGCAAGCATTAAAACAACTTGCACTGTTCCCTCTGATATGACAAGTGTTAAAAGATTTGTGCCACCACACCATATAATAAATTTGTTATATTGTTAATAATAAATTTGCTTTACATCAGGACAAGGAAATATTAGAGAATAGACACCAAAACTGGAACCAAAATATTTTTTAATAGTGAACACGCTAGGCAAATGAACAGATTCCTCTGGGAGTAGTGTTGGAACCTTGCTGCTTTCATCTTTCAGAAAGATTAAACAACAACACAAGCTACAGGTCAACCGTGTGTAAAAAGGAGTCAGTACCATGGCAGCAAGGTGTGAACTTAGAAACCCAAAAGGCAATTTCTGTCATGGGTGGTGTCTCATAGGAGTGACTGTTCCTTTGCATCAATATTCTGGATAGATACACACATTTCACATATCCATAAATTGAAAGACACAGTGTTTAAGTCTGTTGTTTTCCTTGAAGAAATATATGTATTTGTGGGAATGTAGTATCATGTTCTGATATTGAGGAAAGAGAAGGGTATTTTGAGGGCCAGTCTGCATAGCATAAGTCTTAGATAAAGGTAAGAAGTAGACCAACTTTATTGATGGCTTTATCCTAGATCAGGATTAGTCATCTTAGATGAGGAACTGGTCATTTATAAGCCAGAGCAATTAATCTGTGGATCAACAGAAAATAAAACTTGGGCAAGTATACTTGCTAAAAGTGGGGTAAGAGGTCGAAAGGCTGGAAGAACAGAAAATGCCTTATGCAAGAATATTACAAGGCAAAATCTGAGTTAATATTCATAAATTTGTGATATGTGCTATATACTTTATCCCTCCTTCCACTTATACCTTCCAGAACTCTACTACAGGAAATGTGTGTACAGAGACCTGTGTGTATATACCAAAGATATGTAAGAAGCTTCTTACATATCTTTGGTATATACACACAGGTCTCTGTGTGTTGATATATCTACACACACAGACAACACTCATGTTGATATATCTACACACACAGACACACCCAAATCTGAACTAGAAGTTAAGACTTGGCATATTGAAGGGCTTAAAAAAAATCAGGCCATCCCTGGTGGTGCACCTGGTTAGGATACTGCACTCCAAGCTGGCGGCAGCCGCTTCAATGCTAGTTCAATCCCCAGCCCCGGAGGTGACCACATGGCATGGCAGACCTCTCCTGTCTTAACGGCTGCTCCCCTCAGCAGTGTACTTGGTCGATCTGCCTGTTCTGCTCCCCACTCTGTCTCTCTGGTGAATCCTCGCTGCCCATGCACCTCTGGCTTGTACCCCAGTTTTATTTATGTATGCATACGTAAATAAATAAATCTTAAAAAATAAGTAAAAAGCAATATGATTCTTAGCAATATTTTTGCTAGTGCTAATTTTGCTTTACCTTTATAGGAGCTATTCAGATTGAAAAGCAATTTAATCCCCCAAACCTCTGTTCTCCACCAAGTTAATGATACGCATCACCCAAGTGGACGTTTAAATTACAAGATTAGTCATGACACTCAGCTGAAGGTTTGTCTTTCCAAACTAGAGAGGAGACTTGGCCACTATCTTTTCCAACTAAAACTTCAAAAAAACTCTTAATAAAGGACCATGCCTTTGTGTTTCTTCTAAAATCTTGAAATGAATTTTATTTCTAACTGGCCTATAACATGGCTATCTAGTAAGTGCCTTTAATGTTCCTCTACTGTGCAGAAAGCTGTCCCACATTTAGCTTCAAAGGAGTGTCACAGATTTGTCCCCTCCCCCTCCTTTTCTCCCTCCCTTCCCTAGCAACTGGTAACCTCAGAAAGTGAACTCCAAATCTAGGAAGAAACAGTTGGTCCCTGGCTTCATTAGAGTTGCCAAGCTGCTCTAAGGCAGAAGCAGAAGTCACTTCTCCAGACTGAGTTGGCCTGTGTGGACTTCCAGCTGGTTCTCTACATCACCTCACAAAGGCTATCCTGATCAAATTTCTCCATGGCTTGCATTGAAAATGTGTAAGTACAAAACCAAGCGCAACTGTTTAAATTTTGAAAGCAAAAAGCAGTTGGGCTCTTTTTCCTTTTAAATGGAACAGAGACCAGTGGGTGGTAGGCAATGGTGGGAGGGGATCACAGATGAAACCATGAAGGATATACACCCAGTGGCTATATATTGACCTTCAAGGTGCTGATTTATTAATGTAATTTTGAAGCAAAATTTCAAATCTTTAGCCTAAACAGTAGGCTTTAAGCAAGAGGAAATTCTTCAGACTCTAGGTTGCAGTGTAGGTTGCAAGAAAGGAAATTTTAACAAAATTTAGCATAAATGTTGAATATTTAATAACCGGAAACTGGAGTGTTTGTTAACAGATATAACCTTTTCTGTTAGTCTTCTGTAGAGAGAGAGAAAAAAAAAAAGACATTTTCTCTAACAAGATTTTTCCAGAATCTGAATGCTGGGCTTAGTGGATCATAGATCTTGTTGGGACTGAAAAAGTGGGTGTTTTCTCTGCACACTGCTGCCTTTAAGGGAGCTATCTGTGTGAGGCTTGCTTTCTGACTTCAGAAGGTGGGGAAAAGGGAACTGTGTCTTGAGGCTTGCTTTCTGACTTCAGGAAGTGGGGAAAAGGGAACTGTGGAATCAGTCAGCCTCGAAAGGAATTCATATAGTCAAGTGCTAGGAGGACCTGGTAATAAAGGGTTTCCTCGTGAGGGAAACAGGACTGAGGAAGTGTTTGCTCGCCACTTATGGGAAGGGTGAAGGTGTTTCCTTGTCCTTAGGTATAAGTTCAGTCACTTATTTCAGATAGTTTTTGGTCACTGCATTTACATTTTTATTAACTTCTTTATTTCTGGATTTGCCAGCATTGGAGGGCATGGTCCTTCAGCCGTACCAGTAGCTGCAGATGAAAACGGGAACCAGGAGCCATGCCTAGATGTGCCCCTCCAGTGTCCAAGTTCCATCCCAATGAGCGATGTGGGGTCCTGGGGCCACCTTTGCATCCCTGTCCCACTGAGACCTTCCTTCAATATGCTGACCGATCTGGCAAGAGAGCAACTGGAGTGTCCCTCGGAGGGAACAGGATCCTGCATTCCTGTCAACAATTTGAGAGCTCTCCAACATCCCTATGGGCCACCACCTGCTGTTGCCGAAGCGTCCTTAGCAACAGCAGAAGTAAATAGCTCTGGGGGGTTGGCAGGCCTGAGGCAGAGAGGACATGATTCTGTTAATGTGTCCCAAGTATTCTCTGGCGGGCCTTCTGCATTGATGATGGGGGGAGCCAGGGTCAGTAACGGGAGCACTGAGATGGGTGGCAATAATGCCAGGTTATATTTGGGCTTGCCACGTGGTCAAGGGTTCGTTCCAGCGAGAGGCCCACAAGTAAGGGGCCCTCCACATATTCCCACCCTGAGATCAGGGATAATGATGGAGCTGCCTCCGGGAAATACAAGAATGACCTACAAGGATAGGCTGGCTCATGTTTCTTTCCCAGCGGGAGGGGGCCCTAGACACCCCCTGGATACCTGGCCCAGGCCGCTCTCCTTGGCTCCCAGTACTCCAGGCTTACCTTCTGGCCCTACTGCTCATGCTTTCGTGGCTCCACAGCCTCCCACGTTCAATCCATTTCTTCCTATGCCTATTGCTTTTGCTCCTCCCCCAATAGTTGGTCACCCACAGCCTTCTTATTTTGCCAATTACCCTTCCTGGGGGATGCCAGCTCCTTCCTCCTCAAACAGGGAGAACAAGTGATGGCAAAAAAGTAAGAAGATTAAAAGTGTAGGGGGGAAAGGTGAAAGTTATTCATTTATGATTGTACATTTAAAAGCACCCCCTGACACTGTGTTTAGCACTATAATGTGCCTTATATGTTGGAGATTCAATAAACATTCTGAAGTTTAAAATATTGTGAATTTTTTAAAGGTTTATTTATGCAAAGAAGATCTGGACTGTAAACCAAAGGGGTGAGGGGGAGGGGTGAGAGGATTCACCAGAGACAGTGGGGAGCAGAACAGGCAGATCGACTGAAATACACTAAGGGGAGCAGCAGGAGAGACAGGAGAGGTCTGCCATGCCGTGTGGGTCAGCTCCCTGGCCAGGGATTGAACTCATGCTGCAGTGGCTGCTGATAGCTTGATAGCGCTAAGACAACCTCTAAATGGTAGGGAGGCCTGATATTGTGAATTATTTTTTGAAACACTGCTCTGGGACCCTAAATCATGGACTTGGTATTTCACCTCTAGGGAAATTAAGCAGTAAAATGCCACTATTTTCTAAGTAGCTTAGTTGAATCCCTGCTACTGTTCGGCAGATGTGATTGTGGGAAGTAGTGACTGGGTTCTTGATAAGCCAAGTGTAGGGTGAGGATTACCTACCTAAGACTGTGGGGGTACTCAGAGCAGGGTGGGTGGATTACGATAAGATCCATAAGTTGCACCAATGTTTAGATACAGAGAAAATGCATAAACACTACCTAGATGACACTGAGGTGAGTGTAATAAAGCCAAAATTTCACAGCCAATTAGGGACAGAGCCAGGAGGGAAGGCCAGCAAATCAAATGGCAAAAGGAATAGTTCACGATCACTTCACACATGACAAATGTTTGCTGGTGCTGATTCCAGTGTGTGTGTGTGTTGTGTGTGTGTGTGTGTAGCATATGTAGGATTGTCTTAAAAGTTCAGAGCAGTGTTAAACGGGACGAACCCTTCACCTGTTACTAAACAAAGGACTTTATGTACTCACTTGGAATGACTTCCTCAGATACCTTTGTGCTTGTATTCTTCATAATGTTCTAGAACACCCCCATTATGATGAGGGTTCTGAGAGATTACCCAAATGCTCATATGGCAGCATTTTGAAATTCAAATAACAAAAATGGAGCAGAGCATACAGGATGGAAAAATAGTTGTTCTGAGTGCTGGACAACTTAATTTCACTCTATAGAAAACTGCTCTAAAACACAGTGCTACTGTGTGTGCACATCCACTAAATTAAAAAGATCTTTAGAGGGCAGTTCTTCAAAGAAGCGTTTTTCTTCAGAGCTATGGTGTAGATGACAAGAGAAGCCAGTTAAAAGGCTGAGAAAACCTGCAGATCTAAACCTATAACCTATAAAAAAAACCACCAAAAATGGGGTTTACTACCTTGGCACATGACCCAATGAATTTTCTCTTTCTCCATTTGTTTCACAATACACCTGTCCATATTGACAGGTGGTAGTGCAAGTCTTAGAAGCAGCACACCTGCATAGTGCTTGCTAATATCCCCCTCACTCTGTATGTCCTGGAACTGGCATGATTCCATCAATTCACTGTGGTGGGGTGAGCACAAGTATTCAGCAAATCACTTGACAGATGCTCTCTGTGAGGTAGTTTGGTCCCAGCGTCCCAAACACTTACTAAATTTTCAGCCCTAATGAACAGAGGCGTTGGGCATGCTTAGAGTTATCAAAAATATCTTCTGAGCCAGATGTTAAGAGATATTTTGACAAGAAATCAAGTTGTTGTGTCAATGGCAGTGTTGAGTCCCTGGAGACTTGCCAAAAGGTGTGCTAAGTGACAGCAGGGCAGGAGATGTTTCCCTTCTCCAAGGAAGTAGTTCTGATAAAAGCTCTGTAAGACTTTACTTACAATTGGCAGCAACCCATGACAAATTCCCTCGCAATAAAGCACGACCAACACAATCTGCTCTTGTTCGGCCCTCTGTTCTCTTTCTAAATACCTTGTTTATCTTTGTTATTTTCTATGTCCTTCTGAACACTGAATACTTACGGTAAGCAGCAAAGAATAACTATTAATGAGCTGAGGCACTGACGTTTTATTTATACATGTGGAGCATCGGATAAGCATATTTTGTTTAGTTTATGAAGTGCTCTGTGCCTACATAACAGCTTTCGGCGCATGAAGTATCAAGTATTAAATAAGGCTGGGATCCTTTTGTTAAATGCAAGTGAAATGCAAACATTTATGCTTCTTCATTATTCCTGTATGTAATACTGTGTCACCTTGTTATCACAGGTGCCAACATCCTCCATGTCAGCAGAAGATACCTTTCTAAATAGACGATTTACCTTAACATTGCTATTTTTAATTATTCTGGTATAACAGGAGACACTATTAATTGTATACAACAACATCCTCGTCATTTGGGCTCATCACACAATATAGTCAACATTATTATATGTATATATATGTTTTCCTTTCCCTTCTGTGACTTCAACAGCTCCTAGATAAAAAGTGGAAAGACAAACATCAACAAAGTAGCCCTTTCTTCTGATAGTAATGAGGATGGGTTAAATATTTCCTATTTCAAGTTATAATCATTGTCACAAAAAGATTCATGTTGGAGATTTTATTATTTATAGTTCCCATTACATTCTCTGTCACAGACTGTAGCATCAGAATTTTAATGTCCTGTATATTCTCTAGAAGATAATATTAAACTGTACAACTTTGACCTTTTCCATGTCCCAAATATGATTCATTAGCCATTTCTATTTTCCACTGTTTACAACTTCTGTAGCCTGGTGGAAGAGGTATACATGAGGCAATCAAACAGCACGATACTGAAAAGGTTAAAGTTCAAAGTTATGAAATCTGTGAAGTTGATGGTCTTTCATAAACCAGAAAGACATTAAAATTACACCTCATTCTTCTGAGAATTATTGCAACAAAAACACTAAACGCAGCCAAATAATTTATTTGCACTGTAGTATAAAGGTTGAAATCATTGTTTATCTTCATTTACTATGAAACAAGTGATTTGTTGTGCTGTCACTAAATAATTACATAAGTATATATCCTTCCATAACTATTCAATTGTGCTATAGCAATGGTTTGGGGATTATCAAATGTTACCAAGAGACTTTGCTTCTCAGAGATCCTCAATACAGACCTATATACATGACACTACTTCAAGATGAATGGGTCAAAGTCAGAGATGAAAGAAATTTCAACCAAATTAAAGAAAACACGGTTGTGCCATAGGTTAATTCCATAGCTATCACAAAACATTATGCGAACTTCTTTATAATGAGCTGGGTTGAGTGGCATTCCCACGCAAAGAGCAGATGAGACTAAATTAAGCATCAGAACCCATTTATTTCTCCGTGGTGATATGCAATTTTTCTAACAATAAAGAATATGATAGTATTTCTCAGAATGAAGTCTACCTATGAAAGTTAGAAACATTGTGTGCCACCACACAATATATTTCTCAAGTAGTAGAGAAACTGCCACTCTCCCTTAAGTCAGATTCTGTATGTACGCCTTGTGACCTGTACGCCTAGTGACCCACCTTTGGGGACTTGACTAACCCTTCAGCCAGTTTGACAATATCTCAGTTTCTCAAAGAAACCGCCTGTGGAATTTATTTTCATGAATGTTATTCCCCATTAAAAAAAAAAAGATTTATTTATTTAATTATTTATTCATGCATATAAGAACTGGTGTGTAGGCCAGAGGTGTGGGGGGCAGGGGTGAGAGGCTTCACAGAGACAGAGTGGGGAGCAGAACAGGTAGATCTACTGAAACACACTGCTGAGGGGAGCAGTGGGGGAGACAGGAGAGGTCTGTCACGCCATTGTGTTAGCTACCTGTTCCCTGGTCGAACTCAGGTTGCAATGTTGATGGTGTTGAGACTTAACCACCTACGCCACTGGGAGGTCCCTCCACCACTATTCTTTTTTGAGGCTGCGCCAATAATATTCCTTTATGTAAAGACACTGATGGTATTTTCCTCCACTGCAAAAATCTCTTTCCTTACATAAAATAGTATAAAGCACATAAACCCATCAATCTTACCATAAAGGTCTTAGTCCATCCAATGGCACTTGTTTAATTTTATCGGAGAACGTAAATTTCTAACTGACTTCATCCAATACACCAATGGTAAAAGTTTTGACTCAGGCCAAGCAACACGGAGTGGAAGAGTTGATGGATAGTGAATATACATAGAATAAAGAGGAAAACAGATGAAGAAAGACAGGATTAAGAATAGAGAGGGGCAGGACCTCCGTCAGTTAAGAACAGTTGATGTGCTTTAGAATAGGAAGCAGCTGCAAATTGTTAAGTACTGTGGGAAAAGGAATAAATTTGGACGTGGGAGAATATAATCCAGAGATGGTAGAGAGCAGTAAATTGGTGAGAAAAAAGTATTATGGAGTGAGTGTCTCATGACAGTCTCACATTTGAAAGGGTAGAGATGAGGTGATTAGAGAAACACTATCCAGCCTTCCTAAAAATGAATCTATCTCTGTTGCTTCATTCCTTCCTATAAATATCATCTCTCCTTAGATAGCAGCCAATCTCATATTCCCTATGTGAAACTGGAAGCCCTTTCTGGTTTAAGTTTCATCAATACCCCAAACTGGCCTTGACTAACAGACACCTCATCATCAAGGTTAACTTTATTAGCAAACTGGGCGTGCAATGAATTAGGCTCATGAGAGAAGCCTTTTCTCCTCAAGTTCACAAATATATAACAGGCTCTGGACTTGTTTTTCCCCTTATAATTTAAACTTTCTCCCTAGTAAGATTACTGATTTTCTAATTTTGCCTTTTCACTCTTACTAAGTCATAATTTTCTGAGATGAAGTTTCTCACTTTATTAATCACATTTCATGCAGAAACTAAGCAATCTATAATTTTCCCCAGGGGGATGTATTTGTACTTTATGTATAAAATCCTTATGCATCATGTTAATTCTCATTGATGTTGAATAGCTGTTATCAACATATTCTCTAATAAACGTGTTGAAGACAGTTTTTAATGTCCTTAGTGAAAAAGGTGATTGTCCATAAATAGAAATTAGTCTTTAACCTTTTGTTAGTATTAAGTTACATCTGTAGGAAAATTGTGAAATATTAATGTTTTGTATTTTTAAGTCTGTGAGGTAGTCTTACGCATAGTATCAGTAAAATTATGGATAATACCAAATTTAACAAAATAACATGGATTGAAAAAAATCTCTCCTGAGTTTATGTGAACTTTAGTGCTTCAGTGGTAAGCACTTTCACAAATTAACTGTAATCTACATGCATGTCAAATTGTCTCAGCTTATGACTAGTTAACATTGTTAGCCTTGCCAGTCAAATAAATCCATTGAGATATCACTTCCAAACAGTGTGAAAGCTCATTTCTCTTTTAAGAATGTGATATAAGTTATATAAGGAAAATATCGATTCCTATGTCTAGACAAATAGTGCCCTCTGTTTAATGTGATATAATTTTTTTTAAAATACAAGAACTGGGATGTAGGCTAGATGTGAGGGGTAAGAGGACTCCCTAGAGACAGAGTGGGGGACAGGACAGGCGGATCTACTGAAATACACAGCTGAGGGTAACAGCTGCAAGACAGGAGAGGGCTGCTGGGCCATGTGGGTCACCTCCCTGGCTGGGGATCAAACAAGTTGCAGTGACTGGCAATAGCTTGATAGCGCTGTGTCTTTAAACCCTTGTGTCATCAGAAACCATAACAGAACTCATTAAGAGAGTGAGGTGATAAATGTGCCCAAATTGTCATAAATGGAATTTAAGAGCAAATGAGAAACTTGGGAAACTTTTATTAGGATACCATTGGTTTATAGGGTAAGTTGTTGTTGTACCATATTATAATTCAAAACATCTTATGTACTACATCTTGATCACCAACAAAATGTAATTTCCATCTACCTAAATTGTAATGTTCTTTGATCCACAAATCTCAGTTGTCGGAGCTGAGCTTCAGAAAATTATCATGGATATGGATAAATCTCTAGCTACAGCTAGGTTCATCTTAGCATTATGACTGCAAAAATATAGAAAGAAACTACATGATCTAAAACAGACTATATGATACATTCAAATGATAGAATAGAATGTCAACGTCAGAATGTGACAGCGTGGTCCAATCTTCTTCCTTTTGCTTGTCTATGTTTTCGATTTTTTCTAATAAACATTTTTGCTTTTGTAGTGAAAATGAGTTGTGATGAAAAGATCACAAATAACTTCTAGGCTCCTTTAAAATCTACACTTCCATAAAATAATTATATAACAATAGTGTAAAACTGAATGATACATTTTGTAACCATAACTTCAAATAAATGAGTACCTAGACAGAGAAAAAAACAATCAAGTACGCTGGGAACAGTTATAGAAACTCAGGAGCATTGTGCCTCTGTGACATTTTGTTTCTTGACCCTTGGCAAAATGAGGCCTTATGTTAGCACTAGTAGCCAAGAGCTGATATTTGACTGTACACTTGCTTGCACAAGACACAGAATGTCAGTGAGTTAAGGATGCAAAAGAGGGGTTAGAAATCAGGAGGACGATTGAAAAATGAGATCTAATTTGAACTGTAAATTTAGACAGGCAAAGAGGTCAAATCCAGACAGGTCAGCTGAAGCAGCATAGTGCAGGTAAATAGGTGTAAATTCAGTTTAATAACCCTTTCATAGATCAATTATTTTTAAAAAAGATTTATTTATTTATGCATACAAAAACTGGAGTGTAAGCCAGAGAGGTGGGGGTGGAGAGTGAGAGGATTCTCCAGAGAGAGGGGGGAGCAGAACAGGCAGATGGAGGAAGTACACTGCTGAGGGAGCAGCTGTTGAGACAGGAGGTCTGCTGTGCCATGTGGGTCACCCCCTGGCAGAGGATCCAACTCAGTGGCTGCCAATATCTTGACAGCATTGAGATTTTAACCCCCGCACCACGTGAGAGGCCCTAGAACAATACTTTTTTTTTTTTTTTTAAGATTTATTTATTTGTGCATACAGAACTGGGGTACAGGCCAGAGGCTCAGGGGCGGTGAGAAGCTTCACCAGAGACAGAGTGGGGAGCAGAACAGGCAGATCTACGAAGTACACTGCTGAGGGGAGCAGCAGGCGGGTCAGGAGAGGTCTGGCTCGCCATGTGGTCTCCTCCGGGCAGGCGGCAGGCGGGAATCGAACTCATGCGGAAGTGGCTTCAGATTCTCAGTGCTGTGCTTTAACCCGCTGCGCCACCAGGGAGGGCCTAGAACAATACTTTTAACGTCAAATCTCTTGGTTTCCAATAAAACCACAGTGATCGTAGTTCTAGTGATAGCAGCCTGGACCAGCACATGCTACGTGTAGCCAAAAAATGTCAGAAGCATATAGGAACAAAATTTCTAGGCTTGTCTTAATGTTTGATGCAATATCATCCCCTTTCAGTGATTCTTATTAAAAGGGAACAATCAAAGTAAGAGGTTGAAACAAGCATGGATGACTTAAGCATTTGAAAACTGCACATGACCTAACCCAGACTGCAGAATATTGAGCATCTATTTTCTCCATTTTATCATGACACCTACATTGTAAAAATCACTGCTAAGTGCAGCTCTGGTAAGAGTGCAGCTGCTCAGTTTGTACCCTGCACAAAGGTGTTTAGTCAGAAAGATAGAAGTGGGTTGAAATTCAGTTTGTAATTTGCTTACTAAGCATATATCTGAGGAGAGGCAACTTTTCTAATTTGTCTACCTAGAGTGGGCATCTTTTTCAATGCTTTCCTTTGAAGCAGTAGATTCCAGTTGAGGTTAACTACCACTAGGTCCAAACACCATCAAATCTGATAAGACTAGAAAATTGTTACAAAGCATGATCCGAATTTAAAGAAACTATAATTCACTGTTGATAGAGTTAAAAAAAACAATTGGCATTTAACATGTCCAGCAAATGACCAAAGATCAGCAGCCTCTCAACTACAGATTAGCTGCTAAAAAGCTACCATTAGACGTGGCAAATGAATTCCTATGAAAAAGTAAATTAAAAATAGCATCAACAAAAGGCAGTTGGCTTATGTAAGCCGTTTAAAAGGAAAAAAAATCCTGAGAAACATCTCTCTTGTACCTGTGTAAAATTATTTTGAATGGGAATAATGCAGATATATAGCTAGAACCCTAAAGCCTAAATACCAGGCTAACATTTCAAATGTATTTTGAAAAGATTACAGCTATGACTTATACTATTAAAATATTAAAAGTCAGAACATTGAAATTCATAGTGCTCTTCTAGTATAATAAACCTCCCCAAATAGTCTAAAGGTAGTTCAATATGAAATCTACCCTTTAAAGCATTATTGAATATCAAGGAAATATATTAATGAAGCACTTTGCACCAGAAAAAATAATTTTGCTCCCTGAATACATATAATATGCTGCCTTTCCCCCTGTATTTATTTTCTCTTTATTTTTCTAAGACTGAGATAGCACTGAGGTCTTTAAATGGAAATTCATCATGCCACTCAACTGTATTCACATCGCTAGTGAAGAAGCTTATTTAACAATTTCTTAGAAGATGTCTCTTGGGTTTAGTTGTAGGCAGGAAATGATGTATAATTAGCACTTTTATGTGGCATTAACAAACAATCTTGTTAGCTCATTACTTTTTAATATTTGCATCAGTCTTCTGAAAGCAGATTAAGAGCAACTGTAATTTCCATATGCAAGATTCAGTAACTACAAAGCTCAGAAAATGTTCGCTTTAATCAAAACCATGCAGCTCTACTGTACCATCAATTACTTTTCTCCCCACACTCCTTTTCAGTCTATGCTGACTTCCAACCCCAGAGAATTAGGAAAAAAAGTTTAGGTGAACAAAATAAAATTTAGTTTGGCCTATACTGCTCATTAATAGACTAAAAATAAATGTCACTGATCCACGTGAGAGAGAGCTATCCCTGATTTCTTGAATTTTTAGTGGAAAGATGTTATGGATTAAGCTTTAAGTTTACAATTGGTTAACTTGGAAGTATTGATTTTGAGGAAGCCATGTAAAAAGATGATAATCACAACTATGGAAAATAGCTACATATATCATACTTAGATTATGTTTTTAAAATTCCTTTATCTTCCCTAAGCAAAGCTACACCAATACTTGCATTTTCTACACACACTTGCTTGATGTTACAGGCATTTTCAATATGTCTCAGGAATGCTAGATGAATCTGGTTATACTCATGGATGCTTTGGAAGACCCTGGAGCTGAAGGGTTATGAGAAGAGGAAGAGTAACACAAGTAAGGAAGGAAAGATAAGCATGTCCAGATGATGCAGAGACTTGTTACCATGCAGAGTGTGGATTTTATTCTAAGTGTTATTGCAAAGGGATGGAAGAACAACTCTGAATTTCCCAAGCTAAAAGTGCTTTCAGTGAATGAATGTCCGTTGTGCCAACCAGTGTAGGTGCACAAAAGAAATAATTCAATACCCTTCTGGATTCTTCTTCTTGATGAGTCATCAAAATGTCATTAAATGGACTAGCAAAGGAAAAACATTTAGTAACACACATAGAGAATTTACATGGTTGTAAATTGTAAAGAAAAGGATATTTGTCCTGAATTCATGGATCTGGGACCTCAAAGAGACAGGGGCTGGGAGGTCTTCACATGACAGATAAGAAGATCGTTACCTCATCTTACCCTTACAGATGAGATTCTTCAACAGAGAGGATATGTGAGAAGCATGCAATGGGATAGGCCCCTTTTCCCCAACAGTAACAGCAATAACAGTCTTCTGGGTCATAAAAGGGAAGCAGTGATTCCTTCTCTGATTATAAATCAACTTATTTTCAGTCCTCAGTCCTGCACCTTTGTTTCTCCATTTCTAGAAATGTAAAATTTTCTAGTCTTTCTCTGAGCAATGCATTGATTATTATTGTTTATCCAAGATAGCTGCTTCCCTGAATGTATAAAAGTTTTGTTTTACTTTTCCTAGAAATGCTACCAGTTCCCATATTGCCTGCAGAGCTGCATTAGAATTATGACCATCATTACCCAAAGAATGTGAATTTCATATTTTTAGCAGTAGCCAGTCTACTCTCCCAAGAATTTCTTGAGAATCTTTGTAT
Source organism: Condylura cristata (assembly GCF_000260355.1). Classification (NCBI taxonomy): domain Eukaryota; kingdom Metazoa; phylum Chordata; class Mammalia; order Eulipotyphla; family Talpidae; genus Condylura; species Condylura cristata. The sequence goes on from NW_004567120.1 coordinate 27,812,027, forward strand.
TTGATATTTTTGAGACTTTATCCGCCCGAGTCTTAAAATCAGCAGATTCATTAATAAAGTAACAAGCAAAGAACCACTAGATTGAGGAAAGGAGAATTGATGAGAGATAAGTGAGCAATGCAAGTAAGGTGATGTGCTTTTATCTCTTCAATGTGATTTTTGAATTGAGAAATCACTGCAATTAGAATTATCCATGCTGTTTACAAAAACACTTTTATCAGAATACTCGGAAAGACTTCCTATTTAATATTAGGATAAACTATACAAAATTGCAGATTCAGTCATTTTGATAGCTAAAAATGGCAGTTTCATATGGATACAACCTAATAGATGTTTGAAAAAACATTTGAAATGTTACTTTCTAAATTGAGATACAATTCATATGCATAAAATTAATCCCTTAACCTACAGTTCAGTGGTCATTAATTCGCAAGACTGCAGAGCCGTCATTACTATCTAATTCCATAAACATTGCACTGCTCCCAAGAGAAACTTCATAGCCATTTGCATTCCACCCTCATTCTGTTTTTGCATTTATTTTTGAAAAGTTTTTGAGCACAGAACAGGCGAGGGAGTAAGAAACAGAAATAACTAGGATACATGGAAATATATGATAAATGCTACAAGATAATCAGAGTAACGAGGTTATAGGTATGACAAGTCAATTCTAGTATGTGTAGTCAGAAAATTCATGGAAATGACCTGTATTTGAACAGGATATTTTACTATTACTAGAATTTCGCCAGATGGGGATAAGTATTTGCTAAATTAAAAAGTTGAGGGATTTATCACCAGATAGCTCTGGTTCCAACAGTTTTAGCGGTGTCATTTCGCACACTATCCTTAACCCCTCAGTGTGTGAAAGTACTAATTTGTATGAATGGGTATATAACTACTTTCTACACTGAAATTTCACATAAAGTGCTTAGTGTGGGCCTCTCTGGTGGCATAACGGGTTCAATCCCCTGCCAAGGAGGTGACCCACATGGCATGACAGACCTCTCCTGACCCGCCCGCTGCTCCCCTCAGCAGTGTATTTCAGTACATCTGCCTGTTCTGCTCCCCACTCTTCTCTGGTGAATCCTCTCACCCCCTCACCTCTGGCCTATACCCCAGTTCTGTATGCATAAATAAAAAAATAAAATCTTTAAAGTGCTTAGTGTAATTCTTGGCACATGCAACTCTATCTACAGTGGTAGTTAACAATTGTTGATGTTGATTTTCTTGGGAGGAAAGGCTTGGTCCTAAACTGCTGTACATCAATGTAAGATGAAAGCACCACCTTCTAATCCTGAGTCATGGCTTCCTCTCTCTTGCTTTTTATGTTCCAGACTGGTAAGTGTTTAACAACTGGTTCTGGGTTTGGGAAGAGACTTGACAGGTAGCCTGTAGTGATTCCTGTGGTATATGCGCTGCTGCCACAATCTACTCCAGACTATTGCTGCCTCATACATTTTCTGCGGTTTAAAAATTCAGTTCTTTGTGAGCCAACCTGTTGAGAACTGTTCCAGCATAGGACTGCTCCTTGTGCACAAAAACACTAATACATTCATTGTTAATTAGTAGGAAAACAGGTCTTTTAAACATTTTTATAGTATGCCAAAATCCATAATGGATAATTGCATAGGCATTTAACAGCAGTTTCAGAAAATTTCAGGAAAATGATTAGTGCTAGTAGATGTGCTGAGAACACATTATTATTATTCTCATTAAAAGTAATGATATATGACATTCTACATTTTTAAAAATTTTATTCTATACAGGTGTTTTAAGAATAAATCAGATTCAGATAATAAAAGGCATTTGCAGGGTGAGGACCAGTTTAATAACCTAGCCACATGTATCAGTTCTGGATGGATCCTTGGACCATCTCATACAATACATATTGTAAAATATATGTCTTACTGTGGGTTGCAATTAAAACAATTTGGAGCATCAGTGATCTAAATCAAATAAAACTCACATTTGGAGAGGAAGTAATTAGTCCAAGTTCTCTCAGCCAAGTTAGTGGCAGAGATGATGTTAAAATATAAGACTTTGGGGGCTCCCTGGTGGCACAAGAGGTTAAATCTCAGCACTATGAAGCTATTAGCAGCCACTGCAGCAGGAGTTTGACCCCTGGTCAGGAAGGTAGCCCACATGGAGCAGCAGACCTCTCTGGTGTCACCCGCTGCTCCCCTCAGCAGTGTATTTCAGTGGATCTGCCTGTCCTGCTCCCCACTCTGTCTCTGGAGAATCCTCTCACCGTCCCTGCACGTCTGGCGTGTACCCCAGCTCTTGAGTACATAAATAAATAAATCTTTAAAAAAATAAGACTGATTAATAGCTCTTTCCTTACACTATAACTTGATATGGATCAAATTGTCCTATGAAATATGCAAAGAAGCATTCATGAGTGTGGTATATTTGATTAAATAATACTTCATTAAAATATTTTATATAGGCCCTCCCTGTTGGCGCAGCGGGTTAAAGCACTGCACTGAGAAACTAAAGCCACCTCCGCATGAGTTCGATTCCCGCCTGCCTCGGAGGCGACCACATGGCGGGGCAGACCTCTCCTGACCCGCCCGCTGCTCCCCTCAGTAGTGTACTTTGTCGATCTGCCTGTTCTGCTCCCCACTCTGTCTCTGGTGAATCCTCTCACCCTCCGCATCTCTGGCCTGTACCCCAGTTCTGTACGAATAAATAAATAAATCTTTAAAAAAATATATTTTATATACTGCTCAAATTCTTGGACTTTTCTTTCTGTATTTGAATTTATGTTTACACACATATAATGAAACCATGTTATTTTGTTTTGAGACTGGGTTGTTTGGGATAGATAGAGAGCATCCTCAGTCAATATTGAACCTTTATTTTGGATACCCCAGAATGGACTCCTATTTCTTCCTGCACTTCTTTTCTCTGGAAGTTGGAAGTCAAGATTGCTTTCATAACTGTCACTCCTAGCTCTTTAGAACAACTAACTCCATCAGAGAGATACTCACAGGAATGCCATCGAATCCTAAACTAAAGCATTTTTTTTAAAGATTTATTTATTTGTGCATACAGAGCTGGGGTACCGGCCAGAGGCTTGGGGCAGTGAGAGGATTCACCAGAGACAGTGGGGGGGGGCAAAACAGGCAGATCGACAAGTACACTGCTGAGGGGAGCAGCGGGCGGGCCGGGAGAGGTCTGCCGCGCCATGTGGTCACCTCCGGGGCAGGCGGGAATCGAACTCATGCGGAAGTGGCTTTAGCTTCTCAGTGCTGCACTTTAACCCGCTGTGCCACCAGGGTGGGCCACTAAAGCATTTATTTTAACGAGTGGGGTGCTTCTCTCGTTCCTTTTGTACACTGTACAAAGTGTTATATTAAAATGCAAGGAAAATAGTTTTACTGCGATGCCTGTTTCTGAATCTCAACAGTAGGGCTTTCCTCAGCTTCTATTTTTCTTTCTCCATGTTTTGTATTATCTTTTTCCTAAATAAATTTGGATTGAGCTCCTATAGGGTAAATGGATGAATCAGGCTTTCTACACGACTGGCCCCTATGCCTACCACCTGCAGCCTTGTTGGTGTTAACACAGAAGGCACTTGAGAGCGAGGGCATGGGGCCCGCATGCCTGAGTGTGGACACCTGGGGTGTGAGTGTCTGCGCATGTGAGTGAGCACACTTGAGCCCGTAGGCGCTCCGAGAACGAGCAGCGTGATTTCAGGGGAGACCACGAGATGACTTGAGAGGGCCGGGAGAAAGAGTGTAAGATATGTGGGAGTCTGAGAGGCTCAGTTACCTCCGGCCCCTCCCCCCACTCTGTGCCCGGCTGCCCTGTGACCAGGTCGCCCTGGTTTACAGCATTATGTGTTTCAGGTAGACAGCATTATGCAATGACCTCTACACATAACATTGTGATCATTACCTAGATTTTAGTTTCTACTCATCACCTTATTATTCCCCCATCTCCAGCTCCCTTCCCCTCTGATAACTACCTGTTCTTCGTATCTAAGTGTGTTTATTTTGGATTTGTTTTATTTGTTTACTTGCTTGTTTCCTGATACTCCACATATGAATTAAATCATATTGCATTTATTTTAAATGCACACAGTATTTGTATATACAATCTAAGCTGAAGAGTTTGGTGCAAGATATTAACATGCCGCCTAAGTAACTGGTGTTATCTTTCTAACTACATGAAGTTTGTGCTGCCAGAGGTAGATTTCACCCTGGTTTCACCTTACCTGACGTACCATAGGAAAGCTAAACTATTATGACACATTTTTCCCCCCAGAGTGGTTATAGAGTAAGACACAACATTTTTCAAGAAGAGGATTAAAATTAGGAGCAGGGGGCTCCCTGGTGGCCTAGGGTTTAAGTCTCAGCAATGTCATGCTATCACGTGACACTGTCGCCTGGGTTCGATTCCTGTCCAGGAAACTAACCCATATAGCGCAGCAGACTTCTCCTGTCTCGGTCGCTGCTTCCCTTATTTCAGTAGCTCTGCCTGTTCTGCTCCCCACTATCTCTGTGAATCCATTCACCCCCCACACCTCTGGCCTACACACCAATTCTTGTTTGACTAAATAAGTAGGGACAAATGAGGACAATGCTTAGCCTGGAAAGTTAGATACTTGATATGACTGAACACAAATGTTTTATAAACTTTGTAACCACTTATCTGCTTTGTAGTGTCCACACACTGTGAACCAAGGTTGAAATTCAACTAGTGTGAATCAGTACTTCCATAGTGGCTGTTTATTAATTGACCTCACCTATGATTATCTGAGAGCCCTTATCAGACCTATTGATAAATATTTTGACTCTAGCTTCTGATAACAACCAATTGTTCAGGGAATGTCTAGTGCCAGCAGGCATGGGGCAGGTTCATTCTCGATTCGGACAGATGGAAGATGGACAAAGAAGAGTCCTGGAGCCCTCGGTGGATTGTACAGGCTCTGAAGCTCTCTCAGGGAACCAGGTACACAGGCACACCAGCAGGGAGGCTGGCATGCAGGGAGGCAGCTGGGCGGGGCCTGAGGTGGGGTAAGGGGTGGGGAGGTAGGAGAGAGGTTCACAAGAAGCTTTATGTTGTTTCTCTGGGCTCGCTCTGCTGTTCTCTTGCGTTGTTTCATGGACTCACCAGGTCTATTGCCAAATGCTTATCCTCTCACTGCTGTCGCTACTGTTAGCCCCACCTCTAGCTCAGGTGTGCACAGTTGCACACGTGCTCACATCCATACTCCAGGTGTCCAAAGTTAGATGCGTGCCCCGCCCTCACACTTCCAAGCACCTTCTGTTTTAACATGATCAGGGCAACAGGTGATAGCCACAGAGGCTGGCAGAGTAAAAAGCCTGATTAATTCATTTACCTACAACATGTAATACTCTTCGTTGTACTAAGGACGGTTGACCATGTCTCTCACATAAGGAGAATGCTCAGTAGCATGGAATAACAACAAAAGCAACCATATTAATAACAACAAAGACAATAGTTACTATTTTATCATTTACTTGGCACTGATCTAGGCATTTTAGAGGAATTAACTTACCTAATACTTACAAAATCTTTGTACAAAAGATTCACTTTATAGATGGGAAAACTACAGCGGAGAACTTGAATAACTTAACCAATGCACATAACTAATGAGTGTGAGAGCTGGATTCTTCCATAGTCAGTTTCACTCCAGAGTCAATTAACTTAATACTTACAATGTAGTGAACTTATAATTGCTTAATAAAATCGTCATGATATCAATTTCATAGAAGTATTACTTACATTTCAATTTAAGCCAATGATGTTATACCAAAGTAGATGCTAGAAAATAAATGCATGTTTTACATAGGGAACACATTAGCTGTGGTATAATGTGGAATATATATCTTGATGTCGGTGCATTTTGGTTAGGTATAAAATGGAGGATGTGTGCAGAAAGGATCTCTGCATTGCCCTAGCTCAAGAGCACCAGTCACACTAGTATGCAGTTGTGAAACATGCTTTTTTATTTGTTTGATGTTTTTTAAAAGATTTATTTATTTATGCATATAGAACCGGGGTACAGGCCAGAGGTGCAGGGGCGGTGAGATGATTCAGCAGAGACAGAGTGGGGAGCAGAACAGGCAGATCTAGACAAAGTACACTGTTGAGGGGAGTAGCGGCATGTCAGGAGAGGTCTGCTGTGCCACGTGGGTCAGCTCCCTGGCAGGAATCGAGCTCGCACTGAAGCAGCTGTGGCTAGCTTGCAGTGTGGGTCCTTACCCATTGTGCCACCATGTTTGTTTATACAAGCAGATGTGGACTGTATTCCATAACTATTTCTCCCTGAAACTAGAATAGTTTAGAAGTTACATTGCTATCTCTCTTGAGTTTAATTTGCTTGTGCCAGCAAGCACAGGGCAGTTTCTCTATTGATTCAGGCAGATGGATAAAAGAGAGTCCTGGAGCCCTCCGTGGCTTTTTGAAGCTTTAGTGCTCTTTCTACAACAGTTGTTGTGGGGCAAGCCCTTAGCCTGGCAAGGAAAGGAGGCTGGGGGACCCAGAGGCTGGAGGCCTCCCAGCCCCCACGAATCTTTCCTCTTTGGGCTCTCCCTGTGGTCATCTCATAACCCTGCTCTCTGTAGCCACTCCTCTTGCAGCCATCTGCCATAGCCACCGCTGTGTGACAATGCCCTTATAGCCTCAGCCTACAGTACCTGTATACCTGCCCTCACTTCAGGTGTTCACAATCAGGCATGCGTGCCCCGGGCCCACACTCCCAAGAGCCTGCTCCATTGAAGGCCGCAGGTGATAACCATTGAGGCCAGCGGTATCAAATCCTCACCACTCCACTTACCCCACAGTCTCCTTGGATTATTATAGTTGAAGTGGCGTGTGATATTCTGTTCTCCTGAAGATGACACCTCAAGACGTCCCTACAAGGTTTGTCATGATGCCATGAGTGTGGGTAACAAGAGTATTTCGTTACTGCTTTGATTTTATAATGAAGAGTTAAGGTTTTGCAGCCCCTTGAAACCCTTGAAGTGAAGCTGTCGCAGAACCAAGGCTACCAGGATAGGGTAGGAGCAAAGACTTCAGGAGTGGGGGAGTTGGGTAATGGTGGAAAATAATATGGTTGAAAACAATTGGCATTTTGATTTTGGTGAGAAATGTTGTATGGTGACACACATTTGAAGAATGTGAAACTTCACCTTCAAATCATATACAGTTGTGTAAACCAACATTACTTCAATACGTAAAATTACAAAAAAAAAAAGTTCAATTTTCTGAGTTAGACCAATTTAGGATTACCTTGTGCAAGTCACAGAACATCAATTTCATCATCTGCAAATGGAGATGCTAAAAATGATAACCGAGTCAGTTAATGTATTTACAGTTCTGTGCATAATTCAGGTACACAGGAGGCACTTAATAAGAACTGGGAAAATATATGAATTATTCCAGAATTTGTCTCACTTAGTAATTTACTTTTTGTTAGTCATATGTACTCACAAACCTCTAGTACTTTTTTCAGAATAAAAAAAAAAGATTTATTATGCATATAAGAACTGGGGTGTAGACCAGAGGTGTGGTGTACTAAGTGGATTAGCTCCCTGGTGGGAGATGAACTATGCCACAGTGGCTGCCAATAATAGCGCTGAGATTTTAACTCCTGTGACACCAGGGAGCCCCCCCCATTTTAAAAATTTTAATTGGCATAGGATTCCATAGTATAACTATGCACCATTTTACTTATTTGTAGTTTGTGTAGTTTTGCTACAATAAAAACACATGCTATGTAAACTCTTGTGCATGGATGCTTGGGCAGCAAATTACTTAATTACTCTAAGTTTTATCTTATTACTTTAATTGTCGAAAAATTTGTGGTATACCAAATCCAATAGACATTTCTGAAACTTATGTTGTAGATTTGATAATCTAGTATTTATGGGTATATATATATTTTTTTTTAAAGATTTATTTATTCATATAGAACTGGGGTACAGGCCAGAGATGCGGAGGGTGAGAGGATTCACCAGAGACAGAGTGGGGAGCAGAACAGGCAGATGGATGAAGTACACTGCTGAGGGGAGCAGCGGGCGGATCAGGAGAGGTCTGCTATGCCATGTGGATCTCCTCCAGGGCAGGCGGGGATCGAACTCATGCGGAAGTGGCTTTAGCTTCTCAGTGCTGTGCTTTAACCCGCTGCGCCACCAGGGAGGGCCCTTATGGGTATATTTTTTCAAAAGCAGACAGCTTTGTTCAGATAAAAGGGTGTATTTATAAGTAGATTCATATGTTTTTATATGTGAGAAAATATCTAATAATGAAAAAGGATTTGAAGGAAATCTTGATTAAAAAAATTAAGATGAGGGCCCTCCCTGGTGGCGCAGCGGGTTAAAGCACTGTACTAAGAAGCTTAAGCCCCTTCCTCATGAGTTCTATCCCCGCCTGCCCCGGAGGAGATCCACATGGCGCCGCAGACCTCTCCTGACCCGCCCGCCTCTCCCCTCAGCAGTGTACTTTCTCGATCTGCCTGTTCTGCTCCCCACTCTATCCCTGATGAATCCTCTCACCCTCCACATCTCTGGCCTGTACCCTAGTTCTGTGTGAATAAATATTTTTTTTTAATTTTTTTTTAAGATTGATTTATTTGTGCATACAGAACTGGGGTACAGGCCAGAGGCTCAGGGGCGGCGAGAGGCTTCGCCAGAGACAGAGTGGGGAGTAGAACAGGCAGATCAACGAAGTACACTGCTGAGGGGAGCAGCGGGCGGGTCAGGAGAGGTCTGCCGCGCCATGTGGTCACCTCCGGGGCCAGCAGGAATCGAACTCATGCGGAAGGGGCTTTAGGGGCTTTAGCTTCTCGGTGTTGCGCTTTAACCCGCTGCGCCACCAGGGAGGGCCTGAATAAATAAATCTTTTTAAAAAATTAAGATGATTATTTCCATACAATGACTATTTGCCATACAAATGTCCTGAAATCTCCTGTGCATACATACTATGCGTGTATAAATTGTAGAGGTACCCTCCCACCAACACCATGGCCTTCAGCTTGTTTCGTTTTGTCTCCTTACAAACACCTTTTGACTAAAGCAGGTGTTACCAAGATGTCAGTCTCTATGACAGCTGCAATGGGGATGTCATTTCCAATAGCCATTTTTCCCTCTGGGGTGCAATTTACTCTATAATATTCACTGTGTGCTACAGCTCATGTGCTGGTTGCAGAAACAATGTCGCGGATCCTCCCAATCTGCCGGTCCTTTTCTGGCTTGGCGTAAATCTTCCACACCTGCCTCATTACCCCATCAGTTGGAAAATACTGGCCACAGTGAATCAAAGTCTGATACAAGAGAAATCGTGTGCTGCTCTAGCAACATGTCCCGTGACACAGCCACCCATTTTCTTTGGAAATTTCTTCCTTGTGTCTCTGTTCACAGAAAACATCCCCACAGCTGGAAACACCTTTCCATATTTAAGCAATTCTTAAAATCAAACCAAAGAAGAAAACTCCTCAAAGTTCTAAAGTCCTTTCTATACCTTTTACTTCACCCCTTTCTTCTATTTCCTTAAAACAATAGCAGCAAAAAAAAAAAAAAGTTGTCTAAGAAAAATAATCACACCAATTACAGAATGTCATTATAAATTATCACATCACATTCTTCACCATATTAAACTGCCACATTTTATAAAGTTTAGTGCCGTTTCAGCCATTATTGTAAAGATAAATTTACAAAACTGGCATTTGTCTTAGTAATCATAATTTAACAATTCTAAAAAATACCAATGTATACTGTAAATTGCCTATTTGAAAGGTTTTAGAATACATTCATATATATTTACTTTTATTGAAATCTATAAATTATTCATCAGAAATATTTTACCATAACTAAATCTCTTCTATAGTACATTTAAATACATCTTTCCAATTGTATATTAAATGTTAATACAGATATAAACACATAACAATAATTTTTGATGATTTGCTCAAGGAAGTATGTTCAGAAATAGACAAAAAGAAACACTAATCATCTTCAAAGGTAGACAGATATTGATATTAGTATATATTTTAGAAGCTGTGCTTAAGATAATTTTTTTTTCTAACTCTGATCCTCAACTCTGGGTGCACAGTAGGCTCACCTACATAACTTTAAAAATATATTGATGCAGGGCCCTCCATGGTGGCACAAGGGTTGTTAAAGCACAGCGCTATGAAGCTATCCACAGCCACTGCAGCATGAGTTCGATCCCCAGCCAGGGAGGTGACCCACATGGCTTAGTAGACCTCTCCTGACCAGCCCACTGCTCCCTTCAGCAGTGTATTTCAGTCAGTCATTTGGGTTGCAAGAATAACCTCTATTTCCAATCTATTTCCCACTCTCTGTCTGGTGAATCCCTCGCCCTGCCTCTACCAGCACCTCTGGCTTACCCCAGTTCTTTTATGCATAAATCAATAAATATTTTTAAAAGATATATTGATGCGGTGAGCTTAGTTATATTACTTATAGCCTAGTCTCCCTTCTGCCAATTTATTTTCTGCCTTTATTTTTGTCTGTTTAATTGTGAAATATACAAATTGCAAAAAATATAACTATACAATGTGGTAATTGATCAGCAAGCTAGAACCTATATTAAAGTCATCCAAATTAATGACAGCACACCAGAATCTACCAAGGTGTCCCTTCTTTATAAGATTCTGTAGCCTGTAAAATAAAAATAGTGTGATGTTTATAAGTAGTTACTTGCTTTATAGTACTATATATGAATCTTTAACAATAGTCAGTGTTGGTTTTGAAATTTTAAGAAGGTGATGCATGATTTAACCTATCATCTAGTATATTTTTCAACATTCATTGGTAAGAATTATCCATATGTTGTTTATCGTTATACTTCATTTATTTTTACTCATTTATTATATACCAGTGCATAAAATATTACAATTATGCATTTATTCAACCATTGATGAACATTTGATGGAGTTCAGGACTATTACAAATAACATTGCTGTTATTAATGCTTTAATACATATCTCTTTATGTATTTTTGTAAGCATTTCCTTAAGATATTTTTAAGAATGTAATGTTAGGTAATTAGGGGCACTACCTATCCAGGCCCTTTTCATCCAAATTTACGGCTTGAGGTTTCTCAAATTAGCTGGTTGATATGAAGTTGGGCTGCAAGAATAACCTCTATTTCCAATCCATTTCCACCTCTGTGTGTGACCATTTGGTGTTCCAGACCAAAGTGTTATGAAATAAATCAGAATTCCCACATTTGGCCCATGTAGGCAGAATTCTAAATGATCTCCCTAATTGTTACTTCCTGGTATTTACATCATGTCATCTCCTCCCCTTGAGTATGGACAGAAACTGACTTGCTTCTAGTCAATACAATATGACAAGAATGAGGGTATTATGCAGATGTAAATAAGCTATCTGATCAGTTGACCTTGAGTTCATCAAAAGGAAGATTGACCTGGGGGCCTCCCCGAATCAAGTCTAAAGAAGATTCAGTGCTTTTCTGAAATTGGAGACTCAAAACACCAGAGATTTTGGTCACGTCTGGCTATGAAGACACATTTATATGAACTTTATAGCTAAAAGCAAGCAAATTCTTGCTAAAACCTAAAGAGTTCGGAAGTAGGTCTTTCCCTAGTTGAGCTTCCAAATTCAAGTGCAACACAGCTGACACTATGCTTTCGGCCTTGTGAGAGCCTGAGAAGGAAGACCCCTGTGGGCCACACACAGAGTTCTGGCCAACAGAAACTATGTGATAATAAATGTGTTTTCAGTCACTATCTTTGTGGTAATTTGTTATGTGGCAAATACGAAATTAATACGATAGGGTGTGACCTTTGTGAGGTCCTTCTTTCCCTTAAATAATTTGAAACCACTTAAAATGCAGCTCAACTCACCTGAAGTTATTTCTTCCAGATCTGCAATTGTGTCTATGGAAAAGCAGTACTAGGGCTTCACTTCTGTTTACTCTTCCTGAATCTCCTATTATGACTACTTTCTCAGTAATTTCTCACTAGTTAGCATTCAGATTTTTATAAGAAGGATATATATTTCAGCTTCAGTGAGTAGGTTAGTATAATTTATGTAGATTATCATTCTGAAAAATGGAGATGGTTCTGGCCTATATTCTGAGTTAGTGTCTCTGACTTCCAGTGAATCTAGTTAGCTACTCAATACAATTTCACAAATTAATTTATTCTTATATGCTTATGCAGTCAGTTTTTATTGCTTATAACCATGTCTCCTGGCTAGTTCCAAATGTGGTAAGCTAAATATGAAACTAGCTGTGTTCAATGGATAACTAGGGAGAAAAAGTACATATATATTTAGAAAATATTGAAAGGAAATACACAAAGAATATATTGATAGTAACTGTATTTAGATAACAGAATGGTAGGTGATTGCTTTCTTGTCTCTCTTCCTGCACATAATTTAATAATGAGCGCATGCATTTCTTTATGATAGAAAACACTAAAGTACCCAGGTAACTGGAAAAAACTTTAGCAATAGATTTTCATGACCACCATTAGCTCTTAATGTTGTTTAAATATGATGTGTACATTATGGAGTGTATATTTATCCTTATGTCATATATTAGAATATTGAAACTCAGGCCCAAATTCCTACATAATGCTTTAAAATCTGAACTCTCAGTTCTTACAGGGGCATACCTTCCCTTATTTTTCAATTGCTCATATTCCTTCAACGTTATCTCTGGTCATTAAAAGCTATCTTTTAGAAACTCATTTATTTACATTAAACTATATATGTGTGTGTGTATATGTGTGTGTATAAAATATATATATATATAAATTGTTAGCCATCCTAGCTCTTAATTACATTTTTAAGTAGAGGATGAAGAAAAAGTGAAAAGTTATGACTAAAATTTCAATAATAAGCTATGTGTTGGATATGATAAATAACACCACTTATGCAATTTACACTTCTATAAAGTTGACCCCCAAAATCATTAAAAAGGCAAGTAGGCAAGTATAATTTGCATATGTTATCACTGAATGTCCTTGGCTACCATGCAAGTGAAATTGTCTGTCTAAAACTACTGATGTGTTATAGAAGGTGCAAAACTGAAAAAAAAATGGAGGGGGTCGTATCCTTGTTGATTCCATCTATATCTCTGGAAGTGTTTTGTGGATAAACTTCCATAATCAGCATATTTTAAAATTTGTCCATTTCTGCAAATGAATTAGTTGGGGAGGGGATGATTAATTGAGGGTTCTGGTTATATGAGTTCTAATTATTTTAGTTGTTTGTGTATTAGGGTTTTTATTTTTCAGGTTTATGATTCCAAACACAAATTTCTGTTTATTTAGTTAAGTATGTGTTTTTCAGCTGAACAGGAATGTTTTGCAATGAATCTAAATGCAGAGGGCATCTTTTTTCCTCCAGTTTCACTGCAACAGCTGTGTTTCTAACCATTCATTTTCTACATATTTTGTACTTTAGCCAACAAATTATATTTTTCAATCCTCCTATAACAACCAAAGATACTTTAAAAATATATATTATTTCAGGCTTGTTATCAGTATACTATATCACACTGAATAGTTCAAAAAGGCAAACAATATAAGAAAGAGTTCCACATGGTGTCACACTGTGAGAAAGATGGTCCATGCTGAGGAAAACATTGAGAGTGGATGAATTCCATACATGAAAAAAATAATGCACAAGCAGGTAACAGTTATAATAGTAACTAGTAATTATGCTATAGTACTTGAGAGAGCTTATATGGGGTTGGGGGGTCTTTGGCAGGCAACATTAGAGAATATTTCAAATAAATTAGCAGACATAATCATTATTTCTCCAGGCACTAACCTTTATAAAAAGGCTGGAACATACATCATTAAATACAAAACTGAAAATTTGTGGTCAGCAAGTATTTTTCCATTTGTGCTGGAACATGGAGGAAAGCACAAGTAGTAATTTTACTTTAAATAGATAATCTCTGACATAAATGGCCGTGAAAGAGGAAATTGCATGTGATGGACCATGCTTGTCTTTTTCATCACTGTGTCTCAGTCCTGCTTAAGACTCAAGCATAGTAGGCAGGAGATAAATATCTGTATAGAAACTGGAAAGATGAATTCATGGTTCTCTCTGCTCCTTGCACTGGATTGCACTGGATTCTGTGTCAAATACTGGAAAATAGGCATCATGTTTGAATCTTGTTTGTAATAAAAAGGTACTGAACCAGACCATAATAACAGTAGTGGGATCTCAGGGCAACTATATATCAGAACAGATACTTGCTGCTATACATTAGGATTATGGTTCATGGATTCATTTCATTTTGTAAAGTGTTTCTGATTAAAGTTAAATAGGAACTAGCTATATAGAGGGATTTGTCAAACCTAGGTTATTTTTCATAGACAAATCCTGTTTATGTCACTAGTCCACCGAAGTGGATCAAAGGTATGAAGAAAAATAAATATAATAAAGTCCCTCTTTCTCAAACATAATGATTATGAATATGATGTTTGCTCCTGGAAGATACAGAGTTGTACTAGCCATGGATAAACCTAATGTTTGGAAACCTGGCAGAAAAGATTTATAGAGTTTATTTTTTCAGCAAGGTTGTAGACTACAAAAATAATATTTTAACTAGGCCTACTAACATATATTAGCATAACATTTGCACTCCAATGAGCCTGAGACAATGGTTCCCTCTGAAAATAATTTGTGAAATAAAGAAAAGTTATCCGTTTACTTTGGAGCATTGGAGGGGCGAGAAGGAACAGGGGACTCTTTTCTGCCCTGCTGTTACTGAAACTCAACCTACCTGAACTCTTGAAACAATAATTTACTTGACTTGGGGCTGGAGAACATCACTTGATGAGACGAGAGCAGAAAATAGATTAAATTTAATTGCTGTGGATGCCACAACTGTTCTGTGTAAATAAGGAAATACAATTCAACATCATATAAAGTATTCCAACCCCTTCAGACTAAGTAATAAATTAAAAAGTACTTAAGGAAAGTAATGCTCAAATTTCACGTTATCCTCACAGTGCCAAACCAGACATTGTCGTGTTAGCCAAATTTGTGCATAATAGAAGAATCTTAAAAATGTCATTATAAAAGGATAGATTACATTTTCCCTATCACCTCTAATTAGTTTTGTGGTTGTTCAGAGCCAATTTAATCTCCTTGATCCTCCTTAGGCAACAAGTAAACAGAATGATTTCAAAGTGGATTAAAGTTAGAATCCTTTTCTCTCTTGATTTAGCACAATATTTCACAAAATTACATTTGGAATTACCCCCAAAGATGGATTTCTGTATGTAATTTAATAGTGGGATTAAAGCTGAAGAAATCAGCCAAACTTAAGTTACAGTGAATTGAAGAGACGGGAATCTTTACAACCCCATTTTATAAATTCATTCAGATGTTTACAAAGTACCTACTATGAGCCAGCTGTTGGAAATATATTGATAGGCAAGATGCTTATCTGACAGCTTCCTATTTTATACAAATAAATATATAAGTAAACCAATAACATAACTTCAGGTAGTGGCAATATAATGAAGGAACTAATACAGCATGATGTGACAGTGACTGGCAGTCACTTTCTCAGCTGGTAGTGATGTCTAATTGTCATTGAGTGGTGAGGACTGGTCTCTCTGAGATGGTGGTACTTGAATTGTGATCTTAATATTGATAAGCCAACGTGAGAGAAAATCATTCCCAAAAGAGAAAATAGACAACACATTAATATTGAGCTGGGATGATTGTGTGCTTAATTTGAAGAAAATAGAGATTGTGTTTGGAATCTCTGGCCCAAGGAAAAAAGAGTGGTCTCAGATGTTTTGGAGATGTAGATGGGGTCAAATCATGTAGTGGTTACAGAGAGTTATAAGCAGTTCCATTTTATTATATGCTATAGGAAGCCATGATCACTTGGATCTAGTCAACAGAGTAGCATGACCTGATTATATTTATCCTAAGTAATGTGTGAGTGTGTGAATGGGGAAAGGAAGTCAGATTGGACGGAGGGCACTGTAGAAACTTGGGCAAAATCTGCTGCCTTAGAGTATTATCAGTTGAATAGCCATTTAATTAAATCTTCACTGATATTGTTTACTTCTAATCAACATTATATAAAAGGAAACAATATTGAACAAGATTTTACTCTAGGACATGCTGTACTTTGGTCATCTAAATGACCAAATATATATTTCATATAAATAATTGCACCCTATATTTATCCTCAGTTCTCTTCCCCTTTCTCATTTCATCATACTCATTTGGCAAAATAACAACCTGAATAATTACAATTTTCCCCCTACTTTGTGACAGTGCTCTAGCAACTGTAAGCAGTTGGATAAAAATCACACTGGTCCTACTTTAAATTCAGGGTTGCTAATTTTAAGTGGGCCATGCATTATCCATGGAAACCATCTTTCATTTCTTTAGGGAATTCATTGTCTGAATTCTATTCTCATGTTCAAATGGTTTCTAGAAGCTCCATTTAGATGTCTAATGAACATATCAAACTTAACATAATCAAAACTAATCTTCTGATCTCTTCTCACTCTAAGACCACCTCTTTCAACAGCTTCTCCTTTTCAATTAATAGCCATTGAATCTTTCAGTTGTTCAGATGGGTTTACAAACTGTAGGTTGTGAAGGTAGGCTTCCTCCAAATGTTCAGTAGAGGCATCTTCAAGACATGCTGTGGTAACAAAAAGGTAAATTATATCAGAACAAAGTGAGTACATTTATTAATCACACTTAAAGCTTATGAAAGGCACCTTACATACAGAGGTCCTCTCAGCACTAAGGCCAGAGGACAGGTCTTTGGGAGGAGACAGAATCCATAAATAAGTAGGTATGGTCTTCTGTGTAAGACTTATAATGTCCGATGTCTGGAGGCAGGCAGACACATCATGTGTGTCTTTGTTCCACTAAGATTACTAGGGTGGTATATAGATCACAAGTGCAGATTAATAGACATGAAAGAATGGAAAAATTGACTATCTTGTCATAAGGCAATTATTGGTCACAGTCCTAAAGCAGCACTGATACAGGATGGAGTCACCTAAAATTTCCTATAATATGTGACTTTGGCACATGGATTATTTTGAACTGAAGCACACAACTAATGATAGCACCTACTTCTCAATGTGTGAATCAACCTCTCCTCAACGTGTGATTTCCTCTCCAGTTCTTGAAGCCCAGACTCCTATCCTAAGCCTTTGCTTAGTATATATACCCTCAGTTTTGCCTCAATGTCTTTGGAATCTGTACATTTATGTAGATTTCCTGTTTGTAAGTGATTAGATTTATTTTTTTCTTCTATAACCTGACTGACGTTAATTTAGCTACTCAACCCCCCTAAGAAGAACCCACAGGGTAGGAGGAAATTTACTCTCCTCTCAAAAAAAAAAAAATGCTTTAAGGAGAAGACATCAATGAGGTACTACGAACAGATAATTGGAATGCAGTTGGCTGTAGACAAGAAATGTGCCTGTGGGGTCAGTTGTAATGATGTTAAAACATATAATGAGATTTTCATTCTTAAATTTAAGCAAGGTGCTAACCCGTAAACTGTCTAATAAAGAGCCTGACCATCACAGTTGATAGATTCCCTCTTTCTATTATAAATATTTTACAAGATAATAAAATTAAGGATAACATTAATGTTCATTTAATTTAAAAATGAATCCCAAATTATTTCCGATAAAAAGTCATATCTTTTGTATAAAATTTGTTGGATAATTTGTGCCAGTAGATAACCTATTTTAATAGGATTTATAACATCATATGATGCAAATGCACTGTAGTGATAAGAAAAAGAAAAACTGTAAAGAAAAACTGTAGTGATAACATAGAATCTGTTGCCTCCACCACAACTACCAATTATGTAATTTCCAGAGATTCTTTCTTTTGGGTTCAGTAGGTTCAGAATGTTCTGAATAATTGACCAATTAATTTTCTCCATTGTTTCTTGCTTTAGCTTCAGGTAGATTCTGCCAGACTCACAGAAACATGAGAATTTTAACCATGTCTTTTTCTTGAGTATTTAGCACAATGCCTAGGGTATAGTATATAGTCCATAAATGCTGGTGGTTATGTTTTATTAATTCTGATTATCTGCAGTCAGTTCACTTTCTCTTTGTAAAGATTTATTTTATACTTGAAATGACATCTGCTTCCTCACTTAGTCATCACAAACTCTTAGTCTTTCAAACTAAGAGCTCTTACTAAAATCACCTTCATTGCAGAAACTTGTTTTACCAATTCTCCCCGACCGGTTCACAAAACTTGTCCATTTCTTATTCCAAGGAGCCTATCATCTCTGCTGGGCTTCCCAATAAACCATTATTTCATAGGCCCACACATATTTAGGCCATTTATCTTGACAGAAGAAGGAAAATGCCATTCAGCACAAAAAAAGAGTCTTTCCAAAAAAAATGGTACTGGATCACATTGTACATGCAAAACATAAAAAGGAATCTAGACATAGACCTTATGCCTTTCACACATACACACACACAAAATAAAGACCTCAAATAAATCATAGGTCTACTTATAAAATTCAAACAATCGAACTTCTAAAAACAACCTAGGAGGAAATCTAAGGAACCTTATGCTTGGCAATTACATCTTAGATACGATAGCAAAAGTACAATCCAAAAAAATAAAGTATTGATATGTTGGACTCAAAATAAAAAAAAAATTCTGCTCTGCAAAAGGTGTTATAGAAAATGAAAAGATAAAATGTGGACTAGGAAAATATATTTGTAAAAACATAGATGATCGACTGATATGCATTATGAAAACTATTCTTGAAACTCAAATATACAAAAACAATCAGCCCAATTTAAAAAATTGGGCTAGATAGATAGTTCCCCAAAGAAGATATTCATATGTAAATAAGCATAAGAAAAGAGAGACAACATCTTATGTCACTGAGGAATTGTAAATTAAAACAACAATGTTGTACATATTAGAACAATCAAAAATAAAAACACGTGCAATGATACATTTTTATACAAACAATTATCATATACTTATACTATGAATATAGTGTAAATCTGGGCAAATCTGAGAAACTACACTCCAAAATTACTATAAGATTCATATAATTCTTATTTTTAAAAAAATTATATTTTTTATTGAGCTACTGATGAGTTACAGCATTGTGTATGGCTTAGCGGTACAGGTTCATATAACTCCAGATATATGGTATGTTACCATGCCATATCTATCACTAAAGCACTGTAAATCTCTACCATAGTCAACTGGGCCCTCCAGAGCTTATTTTACCTTCTGGTAGCCTGAGTTCTGCTGTTAGATTTATACATTTTATTAATATTTAGTTTTGTCTGTTCTTTTAAGACCATGGAATGATCTGGCATTTGTTTTATCCTTCTGAATATTTTTTTCTCTGTATTATCTCTTCCAGTTCTATATATGTTTTTGCAAATGACAAGATTTTAGCTTTTTTTTTTTCAATGCCTGAGTGGTTGTTCAATGTGTATATATATATGACATCTCCTTATGACATCTCCTTAATCAACTCATCTGTCCTTGGACACTTAGGTTGTTTCCATATGTTGGCTATTATAGATATGTAATAGCCCTTAAGTTGTGAAATTCTTGGATAATTGAAAATCGTTCATGTCCATTTAATGTACATTCACTCATGGTAATTGAGAGCTCACTCATAAGAAGCCATGATTTGTTTACCTGATAAAACTTACATTCGGTAAATATTTATTAGAGAATGTAAATTACCATTTACTTTGAAATAGTTAATCATGGTATTCATTTTTGGAAGTGGGCACGAGAACAAAGTTCTTTTCCATCTTTCTTAGTGTAAGTTTTAGAAATCTATTTAATGTTGAAACCTTTATTTTCAAATCTCAGTTGTCTTTATTAGCCCTGGGAGTCAGCAATTCAAACAGTAGCCACTGACTTTTTAATAAAATTTTGTTTCTCATCTCATGTAAGCCTCAGTGATTCCATGAGGGTGAGCAAAATCCATTATTTTCACTGGTGGTCTTTATCTTTGCTGACTCCTTTCTGGGTGTCTGTAGCTCTATCCTTGATGGATGCCAGAGCATTATACAGTTCACCTTCATCTGGGCATTTGGGAGCCTTTTCATTTCCATGCATTTTCTTTATCCTACCAGATTTTCCATAGTACATTTACAGTTTTGCTGCTTTTATTATCATTTAGCATAGTGTTAAAATTTGGAGTTTGGTTTGAGAACTCCAAGTTAAGCATTGTGGTAATACTTTTAGGAATCCTTCAAATCTGCAGTTCTATTATTCTTTCACACTTCAAAAATAGAGGAGTAAAAGTCTGGGAACCTAAGAGGAAGGAAACAAGGTATTTCATTTAGCTCACCATGTAGCTGCAGTATGTTAGGCATTATCCTAGACCACTCTGCAATGTCTGCGCTGAAGCACTAAATTAATGTTTGACTGTAAATAAATATCTAAATAATGAGGTTCTTCAACAAAGAAAGAAATTACAGGAAAAGGTTGTGGGATTGCTTTTGCTAGAAATCATTGAAATTACGATACTCATCTGTCTAAGCTAGTTTAGAGATAGTCTCACCTGAAGGCAAGAGGATCGACCAGACAAGCTCTCAAGATATCCTACAGACCCAAATCTATAATCTCCCAATAAAGTAGACATTGATCTGAATGTTTGATCCGTGTGGGTTAGAGCAGAAGAAGCAACATTAACACATCAATTTTGAGATGAGAAATTTATTTTGATACGTTTACTCTCCTTTCATTTAATTTTTCCCTCTAGACACTTTTTTATTCCTTGTATTGAGTTTGTTTATATAGCAAACCTATGGTATTGAGCTCCTTCCCCCTGGAACTTTCTTAAAGGGATACTGTGATGGTTCAGAAGTTCAATTAAGTTTAAATTAATTTTTGCAAGTTGCCTGTAATGCCGGAGTTCCCGAAACACCTTTTCTTTAAATGAATTATTCGATTATTTGAGCTAGGAGACAGAAGCAAAGTGAGTAATAAGAAGAAAACTTCTATTCTACAAAAGAAGTCAGACTTCATAATGTTTCAAGTTGTTAGAGATATCAACACTTTAAGATACAAACAGCATTTAACATGAATCTCATATTGTGCCTCTCAGAATATGGCAGGATAATATTAAATTTAGATGTGTTTCTACAAAGATTTATACTGATTCTCTTTATAATCTATCATGATAAGGTTTTAACTTTTATAAAATACTATGGCCTATTGTCATATACAGAAGAACTCATTGCAAATTATAATTGCTACTAGGTAACTAGAATTTTGGGAAAAAAGAGATTTTGTTTGTTTAACTTCAGTCTTTATCCTACTTTTCATTTGGCATTAATTATTTCGATAGTATTGATTTGAATAATCATTACATGTTCAGTAGAGAACATGAAATTTTAATCATCTAAATCCAAACAATAATTTACATTGCATCCAATTCTGATTTATCTTGTAAGTTTGACTTTGGCCTGTCTTTCCACCTAGATTTATTGATTCCTGCCTTTTATAATTTTTTTAGCAAAAGAATGCCACATATGGAATTTCTGTTTTAAAGGCACTGCTAGAATCTTACCTGGTTTCAGATTTCTAAGCAAAAATATTTCTGCATAGGCACAATTATAATGCAATGTTGATTTTGCCTTCATTCCAACATAGTAATTATTTCCCAATCACTCATAAAAAATAACACCAACTATAGCAGTGTTAGTTCACAAACTTGTGAGTTCCCTAGGTGAAATCCAAAAATGGTCCCTGTATGTGGAGAGCAAGGAGAAACTGAAAAGGAAGACCAATACAGATTGGTAGGCAGCAGTTTTAATAAGCAAGGGAGCTTACATGCAAGGTTTTTCTTATTTCCTTCAAATGTATTCAAGGTTATGTGGATTATGCCTATTTTACTATGATGAAGCTGAGACTTCAGAGAGATAAATGAAATTGTCAAAGTCAAAAACAGACGAAAATTGGGTCTCTCTGAATCCATGTCACAATTTGCAATAGTACAGTGTTTGATAAAAGGAAAACATTCTGTAAGTTTTAATACTTGCCATATTTATTATTATTACTATTAGTTCTTTATTATGTAAGTATTAGAAAAGTTTAAAAGCCTTTATAACAAGAAATAATGTACATACAGATTTCACAAAAATGACTTGGTGGAATGCTGATTTCTTATTTTCCCCTATTTATCTGTAAAATTTGGAGGAAACCTATTAAAACAATTAAAATAAAACTTGATATAGCTGATAAACCTGCATAGGACTAATACTGGGTGAAAGATAATATATTAGTCCACTACCCTTCTTGGAAAGTTTCAAAGATTATTCAGTATTGTCAATATTAAGATTAATTTATCATTTGAAATGACAACACATTTTGATAACTTATAAATAGTATTTAAATATGGCAAAGTAAAAAGATAATCTCTGGGTTCATCAGCATGCCAATTTATAAGATATGGAAAGCTTGCTAACATATTTTTTAAAAGACATTCAGTATTTTTCTTTTTTTTTCTTATATCACTGAGCATAATCACTTCTAGCTCCATCCATATTATTGCAAAGGGCATGAGTTTATCCTTTTTGATGGTTGAGTAATATTCCACTGCATAAATGTACCCTATTTTCTTGATCCAGTCATCTATTTTTGGGCATCTGTGTTGCTTACATAGCTTACCTATTGTAAATTGTGCTGCAGTAAACATAGGAGTGCTTTTGAATTAATGTTTTTGTGTCTTTTGGGTAGAAACCTAGAAGTGGAATTGCTTGATCATATGGAAGCTCCATTTTTAGTAGTTTGAGTAAACACCACAGAAGTTTCCATAGTGTTTGAACCAGTTTGCATTCCCACTAGCAGTGCAGGAGAGTTCTTTTTCTCCATATCCTCTCCAACATTTGTTGTCGTTAGTTTTTTTCATATGTGCCATTTATACTAGTGTAAGGTGTTATCTCATTATGGTTTTTAATTGCATTACACTGATTATAAGTATGTTGAACATTTTTTCATGTGCTTTTTGACCATTTGCACTTCTTCTTTGGAAAAGTGTCTTTTTAGTTCTGCCCCGTTTTTGACTGGGTTGTTTACTTTGTTTTTGTTGAGCCTCACTAGCTGGTTGTAGATCTTTGTGATCAGTCCCTTATCATTAGTATTGTATGCAAAATTTTTCTCTTTATCTCTTTGTTTTTGGCTAATGACTCTTTTGTTGTACAGAAACTCTTTAATCTGATGTAGTCCCAGTTTTCTTTTTTTTTTCCTTCATTTTATTTGCATTAGGTGATGTGTCTTTAAAGATGTATGTCATCTGTATGTCATGTATTGCTTTGCCTATATTTTCTTCTATATATTTTATGGTTTCAGATCTAATGTCTAATTCTTTAACCCATTTTGGGTTGGTTTTTGTGCATGGTGCGAGGCAGTAGTCTAGCTGCATTCTTTTGCATGTAGCAGATCAGTTTTCCCAGCACCATTTATATAGGAGTAATGTAGAGGAAACAAATGAGGGATCAGGAGGGAAACATAAATTTATATAGTATGAATCAATATCATCAGGCAACTATGGATCAGACACATTCTGTAGGGGAGGAGGAGAGAGAGGGATTGGGACAGGGGTGGGAAGAGCACATGGGACTATGGTGATGGTGCATGTTGAAATGGTGGGAATTTCATGGGGAAATCATATGTTGTAAAAAATAAAGGATGATATAATAAATATATTTTTAAGAATTTAAAAAAGAAAAGCAACTACAACAACCAAAGATACATTAAAACTGTAAAACAAAGAATAAGGTAAACTGATTTCTATGGTAGATAGAATCTATCTTGCATTAAGTAGAATGATATGGAAAGTTATAACAAGTCTAAATAGAAGATAAAGTTATCTATATCTGAAAAACATGCAGATTTAGAGAATGGAGAAATAATCCAATATTTAGAATAGATTTTATAATTTGAAATTGTTATTATCTGCAGAACATAAAATGCATTGTTTTTAATCATTTCTATATATTTCTGTAGTCCTGATGTATTTCTGAATTTCATACCATATTATTATGGGAAATTTAGAACTTTGGAGACAATTATAATCCTTTGGGTCTCTAAGAGAATTCAACCAAGTTTGGAGATCACTCGTTCATTAATGATATTCTCCTCCATCAAGGTATAAAATAAGAAATCATTGGCAGTGACAACACTCCATTGAGTAATTTGAAACTGTTGCTTTCCAGTTGGGCCGATGTGATTAATTAACCCATCAGCAAGCTCAGCTGTCTGATGAAGAATGGTAGCTGTGTAGCACTGAATCTCAAGGAGATCTTGAACTTTTCGAGGATCTTGAGCTGAAATTTCTTTTCAGACAAGTGTCCTAATTGAATTTCAATGAACTGGAAATCAAAGCTTTCTAGACTTTTTAATTTCTTTAAGTACAATTCTCTTCTTTTAATATTTTCCATCTTTAGTATTACAAAGTATGTATTAGGTCATATATCTTGAAATCTTTGGAGCTCCAGATTTGTCAGAATAAAATAGTTTGCTTGATTTCAAGTCAATTTCACTGATTTACTTGTACTGTTATTAGTAATTGTTCATTACTCTTATTTTTTAGCTTACTGTATTAAAAATAAAAGAAACAACATTTCTAAAATGTATGTATCACTAGGTTGTATACTTTTTAAATCTTAGTGTGAAAAGCAATGCATAAGAACCATCTAGTGAATTGACAACAGAGATTTTGATTCAGGCAGACTGAAATTTCGGCATAAAGCTTGTTTTAAAGGTTGTCTCCAGGGATTAAAAACAGAATTAGAATTATAAGCATATGTTGTATATAAGCATGGGTTAAGATTCTTTAGGTAATGACATAATGTAACTTAAAAGCTGTTTTCATGCATTTATGTTGGTAACTTCATTAAGTATTTAATAAAGCTTTTTTTTACTGTATCTTAAATATTTTTTTTATTCAGACAGGTTTCACCTGATTTATTTGTTATAATGGAAGTAACACTAATATTGTAATCATTCTAAAAAAAAAGTTATTAGAAAAAAACCATGATGCTTCATTTGTTCATAAAACAAATACATATATTTAAAGTATTTCATACTGCAAGTCTGTTGACACTCCCGAATAACCCAGTAACAAAAGTAAATGTCACATTAGATAAAGCAAATATCTAATATAATGCTTCTTATAGTATGTTGAGTCATTAATAGGAAAGATAGTCATTATTATCCATTGTATCAACCACATTGTGTGAGAAGTTCTACCAAAGTATAATTCCTCTTAGCAAGGTAAACTTTCATTAAGAAGTTACCTTCGTAGCAGACACTGTAGGTCAGTTGGCCCAAACACACATTTCCCAAATCTGTATACCCTACTTATCTCTAATCTATATGAGGTTCAGGCTAAATATATTTTATCACATTTTCCTTGAACCTAAGGGTTAAGTAAAGCGCTCTGGCTATATAAACATGTAGATTGACTAGGATACAGACGCATGACTGAAATGATAGCAATCACTTTGCAACTTTTGGGTAAGAAAAGGAATCACAGAAGTACCACTCTGACTGTAAAGCATCAGTGAGTCAACTACTGTAAAAACTACTTTGAAATGTCTTGTTATTTGAGAAAATTAGATTCACGTGATACAGTGTTCTTTGGATCTTGGACTGCAACCAAAATTGTTTCTACTTAATATAATGTCCAAATGGCCATAATTTAGCCCATTGAGTCATGTAAGAATCAAAGCCATCTGTCTCCATTTAAAAAGGAATGAGCTTGTAGTTGATCTACTTTTTTAAAAAGCAAAATACATAATCAATACAGCAATTTTTGGATATTTACAATGTTGCTCTTTATAGAGTCTTTTCTACTGATGATTGCAAAATATTAAGGTCAAAACACAATATTTTTATCATACTCAGAGTGACACTAATATATACTGCTCATTCTGTAGGTCTGTATAATGAAATTCCCATTACTGCATATAAGATAATTTTTATTCATAATGCATGTTTTGCCTGGTATGTTCAAGCATCTAAAGGTGATTCCAAAATTACTCTGTGTGTATTTGCTTTTAATCATCAACCCCAGATACAACAAGGTAAGTGATATAATCATTTATTTTTGCTGCAAATGCCTAGCATATTGATTCTTTGTCATTGGTAAAACAGAGTGATGAGAAAAACAATTCTTATGCACTTCCATTAAGAATCTAAGCTAATAGAAATAAAAAGAAGGAAACATTACAGTTTCACTTTAATGACTCATAATAGTTGTGGACAAATATTTTTTTTCTTAAATTACTTATGCTTTAATTTCATTCACTCTCCCTCCTTTTGTTCAATCTTCAGAACAAGTAACTATCTGATCAGCAGTATTTATTTTCTTCAAGCTGGTTACTATATATGCAACTACTTTTTGTTAATGTAGAAAAATGAGGAAACATTAAAAAGTGAGCATAATTTATTTTCCCTTATTTTGGCATCATGTAAAAGGTAACTTAAGTGACTATCATTTTCACCACCTTGCTGTAATTTCATGGAATTTCTTTTTCATGTACATAAAATACTTTTCTGAGGCAAATAATGTTGAGAGGCCCCTTAAAATTTATGGGATGCTGTGCAGTGATCATTTATAAATTATATATCTTTTTTTTTTGTTTTGAACATAAGAAGTAGTAAAATGCTGAAGTCACATTATTTGGTAAACTGGTAAGGGGTGTCTCCTCGACATAACTTGTACTATTAAAGGAGGGAACTGACTCGTATACATAGTATCAAAAGAAGTAGGAAATATTACAATTAACATTGTAGAATGACTTGGAAAGCCAAAGGCACATGCTTAATGCTATATAGCTAGAAGTAGGGAACACTGGTTTGAGACTCTATTTGGTATCAGAGTTAGGGTTATTTCCACAGACCTTTATCATAGATTTTCTTTTTCACCTATTATCAGACTTAGTTTTCTTCAGCATCTAGACTGCTTCAAACTTCAAAGTTAGTGGGTCTAAGTTAGCATTTTTAGCACAGTTGTTTACACTTATTAGATGGTAAAAAATAAACCTTAAAATGAAAATAATTTGTTAAAATATGTAACTAGTTATATGCATACAGACATTAAAAGTCATACCTAACTTAGAAACTATAAAATTTAGTGAGCAGCTCCAGTGTAAAGGATATATATTTCCTTTGTGAGGGAAAAATCAGTATTTTGTAATGGTTTAGTGCATGTGTTCTAGAGTCAGCCTGCCAGAGGCAGACATTTGGTCCTGTCATGAATTCTGTAACTGAGAGAATTTAACCTCTTGTGTTCAATTTCCTTAACTGTGAAATGTTAGTAAAAATAAAATTTACTGTTGAATTCTTGCTTTGTTCTGGTTAGGTCAAAATTTCTAGAATGATGAAAAGAATTTAAAAACATATCCAAGCCATAGATTCTCTAAATAACCTTCTACCAAGGTACTGGGAAAGAGAGTATCTCGCATTTCTCTGCCCTCTGCCTGGAGCTATGTCTGTGAGGCAGTGGGAATACTAAGCGTCAGAGTTCTGATGGTGGGGAGCAGTAAGTCTAGACCTTTTTTGAGTACAGGATGGGAAAAGGATGAGTGAGTCAATAAATAATTCTATGATTATGAAATGAACTGAAAAAAGGGTATCTTTGAGCTAGATAAAAATATAAAAAGAACGTAATATGTAAAAGTCTATAGAAACAAAACATAACAATATTATTAGGAAGAACAAATGGATGTGGGTAGTTGGGCAGAAGTTATACTTGTTAGGATTTGAGAGTAGAGAGACAGGTGAGATTATTAAGTCTTTTTTAAAAAAAAAATGCATGTAAACTGGGGTATAGGCCAGAGGTGTGGGAGTGAGAGGATTCCCAGAGACAGAGTGGAGCAAAACAGGCTGACTGAGGAAGGACACTGCTGAGGGGAGCAGTGGAGACAGAAAAGGCCTGCTGCTCCACATGGTTCCGTTCCCTGGCCGACTTGTGCGGCAGTGGCTGCCCATAAGCTCATAGTACTGGTCTTCAATCCCTTGAACCACCAGGGAGGCCCTATTAATGTCTTTTAAACATTTTTTGGTGTGATTTTTAACTGATGTAATGTCATTGCATGGGAGTTAAAGGTGTAACTTCATACACCTATTCAAGTGAATCTAATAATACTTACTACACCCACTGCTAACCCCCTTTCTTCCTTATTCCCTAACCCTATGTCCTCTAATACCTCAATTCTAGTCACATTTCTTGATATTGTTTTGGTTAGTTTTGTCTGACTTATTTTGTTCTGCATAAGTTCCATCCATGTTGTCATAAATAGCAAGATTTCATTTTTTAAAAAACTGCTGAGCAGCATTCCATTGTGTCTGTATACCACAACCTCTGCATACACATATTTGTTGTTGGTCGGTTAGATGGTTTTTTTTTCACCTACCTGTTGGAAATAGTGCTGCAGTGAACATAGGAATGTGTACATCCCTTCAAATTTATGGTTTTGCATTCTTTAGGTAGGTACCCAGGAGGGGCAATGCTGTATCATATGATAGGTCTATTTTTAACAGTTTGAGAAATCTCCATACTATCTTCCACAGGGGCTGACCAGTTACAGTCCTACCAACAGTATATGAAATTTCTTCTTTCTTCACATCCTCATCAACACTTACTATTTCTGTTTTTTCTTTTTCTTTTTAACAGGGGTAGGGTGGGTTCTCACTGTGTGTTGGTGTTTGGGTTTTTTTTTTTTTAAAGATTTATTTATGCTTACAGAACTGGTGTATAGAGCAGAGTGGTGGGCGAGAAGATTCGCCAGAGATACAGTGGGGAGCAGAACAGGCCGACTGACGAAGTACACTGCTGAGGGGAGCAGTGGCTAGGTCAGGGGAGGTCTGCCGTGCCATGTGGGTCAGCTCCCTGGCAGGTGATTGAACTTGTGCTGCAGTGGCTTTGGAGAGCTTCATAAAGCTACCAGGAAGAGCCCTTCATTGTGGTTTTAATTTACATTTCCTTGATGATAAGTGATTATGAGCCATTTTTCATGTGCATATTTACCATCTGTATGTCTTTTTGGGAGAAGTGTTTAATTCAGTTTCTTTGCCATTTTCTGATTAGGTCATGTGTTTTCTTTTTGTTCGTTGTATGGGTTGTATGTAGAGCTTGGATAAAAGCTCCTTGACAGATATATGATGTACAAATATTTTCACCCATTCAATGGGATGACTTTTAATGATAGTTTATTTCACTGTACAGAGATTTATAGTTTGATATAATCCCATTTGTTTATATTTACTTTGTTCCCCTTGCTAGAGGAGTAGAACCTCAAAGACATTATTGACATCAATATCATGAAGTGTTTTGCCTACATTTTCTTCCATTTATTTTATAGTTTCATGTCTTACATCTCAGTCATTAATCCATTTTGTGTTAATTTTTGTGTATGGTGTGAGAGTTGTCTAGTTTCAGTTTTCTGCATGTGTTTGTCCACTTTTCCCCACACAATTTGTTGAAATCTTTCCCATTGTATAATCTCGGCACATTTGTCTTAGATTAACTATCTGTAGGTGTGTGTTTATTTCTGGTACACGTTTTATTTTATCAGTCAGTGTACGTAGTTTTACTCTAAGACCACACTATTTTCAATACTATAGCTAGTGTCTGAGAGTGTGATTCTTACTTTCTTCATTTTTGTGAAGATTGTTTGGCTATTTGGGTACATTTGTGACTCCTTACAAATTTTAGTAATATTCTATTTCTTTGAAGAATTCCAGTGAAACCTTGATAGGAATTGCATTAAACCTGAATATCACTTTGGGTAAGATAACCATTTTAACAATGTTGATTCTTCCAGTCCATAAGCAGGGATATTTCCATTTTTTGGTGTATGTTTTCTACTATTTATTTTAAATATGTCATAGTTTGCATTGTAAAGGCATTTTACCTCCTTTGCCAATGTTATTCCTAAAAGTTTAATTATTTTTGATGCGATGGTAAATGGGATTGCTTCTTGACTTCTTTCTCTTACATTTTGTTATTTGTATATAGTAATGTGACTGATTTTTGTATACTGATTTTTTAGCCTGCCACCTTACTCAACTTTATCATTTTCAATAGTTTTTCAATGGGGTTTTGTTGTGATGTTCTTTTCTTTTTTAGGAATGAGACCAATGCTGCTTTTATAAATCCAGTTTGGAAGTGACTCTGCTTTTTAATTTTTTGAACATTTTGAAATGGATCGGCATTAACTCTTCTATAAATGTTTGGTAGGATTCACCAGTGAAAACATCTGGTCTTGGACTATTGTTGACTGAGAGCTTTTTGATTACTGAGACAAACTCAAACACTTCATTTTAAATTTAGTAAGTTATATAAGAGGATATTTTAAATCACATCTGTTTGGTTTACATAAAATCAGGTTATTGCAAAGTACAACTTTGCTTCTTTTCACTTTTTCCACAATTCTAAGAAAACACATCTTAAAATAAGCCATCTCAAATGAAATGCAGTAACTCAGATTTCTAAATGGAATAAGTTGAAAATGGAGACTATCTTATTCCAATCATAACTGAGTCTTAAAATAAGCAGTGTGTATACATTGGATAAACATGATATATTTGACAAATCCACATGCATAAAATTAACAGGATTCTTCTTTTTCTCAAATTTTATTGATTTGTCTATCATTTACATGACTATATACTTTTGGAATTATGACTTCACACAGGTTTCTTATTTAAATACAAACTTTCCAAAATGTTAGAGTCAGATAAAATATGCTGAATTCCATGTGTTTCAACATCCCCTTTTTATGTGAATTACATGAATCATTTAAAACAAAGGGAGTCAGACTTTCTGAGAGACAACTGTTAAAAATGCATTATCTTATCAAATGTATAATTAATACTTTCACTGTTACTAAAGAAGACAAATTAACCAGTATGGGGGAATTAAAAATAAGGTAATAGTATCTCACACTCATAATTTTGTCCCAACTTCTATCCGTAATAGTCCTTCCCTTTTTAAAATATGAATGCAATTTGCATAGATATATTTTTAAAGTAAAAGAAAAAGCAGGGATATCAGTTTTTATATTGTTAAAAAGCACTATTTTGTTGTATTTTTGTTTTTTAACATAAGATTTGGTGAACAATTAGGTCAATAATTGCAATTTTTTAGCTCAATGTCAGAAAATAGCTATTAGGACAAGGACTTCACTAAACCTTTTATGTTTTCTCTGTGCTAATTATTTTATGATTGAATATGTGAAAAACTTAGCAAGATGGTCAAATTATTTGCTGAACAAAATGCTATACAAACTCTCAAGTGTGTGTGTATATGTATGTGTTTTCAAGGACAAAAACTAAAAAAAAGGACAGAGATTGTCTATAAGAAACCATTATCCTACAGTTAAAAATGAACATCAAATATAAAATGGTGGGATAAAATTAGAAGTGGTAACATTCAGCACATGATAAGATCTTATATATATATATATTTTTCCCCATAAGAAATAAAACCTGTATTCTCTGTCAACAGTCATAAACTGGACATTTGGCATAGGGGCCGTTTGTTTTTCCCAAAAGATAAAACTAGATAGGGATTGACAGTTATAATACAATTATTCAAGTCTACTTGGGAGTTTCGGTGACCATTTTTTATTTTTGTATTTTGCCCATTACTCAACCACTTACCATCTTAAGTACCTAATGACCTTTCTTCTGATTTATAAACACGCAGCAGAAGACAAATGGACCAACGTTTGGGACTAGCTAACCTTTCCTAGATTTCTGAGGCCTCAAACTTTCATTTGTTTTTCTTCTACAAATGTATAAATCAAAAGGAAATAGGCCATACAATGAAGAGTTAACTTTGGCAGTGACATATGCTTTTGTCTTTCTTGAAGAAAATTCTTCAGGAGGGGCATTCATTTCCCATTCATGGCTGTGGAGTGATATCCAAGCAGATGAGAGGATTCTAGAATCAGATGATTTAATCCTTAATTAGAGAGGATTTTGGTCTTCAAAGTGAAAATCAGCACAGTCCATAGCTTTCTTTGCCTTGCATGCTGTTCAAATCATACTTGTTCTGATTTAAGTGAGGAAAGGCAACTCATCTTTCTAGATGACAAATTTGAAGCCAGATAGGCATTATAAATTCACCATTGCTTACATATTCTTCTTTATTTTACCAATATCTAAATTAATGTATTTTGTTCTCTATTGGTTTCTCCCGTTTTTCTATTGTTTTTGCACAAAAGAACTATGGTACACGTAATGGCGAAGCACATACGCTATATCTTCCTGGTACAGTTTTACTGTACCTACTCTATAAGAAAATTAGAATACCAGGGATATGCTTTTTCAATAATGAGTAATGATCTCTATTTTTATTGATAAGAAAATATAAACCATCAGTTATATAAACCATTGGTTTATAGCATTTGTGTATATTTTAGGGTTATCAGTTCACACATCTTCACATGCATGTTACCACCCCACACCCACTATCAGAACACCAATAATATTCCATTTGGTATGTTTTAATAATAAAGATAATCTGCAATTCTCTGGTATCGCTTTCCATTATACAAAATAAGTTTAAAAATTAGGTCATTTATTTGGTTATGAAGTTCTAGAATACAAAGCATCATTACTTTAACAATTCAATTATCCAGCTACACATTATTTATTTGGTCAATGAATCTTGAGAGGGTATAGAAATGACTATCGGGAAAATAGCTCCATGATTTTGCTTGAATAAAGTAGCTTTATAGTTAATGAAGGATATTTCTCTCTTAGAGCTTGGTCTGTTTTCTAATTAACATTAAAGCAAGTGCTGATGTGTGATAAGTAACTTGTTTGGATAAGTAAAAGTCTTTATTTTAAAGATATGTTTTTAGCAGTATCTTATAAATATTTTTAAATCCTCCAACCATTTAGTGGCTGTTTATGATATCCTTTAAGAATGTCCATTATCTTTTTTCCCAATTATCTGTATTCTTGTACGTCTTAAGAAACTGATTCCATTTATACGCCAAAGGGAAGATCATGAAGTTGTATAATGCATTGTTTCTCTCTGGATACTTTGATCCAAGTACCTCATGTGCCCTCACTTCCAACTGTTGGATAAGTAACTTATAAGGCCCTACATTGGATTACCTTGGTTAATTCTCTAACCTCACCAACTTTTATAGTATCCCTTGCTTGCTTCACTCCACCCACACAGATCTCCTTACTATTTCAAATAAATTAGTTACATGTCTTCCTTAAGGGTCTTTGCAGGTGTTCTTTCCTCTGTCTAAAGTTCTCTTCCCAGACTTAAACTGTAAGACTGATCACCTCATTCCTTCATATTTTTGTTAAAATTTACCTTCTCAATTAAGTCTACCCTGAAGATACCATATGAAGAATCACCTACTCCAACATTCCCAGCCATTATCTGTTTTGTGGTATATATTTATATAAAAAAATGCTTTATTATTCCTTGCATTGGTAAACTTAATGCTGGACAAACTGAGGATATTGAACAAGTACTGGTTGGACTATTTTGTGAATACAGCAAACACAGCTATAATTCATAAAATATTTAACAATCCATGCTATGAAAATTAATGCAAACAAGAGCATTTTAGGAAGCAGTTTCATATGGGTTTAAATAAGATTTACATGCGCAACCATACACACGTGTATTTTAGGTTGTTGTTTTTTTTTTTAAGATTATTTATTCATATAGAACTGGGGTACAGGCCAGAGATGCAGAGGGTGAGAGGATTCACCAGAGACAGAGTGGGGAGCAGAGCAGGCAGATCGACGAAGTACACTGCTGAGAGGAGCAGCGGGCAGGTCAGGAGAGTGTTTGCCACACCATGTGGATCTCCTCGGGGCAGGCGGGAATCGAACTCATGCGGAAGTGGCTTAAGCTTCTTAGTGCAGTGCTTTAACCCGTTGCAGTCACCAGGGAGGGCCCTTTTGGTTGTGTTGTATGAAAGTGTCTCAGAATCCACTTGAGAGTGTGGGAAAAGGTCAAGGAGAAGGTTAATCAGCTGGAGTAATAGGCTCTTAGTCTGTATGGACAGAATGGTACAGGAAACCATTGAAGTAACAAAAGAAAGGTAGAGACTGGAGGGAGGATATATTATTTACAAGGAAAATTGAAAGCTAAAATGTTTTTATAATATAGTTATTAGATATGTGATCAATAGCTAAATTTAAAAGTGAACAATTATTTTCTCGATCGAACTCACAATTATTAAAAGCTTAGCATATTTTGTTTACACTTGCTTACACAAGGCACTCTG